>NC_090927.1:1104800365-1105400365 GCF_040938575.1 Ambystoma mexicanum
ATTTTTTTAGAGGTCTCATAGTATTTCGGTTACTTTCC
Source organism: Ambystoma mexicanum (assembly GCF_040938575.1). Taxonomy (NCBI): domain Eukaryota; kingdom Metazoa; phylum Chordata; class Amphibia; order Caudata; family Ambystomatidae; genus Ambystoma; species Ambystoma mexicanum. The sequence continues at coordinate 1,104,800,404 of NC_090927.1, forward strand.
TCCAGGCCACTGGGCCAGAAAAAAAAAAAGCGGCTTAAAAGGTTTACGATATTTTAGACCGTATTCCTTCTGCTCGCTCCGAATGTTAGCTCAAAAAAGCTAACAAGACCGTTTACAAAAGTAAACTTTTTGTTTATTTTGACCGCTGCTAATTGCTCTCACATGTCAAGCCATAGAGCATGGGGGAAGAAACGAGAAAAGAATGCCAGGCATTTTAATCTTCCCTTTCATTCAATGATCTTAAGACAGCTCAGAGGACCCGTGTTGCATGTGACTTACTAAGGGAGAGGCTGAACACCAGAGCACGTGGAAAAGCGCAAGTCCATTTTTCTTTTACTATAAAGCAGGGATGTCATTTCACCAAAATGCCAGGGGTAGCAAAGTGACATCATATGACCCTTGACCTCTGATGACATGACATCACATCAAGTGATGTCATTTGACCCCACGCCAAAGTGATATCACGGGAAACGATGGAACACGACCTTTCACCCTTTGGCAAAACAGGAAGTGGCATCACATAGCATTGTTCCTAAGTACAGTACAAAAAAATATGGTTACCATATCACTATAATGTGATATCCATTGCGTACAAGAATGGATCGCCATATATATCGTTAAGATTAAGATCAGTGTGTATAGGCCCATATTACCAAAATTACTGTGAATGCAAGCAGACGTCCATGGCCTAATGATGTGTTGTTTTAAAGCACTTACGCTGAGGCGCTTTATATAGAATACCTACAATATCACTCATCCTGTGTTGGTACTCATTTATCGACCTCAGAAGGATGAAAGGCTGAGTTGAGGTGCTTAAGAACAGACTAAATCAGTGACTCACCCACTGAAGTGTGCCTGAAATAAACCTTTAATGAGTCCATCAATTATTGTATAGAATTCCAGAAAGACAAATTATTTGTTCTCATTTAGGGTCACTGCTTAAAGTGTTAGACTTGTGGAACCCATGTTCTTTATTAATATTTTATTTTTTTAAGAGGCCTGAACAAGAAAGTCAGCCACTCCAGAAGCAAAGTGCCACATGGCGCTGGCTACAGCCCAGGAGCTTGCATTGAATTTTTTTTTTTTTTAAAGTACATTTTTTCTTTTTTCTTTTTTAGGGGTAGCAAGGAAGACCACAGGGGTAGCAAGAGAGACCTCAGGGGTCGCAGTTGCGACCCCTGGTGACCCCTAAATGACGCCCCTGCTATAAAGTGGAATCCCTCCCCAAGCTTGAAATTTTAGAAAACGGTTAGTGGCGAGCTCCAAAAGATGCACACAGTGGCGTAGCACACAATTTGGGCGCCCCCCTGCGAGCAATGACGAGAGGCGCCCCCTCCCCCCCGCCCCCCCAAGCTCAGCAACAAATGAAGGGTCGAGCCACAGTCCAGGCCAGCCTAGAATACCACACTTGCGCAATACACATGATCATGTTGCTACAGGGGCTTGCAGCATCAGTAGAAAGATATACATGTGTTTTAATGTATACAGAACTATACTGCACACTTCGAGAAAAATTGGCTTAAAAGCCAGAGCGTTTGATATTGTTTTGTAGGGTGACACCAATGCAAAAATCCAATACATGCAAGTCATCAACACTCCACAGGAACATTAAAGCTTTAATTAATTGAATGCTTTGCTATTAAAAATGCCATGCCACAATGAAAACATGTCCAACTGGCTGCACAATGCAGACAAGCCTAGACACGTAATAAACAGGTTAAAGTAAAACATGCCATGCCACATTAAGGCATACTTAGACTGGTTGCACCCCGAAGCAATAAACACGTGTTTTTTTTTATTCACAGATGTCCCTGAAAAATATAGAACACCACAGTAAGAAACGGCTAGACTGGCTGAACCCCAAAGCTAGTCTAGCCAGGTAATTACACTTAGTAGGACTGCGTTATCAGAGATGCCCAGTTAAAAGAAAAAAAAAAGTCAAGCCACAGTAAGAAATTACTAGACTGTCTGCACCAAAATGCCAATAATACACCATATCTGCTTAGCCTGGATATTAGATGACCATTAGCACCTTCGAAGTGAGTGCGGACCAATCAGGGCCCTTGGAACGCTGGCTGTATTGCAAGGTACAAGCCAGCATTCTGAGCACCACGGTTAGCCAGCACCCTCTTCCCTTCTCGCTCTTCCCCCTCACCTTAGCATCTGTGTAGTTTCCTACATGGGTGCCAATGGAGTCTTTGTTAAATAATAAAAAAACACAAAAAGAAACTTGCTTTTACAGCATGGCCCGGCGCCATGCAGTGCAGGTGTCCTCAAACCAGTCTTCAACATTTATGACGTCACAGCCATCAACATTGAAAACAGACTTGAATCCCAAAAACCTTATAAGCACCTGTGTACATACATGGATGCTAATGGTGCTATTGACCGAGGCAGCAGGCCGACCCTGTCGGTAAAGGCACCGCTGCCCGTGTTAAGAGACCGTCGCTTCACTCAGGCCCTGCTACCTCGGTCAATATCACCTCATTACGGTTTAGCCCGCAACCCCCACTGCAAGTTCACTCTCCCTCCCACCACCCCGAAATCAGCTCCTCATCCCAGAATTACTTCTACTTACCTTGTCCCAGTACTTGTGTATGAGGCAAGGAGTCTCATTTACAAGTACTGGGACGAGGAGGGATAGGCATAATGAAGATTTCCAGTAAGTAATCCCGGCCACCCCCCCCCACACCCCCCCACATACTTATCCACCTAGGAGCACTAGTTAACCTGAAAGCGAGAGGCATGTGGCGGCTATATATACACTTCCAAGTACCTGGTGTACTCTCAAGTCAGAACTTCCTCTTTGCACTCTCAAAATAGCTTTATTAGAGTAGCCCATACCCTTCTTGGCTTGGTATATCTACTTGTTCAACAATCCTCACTTTTACTTTGCTTTCCGCAATCTCACAATGTAAAAAAAAATCATCTGCCCTTTTTTATTCATACACAATCTTCTTGCCATTTCACTTTTTTAACTTCTCAGTTTGGTGCCTTAAATGTTGGATACCCTGCCAGGTGCACTTCCCAGTGATTCCTGTGGGCCCAGAAGAGACTGCTTCGTCAGAGGGGAGAGCTGGCTAGAGCTCCCGGAGACTCGAGCAGGGCAGACCGATCAAGTGCGCAAAATCGTGGTTTGGTGAACACAGGTGTCAGTGTACTGTTATGTCTTGTATTGTTTTGCCCGAAACGTGTTGGGTTAAATGTGCGTCTCTGAAATCGGTTTTGTGAATCCAAGGATACAGGAAGGAAAGTACCCTGCCTATGGAACCGTTTATCTAAATGAAAGAAGAAGAGGAAGAAAAAAGACAAAAGGGATAAGTATGTGGCCACCGCAATTTAAAAACAGCGCATCCATGCTCCCTATTGATTTAAGAGAACATGTACCAGTCAGGGTAGTGTAGAATTAATTAGGAACTAGAGTGAATGCGTTTTGAATGTGTGAAGAAAATTATGGAAATCCGTAAAACCCTAAAAATGCGTAAAACCCTAAATGTGCAACTCAGTTGCAACCCTGCTTAATATTTCACACTCTCCACTATCCTAGTACAAGCACTTTAACAGGCTTGGTTTCTACCGAATTTGTGTCTTGTCTTTGACCCTTACCTACCCACGTCTCTAAAAGAGCTGAAATACTGCTCTGCATTGTGGGTAGCATAACGGGGAATATAGCTTGTGAACCAGCAGTTTGACTCTGACCAACACCTACGGGTGTTTCAGAAATATTTGTAACGGGGCAGGAGGAGGTTGATACACAAGCCTCCAGATAGATGTGGCAAAGAGGTTAGCTGATGAGCCGTACCCACGCTGCCAGGCACAGGACTCGCAGACAGAGTTAGTAACAGCCATGGATCTGTAATAAGTCATACTTTGTCTTATCCCTGTTAGAATGGGTTATGGGCAGTCTTCACAAGGAAGTCGGACACACTTCATGTTTACTCACTATTCACCAAAAGAATGTACATAACTGGAAAAGTAGCATGAATATACACACAGTGGGTCACCTGGACACTTCCCCAAGGAAGGCACATTTGACTTAGACAGAATAATGAATTTACACAAGACATTGGAAAAGAGGCGCAACAGTAAACCAATGTCAGTGGGACAGTTATCTAGACTGGTATGCCGAAGCTAGTAAGACCAGGGCATTGAAAGATGCACAAGAAACGCAGCAGGTGCAGGTAAAATCCCTGTTAAGAGTATTCTAACCTGCAGATACCGGTTCATTAAGCCAGATATAAAAACTATATCCTGTATTCCAGGGGGAAGCCCGTTAAAGGAAGGTCCCGAATAGATTTTCAACACCTACAATGCTCCTATTTTAAATGTCAACCAGCTAGCCCAGGCTCTACTTACCTGCCAACTTATCAGTCCACCCCAATAAATCCTATGGTTGGTCAGTTGACCCCTGAAATACGAGCTCCGAATTCTAAACCTTGTTCACTGTCCTAATGCACGTTTGAAGGGTTCCCAAACTGGACAGCCAATACCAGTACTGGTGCACTCCCAGGTATAGACAACTCCCAGGAGGAGGCGATACCCATCAGGGTACATGCCCCACGGAGTGATAATCCCATTAAGTTCTGGGAGGAATTTCATGTTATCACTCCACGTGTGTTGATTTGAATCGGGTGTTGCGAGTGGTGCTGCCCAAAGATACATTTACTTTGCTTAAAGTGCGTGCCAATTAGCCAGCTGATGAACCTGCTACTGGTAGGGATTTGATAGATTGGTGCAGACTATTTAAATTTCCCCGCGAAAGACAGATTGGTCGAAGATAAATGATTGCATGCAAGCCAAAAGGGGAAAAACCTGCAGAATATCTCAAAAGTTTAAAACAATGCTTTGAAAGATATTCTGGGATTGTTGATGCAGCGCTTATAGCACCTCCAGCTGTGGTCGTTCAGCTTGTGTTGGGTTTACATCCCAAGGTATCTGAAGAAATTAAGGCAGTACCAACAGGATAACAAGGAAAGGGTTTGGTTTTATTAGCTGCACAGTTTCCATGAGAAAGTTGAAAGACACAAAGGAAACCAAAACCACTGAAGCCAAACCTATGGCTTTACAGACAGGGTTTACAACATCCCCAAGAAAGGGGAGGGATTCGCCCAGCACTAGGTAGGTGAGGGCAGGGAAGAGGAGCGCCCCAGTCATTTGAGCCAGCGCAAACTGCTGAGAGGTATTAGCGTACAGTGATCATTTTAACTATTGTAAAGAGTTTGGAAACTGAAAAGTGGAGTGCCCATATTGGCCTCCGTATGACGGTCGAAGCGGACAGCCAAACGCACCAAGAGGTCCTTGCCTTCACTTGAGACCGAAGATTAGGATTGCCAAGGGGCCTCTGAACTTGTTGCACCTCTTATACCGATTGTTCATACTGGCGTATGTTGACTGAGTGGTTGCTGGTCAAAAGATTTCAGATTTGGGGGGGCGCTGTTGCGCCGAAACAAGATGGCCGCCTAGCTGCAGAGCTCCGCGCTGAGAGAGCGATATAATTCTTCAAAAAAGACTCTGTAGCTGCAGTTATCCTCCAGTGCAACGGCGGTCCTTCTTCCAGAACATATCAGCCGTAGCCCCACAGATTCCTGGCACCCGCCGCCCCCTTAGGACCGTGCTACGGCCCTCCGACTTCGCCGGGGGCTGTGTGAGCCTGGCCGCTCTGCCCCGCAGCTCCACCGGCTGCGGCTCTTCCTCCTACTTGAGCGCGCGGCTCTGCGGGCCGCGGTGGGGGAGGGGCGTCAGAGCCCTCCTCAGCGACCCAGGCCTGCCGGCCCCCGTGGTCACCCCGCGCTCCATCGCTCACTTCACCACCCTCCTGGAGGACCCTGCGGATCCCGCCCGGGCTCACGACCATCTGCATCTGCGGGCTCTTGTGGCGCTTGAGATGCCGTACTATTCGGCTCCCCTGTCTCGTGCCGTGGGGGTCCCCCGCTTCTCCGCGGCTCCTGCCTTCCTCCCGATTCCTGTCAAGGTAGGGGAGATGCGGGGGGAGGGAGGGCCGCCTAAATCTCCTGCGGCCCTGGGCTTTGCATGCGGCGGAGTCCGTGAGCCGATCTGCCCTTACCACCAGACTACCTCCCCTTGGCTGCTGCTCCTTGAGGCCCCACGGCCGCCGCGCTTCACCGTATCATCAGCCTCCATTTACAGTGACTGTGGGCCCGGAGCCCTCGGCGGACACTTGCCCTTGGGCCACTACTGTTCTCTCCGGCCTCCACCTCGCCTGCCTCCTCCCCCCCCTCCTGCCGATCCACCCTGCGGCTGCGGCGCTGTGCTTCATCGGGGCAGTGGGGCGTGTGGGGGGCCTGTGCCTCGGCGGTCCCTCCAGCTTCCCATCCTCCTGCTGTGGCCCTGGCGGACCGCCGCTATTTATGCGTCCAGTCTCCTCCGCCGCTGTGCACGGGCTGACATGGCTGGGGACCCTCGCTCCAGCACTACTTCTTCGCTCTCCTGGACCGTTGCCCCCCCCCCCTGGCTTCTGGCTGTGGTCCCCAACCACGATTCCGGATCTGGACCCTCCACTGCGCTGTCCACTGTGAGGTGCCCCTCCTCAGCTCTACTTTCACTCCACAGACTACTTACCTCTGTGTGGCTTTCCAGTGCACTCGGGCCCTTGCGTGCAGCCCACCAATAACACCCTGCTGTATGCCCTAACCCTCCTGTTCCGGGTGCGATCCGTGTGGGCTGATCCCTGGCCTCGACAACTACGTACCATCCCGACATTCCAGTGGTAATTTCACGGCTGGCCTACTCCTCTGGTCCTTGTGTCTGACTGGCTCGCTCTGTGTTCTCTGGTGTCTCCCCCAGCCTCGCTGTCTTCTCTCCACGCCTCGCCTTCTCCCCCCCTGTGAGACCTGTGTGGCGACGCTCTGAAGGTCTCCCTCCGTTTCTGTGCCGGATCCTGGACGCCAGACTTGTCCTAGCACCATGACCAAGGGAGCAGGGTCTAACAAGAAGCAGAGTTTGTTGAATATGTTTTCTAAAACTCCCTCCAAGCCGCCTACTGACCCTCCGGAGGAGTCACCTGCCACTGCAGCTCCCTCAGCCTCTGATGACGCGCACAAAATGATGGAGTACATGCGAGAGGGTTTCACTACGCTCCACACCAAGTTAGATGATATGAATCCATCCGTTGACCGCGTTATCCAAATGGAGTCAGCCTTCCCAGCATATGTTATGTTAACAGAACTTGGATAGCGTACGTACACCCTAAGGCATCTTGGCGCTGGTAGCTTGAAAGGATGTCTAAATGTTTTTAATAGCCGTCGAAACGAGAGGTGATCAGCAGTGCCACGTAGCGCAAGTGGGAGGTAATTCCAAGCTTCCGAAGCTGCCACTGAAAAGGCACGTCCTCCTGTTCGAGCAAGTCGGTAGCGGGGGAACAGCTACCAGGAGAGCTGAGTGGGAGCGCAATGATCGAGTAGGCACATGTCGCGGAAATTTAGTTTAAAGATATTCCGCTCCAATGCCGTAAAAGGCTCGGTGTACTATACACATGGACTTGAAAGAAATCCGGTCTGCTACAGGAAGCCAGTGCAGTTTCTTGAGCAAAGGAGATATACGCGCTCCAAATGGAGGATGAAGAATAGCTCTGGCTACCGCGTTCTGCAGTAGCTGTAGCCGCTTAATCAAGTAGCAGGGCTGAGCCAGGTAGAGTGAGTTGCAGTAGTCCAAAACACTGAGGACCAAAGCTGCAACCGCTGGGGCCTTGCAAGCTGCTGGGATAAAAGGAAGAACCTTTCTAAGAATACGGAGCTTAAAGTGGCCGGATTTACACACCGCTGCCACCTGCTCATCCATGGAGAGGGATGCAGAGAATTTAACCCACAGATTTCTGACCGACATTACAGGAGCGGGAAGAGGGCCAAGAGAGGAGGGCCAGAACTCAGCGGTCCAGAATATGTGGGGAGATGTAGGTCCCACAACTAAAACCTCAGTCTTACTACCATTCTACTTTAACCAGTTTGTCCCCATCCAGGCCCCCAGGTCCTAAAGACATCTTTTGAGACAGCTGGCTGTCTCAGATTGAGTGAGGTCGAGGCAGACAAGAATTTGGGTTTCATCCGTGTATGAGTAATAGCAGAACCTGTACAATTGGATGAGGCGCAGAAGGGGTCTGATATAAACGTTGAACAGGATAGCGGACAGTGCTGAACCCCGCGGAACCCCACAAAATAGAGGCAGTGCATCAGAGCGAAAGGGGGCAGGGAGACAGATTGACATGTATCGGCCAGAAAGGCCTTAAACCAGTTTAGAACTTTGCCTGAGAGGCCGGCCGCAGATAGACGGGAGATCAGGGTAGTTTGGTCAACTGTATCAAAAGCAGCCGAAAGATCTAACAACAGGATTGCTCTGACACCACCCTGATCCACCTGGCGCAGCAGGTCATCAAGTACTGAGTTCAGTACAGATTTGGTCCCTCTCCCGGGTCGAAACCCGGACTGGAAAGGATCAAAATAACTGGAAGATTCCCGAAAATTGGATAGAAGGTGAAAAACAAGAGCATAGCAACTGATACAACCAGATGGGGCCAGTTACGAATCTGGAAAGATGAAGTCGGCACCTTGCGATTATCAGAGCATAAAGGTTGCCGATGTAAATTACTTTTACGCTCCGTGGGAAGCATGCGACAGAATGGTGCAAATACATCATGTTTTGTATACAAGTCTGGAGAACTGCATATTGATAAACATGCCACTGCACGTCCACCAGTCATGAGTCATCTTTTCGGGCCGTGGGAAAAGGAACGTATACGCATTTAATATGGCTTAATTTTCCGAATCGGTTCGGTGAAATCAGCATTCAAAACTAACTTCGACATAACACGCGAGCACATAGAACATCCTATTCACGAAAACTTGTTGCCTGGTAAAGCCACTACGGTACACAAGGCGATTCCATAATAAAGCAGAGAACGAGGAAGTGGAAAAAAAAAAAAAAATCTGAACGTTCACATCAAGTCACTCACCGGCAGGAACTCCTTACTGGCCAATGCTCATATTACGGTCTCGGATCCGTCCACACATCTTTAGCCACTGTGAATACTTCCGGATTGAGACCACGGAAGTGAGGTATTAGAGGAAAGGCCATAGAATGGGTTGTCTGGCTTCATTTCAAGGATTCCAACCAACTGAACTTTTTGCAACGACTCTATAAAGTCAAAGGATGCACACTTCTAAGCAAAATAATAGGTGTTATGACTAAATTCAATACTACTCAAAAGATCATTCTCAGAAGGATAATGGGCTACAGTGATTTGCAGATGGGTCTTAAATGCATTGAACCTTCCCGTCGGTCATATTATCCACCAAGTCTTTCTTAAAGGGACTGTGTCCCTTTTGTCCAACGTACAAAACCTCCCCCGTACTTAACATGGGAGCCCAGTTACATCTGTTCGATGAGCCTCACTGGTCTCTTTACTGTTCGAGGGGGTCTTCCCGGGGATTCTCGGCTTTCGCCGGTCGACTCCACTGGGGGTTCTGCTTCTTCTTCTTCACTGAAGTTCTCGTCGGGTGTCTCTTGTGCTTCGGGCTCCTCCAGATATAGCTTTTTGAAGAAAGAGGAGTTGCGAGTGATGTCTCCCAAATCTCCTGTTGCCGTAATCATGGGCACCTTTATGGCTGTGATAATTCGCGGCTCTGGGCTGTATCGGGTGTCCGTCTTCTTGCGTTGAGTTTGTTGCACCAGGACCATTTGCCCCATCTCCAGTTGTTGTTCTTTCGCTCTCCGTTTGGTGTCGGCCCATTGCTTGGCCCTTCTCTTCTTTTCGGCATCTCGTTCCCTGATGACGAGGTCTTCCTCAGGGGTATAGTCCTCCCATCGGGGAATGCGTGTCCTGGGTTGGTACCTCACCATGAGTTCAGCTGGTGGCTTTCCCGTGGCATCGTGTGGGGTATTTCGGTAGCTCCGGAGCATGCTGCAGATGGCCTTCGGGTGAGGCGTCTGTTCTGCTGCTGCTTTTTGTCTGGTTAGCTTGATTGCGGCCATAAACCTTTCCACCATCCCATTGGCTTGGGGCCAGAGAGGTGTAATCTTTTGGTGGTGGAAGACTAGGTGACTTGCGAAGTTTGCGAATTCTTTCCCTTGAAACGGGGAGCCGTTGTCGGTCTTGACGACGTTGGGAATGCCCCACTCGCTGAATAGTTCATCCACTATGGGTGCGGTTTCCACGAAGGATGTTGACAGCGTTTGCTTAACAAAAGGGAATCTCGAATATTCGTCCATTACTACTAATAGATAGCCGCCTTCTTCTAAAGGTCCATAGAAGTCCATTGCGACCTTTTGCCAGGGTCTTGTCGGGAGCGTGGTTAGTTGCAGAGGGTTTGGGTTTGGTCCTCTCGCTCCCAGTTGGCATGGCCTACAGTGTCTGAGCATGTCTTCTACTATTACATCCATGTAGGGGAACCAGACATAGTTCCTGAGAAATCGTTTTGTGTTGTCCATTCCCCTGTGGCCCTCATGTGCCAGTGTTGCTAGGGTCTTCCTTAGGTCCCTTGGTGCTACTAGCCTCCTCCCCCGTAGCAGGAGTCCTTGGTCAGTGGCTGTGAGTTTGTCGTGTGTTTTGGCCAGCCCGTCTAGTTCCTTCTGGTTTACATCCTCCCCCCCGGTTTCCTTTGTGTGACGTTCCCTCCATTTGTTGGACCGAGTGAGAAAGACAGCAGCTCTGAGTGTTGGGTCGGCTTTGCTTCTTTCTTCGAATATTGCGGTCGAGATGGTTGGTGGCATGGCATTTGATGACAGGTATGAGATGTATTCTGTGGCTTCCTGGGCTAGGGTGCCGTCTTTGTCCGGTAGGGGGTGTCTGGAGAGATAGTCTGCTGGGTTGGCATCTCCTCCTGGTTTGTGGACGATGCAGTAGTCGTACTCTTGTAGTCTTATCCCCCACCGTTCTATGCGAGGTGGCATTTTCATTTTGGGGTTCCCGAAGATTGATATTAAAGCTTGGTGGTCCGTTACTAGGGTGAACCTCCGGCCAATAATAAAGTGGTGGTATTTTTCGCATGCCCATACTGCAGCCAGGCTCTCCCTTTCTGCGTGGGAGTAGGCTTTTTCCGTGTGCGACAGGGCTCGGCTGGCATATGCAACTATCGCGTGATGAGCACTGTCTGCGGTGTCGGTCTGGGCAAGGATGGCACCTAGTCCCACTGGACTTGCGTCGACCGTAATGATGGTGTGCCAGTCCGGACGAAAGTATGCCAGTTGTCGGTTGTTGGTGAGACCTTCTTTTATCCTTGTGAATGCTTCCTGACAGGGTGCATCCCATATAAAAAGGTGTGTTCTTCTTTAGGAGGTTGCGGAGTGGGTCAGTTGTTGTGGCGTAGTTTGGGAGGTAGCGCGCCTATTATCCTGCCATGCCTAGTAGAGAGCGCAGGTCTGCCGTGGTCGTAGGTGCTTGGAGATTGGCGATGGCCTTAATCTTGTCCGGGTCGGCTGTTATCCCTTTGCTCGAAAATATGTGGCCGAAGAATTTAAGGCTTGTCTTGTTGATGTCACACTTGTCTTCGTTGAGGGTCAGTCCCGCATCTTGTAGGATGGAGCAGATGATTCTCAGCACTCTGTCGTGTTGTTCCTGATCTTTTCCAAATACTAGGATGTCGTCACTGTAATTTAGTGCGTTCATCTCTGATGCTATGAGACGTCTGATGGTCTCCTGAAAGATTTCGGCAGCAGATGAAATTTCCGAAGTTGAGCCTTTTGTATCGAAAGAGGCCGTCGTGCGTTGCAAACGTTGTGATGGGTCGTGATTCTGGGTCCAGGACCAGTTGGTGGTAGCCCTGGTTGAGGTCGAGCTTTGAAAAGAACCTCGCTTGGTTTAACCTAATCAACATGTCCTCCAGGCTCGGGCCTGGGTGCCTTTCTCTCTGGAAGGCCGTGTTCGGGATGCGCATGTCAACGCATATGCGGAGACGACCATTGTCCTTGGGAACAATTACTATTGGCGATACCCATGGTGTTAGCCCTTCTGCTTTCTCTATGATGTCGTTGAGAAGGAGAAGTTGGATTTCTTTTGATACTTGTTCTTGGAGGTGGAACCCCACCTTGCGCGGGTGTTGCGGTACTGGCCTAATGGTATTGTCGATGTGTAGTTTGATGCATGATCCTTTTAGCATGCCAACTCCTTCAAATAACTTGGGGAATTGGCCCTTGAGGTCTCCCTTCGCCAGAGGTCTGTCGATCATTGTTCTGATGCATTCGTGTGATACTGGCAGTCCCTCTATTACTTCTGACTGGTTGTAGTGCAGATCAATTAAGGCAAAGGGCTCTGGCCGTGCGGTAGCCGAGGAGGCAGCGGCCGATGGATGGGCTCTTTATAACGTGTATTGTGGCGGTTACCGTGATGTCCCTGTGCCGCAGATCACATAGAAATTTTCCTTTGGAGGTCATTGGCTGCGCCGCTCCCCATTGGAAAATGTGAGTCTTGGATTCTTGTAGTGGGTATGAGGAGGCTATTTCCCTGTAGATATCTTCATTCATGACGTTTACCGTCGCTCCTGTGTCAACGATAAAATTGTTTCTGGTACTTCCCAGCTGTATTGTTACTCTGGGAGCTGAGGTGTCTTCAGTTTCAGCACTGAGAAGGCATACATACTCTCTGTCGTACCCATCCTGTAGATATCGGGCTGGTTCATTCCCTCCTAGCCGATGTTGTGGTGTGGGGTCGAGATATGGGTCTCTTCCTTGTTGGAAGGGGCTTGGGGCTTGTTCCGGGTCTTGTATGAAGTCACTCTGGTGTATGTCATATAGTTCATGGTCTTTCTTATATGGTTCAATCTGAAGCCCCTCAAGAGCTCTTACGGTGTTTGGACGTTGATAGGCATTCGTGGGCAGTGCCGTACTTCTGTCTCCGTCGGGGTTGTTCCATGTGTGTGTCCATCATGCGGGTGGTGGGTCGCGGCCGTGTCGAGCTCCCTTCTGGTAGTAGTTCTTTGCACATCACCTGGAAATGGTTTTCCATGCCGCATCTCATGCAGCGTTGGCCGATGGCAGGGCACGGGCCTCTGTGCGGATACTCGAACCCGCAGCGATAACATTGGCGGTCGCTTGGTGTTCGTTGTGTTGGATACCTTGGGCTTATCCTTGTCTGTGGAGCTGGATGTCGGGCGTATGGGTGCATTGCCGCTATAACTTCTCCTTTTTTGGGGTTCTCGATGGCTGCTGCCTGGATGTCCACTCTCTCATATACTCTTGCTAGGTCCAAAACTTCTTTTAGGGATAGGGGTTTCTTTAGGAGGTGTTTCCGGAACATGGAGGATACACACCCTTCTATGATGCGTAGCCTTATGGCATCTTCTTCGTCATTAAAGTTGGCGAAATCGCACTTCGATATTTTTCTTTGAAGGCGAATGACGAATTCTCCTATTGATTCATGAGGCAGCTGGCCACATTGGTTGAAAGTGTATCTTTCATAGTCACGGTTGGGTGAGATAACAATCTTTTCATTTATGGCTTGTCAGAGTCTCGCGTATGTGGTGCGGTCCTGTAGGGGAATCGTACGGATGATATTTTTGATTTCTCTCCCTGCGACGTTTGCAAAGATGCTTAGTATGTTGGGAGGTTCTTGTGTGCCAATTGCACCCACAAAGTCTTCGAATTCCTCCATCCACTCTTCCCATCGTTGGCCCTGGTCGTGGTGTGGGTTCAGAGTGAACGGGGCGGGTCTTCTCATTAGGCTTGCATAGGAGGAGGGTGTTCCTGGTGATATTGGTTGGGCATTGGGATCTGCTGCATCCTGGGCTGACATGATGGCGCAGCTCGGTATGCTGTAGTTAGTTCAGTGGTGCGTGGGCGTTGGTTATTATTAACTCCTGGTGGTGTGTCTTTTTTGGTATCAGACATTACCTGGGAAGACGCAGGGCTTTCTTTTGTCGCGACTTCTTTTACTCTTAAATGTTTTATGGTAATGTCACGTGCGGGAGACACGGGGTTCCTTTCTTTGTAGTTAAATTTCGTTAATGTCACGTGGGGAGACTCGGGGTTCCCTTGTGCCGTGTTGCGGGTTTTCACCCGTTTTATGGTAATGTCACGTGCGGGAGACGCGGGGTTCCCTTCTTTGCAGTTAAATCTAGTTAATGTTGGTAATGTCACATGCGGGAGACGCGGGGTTCCCTTCTTTGCCGTTAATCTGGTTAATGTCACGTATTGGTAATGTCACGTGCGGGAGACGCGGGGTTCCCTTCTTTGCCGTTAGATCTGGTTAATGTCACGTATGGGAGATACGGGGTTCCCCCCTTTTCTTTTGCTGTGACTCCGTTCGATTTCAGCCTTTTTTTTTTTTTGGCACTGTCACGTGTGGGAGACACGGGGTTCCCCTCTTTGTAGTTGCCCCACCTGGCACCTTACTTGTTAGTCGGCGCCGCGGGCCTGCGGGTCTCCTCCGGCCTTACGCGACGACGGGCGGGCTTCTTCCGGCTCCTCGGGCTGCAGGTCTTCTCCGGTCTTCCGCGCCGACGGGTGGGCTTCTTCCGGCTCCTCGGGCTGCAGGTCTTCTCCGGTCTTCCGCGCCGATGGGTGGGCTTCTTCCGGCTCCTCGGGCTGCAGGTCTTCTCCGGTCTTCCGCGCCGACGGGTGGGCTTCTTCCGGCTCCTCGGGCTGCAGGTCTTCTCTGGTCTTCCGCGACGACGGACGGGTCTCTTCCGGCTCTTCAGGCTTCCGCGTCGCTGGCTGCAGGGCCAGTAGGCACGCGGGCTGCGGCTCGCTGATGTGTTGGCCTTCTGGTGTTGACGCTGGGCGCACGGGCCTTCCGATCATCTCCAGGCACACGGGCCTTCCAGCAGGGCGCACGGGCCCTTGCGGTTTCTTCTGGGCACTCGGGCCCTCTAGCAGGGCGCACGGGCCCTTCCTGTTGCTTCAGGGCACACGGGCCCTCCAGCAGGGCACTCAAGCCACTGCTTTCTCCACTGGGCGCACGGGCCCTCACGATAACTTCTGGGCACACGGGCCCTTCTCGGGCCACTGCTCTCTCCTCTGAGCACTCGGTCCTCCCAGCAGGGCGCACCGGCCCGCTGCTGTCTCCACCGGGCACACGGGCCCTCCCGATCGCTTCTGGACACACGGGCCCTCCAGCAGGGCACTCGAGCCGCTGCTCCCTCTCCTGGGCGCACGGGCCCTTCTCAACTGCTGGGCTTGCCGCCCTCCTACCACTGCTGCCGGCACGCAAAGGGTCTCATCGGCTTCGTCGCCAGTGTTGGACTCTGTCTGGCTACGCAATAACGAGACGGAGCCAATGCTGCTGTGAACCTTCTTTATTCACTCCGATCAATTCTCTGCCTCCCGCCACTCCCGCCCCTCCCCTTCCTCCTTCTTCCCGCTCTTTCCCTCAAGTCTTTCTTAAAGGGACTGTGTCCCTTTTGTCCAACGTAGAACAGAGGTCACATTATAGTAGATCCATAAACCGCTTGAAAACCAAGAAATGTTTGTTTTAAGAAATGTATGGGATCTCCTTCACTCTGGGACCACTAGATCCTTCTAGAATTTTGCAATGTCCACAGTATCCTGCAAACAGCAAGTTACTTAGAATGTCACAACTGCATAAATACCAAAATTATCCATTCCATTCGGGAGACAGTAGCCCAATCCTGGACTTCTGTTAACTTTGCAATCTGGGGCTCGTAGTATTGGATTTTCCCCCCCATTTTAAAAACGGACTACAAGTTCCAGAATGCAAAGCTGAAACTAGGCCTGGACCAGGGTCTCCCGAATGGAATGGATAATATTGGCATGTATGCAACTAACCTGAACTGCAGGCTAATGCATTGGAACTAACATGCAGTATGTTAAATGAAGAACGCTGAATATCACCAAAAGCACTAAAGTAGAATTCGGGCCCTCGCGGTCACAGGTACGTAGTGCACTGGATGACCACTTGCCTCTGCACATTTTGCAGACCCTCCAGTTTATAGCGATTTTGCGATCCCGCAAAATGCCGCGAAAACGGCCGTTTTGTGCAAAAATTGCATCTTAAAAAAAAAAAAAAAATAATAAAAAATTTACTTTTTTTTTTTTAAGTAATCTGCAAAAATTACTGTTTAAAAAAAAATAATACTCAGGGTGACAGGTTCTCAACTTTTTTTTACACAAGTAATGAAATGCGCTAACACATCTCATCACTTGCGCACCAAAAAAGTGCAGCCCAGTTCACAAGGGACACATGAATGGGCACATTCTATATGCGCGCCCATTCAGATGGCCTTTTTCACCACCTTGATCAAATAAAGTGGCCCTGGAGGGCCTGTCCCTGTGAAAGGCGCTAGGAGCTTGCAGAACACTGTCGGGAGAGCGATTCTATTCAAAGTACTGCCCATTTTGATGACAAAAATCTATCGAATGTTACAATTTGACCTATTTCGTCCAGTACTATTCGATCAATTTTTATAAATACTGAACATGTGTTGCGTGGGTGTCACCCGCTCCCCATGTTCCGCATTTTTGGTCTAGGGTGGTTGCATAAGTGTTTTCCCCTTTTTCCTCAAAATTGGAGCCGGGGACAAAAAAAAAGAAAACAAAAAATAACAAAAAAGGGACCCTGCGGAGTCGGATCAGACCCACGTTAGAGGGACGGATCTGGCACCGCAGGGTTGCAGGGGAAGTGGCAGCGACCAAGCAGTTAAGTAGGGGAGGGGATGGGGTGGTGGTGAAAGGTACATTTTGGGTTGTTTGGCTAAAATGCAAATCAATTCGCAGCAAAATTGACTACGGTCAATTCTGCCGCAAATAATTACACTTCGGTCAAACAACCCAGAACACCATTCAAGGCAGCTGGCCAGCGCACAATTTGCGCTACAGCTCAAGCCTGTGGAAATGCGCCGGTCACCTTTGAGAATAAGGCGACCTGCTCATTTCCAAAAATGGGTTGTCTAAAAATAGCATATCCTCCGTTCTTTTTTTAAATGCCCCACTATTTGAGGAACTGGGTCAAAATCTACATTTTAAAAAAAATAAAAAAATGGTTACACTATGAAAGAGGGAGAGTGATGGGTGAGATGTGAAGTGATAGGCAAGAAAGCAAAGGGAGAGCAGTGGGTCAGAGGAGGAAGCGCAGCACAAGAGAGCAGAGGAAGCAGTGATGCGGTGGGCCAGAAATCTAAGAGCGAGCAGAGGTACAGAAAGTAGAGGGAGCGTGTGGTCAGTGAGCCAGAAAGCAGAGAGGAAGCGGTTGGCCAGAAAGAGGCAGTGAGCTGCAGATTGGGAAAAAGTATGAGGGAAGAGTGTGATAGAAAGGATGCAAGATGCAGAAGCAGCACAAAAGAATGAAACTGTATATTGCGGGAGGAATTGTAGAGTGTAAGGTGTGAGTTGGGAGTATGATTTTGAGTGTGGCAGGGGCTGGGCAGTGCAAATTGTGACTTGACAGTGTGACATAGCACGTGAGTATTTGTATGACAGAGTGAGAGGTTAAGGAATGTAAGTTGGGATGGAGAGTTGGTGAGATGTGTGTTGGTGAGAGAGGTGTGTGGGTGTTTGGGGGATTGGAGAACATAGAAGGGGAATATTTTCAGCATTACAATTTATAATGATCAATTTAGTTAATATTATTAAATAGTTCAAAGAAGGTAGCAGGCGCTCCTCTCCAGAAAGAACATGGCATGATAACACGTGTATGGGGTTGCTTTTGGTACTCTTGTTCAGAGAGGAATTGCCATAGCGTTTCGGTGCTGGACTGCCCATGTGGGCGGGACAAAGACTGATATGCAAATGGACATTTCCCATCTGTGAAAGGTACAGTGAGCAAAAAGCATGTGCTGCAAACTCTCATCTCAGAACAGGTAATCATGCCATGTTCTTTCTGGAGAGGAGTGCCTGCTACCTTTTTTGAAATACTATTAAATAGGCTTGAACATTAAACCAGAAATGTAGCCAAATCAAACACTGTTCTGCCATACCAGAGACATCTGGGACTCTTCCTATTAAATTAATACAAAAGATACATAATAATGATACCCTGGCTCTCTTGAAGCCTTGCACTCTGCCTATTTCCTGCAATGTGGCAATCTTACACCCTCCAGTTAATACAAAATGTCCCGCAAAAATGGCGCAATAAATAAAAGTTTGTGCCGCAAAATTTGCCATTTCATGCCGCAAAATTTGCCATTTCATGCCGCAAAATCCTTGAAGGTCTGATTTTGACAGAGGAGGTGGTAGGCATGTTCTGCAGTGGTCATACAAAGTTAGGCTTTCATACATCCAAAGCTTCCCAGGGGTCTTATGTTCAGTCTTCCTGTGGTGTTTGAAGCCAAGGTTCATGTGTTGCAGTTTATGCTTTTTTTGTTGGGATTTTCTTATTGACTGAGCACTGGTTCATAAGAATGTATTTCTTAGGCATGGTTATGTAAACCATCAAAGCCTGTTTGGCTTTTTTGCAACATCGTGAAGTTCTATCAAGGTCCACATAAAATGAACTTTGCCAACACAGCAAAACACTGTTGCCCAGAATTTCTGAAAAGGAAATAGAACACTTCAATTCAATATAGAAAAAACCATCTTTAATTGGATTCTGGATATGGCCAGTCAGATAGCTTGACAGTGCACACCACTGTTCGGGCAGAGTGTAAATGTGTGGTGGCTAAAGAATGCCGAGCACTGGACAACCCGAAAAAAATGGGAAGAAAGACAGGGAAAGGCTTGTCTCATAAGAACGTTATAAAGATTACAACAAATCTTCCCCATAGATGAAACAAAACAAATCTTTGTATTTCGGGTGCAAACATGTGCACAATTAAAGTACATAATTGGAAGACTGCTTGCATGCCATTTTGTTGCACCGTATTGGTTTCACTGTAACATCAACCACTTCAACCCGTAAAGATTTTCTGCAACCGTACAAAAGTAAACTACAAAAACAGATTAAAACAAAAAAGCATACAGGGCGTGTCATTTCAAGTTTATGGGGTGTTCTATTCTTAGATGCAAATTTTCACAAGTCATAACATTTCTCTCTCTCCAACATAGGTTTTCAAAAATACAACTAAACGCTGTTCATTAAAAATTAAATAATATCGTGGCAAGTGCAGTGCATCACTGGAAGCGGTAGCATGGCATGGGCATGCAAGTCGGCGGGGCGCAAGGAGCCTGCACACGGAGGACGAACCGATAGAGCGAAGACCGCACCAGAGGTCTCTTTGGTTTCTTAGTTTGGGCTATTGTGTGTCACAGAAAGCACTACCTTAAAGCAAAACTATTGTCATTAAAATAAGAGATTTAACATAAGAGCTTTAAACATGGGCTTTGAATGAGGGCATGTAATGCTTTTCAATGGGAGGAGGGACACACTATTTGGTATTTGATTACTCAATCCCTCCCATTCCCTGCCCCTAGCCATGCTAATCCCTATGGCTAATCCCACCCATTCCTGCCCATCTTGGAACTCTTTGAGCTGTGAGCTCTTCCATGGAGGCAGCCATCTTGGATTACTGTCTCCAAGGAAGCTCTCTGGAAACAAGCCAAAACTAGCGGTAATCTTTGAATGGATTAATAACCGAACAAAAAAATGCAAAATTGTAGTGTGGGCCAGTTTTTTGGCCAATTTCATAAATTACTTCATCATGCGTCTAGTAGTTGACCAGTGTTACTGAATATACATTCTTTAAAATTCACTAAAGTATCCACCCACTTTTGCCCACCAGCCCCGCACAATTTAAAAAAAGGTCCTACGCTATGTTGGCAGTCTGCAGTGCACCATGGCCGCTATACATGTCTTTGGTATGCTTCTGTGGGGTGTCAGCGATTGTGGGGTGCATTTAAAGGCATCAAACAGAAGTCCCTTTCACCTGAGCAGCAGCAGTTAAACACTGCAACCAAAAAACGGCCTTGCTTTTACTTTTATATCACATGAGTGGCAAGAATTTAAAACACTGCAACCAAAAACGGCCTGGCTTTTTGTTCATGTAAAATTAAAGAACCATGGGGAAAGGGGCCTAGCTGTCATTATGAATGGACCAGCAGTAATATAATTCACCCAAGAACGAGGAATCAAAGACTACTGTGACATGGAAAACAGGATTTTTAAACATTAAAAGCAAAACACGGCCTA
Source organism: Ambystoma mexicanum (assembly GCF_040938575.1). NCBI lineage: Eukaryota > Metazoa > Chordata > Amphibia > Caudata > Ambystomatidae > Ambystoma > Ambystoma mexicanum. The sequence goes on from NC_090927.1 coordinate 1,104,820,427, forward strand.
CACAGGCATTTGCAAATAAAAAAGGGCTTTAAAAAACCACAATGGAAAAAGATACCGCTGCTCACCGCAAAATGACAGGAAAGCAAAACCTGATGTGTGGGGGTGACCAAAACAAACGTATATTATGTTTCACCCACAAAACTCCTGCAAACATGTGAAGAGACACTTACTTCAGAAAAAAACCTGTTCTGGCTGAGTTGTAAACTGGATAAGCTTTTCAAATGGTGAATATGGCCGCCGATGAGGAAGGGTGTGATCTCATTGCCCCTCATTGCACACTCTAATACATTTCTAGGGCGCCCATCATGTTTGGTCAGGTGACAAGGATTTTACTACTTACCATCTGGAAAAATTCTATTATTGTCAATTATGATAATAAGAAGACTACCAATGCTAAAAATGCAGTTGTTGAGGGTTTCACCAATACAAAAAGTAACGGCTTGGAATGTTGCAAATATAAATCTTATAGTCACTCTAAAACACGCTCCATCAACCTAAAAATTAAACAAACTGACACTTAGCCACTACTTTACAAGCCTTGTGTAAATTCTATTGATGCACGCTACCCAATACTTAAAGCTTGCTAAATATCTTTAGATAGCAAATATGATTTTCAGTCCAATCTACTTTATTGGATCACATTGTGTGATCTTGGGCAGAATGGGTCCCTGAATTTGTTAAATTGTTAACCCCTAGTAGGGGGAGTCTTGGAGGAATACAAAATTAAAACAAGCATTGGCAATGCTCAGCTCCATCGTCCAGAGATATGAGGATGTCACGCATCATATGTGTATGCTGTGCAAATACTAGTAACACTGATAATTATAGCGCATAGAAGTCAGGGGAATTTGGCCTCAAGCACTTTACAATTCACTAAAATATTATTGCTCGTATTCTAACTCTGCCAATGAAACCCATATGCATACATGCTAGCATATGGTGCCAACCAAGAGACTTACTAAACATTTGAAACAGGGTGTCCTGCTGATTTGCATTGGAGTGGATGATAAGAAAGAGGTGGCAAAAATACCTTAATGCTTGCAGATTAAATAAGGCACACCACTCAGCAATGTAAAAGCATGCAGAGTGCTAATTTGTAAGGACGACGGATAAAGCATTATTCTAATTAGTTGTTATGCAAGGGATTTCAATCAGGCACACACCCAAGTCTCGCCTAGCATGTAGTGCGCAAATGATGCCCTTATTTTATTGTTGTCTGTTTTGTCTATAAGTTCAATATTCTGAATGATATACCACTCATCACACCCTTCTAAAAAAAACCCAGACCACACTGAACCAGGAATCAGGCGAGTTTGTAAAGGTAAAGATGCATTTATTTAATATTCAATCACACATAGGTTTAATATAGATATATATGGGGCAGCAATCACCCAAAGCGTGACAATACAATTCAGAAAGATAAGCAAAGCAACTGATTTCACTTATAAGGAGGCAAAATAGAAAACACAGGGAAAAAGAACAGTTTGTTAGACACAGATAGCATTTAGGTTAATGTTCCCCCTGCAACGTTTTGTTTAAATACAAATGAGCAATCCTATACCAATGTGAGTAATCAGCAGGTTTTCAGGAATGAAATACAATGTCTAGGGTTATAGGCAATCTCCCTCCCAGAAAAGAGAGAAAACCTTATTTTGGCAAATGACACTTTGAAAATGACAGGTGAAAATTGCTTTGTGAAATACTGCAAAGGGGTGAAAAAATGCTTAAATCGATAGAAATTCTAAAGAAAGCAACACTAATCATTTCTAACATACATGAGCTATAATATAAACAACAATACACACTTGAGATTAGGATGGAAAAGCACTTTGTAGCAAATTTGCGAAATTTCCAAGTTTACACATGTCAATTCCCCATTTCAAACTTTTACTATGAGATATTGAAGAAAAACGGTTCAAATACAGTGTTTAGTTGTGGATGTAGCGAAGGATGTTAGGTATCAGTGAGAGTTGCAATTTCATTTCTATCTTTAAAACTGAAGGAGTTAGAGGTTTTAGTGAGAGATGTTTTTACAAAATAGGAGTGAAAATGAAAACAGAAATGCACTTTTGAAAATGACAGATGGGTTTGATTACACTATGACTATGAAAAAGAGAATGCCACAGATGGATCTTAGTCACGTGATCAGCGTAACCCGTCCTGTTATGGATACTCTACTTCTTCCTGGGATTTACTTTAGTTACTCAAAATCACTAGGGAGTTATGGTTTTGGAACACAAGTGAGACAATCAGCGCAAGAAAGATTCTAACAATACTGGAGTTCTGAATTAAAGATGGGATGGGTTGAGATAGGGATAATACAATGCAGATATACTAAGGGTCACTGCTCTTCCTGTTAATACTTACAGAAGGACCGTCAGCTGTGCTCAATAAATTGGATCTGGTCTACCGGCGGCATGGAACCTCTAGCAGGATTGGATCAGCACGGCGGTTCTGGTCAACTGGACTGCACCTCAATCTGGATTTGGAAGGGCCCCTTCTGGTTACTGGACACGGTAGATAGCAGGATGTAAGTTCTCAGCGGGTAAGCCTTAAGGGTAGCAAGCCAGGCTGAATCAGAATTAAATCCCTTCATGTTTGGGATGTTTGCATTTGGGTCAGGCTAGCAATAATTTTGCAATGCTAGAGTCTGGATTCTGCAAAGAAATCTGGATCTTTCAAAGAATTCTGGAGTCAGCTACAAGTTGAAAAGTTCTGCAATAAGGTGCTGCATGGACATCTGGATGGGTTCTGGAATCAGTGTGTTCTGGAAGCAGTGCGTCTTTTGTGTAGTGAAACTTCTATATTTATACATTATAAAGGCCAACCCCCAGTTTATGCTGTGGACAGAACTTCAAAACACCCCCCCCCCCCATGTCTGTGAGTGGCTACTGGCGTGTGATTTGTCCTGGTTGGCAGTCTAAACAGAGCTGTCATCTTATGACAGGATTTAGGAACTCCCACCTGTATTTTTGCCCAAAACATACCTTTGCACAAATGTACATTTCTACCATTATGTACCCTCATAAAATTGTACGCATATACTTTATACTCGATAATCCATCTTTGTGAGAGCTGTATTGGTCATTCTGTGGATTTTTATCAATTTCTACCCATAACAATTTGGATTAATCATTTCTAATTTGATACATCTCTGGGCGCTGATCAGGGGATCATGTACATATAATTTTAGGCTTGCAACATTAATAGTTTTGCCACAATAGGTGTTTTAGTGTATCTTTGGTTCCTTATGTAGTACAAATTCCTACCACATTTTCAACTGTCTAACATGAGTTAAGAGTTATACGTTTGTATTTTTCACTTGTCCACTTATTTTGGCTGTCATGTTAAATGACAAAGTTCTGAGGCAAAAACAAGTAATTTCCATTCAAAAGCCAGTCCAGGTTTTTTTTCTTACTTTCAAAGTGAGCAAATGGCCAGTTCTTTGAAGTTCACTGAGAAACCTCCTCCGCATCCTGCCCCTCCTTTAGGAAGACGGGTGTCCAAGCCTTCCTTTGTCCTTGGGTCAGCTAGGAGACAAATGTCTGAGGCTTTCTTTGTTTTCATTATGCGGGAACCATTAACAACCATTAGCCTTCCTGTTCTCAAGCAGAAATGTCAGTTTTCCCAGGCCAGGCTATCAGATCAGAATTACATAGTGGACTGGTCCCAGACTGGGCCCTTTGACGTTAACGTTTTTTCATTTCCCATATAAAATAAAAGCACAGTTTATGAAGGATTTAAACATTTTAAAAGAATTAGCCCTTCACCAACATGCTTGAACTAGTGGATTTTGTAATTTTAATCAGGAAATAGAAACACTTTTAAAATGGGTTTGACAGCTGATTTTCTGATGTAGCTGTCAGTCAGTGTGGCCTGGGTTCCTCTAAGTGCCTGGGGAGTCCATGATTTCAGCACACTCCTTTCAATAATTCACTGGAGAAAATGATTGAATTTAGCGCCAAAACAGCACTTTGAAGACTGCCAGTGATGAGGAAACTGTATTTACTGCCATTTTCGGATTTTAGCCCTTCTGTGGCGTTGTTTCAAGTGACAGTGACAGACGACAGCAGTGATTCCTGTTTTTACACCAACTTTGCCAGTGTGTGTGGCAGGGTGTGCAGCTCTTTTGGTGGTTTTATGCACCATGCGCAATTTTGCAGATATGGCGCGCACAGGGTTATTTCCTCAATTTTTGACAGTTTTCTTTCCCCATTGGCAAAGGGGTGCAGTGTGGCGCTGTGGCGTGGATAAAAATACTCCACAGTTAACAATGAATGCTTGTGTGGCATAGGATGTAGCTTTATTGAATAGCAGCGTTTCATAAAGCCTGGGTGTAGATGCACATTTTTGACTAGACCTTTAAAAAGTCGTCACTGAGTGAAAGTGTACTGCTTGCCAAAACAGAAAGGTTCTAAGGGCTAGAGAGGCAGGGTGATTTGCCCACAATCACACTGCTTCTCAAATGGAAAGCTGAGATTTGAACTAATATATCCTGGCTCTGTATGCAAAATATTGCCCACAACAACATATGCCTTAACAATTACGGGGATCCCAAATTCTGGCCACAGAGATAGTTTGCATCCTTCTAAGTTGTTATCAGTAGATATACGTGTTTGTGGTATAGTTTTTGCACACATCGTTCACTTAACCATTCCTAATCACGTGAGCACTACCCTGTGTTTAAAAATGAATTTGGAAACTAGGTGGCTGGGCACCGGGTAAAACGATAACCGGATACACTCAGACATGCAATCTACTGCTTTGTGATCTCACGCTTTCAAAAACGTGTAATGCAGAAACAAGGCTTTTCAAAGTATGAGTTTGCAAGGATTGTAGGGTCCCGTCAATAATGTATGTGTGGGTAGAACACCCTGGGTGCCTCCAGTGTGTGCTGTGTTGTCTAATAAGAGTTCCTACAATGGCTGCTAAAAACGCACACGCAAATGCTGTTTCTTTCAAAATGCACCAAGCAGAGCATGGAATATTATATTTTGGGTTTTAACCTCATCATAACCCACGTGAAGGGCAGTGATTTTTGTCTCCCTTGGATTTTACTTAACCATACATTCCATTGCATAATAATCGGTCAACATTTACATAGATGCTTTCTGAGACTGTTTCAAGTGCAAATGCATTGCAGGTCTGGACACATAGCTTGTGGGTATTTTGTTTACCCATTCATTGACCTCCCATAGTCATGACAATCTATATGGCCATTCCCATCCACAACTTTCCCCTCCCTGTCAAAAGCGCATGCTCCTGGAATCTTTTTGAGCCATCTCTGTCATGCAGCAACCTCAACATTTGTGTTGTATATGGCCTACCAGTGTTATTTCTAGGCACCATTCAAAGAGTGATCAGCATAGTTGTTCATATAGAGGAGCAGTTGGTGTAATCAAAAGGTCTTAGCCAAGTGTTCTTTCAGCCACTAGATGTACACGTAATATGTGTCCTCACATGTGTTCTTTGCACTGAGGTCCTGTTAAAGTCTTATCACAGTTGACGAGTGTTCATATTTGTGTACTTACTTTTGCTAGCTAGCATAGATGATTGGGTTGAGTGAATGCTGCTGACTGAGCACATAATGCAATTTATAGGTCACATGTCTGAATCCCATTGTGGTGGAATCAGGATTTCATCAATATGTGATTGACCAGTATTAGGACAACCAAGTGTCAGGATATTCGTTTTTCCTTTTTAGCAGCGCACAGCTGAAACCGATGTTTTTCTTGCAATCACAGCGGCAAACACTGTTTTGGGTGCTAGCTTATCTTACAGCCAAGCAGAGCCCAGAATTGATTATTTGAAGTTGCGGGCGCTTCTGTTTTGGGTCATTTTGTTACATCTCTTCAGATTGTGCGAGTACCGTATGTTGGAGACTACACAAAGCTTGTAGGTGTTTGATTATTTGGCCAATTATTGATGGAACATGTGTATAAATATTAGGCATTTCGCAGGCACTGCTATCAGATGCCGACAAAAGCCCAAACGTTTGGCATTGCCAATGCTGGTTTACATATATGCGTGCAGACCTATGTTCTAAGCTTTTCAAGTGTATTTTATTATTTACATAAAGAAAACCCCCATTCTACACTTGGGCAGTGCAGACACTCGGCACTTTGGGGAAGAAGGTCCTGCAGTGACTGGCCTCCTGGGCATAACAGGGGCTGTCAAAGGATGGAAGTATGGCATTTATAAACGCGCCTATACACAAGTGGAGAGTGCCCACCATTTTTGCTGGTCTTCAAGGAACATTGGAACATTGCAACATTGAAGAGTGATGGATGGAAGGTAAGCAATAATACACAACCACAGGCATTGTGCCGGGTAACCCTTTAAATCTTAGTATTCCAACTTGCCAAGCCATTTCAGAACGGGAAGACCATATGCAAATCAGGCTTGGCCCTACCCCAAAAAGGGCCAGCCTTTCCAGCCATTACTCCCCAGCGTTGCATTAGTCATCCCGACTCAGATGGGTATACGAAGGCGTGGGTCTAAAGTCTGTTTTGCCTACTGACCGAAGCCACACCTCACAGATGGGTTCTATGTGAAAATGTCCACTGGGATAAGGTCACCAGGTAGTTGTCTTTTCCCGCCGTACTCCCTAAAAGCTTCCCCCCCATATTCTAGGATGGGTAAATGTTCCATTCTAACTCCAGTCCTAGAATATTTGCGGAACGTGCTTTATTTTTGTGGGAGTGCAGATTTGGGGAAATGTCGCCGCCTGGCAACCTTTTTCCAGGTGACTATCACTGGGTGCCCACGGATGACACCACATGAGATTGAAATATGTCTAAGTTTGCTTTTGGTCTAGTTCACAAGGGACGGGATCTAGCAGTTTTGGCTGGACTATGCCTTTGGAGTGGGACAAAGCCAGATTAACATATGGTCATTCCCCATTCTGCAACAGCATGGCAGGCTGAAAAACGGCGATCTTGGAGCAATGCCTGAGATTTTTGATTCATTCAAAAGCGAGCTAATTGTTGACGCCTCATGCGAATTGGTGCCATAGCTCAGGTGCAACGCGTTTCTCTTGGAAGCAAGACAACGCATAGCAACACTGGTTTGAATCCAAGGCTTGCGCTTAGAAACTGGTCCCTGGTATTAAATTGCGTTATAAAAACAATTATAATTATACCTACTTATGTGAAGTCTGCATTTGGGAATGTGTCCAAAGATGCATTAGGACACATGTATGAGACATTTAAAACATAATGGGGCTCATTACAGGGTTGGTGATATCCCGCCGGTAAACCCGTTGGGATACAACCAAACAGTGATATTTTTAACGGAACAGCGGAATTACTGCCATATTTTGATTGCCGGTAACCGTGGTTAATCCCCATTCCATGGAGTCCTATGGGAGTCCATGGTGGGCTTTGCCAGTATTAACAGCACTGGTAATACCGCCTAGTTTTGCTGGTAGGGTGGGGGAATTAGCTCCAGCTTTACCACCCCACCGTCAATTTGTAGTTTTCCGGTGTGGAAATGTGCCGGTAAACGTTACTGGCACGTTATTTCCGCACTGGCAAACATGTCATGGTGCCCAATTAATCCTATACAATGGGCAAAAGTTTATAGTATGCATGCCATATGAAAGTTATTGAAGACTCACTATCTCCTTTTTCCCCAACTCCTGCTTACGTGGCGATATCTAATACCAAGGAGCTGCTTTTAGCTCGGACTTAAAAAATCCTTATTTCAGTCTCTGCTACGGTAGAAGTGACCACTGATGAGATTAGAAAGTGCACATGAAAAACAAAAATGTTACATGCCCAGAGCAGCAGCACAACAGAAGGGACTAAAATTGATGTGGGATATGATGATATGATATGGCAATTACAACGCACCTGTACACAAGTGTTTCTAGGCGCAACAAGTCAAGGAGGGGGAACCAGAGGGAGGACAAAACAATGATCTTACTAGGCCGTGTGTCATTCAGATCGCACAAGTGCAGGGAAGTGGAGAAGTGCTGAGGGATGGGGGAAAAAGTGCAGGTAACTCAATAAGTGCAGCCAGACAGTAGCTCATAAGTGCAACGACAAGGGACTGTAGGGTTGCCGATACAGACCATAAGTGCTGGGGGAGCCCGGAGGCAGTGCAATGGCAACTGGACATGCAGGAGCCTGGGCCGGAGTTCAGAGGGTAGCCAGGTGACCAGTGCATGGAACAGTTGGGACATCAACAGCGGAGAGTAAGAGAGAAAGCATAAGTGAAAAGGAAGGTCTTGAGTTGCTTCCGGAACCAGAGGTGGTTCTGCTCAAGTTTGAGAGAGGCAAGGAGGCTGTTTCAGAGGGAGGCCCCAGCCGAAGAGAGAGATCTGCCCCCAACGCTCTGCTTGAAAAAGCTTCTGACCCTCAGAGTTAGAAGTGAATGAGCAGAGAGCTCGAGAAGGGAGATGATTAGGAAGAGACAGTGGGAGGGTGGATGAAAGTAAAGATGGGTCTTGTGTAGGGCTTTTTCCAAACTCTTGGCCACTCAACATCATTAATGTTTTACAGTAATACTGTCAGAGCAATAAACTGTACTGTATGGAACTGCAAAAGAGTAACCTTATGTGAGAATATAGTGTAGTCCAGAACAGGGTGCAAAATTGCACTTGCCACGTACTAGTAATATTTGACTCTTGGCAAGTAAGAAACGGTGTGCCGTGTGTATTATGGTTAGCTAGTTGCTTGAAACTTGCCCCCTGGGACAGAATATAGTCGACCAGTTGCACAGGTTTCTGGGAAAGAGGCAAACCCGGACACTCCTATACCGAAGCTTATGGAGGTGTCGCACCATACATGCAGAGTCAGGAAGTCCCATTGGACATGAACAATCCTATTGTACATAGCCTTCTGGGATGGGGCGGATGTGTTGTGTCTTAGTTGTTAGTAGAATGTTATATCATGATTGTGCCAATGTCTGACAATTGAGATTACTTATTTCCAAGATACACTCAAAAGTTAAATGCAGAGCGGTTGCAAACGCCCATACAATGCAGATATATCAATATGGAAAACCCAACAGCTGCAGTGAAATGGGGAGGATGATGGGGTGGGCTATACCTCCACCCCATCTAATCTCCCAAATGGAGCCCCTCAAGGTCCTCCCTGTGGCCGCTGAAAATCTACACACCCACTGACTGACATCTTGGACTGCAATCAGCAGGGATTTCAACATGTGCCCCGCTGACACTTGGTTGATAATTCAGCTGGGTAATGGGATCCAAAATCCACACCAACGTTGAAGCCTGGCTATCTGCAGTCCAACCCTGGGTGAACAGGACCCAGATGTGCTTAAATCCAGGAAATAAATGAACATTCATTGATGAACAAACGGAACAAAGGCCCAAGCCCCATCCAAGATCAGTAAACAAAAACACACACCCAAGAATCTGGGTAATTTTCCACGAACACTGATTTCACATAACACATCTCTGCCACTGTAAGGAACTGCCATTTCATGATCAACCTTCTTTGGAAAATACTCCTAGATCTCATGGTCAATAATAGACTTCAAATAATCCATCCATTGGTTTTGGCCAAACTGGACTACTGCAACAGCAGTCTGCTAGGTCTGCCTAGTAAAGATAATTCTAGCAGGTGATCCAAACCAGGGCTGTTCTTAGAATCATGACCATGAGAGAGGCTTTGAAAAACCTGCACGGTCTACCCCCATTCAACACAGAAATGACATAAAGACCGGTTGCATTCTTAGGAAAGCAGTCGAATTCAGGCCTTTTACTACATCTCCATCCAGCTTGCAAAACAAGCACATTGCAGAAGGCTCTGCTCCAGCCCAGCTAACAGCCTCATTGTGAACAGCACAGGGAATTACAGCAGTGTAACTTTACAGAGAGGAAAGGCGGCCTGAAAAAAATGCCAGAACCATTCTATACTCTCGTTGTAAGATCAAATGCAATCAATTTAATAAAAACTGAGGGAGACGGTGCCCTATAATATGAATCCAAGTCCTTCTTCGAAGTCTCTCTTCGAAATAAGGAACTACTTGTCATCCCTTACTAGTCAATTATAACTCGGAATATAGTTCAAGTGACAAAATAACAGATTGAAAAATGAAGTACAAAATAAAAGTTTACATTCTATGATTTGATTCGAGGCCCGAGGAAGCAAGGTTTGCCCAGAACATAGATGATGGAGTGTTCATTTGTTTTGTAATTAATGCAACAAAGGCCAACGTTCCCGTACTCCATCTCAGAATCCACTCTGTGTGATCCTCTGAAGAGTATTGGGCCATAGGCACCCAGAAAGGGACCATTTCATTTTCAACCAGTGAGGGGAACCAACTAATGTTGCAACTCTTATGGTTATTTGGAACAGAACTTCCCGCTCCAGCTAACGGCCCTCTTGACGAGGGTTTACCACACTGAAGAAAACTAGCTCTGAAATAGATGTTAAAGCAGTCATTTCCACAACATTTCAACTTCCTCACACGATTGTGCAAAACGAAGGAGCGGCTCTGCACAGCTTTAATATAAAAAAAAAAAACACTGTTGGGGGTTCCTAAACTTATGACTATTTTTCTTTTTACATTTGCCAGTTATTAGAAGGTGCTGTAAAGATCTCTTGCATATTATTTCATTGTAAGCGGACAGCAAAAAACACAAGCATACTCACGTTAAAAATAAATATATAAAGAAAAGAGTTGTAGAGGATTTTTTTTTTTAAATAAACATTTTTTATTAAATATAAACGAAAAATTACAAAAACAGATTAATGAAACTCAGAAAAAAAATATGTGCAAAATTCGCTTAGGATTTTGAACAGATTGCGAAGAGACAGTTTTGTTCAAATATTTGCACCAGCCTTCATTAACTGCAAGAACGCAGTAAATATGTAGCAATAGTTGAATACTGGGCCTTGGGTGTGCTGGTAAACGAGAACCGGGCAATTATAAAATCATAGGGAAAGTTCCGGAAATACTGGCATTTCACGCTCAGGAAGAAGTATTTTTCACTGTGACTCATTCAGCAATGAAGATCAGCACACACACACACACCTTCAATAAAACTACAGCTTGCATATGCAGAACGCCTATTTAGAAAGAACACCTCACCAGGAGATAATCAGAGGCACTGCTCTGAAGGCTCAACTGGAGCGATTAGTTTACAGTGAACCTGAAGTTTGCAAAATAAGATGCGTTTGTATTCTGACTTGGACGTATTTAAGCGATGCACAGAGACATCCTTGCAAGGGCCAAACATCGATAGTATGTCTCACAATTTTCGACGTACAGTGCACTGCCTGCCAATTACCATTGAATAATTAAGAAGATGTATCAGTAGATAGCGAGTAACATTGGCAAACCAACGTGAGAGCAGGACAGACTATTTCAGCGAGATAAAATAGTGCCAGCCAGAAATCATCACTGGAAGCGCACCGGTTCGGCGCCATTAAACCCTGCATTGTGTGCTTGCAAATTGGCTGAAAAGCATGCATTTGTACTCCAGAAATTGAAGTGGTCATCAAATGTTAAAGGGCTGCATTGGAAAGAAAAGAAAGCGGTTGTAAAATAGCTTAGCTTAACATATTAAAGTGCACCTTAAGGGTAAACCAAAGGAAGTGGAATTCATGGGCTCAAACAGAGCCACCATTAGGAAGTTAAGAATTAAAACCCAATCCCAGGGAGGAACAAATTAGCGTGGTGAAAACATATCAGGCAAACCTTTCAACCACTGCATAACACAAATCAGTTAAAAAAGAAGGAACCCTATTCCAGAATCCTTTCGAAAACAAAGATGGCAGCCCCCTTAACAATGACAATCTGAAGTCCATCCTCGGCTGAGGGGAGCAAGCTATCTAGCACAAAGGTGGTAGAACAAGTGAACGGTCCTAAATCCCCCATTGTGCACCGCTAGAGAATCTGCACAAGTAAAAGACTTGGCCTCTTGGCTGACGCAAGACAGACCCCACTCGTGGTAGCTCAGCTTTGCGGCAATTACTCATGAAGAGAAGTTCTGCTCAGATTCAGTTGATGCACTCTGCCCTCTGCCTGATGCAGCAAAACCACTGTCACCAAAAGACCCTGGGACTGACCGAGGGACATGCCCACAAGTTCTGCGTACAATGTCCTCCTGACACAGCTCAGGGATGATCAAGATTAAGTGGACCTGAACCACCTCATTTGCCTGGGAACCAGAGGGATGACGGATTGGTGGAGGGAAAAACATTATGGAGAGGTTGGGTCATATAGAGGAGTTCCCAATGCCACGCGACAAATGTCCATGTTCCATGTAGCACAACTCACTTCAGGATTAGGCTGGAGGCATAGAGGGCCATCTAAAGGGCCCTTCGAGGGGAAAAAGAAATAACATCCAGGACTTCCAGACAGCTCCCACCCCCGACAGACCAACAAACATCTCCCGAGCGTATCATCAAAACCTTCTCTGCCACAGCCAAATGAGCTTTTGAGAGACATCGTGTTCCAGGGTCCAGAACCACAGCTGTGTGGAAGCAACCCCCCTACAACACCTCTAGTTAAGGTATTAGATGGCCAAGGCGTTTGTGCAGACCTGCACATTATTTGCCCTCAACAAAGGAAGGCCACAAGAGGTAATGCCCAATACCACCCAGTGCTAAAAGACTGATGTTCTGTGGCGATTACATCCAAGCCCACATGCCATTTACCAAGGTCATTAACGGAGTGCCCAACTCATCAGAAAGGCATCTGTGACCACCGCCACGACTGGCAGAAAAGTTGCCCTTTCAGCAAGCTGTCCAAGAGGACTCACCACAGACGGTAATGCAATACTTTGTTCCAGCAAGAAGACCATCAAGTTGCCCCAAGACTGGAACCACTGGTAAAGCAGCTGTTACCCAACACATGTTCAATTGGACCATTGGCACTAAAGAAATGCATGTGTCCTCAACCCCAGTAGAGACAGAAATGCCAATGCTGGTATCTGGGGACTCGATTGAAATTGCTGGAACATCTAAGGAATATTCGCAACACATTCCTCAGGAGGAAAGGAACTGCTCCAATGAAATGCAGAACCGAAGTCAGGTTGTGTTCGACTTTTTGAAGAGGGGAAAATCCCACAATTTGGAGCAGATGGCATATGTGGAAAAGATGCACATGTGGAACAGATGCTCCGACATGGATTTGGGAAAACACCAGTTATCCAGATTGGGAATTATGTGAATTTGTACCCTACTGAGATGAGCAGCCACGGCACCAGAAGCTTGTTAAAGTGGGAGGAAATGCTGGAGGGCAACACTGAAAATTGGTAGTGGGTGCCACAACCACAAACCTGAGCTATATCTGATAATTCAGGAAGTAGGTGTGCTGAAGGCCCAGAGCCACAAGCTAGTACTCCAGGTCCAGAGCACACAGGATTTTAACAGAATAATCTTGACCTCTTTGGTGGGGGCAAGGCTTCTTTGGTCGAAGATTAAATTCAGTAACCAAGCTGAAAGTTCTCTTCTTGGCCTTGGACTGGAACATGCACAAAAGAAAAGCAGTTCCATTTGGTTCAAGGAGATGGAGGCGGAAGTGTCAAAACATCTAACAGACATCAGCATGAACAAACTCCCCATAACCGCTGCGGACTTCTACATACCTGAATTCGAAAAGGAAACCAGATACTTTGACCAAATAAAATCATTGGCTCACCTGGCTGAACAACCTAAATACCTTTATACTCTCGCCAAGGCGGGTTCACAGAGAGTCCACGTAGTTACTAAAACCGGTACACCGGAGCTCATACGTTTTATATTACAGTTAAGATTTGACATCTTGACAGTTTTGGGGAATTCGGGTGCCTGGCGAAATATCCCTAAGGAGCAGCAATTGTGCAGATATTGTCTAAACACCATTGAAACAGAACGCCATGTTTTGAAACAATGTATTTCTTTGAGTTCATGGTATAAGATGGGCTATGCTAAATTTTGAAACATCGAATTCGACCAATTGTGGAGTACTATATTTTCTGCGGAATCATTGGTTACAAAAGCCACAGCACTCCATATTTTGCAGATTGTGAAACTGATTGCTCCACATCAAATCTTCTGGAGAGCGCTGTAGAAAAAGGACGCAGTAACACTGCAAAACGATCTACGAGCCCCAGGTGTGAGAGGTGGCATTAATCCACTCCGGATTCAACAGGATCAGCCTCCCCATCATAAGGGATGAGTGGAGGAAGCAGAAATGAAAGGCTTGAAGGGGTGGACAGGAGAAGAAGGAATCCAATATTTACTTGCGCATACCTCTCCCCTTGGCATGAGGAATGTAACATCCCCCGTTTGTGCACTGTACTTGGGGAATGGGACCCAACCCCGCTGTAGGCAAAAGATGCAAAGGGGTGCATGGAACATCCCCTGGAAGCATAGGTAGAAGAAAGTTGCACACCCAAACCAGGAGACTTGCTAATGGCCTTAGAAACCTTGTGGTTTTCCAAGGACTCGTCAGCCTTCAAGCTAAAGAGATGGATCCCATAAAAAGGCAGGGCCAGCAATTTCACATGAAGCTCAGTATACAAAATCTACAGGGCATGTCCATAAACGCCATAAGATGACTGCTCTTCCATTCATTTGACAATACGGTCCGCCACGTCTAGGAACACTTGCAAGATTTGTTTGGCAGTTTCCTTCACAGAGACCAGCACTGGGGAGGAAACATATAATGCCAATTGCAGTTCAGCAGCCTGATGACGACATCCTACACAGCGTTGGACTATCAAGTAGGAGTACTTGAAGCATTAACAGCTCTCAAAGCGAATCTTCCTGGGGGGGGGGGGAAGAATGGTCTTTCAGGAGCATTGAGCTTACATGCCTATATGGATGGCAGTTTGGTAAAGAAACAGCTTTAGCACTGGTCGTAGGAGGCTTGCACAAGACTTTCCAGAGTAGAAAGGGAAGACCAAAATACAGGTTCAGCGGGTGATGGTATGTGCTTTTAATCCGGGTCCAGACAATACTGTCTCTCAAAAGACAAAGCTGTAGTAAGGTTTCTTTGAGGGGGGCCTTGCTTGTAGAGATCTGCGCATGTGTTATTTTTGGTAACCGATGGTGCAGAAATTCTGCTGCGACAGTGTGCTGCATGAAATCCAGCTCAGGGGGAAGTTTCCCAAGACCACTGGCCTGTCCAAGGTTAGCGATTTCCTGGGAATGAACCCAACTTGCGTTCCCCAAAGCTCCTAGGCCAAAGGGGTTTGAATCAACTTCAAAAATTATTTCAAATCTTGCCAGGAATTTTCTTCTGGATGATGGGACAAACTTGAGAGCACCAGGCGCTGGAATCACAGGTTTCAAAACTGCTGGGAGCCATTTAACTCCTGGATAGGGCCTAGAAGAGGTTTGTCAGCTTGAAATCAACAACTACCAGGAGTTACTTTGGGCTCCAAGTTAACTGTTACCATTCAAGTATGTATAAATAGCATTAAACGTGTTTTTGAGACTGTACAGGCCTAGAAGACATTTAAATCATAATGGACTACAAATTATAGTTTGCATTTCATGTCGAAGCAAGATTTGTGGCATACTATGCATTAGTTACTCATTCTGCAGCAGCAGGGATACAGAGAAAGCAAATTGGCATCACAGAAAAGGAGGTGGCGTTGGATATGAAAATGCTGTTACAGCAACAGAGTTTGATCCAGTGACAGTTATGGACGTAGCGGCACTGATAGGTAATGACTAAATGAGAGGTATAAGCAAGACTACCTGACGGGAACGAAACGCAAAGAGGAAAAAAGAGAAAAAATAGAATTAAAGGAACATGAGGACATTTAGAGGAATCAACAGATATAGTCAGCAATTATAATCGGTTATTTATAACGTGCTTAATACCCAGAGGTTTCTAAGCGTGGACCAAACCTGTGTTGCTCCGCGTCGTCTTGCTTCCAAGACAAGCACGTTGCCCCTGATCTATCCTCCCGCAATAGGGCGAAAGACGGAGCAATAGAAAGGGGTGAATGGCATGTGAAGTTTTGGATGCATGCCACAATTTGAAAAAAAATCCAAGATCTATCATATTTCAGGCACTCCGAAGTGACTATTCTGACATATGTGCATATCTCAATATTAAACTGCTGTACAGAAAAAAGCATTTTTAAAATCTTTGAATTTCTTTTTTTAATCTTCTTTCTCAACTCATTTAATCTTCTACTCTTTTATTTTAAGCGATTCATTAAACATACGCCAATTTAGGAACTCATTTAGAAGGCTGCACTTTAATATTTCCTGGGTCACGAGGAGTTGCTGGTCAGAAGAAAATCCTGATACCCTGGAACTACTTCAAGCTCATAGGCCATAAATTCCAATTTCGACCCCTGTAATCAGTGCCAAAGACTGAGCAGATGTGCCCAGCACCGAAGTGGTGGAGGCAGTTGCCAGGGTTATGTAGCATGGTGCAGAGTAAGCAAGATCCTGCCCTGACCTCAGGTTCACGTTTGTAGGCATTCCATGGCAGGAACATAAAAGTCCTCTACCAGTCTTGGAAGGTGCAGCAGTCCTCGGTGCCTCAACAAACATGTGAAACATCTTCTATCTGAAATCTACCCACTTCGCTAGGAAGAGGCTGTGGGCAACAATACTTGTGCCAGCACAAGTATAGGTGGTGCTCCTCCTACCCACTCAGACCCAGGTAGGGTAGTTTGTTTTTCTGTGAGAAGTAGCATCAGCGTCTGGCTGAGAAGGCACTCGTGTCCACTCACAAGGCCAAACTTTTTTCCATGTTTCTGGGGTTAGAGGACACTCAAGTGGCAGGAATACTCACTCCGGATTTACCGGCCCTGTGAATGCCAGGAGCAGCTTTGCTACCCACTCCCCGACGGTCTTTGGGTTTATGGAATGGCATGAGCCACACGTGTTGTAATCCGGTCCTAAGCACTAAACGCAGGACCAGTGCAGATCAGACACCAAGTTAGGCTTCCTTTATTCCTTGCAGGGCTTAAAACCTGAGGTCTCAAAGGGGAGGGAGGGAAGGACAGGTTGCAGTTGTCTAAGAAAAAACTTTAAATCACGTATCCAAATTAGCATCCTAGCGTACGGAAAATAGGTTAAGGGCGAGCAGGCGGCTTCATAGAACACTTATGACATCACATCCAGAGTCCTTCCTAAGTGCCAACCACGCTCAGCAGAGCCTACACAGAGCCATTGTTCACCCCTGTTACTGAACATTATTCCAAAGCCAGTGTGTGCCTTGCTGGATATATTTCTAAGATGCATCTGTGGGAGCAAGGTGTCCATTAGGAATGCGATTTATTGGATTCATAACTGTTTACACTGGGATTAAGGTTTTTAGGCTGTGTACTTAACATATATGTTTTAGCAGAGGCGGATACTCCTACAACATGCTCCTGAAGGAGTGGAGGACATGTCCGATAACTGAAATAATGTGTAGGAGTAAAAGGGCCATTCCTTTTCTGAATGTGGAAAAATGCACACCAAAGCGTGTTCTCTCTCATTCCTCCATTGGAATTTGGTACGTATAATTGAACAAGATCTTCTGGTTTTCATTTTCTCACGAGTTGAGCAATCAATCCGGTAGGAGTGCAGCTCCAACATGCAGTTTTCTACTTCACGAACACGAGGCTATCAAACGGCTTCACAGGTCCAGGTGCAGCCCGGCTATGGTGCTGCATGGAATGCTTGGGCCTAGCTCAACTCCTTGAGGATAATCTATTCCTAGTCCCGACTGCTTGACAAGCAAATACTACAGATGCACTAAGCCATAACCAGTGTCCAGAAACAGAATATCCTGCCCACCCCCACCCCCTGACCGCCCCAAGCATTTCTAATAACCCTCCCCCTCTCTGGAGGCATTTCTATTTCTGCACCCGCAGAAAAAAGCGCAACAGTAAATTAGGCAATTGTTCAGGAGGTGGCAGAGGAAACAACTAATGGAAGTGTGAGCACTTACAATAACTATTTCGATTTACATTTATTGCACCAATCTGCGCTTTGAAACAAGCAAAGTTAAGCATTCCAACGACATTTTGGACAAAGTGTTACATCTTCGC
Organism: Ambystoma mexicanum; assembly: GCF_040938575.1. NCBI lineage: Eukaryota > Metazoa > Chordata > Amphibia > Caudata > Ambystomatidae > Ambystoma > Ambystoma mexicanum. The sequence goes on from NC_090927.1 coordinate 1,104,838,395, forward strand.
TACAAAAAATAAAAGTCTGAAAGCAAGGGCTTTGCCCCACTTCACTCTCCCCCATTATCACACATGTCCCCCCTCTCCCAAACCCCCCTCTTCACGTAAAATAAAGAATATTTTCAATAAGGGTGGATAATTGTCAATTACGCCCCATAAGTCCCCATACGCTTTTATAATAGAATTGTTATCTTTTCAGGCTAAAGTACTGTTACGTATTCTGGAAGAAGATAAAACTGTAATTTGGAGAAGAAAAAAAAATGTATATCGTTGTTAATATATGTGTAGAGTACCTTTAAAAAATATATATATTTTGGTTACACCGTTCAGTTTTATAGTTATAATTGTTCTTTTATAACAAGCTTTAATACCAGGGGCCAGTTTCTAAGCATGAGCCTGGGATTCGAAGACAAACGCGTTGCCCCTGAGCTATCCTCCCGGCTCATTGAATGATTCCTTTGAAAGATCAATTATTTGAAGACTTTGTTGCGGGCCAACACTCTGAGCAGCTGGTGCCCACCTTTACTGAGCAACTTCATTAGTGGCACAAACACTTAAATTCACCTTGGGAGCAAGGAAAATAAGTGCATGGACCTTGGGACCTTCCATGCTCGATACATGGAGTCCGAATCAAAGTAACATTTCAAAGTAATCAATTTGAAGTAAAATTGCCGCAAAGTACGTTTTTGTTCGGGCAAAATAACAGGGAACCCGAGTGAGTAACAGTGAGACAGATTATTTCAGAGTTTAGATGCAGACTTGCCTAACGCGCCATGAAAATCACCAAATTATCATTATTATCGATTGATCTACAAACCAGTCCTGTCAAAACATCCAAACGTTGTAAAGGACCATTTATCGGATCATACGGGCTAGTTATGTATGCATGTATGAGATTTATAAAGTGTACCTTAGGGGGAAGCAACAGGACTGTACATAAAAAGGCTTTCTCAGGGGGTTACAAGTAAGGGTGTGCGGGAGGAAGAGTAGCTGGGATTGGAGGAAAGAAAAAGGGGCTTCAATAGGACGAGAATTAGTGCTGAGTAGGCCAATCAGTGATTGGCGAGATGTAATGAGTACCCACTGCATGTCTGTCTTCAAGTGTAAGAGGGAAGGGGCTAGCCTATATGCGTTGGAAACATGTTTAAGAGACAGGCTGCGCAGAATGGAAAGGCTGCTCTCGTTCTTCCCCCGCTGAAGTTCTTTGTTTCTATGCCTGGCGTGGTGGATTCTGGGGGTGCGAGAACCTCCGGATGTGGCGAGTTCCTCTTGCAGGTATAGGGGCATTTGGTTGAGACTGCTTTGTAGATGTAGGTTGTTGAACATTATGCATGCTTGTAGAGTTAAGCCAGTGTGTTCTTTTGAAGAAGCATAATGCAGCATACTGTAGGAATTTTAGAGGATCCAAGGTGGCATCTGGGACTCAGAAGGGTGGCAGAGGACCAGGGCTCCGACAAATGTTCGGAAACAAGGTGCGGGGATGAAATGCTTGCCTTTGCTAACAAGCACAAACTGGTACTGTGCAGTTTAGGCTTTCATGGCAATGTGCATTTTGAATGAGAGATCACAGTCAACAGTGTCGTCATAAAATCGGTTGAGCTTCATGACAGTCAGTTCTGGACTTGCACATGGTTGGTGGAGTTTCCTAGGAGAATAGAAATCGGTCGGGTTGAGATTCACATAGGCCAGGGGTAAACAAACAATTTCAAATAGTCGGGCAAAAAAGGTCACATGTCCAGTCAATTCTCCACATTCAGACCATTTCTTACTCAAAGTCAATTATCACTAGCCAAAGTAAAAATGTGAGGCCCGAGGTCAGCACTTTTGAATGAGGGACAGGAGGTTCTCAAGTCATGGGTAGGCAGCAGTACTTAGAAAGCTTACTCTGCTCAAGTTGAATGTTTTTAGTGAACAACATGCTTTCACCCTTAAAAGTGAGGTAAATTGGTTGCCAATCTTTGCCTGAGGTCAATGGTTGGAGGATTATTTAAGCAATATACTTTAAAATTTGATGCATGAGGCAGATGCAAATTATTACAGACCTGCACTGGTGGATGCGTCAGGGTAGGTTTTGACAAAATCATTTGCTCTCTGCAATTAACATGTTCAAGGTTGTGGGTTCCCCGTCCTCTGCCCCTCTGAACCTATTCCTTCCTCTCAGGACCTTTGTGATTCACTGTCCCATTTCTCCATGTAGAAAATTGAAAAATAATGTGCATGGCACTCAATCCTCAGGCCTCAGGATGTTATCTCCATCCGCAAATGTTTCGACTTCATTCACCACCATGTCCAGGTCGGTATTCCCGGTCTTCACTGTGTAAGACATCACACATCTCATATGTTCAACCTCTGACCAAACTATCTCCTCCCACGGCTTCCTTTGCTATTCCTATGCACCTATGCAGATGACACCCAGACCCTGGTTCGCCTTTGCATTGCAGATCTCGAGTCGGAAGCCAGGTTCAGGCCTTGTCTGGACACTGTGGGGGACATTGATGTGTTACAACTGGATCAAGTTGAACAGCGAGAAAAAGATGTTGGTGGTGGGCCCTCCTTCTTCCCTTTGGACTTCAGCTTTCTGGCCATCTCTTTCCTGTTCCCACCCCATAGTGAAGGACTTAGGAGTCAAAATATCTGCCTCTCTTTCTATGGACCCCAAGTTAGCGCAGTTTGCTGGTGCGGCTATTTTCAACTTAAACTGTTCCACAGGGTCCTCCCGTTTATAAGCTCTAGGCTCCGTTTGCGTCGGCTCTTGTTACATCTGCCATCGATTACTAACTCTTTGTTCTTGTCCATCTGTCCTCCGACTGCAGCGCCACCAGATCCTTCAGAACTCGACAGCACGCCTAGCCACATCCATGCCAAGCTGTGCCCATATCTCACTATGACAACTTCACTGGCTCCCTGTCACTCAGCAAATCCAATTTAAAGTAGCGTGCAGCGTGTCTTCTATGGCCACGGTGCAGAATACATTCAGAAAAAGTTTAGCCCGTATGTACCGGATCGAGCACTCCTCTCTGCGGACACCTGTCTCATCTCGGTATGTATGTTCAAGCTCAGCCAGATTGGTGGCCGCACAGTCACTGTAGCGGCCTCATCCTTGCAGAACTCCCTGCTTTGTGCTCTCAGGGCCATGTCTAATCATCTCTCTTTCCACCAGGTCCTGAAAAATCTTCTTTAAATTTAAACTCTTTCCCTCAGTTCTGTCGAGCAGCACCAATATGCCTCTGTGGTGAATGTCACGCTCTACAAATACATTTAACATAATATAACATGAACTGGAGATCGCTTAACAGAGCATCCACTTTTTTTACATACAGACCTGAGCCCAACAGATATGCTGAAGAAGTGCTCTGTGCTTCACTGGTAGAAAGCATTTAAAAGACAGACTCACGGTTATCCCAGCATAACAAAAAAAATCATCATCACCCATGAAAGTACCAACGATGATGTAGCCCACATCAGTTTCCAGGGTGCCATTCTAACAATACGGATCCCAAATAAGCCCAAGGTTTCAGGCGAAAAAGAACTTTAGACTCAGGTGGATTCCACATAAGCCTACAAAACATGCAGAATACTGACGCACACGCAATTGTTTTTACACATTATGATCCAGTGAAATGTCAAGGACACTGCAAGGATGAAAATCAGACATTGCACTATACAGGGGCTTTTAGAACCAGAGCTCCAGGATTCACATATTCACCTACTTCTCGTTGGCTGATCGCTTGACCAAGAAGCAATAGGGGAATCCAAGAAACAGACAATGTACACCATCCCCTGATATGAAGAGCAATGTCCATAAAATCCCCCCCCCAAATGTCTAAGCTAAAAAAGCACTCATTTAAACAGAAAAACCACAACCAGGATTACTACTAGCAGGCCTCCAGATAAGGTGCGTACCAGGCCTTTTTACGCATGAAAATCTTGTAAATATGACAGCTTTATTATTTTCCTGTGTACATTTACACACAGGTTTAGAGCAGAGGGCAGTGCAAAGGTCAGGTTACTTGACAGAAACCAGAAGGCTGCTTTTGATTTTTATCTACATGGATGTAATTGCAAGCCACCTCTGAAACAGAATGTATTTCTCTGAAGTCTTTCAAAAAAAGAAACTGCAGACTGTGATAAAAGGAGTGGTTTCTTTCTGTTCAGCTTCTGCTGTGTTGTGTTGTGTGTAGATGCTCATGGAGCAAACAGAAGCACTGTGCATATTTACTTTCCTAGAATTTTAGGATTGTATAATTAATAAGATGGAAAACTAAGTTCCAATGCAGAAATTAATATTTTGGAACAAATTATGCTTTTTTTCCAGTGAAAGCAAACCAGTATTGCACAATAGTATTTTTTCAGAGTTCCGGTGTTGTGTGCATAATCATGCTGAGGCACATTTACACTTATAATTCAATTTACACTCCAATTATAAAAACAGTGTATAAAAAGATGACTATGCACAGTCCAGTTTACATCCATTCAACCTTGCAATCAATGGGGTGCATTACTATAAATGGTCAGTGGCAGCAGAGTCTTTGCTCAAGGGTGAGTGATTGCTGCAATGACAATCTTCAAGACTACAATTAAAACATCCACCTGACTCCCCAGGAAGTGCAAGCGCTGTTCAAAAACAAACAAATGAAAGTTTCATTGTTAATTGAAATAGAAACTCTGAAAAACCAGTCCCTGTGATAATCCAGATAGTCAACTTTATGTAGCGCTTCATAAATGGTTCATCCAACATCTAGGTACTGTGATTACTATACCTCAGTCGATACTCAGTTAACCGACCTCTGAAGGATGTTGGCCAATAAGATAGCTCAGCCGGTTAAGCACTCGTTGCTGCAATCTGTGCGTGATCTGTAGGTTGCAGGTTCAAATCCAGGCAAGGCCAATTCAGCCTTTCATCCTTTCGAGGTCGATTAAGGAATACTGACTTTGGTTTGGTGATAATTGTGATAAATATGTTCCATGTACAGCGCTTTGCCAAACGCGCTATATAAATAACCATTTGACCATTAGATTAGATATAGAATTTAGCATGGAGTCCTTGCCTCTCTGCACTGTTGTATCATAACATTGGCATACCATTAGGTAGGGTTATAGGTCATTTGATCGAATGACAATATGCTTGAGTCAATTTGACCGAAAAAAAGGGTTGAATAAACCCCTGTTTTTGGTGTTAAAGCACATTATTTATTTTTTTTTTTTTAACTATAGCAACAAAAAAATATATACTTAAAAAAAAAAAAAAATTCGACCTTTTTGTTTTCGGTCAAATTGACTCGAGCATTTTGTCATTCGATCAAATGCATTCGAACATGTGACCAGACACCATTAGGTAGTAATAGCTCCAGGAAATGAGGACTTTCATTAAACATCAAAAGACAATTCTGCTATCGAACCACAAAACACACAATACAATTCATGTTTGCTTTACTATGTAATTGGCTAGTTTTTTGTTCTCAACATTTAAATATATACAGGAGAGATCAAATAGCCAGACTTTACAGAAATAATGAAAGGTGTATTCTGTCAAAATGCAGAAAGCTGCCACATAGTAATGATTTCCATACAGTTTTTGCACACATCGGCTGGATGTCACATACATTTTACTCTCTTGCAAAGGAGAAAAGTCATTTTTACTCTTGAAATCACATTTACTCTCAAAGTTTAAAAATGGGGAGTAAAATACTCCCACCTCAAAATCTTATCTGGAGCACTGACTACTAGTCTTAAGGATTTAGGCTCAGAAGCCTACAATAAAAAGGCATAATACAAAAAGAAACTAACTCTTCGGTTAGCATAAACATGTTTTAAATAAGTGTCGTCCCAACAAGACGTTGGCGCACAACTGAAGGGTGCCTGAAAAAAATCCCACTCCCACTCCCCAAATGTGGGAACAGATCCCACATGGAATGTGAGGCAAGCTTAACAGCCTCAGTTCGGCCTGATAGTTGCCCTCGGATATACCAAGGACATTTAACACAATTTTCTGTCTAGGGAAAGAGCAGGGGTGGGCGATGACGTGGTAGTTCCTTAGTGTCACTGTCAAAGATCCCTGGGAAAATAAATGCTGTTGCTGAGGGTGGTGAAGAAAGATGCAAAGCTCCCAGTTTGTCTTCCCAACGTTCCTGCAGTTGCACTAACAGCTGTTGGTATAATTTCAGATAATTATTCAGAGCATTCAGGATTTGTACTGAATAATCAGGAAACATTCGCCTTCAATTCCTGCTAATCATGGGGCAAGATGAGGCCCCTCAGTACACAATGTTGGGGTCTGGATAAATGGTTGCCCAACTGCCAGATAAAAAGGACTCTGCAAAAGAAAAGTCCAGAGCTATAAACGGTCCTTGCACAAAATGGTGACTTTTCAATTGTAGTCAGGCATCAGGTTTCAAGATGCACTGCAGAAGGCTTCACGGAGGTTCATTAAGGGACAGCTCTCCTCGGTCTTGGATGCCTTCTAGGGCAGAGGGACTCCAGTGCTCAGCATCCTGGCTGGAGGCTGGCCGTGCTAGGTCAGTGCCCCCTTTGAAGCACTGGTTCACAGGAGACTTCCTTGGTGGGTGCGATGGGTGGTGAGAGGGGACGCTCCGATGCCCTGGAGGTAAAACGTTAACCTTCCTGCGGGAGAAGCAACGGGGTTCCACCATGGCTATTGTTCCAAATAGCAGCCGTGGAAACAGTCAGACTAGACCTAGACTAGATCTACTCAGTCCTGTCATGGCAGGGCCCTGCTTCTGGAGCTAACTGCTGAGGCTGTATAATTGTGCATGGTGGCTGCTAAGAGCACATAACCATGATTGACATATATTTACCACATCAAGTGGGGCGAGGGCTGAACTCTGGTTCCCAGCATATTCAGCCTCTTACAGTCCAGCTGCTGTTCTCCTCCAAGCTCTTTCATGCCTCTTGTACATCAGGCATGCAGTCAAATCAGGTGTTGCTTATATTACGTAACAGGAGTTGGTTCCTGGCTGTCTTTATGGACTACAGCTGCCAGAATTCATTGAAGCTGCAACCTTGTATTAACCAGCAACACACGATATGACTGCCTACCGATTGAGTGCAAGCGGCACAAATGCGCTTGCAGGAGAAGACCAACAGGACTGTAAAAGGCTGAATGTGCTGGGGACCAGGAAAGCCTGCAACACCATTAAACTGCTCTGTGCCACTGCAGAGCTGGTTTTGTAGATATTCGGAGGTTGGTTACAGCAAGGGCACATGTCTACTATTATTTTGGCGTGGAAGATTTATGAAGTGGGCTCTGATTAGCAAACATTTTCAGAAACAGAATTAAGCATATCATTTTATGTTGGTAAAAATCAGCCTGGGCTTCCAGACCGCGGCCAGAGCATTCTGTGAAACCCACACAGACGTTTTGTGCAAGTTTTCCAGTTCCTCTAGAGAGGGGGGTCGCAAATGACCAAAGGGTCCAGCAGACTGCAGAAGGGCATGTAGTAGTGCTGAAGATAGATTCCCCTCCTACAGGAAGTTCAGGACATTATTCCGCATCACACTCACGCAGGTTCCCAAGGGGTCTCCGTCATGTGGGCAACTGCACCTTGCCAGGTCACGCCCAACAACATGAAACGTCCTATGCAAGAGACGATGAACAACCTTAAACTTCATTCTGAGCAACAAGGGATAATTAAGCCAAACTGGTGCACTTTTAGGACAGAGATGCTTGGAGTTGCCCAGTTAGGGGATACAACTGATCTACATCCCAGAATGTATTTGCCAACTTGAGAGTGAAATATTCCCGTGAGTGCAGAGACTGTCAACTTGTTTTGTTCTGTGATGCCCGATGACCGTGACAGGACTGCTCCTTTCATTCAATTGGTCAATTACTGTCTCAGTAATTATGAACCAGCTGTCATCTAGTCAGCTGGCAACATGTATACTATGCACAGCTACGCAACTGGCAACAAACTATACAAAAGGATCACACGGAGACAGCTTGGCTGTTGCAATGCTAAAAACGTTCTTTATCAAAACGTATCAAACACTCAGAAACAACCACACACTTCAACAAGCAACTGACAAGCAGAAAGATATTTTAAACAGCACTTGGTGTATATAAAATTGCAGTAGCACTATTAACAAGAAAAATACAACAATACATATTAACAATCAGCATTTACAATCCGTCATGTTGCAGACTCGGTTGAATGATTGTAAAACTGAACACACTTCTTTGGAAAACAGTAGGACTTTTCTAAAAAGAAGAACGGTATCAGACATAGTCACATCTTTAGAATACAATGATCAAGATGTGACATTTTCACAATGCTCACACTTCACCCACTGCGTGAGAGATCCCTTAAGCAACCATACACATACAGAACCCGCAGATATTACATCCACAATGGGCACACCCAAATGGTAACTATGTCCGCGCTTACAACTACCACCTGATCTCAGGCACAGCTGAAGTGTGCCCTAAAATATCTGCCACAATGGCAAACTCTCCATATAAACCCGCAAGGCAGGAGGCATTTTATTAAACTCCAATGTCAGAAATGTATTATTATCTATTTATTTTGAACAGACTTTTCAAACCCCAATTCTTTAATTGAGTAAGTGGAGATGTTTTTGAGAGTTGGTCTCCAGAAGGTAGAAGAAGCAACCTGGATGGGTTTTTTCACATCATTTCCCATTTAAAAGTAGCCAACTGATGCTAATTTCTCCCTCAAACTGGATCATGAACGAAACCTTGAGTCGACTCAAACTGCCATACTCGAGCCTGTGCTACACATATAGCTCCAGAACAAGTAAGGGGCACCCACAGCTTGTACTCATGCTACACCATTTGTTGCCATCTCCGAATCAAGAGAATGGTGGAAACTCAGCCAAGAAAGGAGTACAGCAAAGTACACATACTAGTGTGACTACTCTGAAGGATCTTAGCACAGAAGGGGCATTACTACAGAAGAGTGGCCAGCACAAGTTATAACCCCAGTACCATAAGAACAAGGAGAATCACTATCTCAAGCAATATAGGTTTTGGACTTGTGAAGAAAAATAAAATGAGTTAAGGGTGAAGTAAAAGCAAGTTGTTTAATTTTGTGCTATTTAAATAACATGGTTGCGTAAAAAGTTAGAATTTTAATTGTAAACTTGGTGGAACAAGTGCAGTTTATGTAGAAGCATGCATTAGGTGTAATGTAAAAGTTATCAATGTATCTATATGAAAGCACTGTTGCACGATTAAGCAGAACCTGTTATAGACTGTCAGGCCTGACTATATGTATCTCCACCCCCTAGAGCCTCGGCCCAGACTTGAAACCGGAATTGTAGCGGCACCCACATACCTGACAGAATGTATTCATCGCCTCATCAGCAGTAACTCTGTACGCTCTGAGGCCTAGAGTTATCCATCGCCATCAATTCAGGGGCAATGGTTCTAGACTCGTAACCCAAGCACCAATAACGCTCATGAGCTTGATCAAGGTTATGCAATTATCCACAAGGTAATCAGTCCAAGAAGGCACTTGCTTGCTAATGCTACGCACCTGGAAATCCAAGCGCAGAACTAGATACCGAAGGGCCATCTAGCAGCTACTCTGCTAATCACACCTTCCAGTGAATGTATATAGCAGAACTACCCCGTTATTCTATCTAGCAACCCAAGCACCAATAGCACTTATGAACTTGATCATTGCACTGCAAATATGCCCCGCTACCAATCCAGGAAATGCACTTGCTTGCCAGTCCTACACCTCAGGAAATCCTTGTGGAGAATTATAAAGCAAGGAACGTTCTAGCACTTATTATTTGCTAATCCCAACTATCTGGGAATGTCCTAATAGAACTACCGTTCCTGGATTCTATTTAGCAGAACTCCCGACCAAGGACGTCACTAGCACCTATACAAGAACATGCGTTTTTGGGACAGATCTGCCTGTCACCATCAGTCGGTCTTCGCCAAAACAATCGGACCGTTAAAGAAACAGGGAGACACCACGCCCAAGACAGGCACTGGAAGCTGAACAGGAACAAGGTCCCCCTTGAAAGAAAACAAAAAAACCCCCCTCAAACACACCACTATGCTACCTCTTGCCTCAGCACCAACAATCAATAGAACGCAGCTATACCCCTAAAATTCTGCCTACCGGCACACAAAATGTCATTCTCAATCACCACAGTCCATTTGGTCTTGCTGCACACATTCTACTGATCTTACACAATCACTGCATCACATGCACTTGTATGCAGCTATACACCACCTATTGCACACATACCGAGTCCACTCAGGCATGTTTTACTACACTATTCGCTCTACTGACCTGGACTGCGGTCCCAGAGGGCATTCAACCCACAGCGCTTTGGAATCACAATGGTAAAAGGCGCTATACAAATGCTAAATAACATTAACTGGGGCCGTTAAAACTGGATGTTGGTCGTCACATTGCAGTCACAGCCAAAATATTGTCCAAGAGAATATTGCTGAAAGAAGTCTCGCTGGAAAATAGTTTTGCCATGTCTTGAATGCAGATAAATATCTTCTGTTTGTTTCCCTATCTGCTTCTGAAATCTGAACGTTTGGAAGGCAGTTAATAATGCCAGTTATTGAGTACATTCTGAGAACATGAATTGGCTGAGAGGTGGTCAATAATGACCTCTATGCACCAATGATTACCATTTATTGGTTAAAACCACTAAAGTTTAAGGTTCTTCTACCAATAGAAAAAAGCCATTCAAATAAGCATGCACCTAACAAAGGGTTCATACTTTAAAAAGGCATGTACTCCCAGCATTAGGGGGTGAGCAAAATGTTCTGTGATCGTGCAGATTTCCACTTCCAGGATGCTACTTCCAACCGATCCGTGAAAACCAGCATTACTTTTCTGCTGCCTTACCAGAAATGCACACAGTGCATGCTGTTTCGGTCCCATTAGGGCCGGGCGATATGGACCAAAAGTCATATCGCAATATTTTTGGTCTGAAGGGTGATTTATGAGACATCTAGATATAGATATATTATAGGGTGGCGATAGGAGGGCCACCCCAGACTGCAAAGTTTCGCAAAGATATGTTAAAAAAAAGCTGAGGATATGGAAACATGAAACGCAGGAAAAAGCTATTTGCAGGTCAAAAAACATGCAAATGCCATCAAGCATGGGGTGGCTAGAGGGCTATAGCCACGAATAACCGACATCTCAAAGCAAACTGCGTCACAGAAACAGCGTGTTTTGTGGGGGAAAGGGGAGAGGGCAGGTGAGTAGGTCATCTGGGCAGCAGGGGGAGCTGGCACAGATGAGGGGGCACTTGGTGAGGGCAAGAAAGCATTTTTCATTTTTTGGCCCTTTTTCCTGATATTCCATGCTATAAAGGAGTACAGATAGCCAAGGGTATGTAGAGTTCAGTACCAGCGGTTACATTTTTTTTTTTTAAAGATATTTTTACAGATATAGTGACATTAGGGTCAATAATCATTGGCCATGCAGTGACAAGATTGCCATCTAGGTCTCCCATCCATGCAGTAACCATAACAGACCCTGCTTAGCCTCAAAGTGAGGAAGGGGCCAGCCTCCTCAGGCCATGGTGCCCAATAAATGAGCCAAGGTTACAAGACCACCAAGAGAAACGGGGAAGCCCTTTCCTCGCTTTTGAGCCAAGCAGGGTCAGTCCCTGCTTTGAAGCTAAGCAGGGTCAGTCCCGGTTACTGCACGGATGGGCAACCAAATTCTTATTTTTTTTTTTAAAAACCTTGCTACTGCCAGTCCTTGCAAGTTTTGCACTCGGGGGCAATTTTATTTTTGCTTTTTTGCTAAATTGCATTCTGGTATTTGTAGTCTCAGTCACGATGGGGGAATAATGCCACAATTGTACACTTTTTGCCTAACAGTTCTATAAGGATTTATATATTTGAGTGACACTATGGTATATGTAGTTTTCAAGTTAGCTTTATAAAGCAAAGTACTGTTGAAAGCCAGACATGGGGGTGAGGAGGGAAAATGATGAAAGGGCAATTAAGTCATGAGTGCTTGCTCACGATGTGGCAAGAGTTTGCAATCCTGGACACTGGTGTAGTTATTTTACCCTAATTGTGGCTGCTTTTCAGGGTACAAGTAAAGGACACATGTGGGTGTACAGCGTAACTTTTCTTCAGAGGGCAGCGACAACCCCCCCTATTTATTTTATTTGGCTACCAGGATTTTACTCAGGTTGTCATGTTCCCAGCAGAGACGCTTACCCACAAGACCACAAGCACTTGTTTCGTATTGAGATTTTGTTTACCATGGAACATTTCACGACAGATTGCCAGTGTTTATAAGGTGAGCACCTTTTATACTTTGCCAGCATATTTATTGGAACATTTGCTCTCTCAGGTTATATTTCTGGTATTCCTTTTTCTTTTTAAACCAATGCTATTTTGTCTTGCACACTTTCTTCTAAGGGGAAGGTCAAATTAACTATATTTGTATATTGTGGTCATAGGCAGCGCAACATGGGGTGTGAAGTTAAGGTGACTTTAACTGAATGTCAGGGGTTTTGTTGGGTTTTGTTGCGTTAAGTTCTCACTGCAACTAAGGTTTTTTCCTTGAAAATATACATCTCGATATTGTTTATGTGTTTTAAATGCACAGTTCTAAACCGGCAACTACACGTGAGAGGTCAAACCACCATTATTTATAAAACACTGATCAAAATAAATGTTAAAATACATGGTTTGTCTTCCTGTTTGGGAATACACACAGCTGTGTAAATATGAACATGTAAATAAAAAAAAACAAAAAATAAAGAATATACGCAATAATGTATATATATCTAAATGTTTATATTGCCTCATCCTATATCAATGTTTGAAAATATAGCGATACATCTCCAATCTCACCCAGCCCTAGTTCCCATGTTAGTTTCGTGTCGCGTGACAGGAAATTCTGCACATATCTTTTTTAAAATGTTTTATCTGTGCTAGAGTTGCAAAGCGGCACATGAAACTTTGGCCGGTTTTTCAGTCCGTGACCGGTTCACCCAGCTGCATGAGAAACTCTGAGCCGGCCTTTTTTCGATCTGTACTAGTTTCTCAGAGCAGCCCGAGAAACTTTGTTTTTCCAAAGCGTGCTGGTTCACACAGCGGCACACAAATTTACACCACTTTTTTTGTTAGATTAGTGGTAGAAACTGTGCCACTCTTTTTTGATATGTAGGGGGTGCCAGAATGATGGATTCCGGTGAAACGGATCAAAATCTTTCAGATTTTGCATTTGCGGCCTTGGAACACAATGTCACAATTTCGCCCAGCTCTACCCAGTATAATCCATTAAACAAGTATTTAAAGCTACTTCATACCCAAAGGATAAAATAAGTTGGCACTGCTGCCTTCCTGATAGCAGTGGTTGACCACGGGTGAACTATTCTCAAAGAGCTTAAACAAGAAGCTAAATCCCATAGTCTTCACACCGATGCCCCAAGACCATGTACTTCACATCATCTGACCTTATCTTTAGACACCTTGTGGGCTGCCACCCTCACACGCCCGGAGACTGAATGGGTTCTGTGTGTACTACTCGGGTAAAGGTGTAAAATCCTTTCCTGACATTACTACAAGTTTTAAGGAAGCAGGTTATGGATTACTAAAACGTGACTCAAAAAGGATGTTCCCATCATAACTAATTGGATTCAATAACTTATCAGAAACGTTTTTTTGCATGCCACATGCAAGTCGGAACCGACTACCAATTCTTTGAAAACATACAAACACTTGGCAGAATACAGAGTGTGTATGAAAACCCACATTAAAATGTTCGTGATACAAACAGTACATATTGCTAAAGTTTTTTTGAAAAAATATTTTAATTTGTTGATATACAGGTCAAAATTAATGTAACCAAAGACACAAATACTGCTTCTTTAGATACATAACAATTACTCATGTACATAGAACAGAGGTCCGTAGACAAACAATAGCATAATACTTGTAATGGCATATTACATACAACAGTCATCAATTATATTAATAATTGTCAAGGGCCAATTGTCAAGGATCGCTAAAACAGAGCAAATACATTATCCACTTCAAGCGGCAGCACTTCAAAGCCTACTCCAAAGCAACAAGCCGACCATAAAAGACCTGAAAGATGCAGAAGTAGCGCTCAAAAATCAGGGGACAAAACCTGAACGAAGTTTAAGTATTTGCCTCATCACTTGAGTAAGAAGGAAGTAAGATCAGATTCACGACTTTGGAAGTTGAGCAATATTCAAGAAGTGCCCTGCAAAAGGTCATTAGCCAAACATATTGCACAGTGGATGCTACACAAAATACACCTCTGCACCCCCGCCACTAGTCTTAAAGTGTGCAGATAAAGTCCAAACTACTATTCCAGTGTATGTGTATTAGTAGTGAATTGAGTGGGTAGATGGACAATGGTTTGCCACCACGGGAGTTACCGAATCTGCAAAAGAATCTTCATCCTCTGCGGCTACTAAAGGGTCAAAAGAGTATGTTGCCAAAAAAAGGTCTAAGGCTCTAGAACACCTGCCATGAACCGTGAGAAGCATATTCATAACCCATGCTTGAGAAATGAGAAGCCGTTAGTTTGGGGATAGCGGAGTGGAAATAATGCCATAAGTGGAGGAAACCAGTGGGGTAGAAATTGAAATCTTGTCAAGTTTTCTTTCCTAAGCGAACCATTGGGTTGAGGTAATGAACACAGCTGTGTGAGCCCAGCACCCCACTGCTGCAGCATTCAACAGCCATGCCCACAGCATTGTTGCCACCGTGAACACCAAGATATTAGAATTGTTGTTTCTGCTGCCTGAGGGGCAGATCTAAAGCGAGGAGGGGAGCAGTGTAGTCTTTCCTCAAGCACATCAGTGCATATACGTTCTGCTATTTGCCAACCCAAAGAGGTTAATCGATTTTTCTAGAAATTCAGTTCCTTCAAGTGGAGCACTGCAAAAGATAGGCACCTTTCAGATATGCAAACTGTGCTACGGGTGACCATATAAAAACATGCCGAGTTCGACAAATCATGAGCTTCACTCGCTTTGCGGCCATCATGCGACTTGATAAATTGCATGCATCCCATGCCCCGCACCAACACTTTGTTACATGCAGCCTACAAAGTGATGGACCAATACCAATAATAGCTATGGAGCTCCCATAGGTGGCACCAGTGCAGAGGCATTGTTTTTTTTGAAACCCCGGTTCCCCCTTCTTGTGCACAGTGTGGTCAGGCTTATTTATTTTTTATTATTGACATTTTTCTTCAGGAAAAAGGAAAAACAATGAAAAAATGTATCAAAAGTTGTTGACTTTCGAAATTCTCTTTTTCCGGCGTGTTCAAAAACTTCACATTTTGTGGTTATCGATTCTGTAGACAAGATATGCAATTTGAACCCCGATATCTTCTTAGAGAGGCGATTATGTCTCTCTAATTTGTCGAAATATTGCATCTATTAAGTTCACCATTGCCACCGTCCATCTCGTGGTTTCTCCAGATATTAAACGGTTCCATAGATCATTTTCGCATAACATCCACGGATTCTCGATCAATGGTAGTAGGTGAACTGCTCTGTGTTGTCTAGTGTTCGGACAATCTATTACCAGATGTTTCAGGGTTTCGGTCGCCTCCGTCATTTTACACAGTCGGCATTCTTTTTTGTCAGAACACCCCTGATGGTTAAGATTTCAAGAGCAGGTTTAATCTTGCTTTCATAAACAGCATTCTTTTTCTTTTTTCTGGAAATTTGACACAATATTTTAGCGGAGATTTCACTTTATTGAATGTAGCGGGAAGATGGGTTAAGAGTTTGTTCTCTGCAGCAGACTGAAGTGTGTGTATCCAATCCATTGTTTCCATTTTTTGTTTAATTCTGTCCGGATTTTCTTTCAGCTCTTTTTCTGTACATGTTATTTCCTGCAGTTTCTCTTTCCTATTCTCCACCCATCTGTTCAAGGCTGCGCACTTGCCACTTTCCAGTTCGTCCTTAATAATGTTGAAAGCTGGCAGTGACTCAGCCAGTATTATCTTCCTGAAGAAACTCATGGCGCTTTGCTCTACGGTAGATGAGAGGGATACCAGACCCAACTCTCTTCTAATGGCCGTCATAGATGTTGATTTGGGGACTCCTAGGACTGCCTTCCACACCAGCCCCTCCAATCTGGTCCAGAATGTAGACGGAATGCACAATGAGACTTCCATTCCGGACGTCAGTGCAGGAACCACTTTTCCCTTGTAAAAGTTTATTGCGGGTGTTAATGAGAACTTTCCAAATTCTTTTTCAATGACTCATTTGTGATGCAAGTCTTTTTGCTTTGTCCCAAAGCGTCTTTTGCATGGCAATGTCTGTTCCTGAGCTGTCAATTTCGACACCCAGCTATTTGAGGTTTTCACCATTTCGATGTTGGCGTTTTCAAGGTACCAAGACCTCTTTTTGGATTTTTTGTTCGATGCTTTCTCAATCGTCAGAACTTTAGATTTGTTTTTATTGATTTCAAGATGTTTTGCATCAATGTATTTTGCCAAATTTGTCAGTTTACGTTGTAAACCAATTTTTGTCTGATCTATTAGAATCACATCTGCGTATAAGAGTATTGGTATGGTGGTTTTGCCTAGTTTCGGCGGGAAGCTCCTGACTTCAGCTTCGGAGCTTTGCAAGTCACCCAGAAAAGCGATTAAGAGGGCTGGTGCCAAAGGACAGCCCTGTTTGACCCCTCTGTTTACCTTGATTTCCTCAGATAACGTTCCTTGCTGACTTAGTTTCACTCTTACAGTGTTTTGTGAGTGGAGTGCTTTGATTGGATCGAGCACCGATTGGGGGCAATTCCAGGAGTGTAATTTAGCCCACAGCATATTTCGGTCAATTTTGTCGAAAGCTTGAGATAAGTCGATAAAGGCTAGGTGTACCTTTGGGGCCCCTTCCTTCAACTTGGCTTTTAAGATGTTGATTATCATGATGTTGATTGTGGTACTTCCATTTTTTTGGAACCCCGTTTGGAGGTTATCTTTCGACGGGCCGCTTTTCTCCCAAGCTCTAAGATGGTCCAAGAGAAGGGATGCGTACATTTTTCCTATGATATCAAGCAAAGCGATTGGCCTGTAGTTTTCTGGGTCCTCATGACTCCCCTTTTTATAAATCGGCACAATCACAGCTTTCTGCCACCACTCTGGGATTTGTCGTTTTGCCTCACATTCGGCAAATATCTTGCTAATCACGATCAACCACTCGTTAGGAAACTGTTTGAGTGACACGTTTGTCAGACCGTCAGGACCTGGAGCTCTAGATGTTTTTAGCCTCTTGATTTTGGCTACAATGTTTTCAGGGTCTGTGCGATTTACGCAGGCTGAATTTGGGTTATCCCCCTTCACGGCCGGTAGTTCCTTTAAATATTCAAATTCCATTAGGTACCTTGTCCATTTTTCCTGCGAAACTGCATTGATATCGGCATATTCTGTGTCACAGATGTACTTTTTATCAGTGACCAGAATTCACTCGATTTCTTGGATGATAATCTCCTCATCATGTCTTCAGCGTCATGTTGGTATTGTATTGCCTTTCGTTGTTTCTGCCAATTGCGATACCTTTTCATTTCTTGGCACCATTTCGCCCAGTCCTCGCTGGCGTTTGTCTCCTTAGCTTTTTTTTTTTCAAGCGGCGGCCCATTTTTCTTTGTTCGACCAACTCTTTGTTGAAGGCGTGTTTCGGGTAGTCGACGTTAGCTCCTATTCTCTTCCGTGGTTTTTTTGTATGGGGCTAGTGGCAGTGTATAGTCTGGTCTTTCGTCAATCTTATTCAGCTTATTGGACAAGACTTTCTGATCCCATGCATTTTTGATTTTCAAAATGTTAGCTTCAGTTAGCCTCAGCCGTGTTTGTTGATTGTTTACCTCCGTTCCTAGAAGATAGCTGGATTTTACTGGACTCGATCCATACCATGTGCATGTCAACAAGTTATGGTCACTGTTAATAGTTCTTTCCACTTGGAAGCTCTCTATGCATTCTATTAAACCTGTGGAGATGCAAATGTAGTCTAATGTTGCTTTTGAGGATCCACGTTCCCACGTTGGGATGTTTTTTTAGTTAGGGAACAGTGTGTCTATATTGTGTATGTTTCTTGTGGTGATGAGGTCCTTCCAAGCTTTCCCTCGCTCCCTGGTTTGGTCTGATGTTAGAGGCTGTTGGTTGCTAGTTGGATTTGCCGGCTTTTGATTATTGCAGTTTGCGTTGAGATCTCCACAGATGATAATTTCAAAATCTTCGTAAAGCTGGTCAATCGTAGCGCTCATATTTGAGCAAAAGGTTTTTGTCGACATGAGCTGGGGGTTCCAGTAGCAAGTTATTATAGCTAACAAGTTCGAATGACCTCCTCTTTTTGTTGCCTGTTGGGACCAAGTTGTCACAATTACCAGCATTTCATACGCTTCTTTCCACTTTCGAGGTTCGGCCAAGCCACGTCCCGTTTTGATCGCTATTAATAAGCCAGATGACTGTGTTCCTAAGAGACCTTTCTCGGCTGCAGAGATTTCTACGGTAAAGCCGTCAAGCGCTGGTTTGGCCATCAGCCACGTCTCTTGTAGACATAGAATATCGAATCTACCTAGATTTATGTCTCCCACCGTCGTTAAGTGCGAGTGTCCTCGGGTGTTCCAAAATCCCAAACAGAAACTCTTTTTCGAGCCGTGCCTCTCCAGTTTCTTCTGCGGTGGTGTTGACGAGGGCCGGCCCTGGTCGCTGCTATTTGTTGTTTTTTTTGTTCCACGTCGATGTCGGCCAATTCCAGGGGCCTTTCAATTGATCTAAATCGGACGTCTTTTCCTTGTATTTTGCTGCATCAAAAAAAAAAAAAAATAAATAAATAAATAAATAATCGGGGAGGATTCAGTTCGTGGGTTGCGTTGCGACTCATCCGTACTCCGGCTTCTGGGTGGTCGGTACCTCTGTTCATCGTGGTTGGGATGATTTTCCTGTTTTCTTGTGGTACCGACGAACCTGTCTCGTTCGTACACCTCCCATTCTTTTATTTCTGTCAAGCGGAGACTCATCTGTTCCAGTTCTTTGAAAGCCGCTTGTTCAATTTCCTTAGCTCCCTTTGTTTTTATGTGTATATATGCATCGCTCTATTTTCACTGTGGTATGGTTCTACTAGCATGAGGCCTTCCGATCTTAAATGCCTTAGATATTTAGATCTTTTCATTATCTGGAGTATTGCCGGCCGATTTAATGGCGCTTGATCTTTCTTTGGGTCCCGTTGTTCTAACTTAAATACACAGGTCCGATCTTTCAGTGTATTTTTCTTTTCCACTCTCTCAATCGGGTGGCTCTGTTTGATATCCCTACTTAAACTTTTAAGTCTTGTAGGTATTTCTTTGTGGGGGGCCTCATGCCCATCTCGCTGCTTTGTCTCAGTAGGGTCTCTGGTCTTCTTTTGGTACCTAGGGGTGTCCTCTTTACCATGCTGTTCCTTCTCTGTTCGTAAATGTTTTTTTTTTGCGATGTCGTGCTGCTTTTTTCCCTTACTCTTTCATTTCTTTCCCATTTTTTTATTTTAGTTAGAAAAAAATTCCAAATCATTGAAAATTTTATTTGAACAACAAGAAAGACTTTACACCTTTCTGGCATAGTTAAATCCTGTGATGCAACAGTGTTTACTTTGCTTGCAATTTTTTTTTAAAAAATGAACAATTTCCTGTTTGGAATAAAATCACAGGCTAAGACTACAGAAAAAGGATTTGGTTGTATTTATTACTGCAAAAGTTCTCGAAATCACCATATAAAAGAATGTTTATTTTTTCTTTCATGACTAAGAACATAATCTTGCCTTCTGCAGAGCGCGAGACTCCTCAAGGTCTAAACAGGCAAGTGTGTTTATTCATTTCCCTTTACAGTCTAAGGTTAATAGACTTTAGTTCGCTGCTCTGCATCTATTTCATATGGACACATTGAGGAGCGCCGGAATCAGCCGAAGACTGTCCTAATTAGTTGCTCAGTTAGAAGAAAGCCTATCAGCTCCACTTCTTTGAAGGCCGATTTTTCAACGTGATTAATGCGTTCTGCTTTTACATGTAGATATGCTTTGGCTATTTTCCCACTATGGTATGGTTCTACTAAGATCATATCTTCACTTCTGAATTTCTTTAAGGATCGATTGTTCTTCATTATCTGGAAGACGGTTGGTCGGTTTAGTATGAGGAAGTCTTTTTTTTCCGACTTGTTGTTCTAACTTAAATAGGCGGATCTCTTATTTTTTGCTGTTGAAGCTCGATCCTACTTCTCCATCTGGTCTTCAAAGATGGTGTTTTCTCATGGTCTTCAATTACCCATCGTTTGTTTTTCTGGTGCGGGTTTTCATGTTGACTTTCTAGACCTACGGCCCCATCTTTTTCAGGCTGATCCTTCTCTATTGAGGGTTTGTTACGATCGCCTGTCTTGTTCCTCTTTGCTCTTGCTGGGTGACGTGTTGTCGACCTCTTTGGTGATGAGGTTGCTACCTTCCCAGTGTTGAGTTAAGTTCATTAGGTTCGGGTCTGCCATGAATTCCTCCGTTGTTCTTGGAGATCTTGTTGTCTGGCGTTTTTCCGGCTGTATCTCTACTGCGGTTGTCAACTCTTCGGGGAGAGATGCCCGTTTGTTGAATGTTGGGGCTAACTCTCATTTTCATCTTTTGCTGTTCTCTGGTTTTTTTTTTTAGGGGGTGATTTTGTCCGCTTTTGTTTGGGAATCGTTTCCGTAGAAGATGTATTTTTGTTCGCTATCCACAGGCCGTCTTCAAGGTGCGTCATTGGCAACCCGGTCTGTGGCGCGGTGAGGTTGCCATTTTGTGACTCCAGATCTTAGATCTTTCTTTCTAATTCCCCAATTTTGGTATCCTGAGGTAGATGCTGAGCGTTTTTCAGATTTTCTACCGCCGTTATATAACTTTCCACGTGTGATATTTTCGTAATCATATTTGTCAACATTGCCATGTTATCTCGGATCTCTTCTCTTATGGCTTTGTATAATTTGCAGAATGGTGCAGGTACGACTGTCATTGCTGACATGATTTCGATTATGTCTGGCTTCTTATTTAGGGAGACTTTCTGCTTTCCTGCTGCTATATCGCTCAGTCGGCAATTTTTTGGAGAAGTATGACTTTTCTCTGATCTTCTTTGCAGTACCAGTGAATATGATGCTGAATGTTCCATCAGGACACTTTGCTCATGGTCTGCTGTTGTTCTTCCACATGCAAGTCTTTGCTTAGGTACTTCAAACCCCCATAAACGCCCTCTCCATCCGAGGTGATTACAGCCGGCATCTTGAGTATGCCCGTCTCCAGATGGGGCTTAGTCCATGCATACCTCCCCTCTTTTACCCCTGAAGAAGAGCTTCGCCCTTGATCATTTTTTGGTTGTTGAGTGGCGACTGGGGCTTCCCTTGATTTTTCTTCAACTGTTTTTTTGGGCGTTGACTGCACCTGCAGAGGCACTTTCGTTTTTTTGTATGATCGTTAGCTTCTTTCGTCATCAGTACGCTGTTATTTGGTGATTGCCCCCAAGTCTTTTGACTGGTCCCCCTTGTCTCGCTTTTGTTAATAGTTTGATCCAAAGTGCTGTTATTCAAGTTTTTCTGGTGATCTTCATCTGCCGTAGTTTTAGGTGCTTTGCACCAAATTGAGTCCGTTTTTCTCTGCTTTGACCCTGGAGGATGATCCTGAGCTACTTCCAGCATCTCTGCGTCAGAAGTTTCAATCTCCGCGGTCAGTTTTCTTTTGTACTGTTGTGTGAAAAATGCCTTGAGGGGGCATGATAGGAGTGGATTTAGTAGGATTTGGGAGGAAATGCTTCTCCTTTTGATCACTTTTACGACTTTGAGCTCTTTTGGGGCGATTTTTTACTTCATTTAAGTCCTTTCTCGTTCGTTTATTTATTACGATCTTTTTTGGTTGTGTCGATTTTAGTTTTTGTCCTTTTTTTCTTTGATGGTCTTGGATTCAGTTTTAGGTGTTCACCCTCTGGTTCTTTAGTCGAGATTTCTGAATCGTTACCTATCTCTCTCTCTGAGTTTATGCCTCCGTCTGTAGGTGCACTGTGGATCGGGTGTTTTTTGGTCGAATTCTTGTCTATGTCCTTTGTGCGCGCCTCTACATCTTTTCCACACTGGTTCTTAGTAGTCATAATCTTTGTAGATAATAACATTTCCTCGTTGACCCTTTCCGGCTGGTGGATCATAGCCTTTATTTTGACAGTATTCTGAAGCTGCTCCGCGTTGATTACCTCCTGAGCCTGAGTCACTGTTGGTTCTGACCTTTTTTCAGGTGTGCTAAATTCAGTCTCCAACTGGCACCGTGCTTCATGGCTCCTAACCCTCCTTACCGAATCTTTGGGGCGGGGGAACCCAGCCCACGGGGCTTTTTCCACCGCTAGATGTCGTGCACACGCCCGCCCGTGAGTCCAGGCAGAAGACGTCTTCCTGGTTCGCTGCGTCGGGCTCTTCCTCTTCTCAATACTGCCCCTCCTCGCCACTCGCGTTCCGCTTTGTTCCGTCCACCGACAGCTCTCGCACTGGAAACTCTCACCATACAGGCGGAAAGCGGGCTGCTCGTGGCTGCAAGGGGGGATAAGGGCGGTTTCTCGTTTCCGTTGCCCTTTCCTTTCTGCTCCCGTCCGACAACCTCTGCGCTGTTTACGGTGCAAGGGGGTGCTCCACTCTCCTCCACGTCGTTTGGGCAATTTGAGCCGTTGGAGCTGCTTGGAACCTGCTGTAGCCGATCCGAAGGGGCCGATGCCGATGGTGATCTCGCTGCTGCCAGAAAGCTCTCTGCGGGTGGCACGCTGAGTTCGGTTTCATTTTCCGTTATTTTTGTGCAGCTTTGAGTCTCGCTATTTTGCGATGCAACGCCGTTCGGTTTGGAGTTCATAGAATTCTTTACTCCCTTGCTGCTGGATGAGGACGCGTCGTCTGCCTCTTTGCTGACTTGTGAGATGAGCGGGATAAGCGCACTCGGCTTTCTTGAGGGTCTTCCTTTGGGACGCACTTCGGGCTCCATTGCGGTTCTGCTACGGGTCTGCAGCGGACTGCTGCAGACTGCTCTCCACCTCTGCTCCCAGCTCCGCTCACCGCTCCGCAGTGTGATTGGGGTAGATAAGGACCACTTCCTGTACAAAGATGTGGACTGACTGCACACTGCAGACTGCTCTCCACCTCTGCTCCCAGCTCCTTTAAGAAAGGTCCCTTGTTTACAGATGGTAGTACAGTAAGCTTTCGTCCTAGAGGGATATGAAACATTTCCAAAGCTTACCATACAGAATATGCATGCCCTGCTGGTAAGACCCAAGTTTCCTCACTGACGACACCCAGTGATGCCCGAAACAGGTCTGGGGATGCTTGTGGTTTCGTGCAGAAGGGATGTGATCTAGCAGCTTCGGCTGGACTGCCCATTTTGGGGTGGGACCAAGCCCGACTTGCATAGGTTGGTGATGGCTGGTGGCTTGGCAGGCTGTAAACCCATGGTGTGTTGGGTTGCCAAAGCTCTGCCTGCTGTTATGATCGATTCAAAACCTTCCAGCCATCAACCTTTTGTTCGGCTGGTAAGACCAACAGCATACCATTCAAATTAAACATCAATGCATTTGGAGATTTTTCATCTCAAATGAAAGGGGTAAAGGTCTGCATTCCAGCTGGCAGATTATAAAAGTGAGTATGTACCTGGTCATAACAGTGACCAAATGCCCCTCCCTCAGGGGCATTCATAGAAAGATGGTATTTAATTTGATTGGTTTCTAAGCACAGTCCTGTTTATTTTTGATAAATGACAAAAAGTTCAAGCAATGTGTGGATGGAGATTTCACTTTGAAGGGCGACGAACAAAGGAATCTTGTTTGAGCAATATATGGGGTTGGCCCTATAGAAACACAGACACGCTGGCTCATGTTAGTTAAGAGCGTACGCGGTCCTGGACCACGTTTTGTACTGCATGCATCTAGAGCAGACTGAACTAACACAATCCATGAAACATTCTCCCTTATTTAAATAGTTAGTTTGGGTAGTCAAATGGCTAATATCCCATTCCTTGATACAAACAACATTTTGCCCAATATTTATGACCCCCCTTATGCTTTAAATGTTGTATAGATGTGTCTTAATGCCGATTTAAAGATTGTCCCTAATGCATAGTTAATGTCACAAGTGTTTTTGTTCGGGTACAGTTGGATGGGGAGGCAAAAGTAGCTTCAGATAGCCGTTTGTATCAAGCTAACCATGCACTTTTACGTTACATGCAAGAGCTAAACAGCTCCCGGCACCCCATAATTTCGAACCGTGCCATTACATAACCAGTCCTGAAGATGTCACCTCCATTTTTTGGCTGGATTCAACCTAAATTAAGAAGCGTTCTGTGATTAATGACACCAAGCTTCATTCACACCAACATGAAGATTTGTGACTAAACCCACATCTTTTTAAGCACCCAATTAGGACTAGAGACTACTTTCTTTTCAAGAAATAATAGGGGGGGAAAGGGGCGGACAAGCATCAGAATCTCCAATCACCATCTCCAATTAGATTATCGTGGAGCGATCTGATGCCTCATGTCAAACTAGTGCCTTTTGAGACTGGAGTAAACATTCAAGGATGGAAACACTTGAACCAAAGCTTTTCAACTTTGGCCAACCAAAAGCAAATCAGTGTTCCAGTTTTCACCGGGAGCAGTACATTCCTAACTGCTATCTAGTCTCCTTTCACTGGCACACAAGTCTAGGCATAGAAACTGCAAGGGTTTCCCGATGGTTGGAAAGCAGTGGGTCAGCCTTTTCCATCCATCACCATTTGTTTCAGTGAATCACCTTAAGTGGAGGTGGGTATGACCAGGCATGGGCCCGCGAGCTCCACGCACCTTCAGACTCAAGCTCAACTTCGCCAATAAGGATCAACATGGCTGAATCACTTCAGGGGTTTTAGGATGCTCCATTGCAAAAGATTGTATGGCCTAGTGACTCGGTCTGGAGTTGAAAGGATCCGGAGTGCTTAAGGTAAAAACTGATTTGAAATCAATAACTTCTTATTTATCTATTGCATTTGTGCAACGTCCAGACCCGGGGTCATCACAGCGTTTGTGCAGAAGACAGTGTGAACAATTAGGAAGAAACATACAAAGCAGGTACGACTGGTTTTAGTCATACTTGCTAAAGAGAGAAGTGTTAAAAAAAATTCTGAATGTTTGTTAGTTACGCTCATTTCTGATACTAAGTGGGAGAGAGTTCCAGAGGGAGGGTGCTGTGATGCCAAAACTAGAGTCAGACACTTTTCCTTTTGTATGTGGGAATAAACAGTTGAAGCGGGCGGTGGATCTTGGGGTGCACACTACTGGTTTAGGGGTGACACTGTTGATGAGGTACAAGGGGGAGCCTCTTTGTAGACACACTGGTGGGTGATAGCGTTTTAAATTCAATGCAGGCTTTAATGGGGAGCCACTGGACGTCACACCTGGTAGCTGAGATGTGATCTGAACCTTTATGTCCAAGGGCCACACGCAGGGCTTTGTTTTGAAGGAGTTGGACAAGACTTTTTGCTGAGGCGCCCATGAATGGAGCGTTGCAGTAATCCAGCTTGCTGTTGATGACTCGCGCAAGAGACAAGCAGTTGGTTGGGGAGAGGAATGGTCTGCTCAAAGAGATGAGCTTGCCAGTGTGGGCAGTGGAGGATGACACATTGGCGTGTTTGGACATATTTTGTTCAGCGTCCAAATGGAAGGGTATAGAAATTTGGAGATTGGTATGATAGTGCCGTCAATGGAGAATGAGGGGAATGCTCGGTTAAGGTTTTTGAGCCAGTGAGGAGCTCCCACAAGGAGCAGCACAGTTTTGGCATCACTAAGACAGAGGTTATGGTTGGACATCCAGTTATGGATGATGCTTTAGAGCTTATTGGTGGCATTGGTATCATCAACGTAGCATCCTGTGAAGGGAATGAGAATGTTGGTCATTGACAAACTTAGTGTAGCTGATGCTGAGGGCATCAAGAAAGTCGAATAGGGGCTTTGTGTACATATTGTAGAGGGTCGATGAGAGGTAAGAGCTTGAGACACACCAATAGGGTCAGCGATGGGATCCGCTCAGAGTCTCCATTGAAGGCTCTAGAGGAGCGGTCGCTCAGGAAGGATTTGATCCAGGTGGTGGCCTCAGTGGAGAAGTGGAAATTAGTTGCAAGATGTTGGCAGAGGATGTTGTGGTTGACCATGTGGAAAGCTGCAGAGAGGTCAAGCAGGAGAAGAGAGGCAAGATTGCCAGAGTCATAGAGGTTGTCTAAATGGTTCTTGAGATCCAAGAGAGCTGTTCTGTACTATGCTTGGAGCGGAAGCCTGATTGTCTTGCGAACAGTTGGATTTAGGTTTAGTCCATGCCATCTTAAATTTTGAGGAATGGAATGGAAGGGATGAGGCAGTAGTTATTGGGAAGGGTCCAGAAATGTTTTCAAGAGAGGGGAGACCCAGGCTACTTTGAGGCAAGTGGGGACGGAATTGGCTGCAAAGCATGCGCTGATGAAGCTAGTAATGGTGGGGGTCAGAGTGAAGGCACATAGCTTGAAGATGTGGGCCCGGCAGATGTCTCCCTTGCAAAAGGAAGGTTTGAGGGAGCGGATAGCATGGATTACTTCTAATTGGGAAACTTGGGTGAAGCTGAAAGGGGGGTGGTAGGTAGTTAGTTCGAGAGTGAGGCAACAGCGCCTCCAGTGAGCGGGGTTTAGTGGAGAGTTAAGATTTTTTTTGCAGAGATTTTGTCTTTCAGTGTGTCCATTATGTTGTCAAGGGCAGTTTGTATGGTGGACCCCCAATATTTATCGGAGTGACTCGGAGGTGGAGGGGGCTGGGTTTTCTAACTCTGAGAATCGGGAAGAGTTCTTTAGAGTTGGAGCTGGCGGCAGTTATTCTGAGGTTGCAAGAATTTGCTTTAGAAGGGATTAAGGCACTTTTATTAAATTTTGGCCACATTTGTAAGGATTTTGCAGATGGAGGGAGTGGGATGTTTCAACCACATGTGTTCGAGAGCTCTCTTGCATCTGCGGAGCACAATTAGTTCTTCAGAGAACCAGATGTTGACTGGCTTATAAGGTTGCAGAATTTTAGGTTTGGGGGGGGGGGGGCAATGAGCGTCCATGGTGCAGCGAAGGCTGTGATTGTTGTGGTCCGCGAGGGCCTGTGGGTCCAAGTAAGTAGCAACAGGACAGTAGGTGCAAGAGTGAGCTTCTGAGTGTTGCGTACCAGGGGGACGAGGGGAAAGAGGGAAGTAAGGTGGGTTTGGAGAAGGAGTTGGGAGGGTGTGGAGTGGGACAGGCCGAACTTATAAGTGGTCGGACCACAGTAGCCGACTAATGGCTGGGATAGGGATGGTGGTGTTAGAAGTGAGGATCCAGTCAAGGATGTGTCCTTTGGAATGCATAGGGGTAGAGACGTGCTGGATGAAGATCATTTCGGCAAGTGAGTTTTCCAGGGCTGAGGTTTGTGTCGGTGGGATTGTTGAAGCCAAGAGTAAAATTGCCCAGAAGGATTCACTTAGTGGCCGGCTTGATGAGCGGAGTGAGTAGTAGTTTAATGTCAGACTCTGGGAAGCTAGGGGTATTGGGTGGTCAGTTTAGGAGATGGAGATGGAGATGGAGATTGACAGTGGTTTGCGGGTCAAAGTTCAATTTAGCGGTTAGTATTTCATAGCCTAGTAGGGGGGATGGAGGAGTCTGTCTGATGTGTAAGGAAGCTTTGGCGACGAGAGCTACACCACCTCCTGATGCAAAAAGGTGGTCAGCTCCAAGGATAGAGAAGCCGGGTGGGATAGCTAGGATGAGTAGGGGACCAGAGGCACTACGGAGCCAGGACTCTGATAGTGAGGATACCCAAGTGATGGACTGCAATTAGGTCACAGGCCAGGGCAGGGTAAGCGTCAACTGAACAAACACAGAAAAGCGCACAGTTGATAGTCACTGGATGCCCAGTTTTGGGACCGATCTTTGAGAGTGGGGTGGGGTTGTGGGAGTCTTGTTGGGTGGGATGGTGGGTGATAACCGAGTACGGGGGACAAGGAGCGGGGGGGGGGTGAGTTCTTCAATTCCCAGTTATGGGTAGCAAGAAGCCAGAGAAGTGTTGTGCAGATCCTAGGATGCGAGGGAGCAGTTTCAAGAGGCGTTAGCAACCACAGAAAGGGTGAGTGAGACCAGGGGTAGATTCAGGTTGTTAATGGCACTGAGTAAGTGAGAGAGGAGGGACTTGGATGGCAGGTAAGACAGAGGGGTAGGACAGAGGGGCATCAGTTTTGTGATGGATGGGAGGTGGAGTGTAGCACGCTGTGGCTGAGAGGTTAAGAGGGGAGGTAGAAAGAAAGTGGGCACGAGAAGGGTACGTTGGGAAGCATAGGGTTAGCAGGAGGTGTTTGGAAAGCGATTGCACTGGGGCTTGTGGCATGGAGAGAGGGCCTGTTGGGTTGTGCGTGTGATTGAGTGAGCGACAGTAGAAATGGTGTAGGGGGTAAGATGAGGGCCAGGCAGAGACTGGGAATAGTGATCATTGCAACGAGCAGCAAAGGTAGAAGAAGTAGGCGGCTTACCTTGAGTGCTGGTGTGCGGTACTGGTGTTTGGTAGGTGGCATGACAGCAGGGGGTTGGGTAGCGTGATGTACAGGAGGGCGGAGCGTCCCCCGACAGGCTCTTAGGTCAGAGCTCACCCTCAAGTACCTGTAAGACAAGATAGCTGCACCTTGAGGAGGATGGGGTGCAGGATTCTCTTACTCCGACACAATTCAATAAGGACAACTCAATGGTTTGGCAAAGGGAAGTCCGTTTAATGACAAGTACAAAAAAACGGGGAAACAAACGGAAATCAGCAGTGTTGCGATCGCTTGTCTCGCTTCAACTTCCTAATTCTTCATGCAAACAGTAACTTTTATTGTAAATTCTCGTCATCATTGACGTGTAACACTCATAAGTTTGACATGCAATTCTATTGGTTCGAAAAGGTAACTTAAGTATAGGTGCTATATCTGTATATGGTAACAGAGCGTGAGGATTGGATAACTATTATTGGGTGGGCGTCTACGCCCATCCCTCTACATCACTTGTGATAGACGTCACTACAACTACGTCTTAGTGGTTCTGCAAGCTATAGGACCCTAGATTATTTGGTCCATTGTGATTGGGTAGGTTACACCCCTAAGCATAAATCTCCACTTTAATTAGCAGCATGCAGAAGGGACACCCAGATGCGGTGTGCCCCTAGATTCACCCTACCTCCCTTCCATCAATCAGTACTTTTAGGGCTATGTGTCAATTAGTTGGCTGAGGATGGCCTCAAAACTGTAGTTTCTTATCAGGAAAGGTTATGGCATCCTCAGGTTCTGGGTGACATCAGACGTTGGTACCTCTTCGCCCTTGGCTGGTCACGTGTCTGTTCACCGTGAATCTGCTTCATTTTCCTTGTATTAGTGTATTTGATTCTCCCGTAGCCTCGCCACCTGCCTCGGGCCTCTTTCTCTCGACCTTCAATGGCTGGCCTCCCTTCCTTAGGTTGACCTTGAATTCCCAGGCATTGAACTGGTTCTTACTGAGTTTCGATTCCGCTCCTACATTTGGCTTTGGCTGGAATATGAATCTTGGCCTTGTTAGCCCTTTGCTGCCTGGGTTTAATTCTGGTTTTACAAAATGGAGTCACACTTATTTAATGTGCTTCATTGAGGTAGATATATAATTGCCGCATGCCGCTCTATTCTTCTACTAAGCATTGCAAGCAGTACCGTTTTCTTAGCTTCGTGCGTTCCAAGCCTATTTACAAGCGCTAGCTGGTTGAAGACCTCCATCTTGCTTCACAGCTACGTTTCCTTACGTCTCTTTATGTATCAACATAGTTTCTTCTTACACGTCCATTACATCGTTATTCTTTGTATTTCGCCCTTGTGTGTCATCTTTCGTTCGTCGTTTATGTTCATCTGTACGTCTGTCTGGGCTCTTATGTCGTCACCATTTGCCCTCCATTAAGACTATTTGGGTCTCTTTGGGGACAGTTTGTAAGTAGTCTTCATTTCGTGTCAGCTGCTGGTACGGTCGCCTCAGTGGGTACCGAGCTGCCCATGGTGGTCTGGTTATAGGCACTTCAACAGGTATGGGCACTGGGCAAAGGCTCAGTGCAGCTCTTTATTGGTTCAATTGCTCCTCGTACGTCACGTACCTTGGAGAGTCTGTTCCTGGTACCACAAACTGTGGGCCTGGGGTGTATGCTATGTCTGGGACCTCCTCTACACTAACAAGGGTGACCAGGGGGTAAGGGCGTAGGGACCAAGGATCACACCAGACTGGGCATCCGGGTAGGCCAGACTGGCCCAGACAGGCTGTCGGAGGCCTTAAGGGAGGGCCTTTAGGAGTGGCTGGCTTTGCCTGCCGGCTCAGGAAGGCAGTTTCCTGAAAACTGCTCAATGATCAATCCATTGCAAGGTGCTCTGCCTGCAAAGCAGGCCACGCGAGGATTTGTGGCGGACATCTTAGCATGGAGCAGAGGCTCCAGATGGAACAATGGAAGCCCACCCCGGCTTCTGTGTAGATTCTCCTTGTGGGGGCTGGATGGTGCTGTGGATGTCCAGACAGGCGTTGAGGGCCTTAGGAGTGGAGGAATAACACAGAAGGATAACAAGGACACTAAACACCAATGTTGCCTATAAGGAAATCCTAGGTTACATATCAGTGGCACGCAGTACTGAATTTGTAAAAAATTAAATTACGTGCCAGTGCCCAAATATTTTCCAGCACTCCTGTGACACTGCAGGTGGCCATTTCCCCACCACTGATGCCACCACCCACAGCTTCTCCCCCACAGTGTTGTCACAGTATCCACATATTTGGGGTTACACTACAGCTTGCATCTGCTCACTGTGGTTGACTGGCTATCACTAGTTCATTATTAAAGTCAGTCTGAGGCAATCAGTGCCGGGGCTCAAAAATAATTGTAATTGCCATGGCTGAGCCCTGGCAAACACCCCACAAATTAAGCACTGTTGGCATGTGGTACAACTGGTCCAAGGTACCTGAACAAAATTTTACCTAGTCGATCTTCCCACAACCCGCGTCACCCTTGCTCCATCCCAAGGAACTTTCACTGGCCACCGTTTGTAATTGCCACCCCACTAGCCATAGAACTGTGGCTTCGTTTCATGAAGGGAATGTCGCCTGAAGGGCTGTGTGGACATTTCCTTGTGCAGACTGCTGCAAACCCAAAAGCAGATTAGAAACAATGTGCGGTATTCAAGAGTAATGGTGCCCAGTGTACTTGTGCGCGCCTGCCTCAGGTTGGAACAAAATGAGGTATGCAACACCAAAAGGCATAGCGGCCTTTGCATCTACAAGATGGAAACCGCCATCTATTCGGGGAGGAAGGGAGGCTCAAACAGTCCCACACCCCGCTGCTAGAAGGAGCCTGGGACTATGGGGTGGGCGAAGCACTGCCCTAGGGAGCTGTTGCCCTGTCTGGTTAGCCACCAAACCTGAAGCATGTTATAAAACACTCTATTCAAATTCTGCCTGTCAGCGACAGTTATGACGAGAAACTGCGAGGAAAAAAAAAGCATCAGATTGTACTGTCAGGGGGTATTCACCTTAAACATTGCATTTAGAATTAAAACATGTATAATAGCCCATGCGCGGGGTGGTGCCCCTTCCACTCCCCTTTCCCTACACCCTTGTCCCAGCTGCAGTTTATAGTGTACCGAGTAAAACCTGTATGCTGCTCCAAGTTGGGGCACCGATAGGGGTGACTGGCCTATCGCCTGGGAACTGTGGAGATTTCCCAGTAGGCCGCTGCACCACGGGCTCTTGTGTGGCATTTGCACATGTTCTCATAGGAAAAGGGTCGGGCTTGCTGAAAATATGTCATTTTGGGAATTCTGAACATTATTTCCAGGACCTATTTTAGTTCCCAGTCCACCGAGAGCCACAAGAGCACGAGCTTTAACATATAACCTGCGTCTTTCCATACAAATGCATTTTTTAAAAAGCTACTTAAAAAAACAGCAACGTACTTGATTACATGTAAAGCTAGAAATAAACGTAAGTGGGTTGGACCAAATAGCATTTTCCCGAAGTAAACATGACTTCTGCCATCTTGTTCAAACAACTCCATAAAACGTCAAGCAAATGGACACACAATTGGGAAGTTGCAGGCACTTTCCCCCAGTCGGCAGAGGTTGCTTATTTATTTTCAGGCCCGTATGCGGACCATCTGAAAGAGAAGCCAGCTCTGAACAGGACATGGCCTCATTTCGGATGCACGGCTGGGAGCAGCGCAACTCATCGGTTGCCATCGTCAGGCCGGGTTCATTTTAAAAGCAGCAGGTGTAGCCGTCAGAACCCACTACGCATGACTACTGGCTGCGGTGCAATTGCACTTAGCACCAGTTTTGCGGCTTGTGTAATACAGAATTTTCTTGTTTTAAAAAGGATGTTACTTCCAGTCAGAACATAGAGCAAGTGGCGGCTAGCTCCGAATTCAGTAAGGGCCCCGTTTCATACAATTTTGAACCAATGCACTAAAACTGTGCACACACCTTTATTTTTCAATGTTTTTTCTTTATGTAAATAGGGAGGGTGTGGAGGAGGGGTGGGAAATAAATGACATCCACTTCTAGCGTGAACGTGGAGACTTTCCTTGAGGCAAAATCTTTTAGATCACGAAAATAATTTAGCAGAAAGGTTAAAATGGCTTCCTGGGGTGCAAAAATATGAACTGGCCATGGATTGTGTAAAACCAGTTCGCTCCGCCCCATAGTTAAAAAAGCACCACGAGTGGAGCACAGGGCACGTGCTCGATCAGCAGTGCATGGGCCAGCGGTAGTCAAACATTTTCATACCGAGACACCCCCACGCCCTCATGCCCCGTTTGAGTCAAACTATTGTTTCTGGTGCCCACCCCCGCCCCCCCACCTAGTGGTTGCTCCCCCTAGAGGGGATACAGTATGTTAAAAAGGGGGCTCCAGGCTCTTTAAAATGCAAAGCAGTCACCATCGTGATCTAAATCCCTTTTTAAAGTCTTGGAGGGCAAACCCCGGACATCATTCGAGACACCTAGCGGGCCGCACCCCTGGTTTGAAGACCACTGGCATAGGCTATGGAATCTGGCTGCAGGCCCAGCCACACATTCCAAACCAACCTGTACGCCAGCCCGCGGGTCCCTGAACTGGATTGTCAAACAGACAAGCACATGTTCACATTTTTATCCTTACTCAATAAGTTGTTGCACCCACAGGATATCCTTATCGTTGATAAGGAAGTGCAAGGGTTTCCATACAGGTATACAAATCTAGAGATACACAAATAAAATATGTTCTTCCACAACATTGTCTAAGTGAAAGAGAAGCTTAACCGGATCTGCTTAAATCAGTCTTCCAGGTAAACTGCTGAAATACTAGGCTAATGTATAGGAGGAGATCAAGGGAGTCTGGGCCCCAAGCAATGGCCGGTTAGCACTAAAAGCGAGTAGGATGGTGCTGCTTTGTCACCCCATTCAAAAGCCTGGCAGCATGTTTTCCTATGGGATAAGCCAAAAGACTGGAAAAAACAATTACTTGAAATACACAATCAAATGATTGTAGCTAGGTTTTGTAGAGTACAAACCTGGAAAGAGTGCTGTACAGGTCACGGAGGCTAACATCTAAGACTGGTGGGGGTGTGCTATTGAGGGTGAGGGTTACACTATGTGACGTGGGATGATGCGTCCAGTGGGTGGTATGCAATAACCTTACAGGTTTTATTAGGGCACATTACTATCCAGGAAAGACACTGTACTTACATTCCTGTTCATTCTCTTTGATGGAGAAACTAAATCTGCCCCTCCTGTCCCTGAGCAGGACAACCTGTTCAAATGGTCAGTCACCTTCATGTAGAATTGCGTCCACCCAGGACAGTGATATGGCAAGCATGGAAGTACCCAGAGGCCATTCAAGCCTCATCATGGCACAATGCTGGCAAACATACAAACACGGGTAGTCCCAACAGAAGCCCTAGTATAGCGTATTGCCAGTTATCCCCTTGGAAAGTAAGACTAGGGGACCTCATTTGTTTATGGGAGAGTCTGAAATGGCAAATTATAGGGCAAGTGGCCCAGAAATCCCACTCCAGAGACTTTGGTCCCAAGGCAGATGGTAGAAGTTGGAGTGATGCTCGCACATCTCCGGGCAGCACAGAAGAGGCAGTCTATGTAAAAGATTGCTGTCTCCATAAGCGGTCACATTACTGGTAGACAGGCGAGTCACGGAACCAACAGCACCAATGAGCCGTGCATGGGGCAACGAGCTGCTTGTGTGAGCATGTGTATTGGGTAGAACTTCCACACCTCACAGGTACGTCAATGCAACCATGGAAACTGATCCCCATAAGATTCATTGATCCAATTGTGTGGGGGACGTTCATGTGCTGCGATATTTAACATTTCTTGTTTTTATTTCCTTTCTTCTTCTGTATGTATATAGGGCGATTTAAAACCCCACAAAGCTTTTATCCAAAGTACTGCCAGAGATGTCTAGGAAGAATTGGTGCGGGTAACCAATCATTTTCACTATGGATCCAGATTTGAAAAACGCCGGAGCGTTGCTCCCGCTTGCCTCATGTCACGAAGATATGAAACGAGTGCTTCAAGACCACAGCCATGTGATTTAAGAGAAGGATCCCCCGCTTTCATGAAACAAAGTCTTTTTCCGAACCGCATGTGGCAGAAAGTCACTTCTGCTTAAGTTTCCTTGTCATTTCAGATACTATTTCCCTTCCCTGGGTTTCCTTGTGCCAAAGAGAGCCCACCCCACCCCCCCTCCAAACCATCTGATCAGAGGGGGTGGGCGGGGGTGCGGGGAGAATGACAGTCACATGAGCCCGGGGCTGCGTGCCACACTTTGCACTTCATCAAAGAAGCAGTCATGAGTTGGTATCAATTAAGGTTATAACCAGCACGTATAGGTCACAGGGAGAAAGGGGCCTCGTTAGGAGCATGCTGCTGCTTGTAAAACGTGTCATTTTTTTAAATGACTCCCCACTTATAAATATGAATCACAAGGTAGGTTTGTTGAATAGAATATTTAGAAAGTACTAAATGGTGCATAGAAGCCATTTAAAATCACACGTTTGGGCCTCATTAAGAGAGGTGGCAATGGCATAAAAAATTCTAATTTAATGCAGGAAAGACCAAAAACGCTGCCACAAGAGTGGTTCTAGATAAAAAGAAGGGACACTGAAAAAGCCTCTTTGCCGGAACTCTTAATGCAGAAGGGTCAATAGAAATGAGAAGGGTGACCCATATCCAGTACTTCAGATGGGCAGAATGCCAGCCATTTTTACTGCCCAAAACATAAAAGGAGATCCTTTCCACAAAATAATAATTGTAGGGACAAAAAATAAATGTTAAAAAAAGAAACCGAGAGATAGTAGGTTGGCCCCCTTGTCCCCGGTGCTACAGTTAGGCACTCTTGTTTCTGCCACATACGAAAAGGAACTGGGAGAAAATGTATATATCAATGTTATTAAAAAATCTGTCCTAGCCTAAAAAAAGAAAAGAAAAACAATCTGCGCGTGGAATGGAAATTGCTTTACTCCCTATAAGATCATTTCACACAAAACGGTGGAAATACTCCCAATTAAAAATCATACCTTTAGCCCTTCCCAGTGCACTTAAATGGGGAAGATATTGTATTGGCGTCCAGTGGCAGTAAGGCATACGTGTCTTTGGTAGTAATTACTAGCCATATAAATACTATACGCCACCACATGCACCACTGAATCCTCCTCTTCTTAAAGCTCTAGGCCAATTTTGGATACTGGCAGCCAAACAGAGGGTCACATGATCATGTACGTGCCTAATCGCCTATTACATCAAGAGAGAATACTTGAAGGGGTCACATTTGTGTGAAGGGGGGATCCAGACGACGCACCATTGGTCTAACGTATGAAAAAGATAACATTATGAGGGTCGCAAACTTCTGGGAAAAACAGCAAACTTGGCAAAGGTCAATTCTTAATATATGCAGACTAGGCAACACAGATCTGTGGGCTGGGCGCGAGTCTGCATTCACGAGGAATCAGAAATGCACAAAGCTATGCTACCATCCCAAGGATGGAATAAATATTGCAAACAACAGAAGTCCATTGACATGATAATGTCTAAACCGCACATTGGGCAGGAACTAGAAGATGATGAAGCTTATTCGATAACACGAAATAAAATCTTATAATCTCGGGTCTCAAAGGATTTAATTGTAAAAAATAAAAATGCATGCGATTAGCCCCATGACATGAATTCCAGTGATCCTGCTAAAAATGAAACAATGTTATGCTGTAAACTGGCAAGCATGCCAAAAGCTGCAAAATGCCTCTGATGATTTTCTGCGTATGTAATGGGTGTGCCTTGTTGCGGCATTAGTCTAGTATCGTCTTATAGGCAATTTCTAGGATATAAAAGAGTGAGACTTGAATCAGACGTCACAGACCTGTCTAGGAACAGACGGGTAAAACGGCAAACAAAGTTTGGCACGGTGGAGCAAAACAGAATATTTGTAAAAAGGTCTTTCACCGCTAACTGGGGACCATTCTTTTGAGCTGCATTGATGGACCAATGCAGACTCTTTACCGCATTCATAGATCCCTCAGGGGGGTGGAGTTAAGGTCTTTGGGGTCTCCGATCCGGCTGAGTGGCCAGGGAGGAGCAAAATGAAAGCACATACCTTTGCTGGAGAATCAAGGTAAATCAAAGTTGCAAATCACTATGCAATGGGAATAAGACGAGGCTCATCGAGCACAAATCGGACAAAAACAGGGGACCAGGACAAACTTCAAAATATGACCCAAAGCACTGCCTTGCTAAAGATGGGCAACATTTAACTTTCGATTTGAAATAAATCGACCTGTCTCAAGTCGTCTGGGCCAATTCTGAGAACGCAGCCACTTTAAGAAGTTTTGACAGTTGGAGGAAGCCAGAGATGATCATTCTGTATGATATTTTAACCGGGTTTCAGTTTTCAGGCATTTTGGGGGACTCTAGGGACACGAGAAGAACATCACTTGACCGCATGATTCATCTTGTAATCTCTTCACTCATATCTGTCATGCACATCGCTCCATTGAGCCAACCGGAAGACACACACTTTAGTGTCAAAGATAATTATTACAGAAGATTAACCCCTTCACTAATAAACACATTCCTATTGAATGTGTATGTCAAGCAGCCCTATTTGTTTAACTCCATGCCTTAAACTGAGAAGTATGAGAACACTTGTATCATTTCTTAACTTGATATGTCAAGAAGCAGCCACTCCACCTTATGCACATAGCACCCCGTTTCTTACTCAAGAAGAGCGCATCATCACTCGCCAATGGCTAGTAGGAGTAAACAATGAGGCTAAAGCTGCCTACTGAGAACAGTAAGACCCAGCATTGTTTGTAGTCTCACACAGTAAGGTGCAATCTCCTTATTGCAAAAAGCTACGATATATCTCTTACCTCTAAGCTTTACTCCATTTAAAACACATGGGGGCACGTTTCTGTATTTTAAAAAAACAAACAAAAAAATAAAAAACACCTATTAGATCTATGGGCCAATCAGGGTTCCACATGAGCAGAATATTGGGTTCTTTGACCCCCTAAAAGCAGGCCAATAAATCCCAACAAAAGCAGGAGCAAAAAAATGTGTTTAAACCTTTACGCCAACCACATTGTGGAAGTGATGTGTGATTCAAGCAGAACACTCCACACAGAGGACCTTTGCCATGTGTGAAGATAGCATGTTTATTTATTACATTTGTATAGCGCACTTACTTTTCATTTGCAGAATTGCTAGACACAAGGAACGTTTGGACCACACAAAAAAAAAAAAATTAAAAAACACATTTTAATTGCTTACAAATTGGCCTTTGGGTTTGTAAACTAGGTTTTTACTGCCTAAAGCATAATTTTGCTCGAACTCTCCAAAGTAAATAGTCAACTTAATGATAAATGGGTCAAAATTGAATATTTTGAGTTTTAGGCCGCCTAGAGGTAATAAGAAAGGACATTTTAAATGGTGTCTAAGTAATTCCTCTGTATTAAGAGTGGACACCTGTCGATATTATGCCTTATCATGGATAATACATATGTTGAAAACCAAAGTTACAGCATTAGCCGCTCAGGGCCTCGCAGTTCATCGCAGGTTTGGTCACTTTTCGCTCCTTCCTGTTTCGCAGTTTTATAAAAATGAAATCAGTTCCCCATCTTGAAATACAGAGCTGAAACTTTGCTTGGTACTCCAACCTCACTGTGGAAAATCCTGGAGGGGATGTAGGTGTTGGGGGTCCCGAAAGGTACTCCTATTCAAATAGTTTGCTTTAAATTAGAATTACGAATGTTACCTAGTGGCATACACTCGCACTTTAAAGGAAATGTTTACTGGCAGCTAAGAACTCCTTAATTCACATGATGCCTTAGCATTAAAAAGTGACCCTATATTCTCTAGGTGGGAGTGGGACTGCTTAATAGTGATGAAAGATCCAGAACAGAATGTAGATTTTCTTTTGAAAAATCCATTTAAGGCAAAAGATACGCTGCGGATAGCAGATTGGATCCACATGCAACACCAATACAGAATATATAAGCTGTTAGGCAATTTTTGGGGCGAAGTGAAGTCTCTAAGGCACCTCCCTTATTATTTAAGGAAAATCCGGAACGCCTATTTTTCTAAATTTATTTTGAAACTATGACTCACTCCATTTCCAACCAGAGAGGTTCTGTGTGTGTGAAATAAACTTGTGAAGTCCCTTTGTGGGTATAGACCGTCACATACCTACAGAGTTGGAAACTTTAAGACATATATTGGTAGTTTATCCTAGATTGGCCGAGCCGAGAGAATTGTTTTTAGACAGTTTTATTAGCCAGCATCAAACCCTCACAAATGATGAATGGTGGGCCATTTTGATTTGTGGAAAAGATGTAGGCCTGAGTCTTGCCATAGTTAGATTTTTAAAGCAGTTATTTATCAAATAAGTAATTGGGAATGTTCCTTCAGGAGTTGTTTTTTCTATGAACAGGTTCATAATTGTGGTTAATATTATAATAGGTGATGGAAACATAACCTGCGTTGATTTATTTTGAAAGTTTCATGAAATAAGTGACTTAAGGTTTAAGATTAATTCATGCAATTGTTTTTAGATGAAGAATTTTAGACGTTTATGGATTACGGTATAATTGTGTTTTGACAAAAGGTTTGCCTTGTGCAAGATAATTATTTTATACTTTAAAAAAACAAAGTAGTCAAATACCCTGGCCTCAATCTCTTATGTGGAGTGCTCGGTCACGTTTTTGTTTAACCACAAATTAAGGGAAATGGGAAAGAAGTATGTCCCAATGGAATCTATAATAAATAGCATATTTGTAAGCAACATAAGATGATCAAACCTAAAGAACTTCTCTACTGGGAGGCCTTTATCGCATGGCAAAAGTTGGACAATCATTTGAGCAAATGTCTTACTCTCCAGGGTTCAAGCCAGGTGGTTACAGCCAGTACACCTATTAGTGAAGTAACGAAGATAAAAGAACAAAAACATATACAACAGCACCTAGGGCTCTAGTTCCGATACATGATTAACAACAATTTCAGAATGTCAGAGAGCAAATGCAATCAAATCAACATACTGTAGTAGATATTATTTCCCCTGGAGGTCATTTCCAGCAATGCTCAAAAGGATTCACAGGCACGAGCAATATGGGTGGGGAATGTCCTTTCACTTTCAACCATTATGAAATGGAAATAACCATCTGATGGTGAACTAGTTCATAGCTAAGGAGGTTGGCGACTTCTCCTTACCCAGACCTAACCATCAATTGCATGGGCACTTGGGCACTTCCAGATAACAAGAGAAGACTTCCACATGAACAGAGCAGTAGCACATATATGCTGGAGGCATGCTGCACTAACTGTGGAAGATGCTTTGAGGGAACCTAACTAAAGCAGGCAGAGTTCCAACTTGGTTCTACGGTACAAAACAGTATCCCAGCCGCCGCTTTTGTCCCTTACCCGCCTTCCACTGCTCTTTCATTTAAGTGTCCCTGGATGGACTACAGGAGATCGCAAGAAAGGTGTTTCTCTCAATGTGCTGAGCTTTCCCAACAAAATTCACTGACAACTTGAGAGGATTCTGGCATGTATTCCTAAAACAGAGGGGGTTGGCAGTGCCTGCAAGCTTGTGGATTGCACCATGGACTACCAAGTAAAACAATGTGTTTGCAGTATAAGGGCTAAACGCTGCTGATAGAACAATACTGGGTCAAAAACACCACAATCACATCTCTGGGGACATTCACAGCCTTTCAGTCTTGTGGTAAAGTCTCTGCAGTGTTCGAAATAGCTGGGAGCGATTTAGCTCCTGCTTCTAGCTCAGGAGAGCCTGGTTAACTTGAAACCAACAGTTACCATGAGCTACTTTTGACTCCCCAGGCAAAATGGCACCATGCACACATGATATTAACTCTGCAGGTTTGTTAATATGGATAAAAGGTGGATAAAGGGCACATCTAAGGGACATTTAAAGCAGAATGAAACACACATCAGTGACTTAAATGTAGTGCTTGTCTCTCATGGGTAAATTGCAGTGTACTAGCTCTGTGTTCTCTAAAGGTACCTCCTGCCTACTGAGTGATGTCCAATACCCAGGAGCCAATTTAAGTATCTGCTCATCCAACCTCAATTTCGACCCCTTCTGTGGTTGCTTTCAAAACACCCCGATTCACCTAAAAGCCAACATCTGAATGCGCTAGCCCTTAAACGCTCAATGGTCAGACAGCACTGGCGTTGTGATGTGATCTGTGATCACTGCTTGGAATATGTAAGATCCATGTGGCAGACCTACCTCTGCCAATCCTCAATTCGACTCCTCACTGAAAGCAGACTAAAAAACAGATCTATTCCAAGTAGACCTTATGCATATTGAGCTGTGTGTATGTTAAATCACGCCCACTGCTTAATAGTGTAGGTTTCTGTGATGAAGTGGGAGTGGGTGGTGCCTCATTGGGCAGCAGGGAATACAGTGCAATTACTTCACAGGAGGCGGTGCATTGGGGTCTGAGAGTAGCCGGCTGGGGAGGATGGGACAGCGGAAGGCAGGCCCTGCCAGCCCTTCCACTAGCACTGCGACTACTCCATCTTAAATAACTAACAAGATGTTTGTTGTTGTCGTCAAAAGCCCTGTGCTCCAAGAGCACATTCAGGACGTTGAGAATTGACCAATTGGCCAGCAGTAACCTCCTTTAAAAGCATTGAGACTTGGATAAAACACCCAAGCAATCCAAAAGGCTACTGGATTCCGCTAAATAAAAAAGATACCAAACTGCATTGCCAAAGAAGGCAACATACACACACTTGTCTCCTTTTCAGAGGAATAAAAAGGGGCATTTAAGTTTCTCCACCCACCCTAAATGGGACTGCACTGTTACAGAGTACATAACATTATCTGTTTTTCTGAAGGCACACGGGCTTTCCCATGGGGACATTGTACTTTACACAAACCTGTTCCATAACCACACAAACAAATGCTAAATTGTCAAAGGTCGTCTTTATTACTACTATTATGCAGGTGCGCATCGCAAGATAGATCATTTATTTACTTAAACAAACGTTATGCCAGGTCACCGAAAGGTTAGTGGAAATGGAAATAAATCTATGGGTATTTTAAGGTCTAAGTTGCTACGGATTCGTTGAAATACATATTGGAGGCTTGTTGTGACCCAAGTTTACCACATTGGGAATGTCATCAATTATCCATGCAAACTGGCACAGAGTGAAAGAGCCCGACAATCTATGTTCTTTATTGTATATTTTTAAAGATTGAATCAATACAATGTTTTTCATTTTTTTTGTTTCCATTCATTCAGCCACATAGATTTTCATACAGTAATCCAAATCAAGAAAAATGAAGTAACAATGTGCCCCGTTTCCACAAAAACCTATGACAAGCTGTTGACGAGGAACACATGCCAAGTGTCTGGAAGTTCGCAAAACGGTGCCACTTTATGCAAAATAAAATAGTAGATAACACACATGCCCAAACTGTGCACAATTCAGCCGTATGTATCCGTGATAGAGCAAAATTAAAAATTAAATCAGGCACGCACCACAGGCGAGGGGCGACGTCTGTGTAAAGAAAGGATGGTCATAGACAAGTCACAGAATAAAATAAAAATTAAACACAGCCTGCCTCAACACAATCTTTTACGACGTCGTTTGCAGGCAACCTCCCTCGGTACCATTATTTTATTTTAGAGTTTATCTGACACCAGTTAGACTATCGAAACTGTCTAATGCGCGCTGGTCTTGCCAATCACAATCGGCAGATTTTATTAATTCTATTTTCAAACGTAAATATGTTCATACTTTTCGGGAAACTATTTGAAAATGTTTGCAACACGTTCTCACTTCATGAACCATTAACTTTGGGTGATTTGATGATTGGTGTTTTGGTTAATCCCTTTATGATGTCCATTCAATTTCTGTACCTACTCTGCTTTTTTGTTTATGTTGCCTTTCATCCAATTACGACAAATTGGAAAACCACATAAAAACGGACTTTCTATTCTATGCTGGAATTCCATCTGTTCTTTTCACAGGATCGAGAAAATGTTAGCATTAACCCATAGAACTTTACCAAAATTTAACAACTGAATGTTTTTACTGCATATCTAACGTAGAAGTACGCTACATCTTATATTCTACCATGCGTCCTTTCCTCCTCTTTCCTATTGATTACCTCCGTTTGTCTTACTCCGAGTCTAAATTGCAATTCACAACATTAGCAATTTCAATTACTTAATATGGTTAGTCCAAGTATTTGATCTGCTGCGTGTGTAATAAGAATTGCTGTGGTCCGTGGACAGAGTTCTAAGTGATAAAGTTGCCCTTTAGGCCATCAAACTATTGTTCATGGAGTGCCGCTTCAGTATTTACTCTAGCGCTTAGGTCCGGGTTGTCCAACTCAAATGGCACAGAGCTTGGATTCAAAAGCACACCTCGCTTGCAGCACCCTTGCCTCTATGAACATTAAAAGCATAATAATACACAGTTGGGCTGGTGGATTTTTAAAGTGTTTAGTGCAACTGATTTGGGGCGAGAACAGAGCTAGTCTGAAATCGCTTTAGGGAGAAGGGGGATTACCATTCAGAGATTTTTTAATGAGAAAATAGGTTGACAGGGCGCATTTTATAGTGCATATATAAGG
Organism: Ambystoma mexicanum; assembly: GCF_040938575.1. Taxonomy (NCBI): domain Eukaryota; kingdom Metazoa; phylum Chordata; class Amphibia; order Caudata; family Ambystomatidae; genus Ambystoma; species Ambystoma mexicanum. The sequence goes on from NC_090927.1 coordinate 1,104,881,548, forward strand.
ATGAATTGGATTTAAAATGCCATAGGATTTAAAACCAATTCTCTGGGGGAACACATGAAATAAATATTTGTATTCTTCAGACGGTAGATTGCCAACAATACACAGGAGTAGTTGCAACAGAGAAAATCATGGATGTGCCAAGCAAAAAAAATAAAATAATTCTGTTCCCCCTAGAAACAATGGACGCACAGCAGACAAATACGTACTGGCAGATCATCAATGAAGCAGCGCCAGATACAGTTTTGTTGGTCCAAGTTTATGATTTTCATTCAAGGTAACCTTTTTAAGCGATTTGTATTTTATTCGAAGCAGGGTTGCAAAATGATATTACAGCAGAAATGCTGTGCCAGACACCCAAAGCAACAAGGGCTAGTAGTTTGATAATGACTTTAGATTCATTCTCGATTCAGATATTGAACAGGTCAAGCCTGGTTGCATAATGGGATATCCCAGATGCCAGTGGAGGGTCTCCCCCCCCCCCATCTCTCTCTTATTTAGCTCGAATAACGGAACAGCTTTTTTTAAAAAAAAATAAATGGTGCCAAATTCTGACGGGGCTGCTACAATAAACAAAATACCATTTAACTTTTACTTGAAAAAAAATCAATGTTTAAAGGGCAAGGCGACTGAATGGCTATGTATTTATGTGGCTGGTTATGTTTTTATTCGTCACTACGTTCTTTACCTTGCTTTATTATCCAATTCTTTTAGGTCGTTTAGCTGTGAAACTAGTGGTGCACCCTGATGATCTACAAAGAAGGAGCTACTTGTGACAATGTCTCTCTCTCACAATAATGAAAATGAAGTCACTGCAGCAGAGAAGCCTTGTCTTTGTTCTCCTCTTAGTTCTCCCGTCAGAGCACAGATGGAGGGTCAGAGAAAGGGGCTTACTTTTTAGACAGCGTCGGCTTAGGTGACTGTTTCCAACCCCAGGCACACCTGGAGGGTGCTTCGTGGTTACTGAAGAGGTGGACATTAGCTTCCATTTAGATCAAGCTGCACGCTGAGGCCTGCATGGAGGCATGGGGGGGAGAGGGGACAGTGTTGTTTTAACCACTTTCCAATGACTGTGCTGAAATAATGATTTTACTGTTAAACATAAATCAACAATCACTGCCATGAAGTAATGTGAGGTTGGGGTGCTCTGGCGGCCACAGAGCTGATTCTCCAAGCCCCAATAGGTGGATTAGAATGAAAGGAGATTGCACTGAGATAATTTGTTGTCACAGTATGCTTTAGGCTCATGCACTATGAAGGCCTTACCACAAAACAAGGGCCTCGGATGATCACATTGAGGTAGTAATAGCCCTCGCCCCACCAGCCCAAATAGTGGTAAACGCCTTCATAAAATGTAGTGAATTACAATGCATTTCAAACAGGCGGGTCCCTCAAAATAATCTTTAGGAGGTTTACATAGTTGTCAAACATTGGCAAACGTAGTCAATGATTATCTGGTACATTAAGAAAATGTGCGGAAAAGCCTAAAAAAAAAATGGCCTGTCTCCAATACCTATATTCGAAAAAACCTCCATGGGAATTGGGGACAGACACAGGGAATTACCCAGATTTGCAGCCAGCATCTAAACCGGCTTTGCCTCAAGATTATCTCTTGACATTGGGTAGGCAGGCCTGAACAGGCGCTCATAAAGTTATGCCATTCTACGAGCCTCCCTAACCGCGAGCTGTTGTGCAACCCCTACTTTTCTTCCTGTAAGCTTCACTTCAGAGGTTTCCCAATTTTTACATTGTGTCAAGGGACCTAGCTGTAACATTCTCAGGGGGTTCTTGCAGCGGAAGCAATACATTTCAAATAGAATTGAGAAAATATAAGTGTGCACTTTAACCCCTTAACTGCCAGGCTATTATGCAAGTCTACGCAAAAAGGACGAGCATACTCATCCTTGGCACTTTTTAAAACGGAGAACAGGGATTGGGTGGGGAAGTGGCATGTTTAGGACGGGAGTAACTGCGAAGCCAACACAACCACTATCAAAGCTTGAAGAAGAATGTTGGGCCTGTGTTGCCAGAAACATCTGTCCCGGATTGTCATCGAATTCCTGGCATGGAAAGATTGTATTCTTTATTGTTTGCCTATGCCACTATCCCAGACACCTTACTGCACGAGAATATGGGAAACAATGTGACTTTATTGTCAGGAAACGGGCTCTACGAGCATAATGCATTTGGAGAATAGAGCCTTCAACACAATCCTAAAGTACTTTCTCAAAGAAAAACGTTCAAATGGCAATCAGCACGGTGCTGCAATAATAATTTCTGGGGGACTGTAAGAAAGTATTAAAAAGTGGGTCATGATTGGGGTCATCAGTGGCCCTCAATACCAAATGCCCATCAAAGTTCCTGAGCGTCCACTGTCAATTAAGCCTTTTCATTGTGCACTCAGGCATCGGCAACCATTGAAATACGTAAGCAGTCTCTGTCCTAGCTATCCTGGAAAAATTGAGAAAAAAAAGTGACGCACAGCAGTCATCCTAGCTATCCTGGAAAAATTGAGAAAAAAAAGTGACGCACAGCAGTCAATGTCCATAGGTTACTTGTGCTGGGCATCAAACAGGGCACCTTACAAGGGGATGCGGGTTGGCAAAGGGACCCATTTCAGCAAGCAAACCTGTACCTAACCAGGAATTGGATGTTACCTGCAGGTTACAGATAGCTACAGTAGGTGCATTAACCCATTCCGCTGTTGACCCATGACCCTCATTTTTAGACAAGGATGCTGAATATGGATCAATCTTTCCGTTGGCCAACCCGATACACCTTTCACCGCAATTCAGAAGATATTTAGTTTCATAACAGGTGATCATAGGGTTGTGTGAGCCTTGGCTCCATCGTGGACGGCATAGTTACATGGGAAGGGCTGCCTTCCGTCCACCGTACGTTTGTTGCTGCAGCCTGTTAATGTTTGTTTAAACTTAAACACGCTTTGCACTCTATGATTTGCAATTTGACAGGCTCCTTGCTGCATCAACACTTTTCCATGGCAGGCTGGGCATCATGTCACGGAAGGGTGCTGCTTTCTGCCTCAAACTTCCTCAATTTGGCAAGGTTTATGAGAACCGTGCCAAGTCAGTGGTTAGCCATGCGACTGTGTATAGGATACCCCGTTATTACGTTAAGAAAAACTTGGATTACTCCGATATGCACCCCTAGCATTAAGGAATCCTTCCTCCATACAACTCTGAGGTAGGAGCCACACACGCACAAAAAAGTCGATGAAACTCACGGAACACAGGGGTACAAAAGAGTGCGACATCACCACAAACCTCCCTACCCCGGAGCCCAGTGACACTACAAGAATTCCGGATGAATAGATATCAAAGGGTAGGGCAGAACAGCCCCTCCAGGGGTGGACTGGCTTAAAGGGAACTCTGCAGATTTCCCGGTAGGCATTTGCACCCTGGGCCTCTTTTGTGAAGTAGTTCCAAATGTTCCCATAGGAAAAGGGTTGGACTTGCTGAAAATGTGCATTAGGGGTACACTTTGAACATTTTTTTCCAAGGCCACTTGTGGCTACAGCACCCCCCCCCCCCCGCAACCCCCCAAACACCTCCCTCCCCAACTATAAGTGATCAACTATAGGTGTCCGTGCATACTCCCAGCAACATAACCCCCCCCCCCCCCCCCCCGCCCCCAGTCACCTGCAATGTCCCAGAGCTGCAGGCGCACCATGGTCCTGCTGTCCCAGCTGATCACCTTCAGGGCGAAGTCGACTCCGATTGTGGCGCGGTAGTGCTGCGAGAAGAGCTGGTGCACGTAGCGCTTTATGATGCTGGTCTTTCCCACACCCAGTTCCCCAATCACCAGCACCTTGAACAAGTACTCGCTGCGCTCAGGGAGCTGTGGGGTACCCGCAGCCTCATCCCCGCTGCCCGAGCCGGACATGGGGGCTGCGGCAAAGGAGGAGGTGGAGAGCAGGGTGCAGGGGAAGAGACGGTCACTGGAGACAAGGCGCGGGCTGTCAAAACAGCACCTAGGTGGATTGGCTTGCGGTCCACCAGCTCCCCTTACGTCTCCTAAGGCGTGGGACGGTGTGCGTCCGAAGCAAACTTTGTTGTGCTTCCCTATTCCTCCGCTTCTAAGTTGAACAGACCAGCCCGGTCACAAGGACGCGAGGAGGCGGTGTAGTGTCACTTTAAGCAATTCGTCAGAAAACGTACCCTTCAGATTTGTGAGCATGCGCATATTTTGCACCGCGCATGCCCAGTAGTAGAAATCGGGCGGCGTATTCTTCGGTGTGTGGTGTTCAGTGACTCGCAGCTCCGTTCAACGCTGGCCCACGCTCTCGAAGCGGGGTCAGGTGGGAGTCGAACTAGAGATTTTCTTGGGAATTAACGGGATCAAAGGAATGCTCCTGAATGTCACAACAGGAAAGTAGTAATGACGGCAAATGTTTGTGAAATGGAGCTATCCCCAAGGCCACTCAGGCTATATGTCAATGCTTCTGTTTACCGTGGTGCTCTAAATGGACACTTATTTTAATTTGAAAGACGTTCTCCGCAGGAATCCAATACTTCTGGGATAGTGAGTATTTGCAGTTCTGTGTTTCAATTCCCCAGAGACTGGTTTACCGGAATGCGTAAATTCCCCAGAGACTGGTTTACCGGAATGCGTATTGAGAACTGATGGACCAATCACGTTTGCAAGCGAGTCTTGAATTTTTCCCCCACGATTTTGTATGTGAAAATGTCTTAAATTTTATTTTTATTTTTTCCCCTTCAGTGATGCAGCATCTAGCCTCGCTTCAGGTCACAGAGTGAGGTGACCTGAGTTCAGGAAGTGGAATGGTCACATTACCGAGGTTAATGAGAGCATGCCAGAGGCGCTAATAAAGCAGAGTTACGTTTACTGGCACCCTGTGTGGTTGTCTTTCTAGCGTGCTGCTGCACTGCGCCTTTCGCTCTGCGTACCCCAATCAGGGACACAACAATGGCGATGAGGCCACTGCCACCCACACTGGTGCAGCAGCACCCCTGACTGCGTGTGCCCCAGCATCCAAGTCCAACTTCAAAGGCACGCTGGAACTCAGGAAGGGGCGGAGCCTGCTTGCGAAGCCGTTCGGATCACACAAGTGCAGAGATACTGCATCGTGAAGCCCAGCAGCAGCCACCCCACACACCAGTGATTATAGGAGGTGAGCTCCTGCCCAGATTGCACATATTGGAAGAGGACACTGCAGAGGGAGTCCAGCAACACGCTTAGACCTGGGTATCCCACAGGCAGGGACAGTACCTGCCTTGTCAGTCAAGGCAACAGCCAGGTAACGCAAGCACAGCAACATGATCGCCCAGGCCCAAGACCAGGATCCAGCTGCCCCTGAACCCCAGCGACATCAAGGGAGGGACGCATTCCCATTACCGTCTCTGCTCCCCTTCGACACCTCTGACTCCACGAGACTGGGCCCACGATGGTCCCAATGGATGAAGGAGTTTGATGCATACTTGGATGCACTAGGCCCTCAGGATGACAAACTTATCATTGGGCTCCTCACGCTTACTGCTGGAGCGGAAGTGCAGAACATACATTTTGAACTCCCTGAGGACGTGGAATACAAATCTGAAGAACTCAGAAACATATTGAATGAACACTGCCATACACAAGTATGTAGACTACGAAATGCATGTGTTCCATACCACGAGACAACTCCCAGACGAGAGCATGGACAAATTCGTGACACGCCTTATATCTAAGGTAAAACACTGCACGTTTCACAGCTATACCAACAACGACGTCATAAAATTGCAGGTTATCGCTGGCTGCAAATCCATTCCCCTGAAGAAGAAACTACTGCAGGTACCACACACGCTGGCTGAAATCCTTGTCCTAGCAAGAACAATCTCGGCACTGGACTTCCAAATATGCTCTTTGAGCAAGGTCCACATATCACTGACATCGACAATAAAGGAAGAGGCCATAGACAAACTCATAGCACAGACACATGTCCCATGGACACCAGAATTGGGAAGCACCAGTATTTCCATGTGGGGTTACTATCTCCCACACGACGGGTCGTGCCCAGCCATTGGCCAAACATGCTTGGCCTGTGGTGGAGAAGATAATTTTTTTCGCATCATGTGCAGAAATTCCAAATATTCCAGAGATTACCGAACAGAGCTGAGAACACACTGATCTAAAACACCTCCACGACACTATCGAGAGGAAGGGTCCAATTATACGGAATGACGGCGCAACAGAGAAAGGCGCCATGCCCGGCCAAAGCACTCACCCTCACTGGATGCTTGCTGACAAGAGAGAAGGCAAATCCACCACCTGCGCACAAGCACATCTTCCACGAGCGGGTTAGAGTCCCAGTCAAGCACAGAACGGAGGAAGATAGGGTATTTGTACACCCAGGGCAACCCGGCAGCCTCAGAACATAGCCCCAAGCTACCTATCACCCTACAAGAAAAGGAGTTCACTTTCCTTCTCGACCCAGGCACAATGATCAACGCGATGCCAGAGGATGAATATCGCAAACTTGAGTGACCCCTGAAAAGTTTGCTTGGAAATATATGCTTATGGGGCAAAACAACCACTGCCATGCTGAGGGGCCTTCACAACCACCTGCCACCACAAAGACAAACAAGACCGCATACTTATTAATTTCCTCGACACCAAAGTATCCAGTGGTTGCATTTTAAGCTTCAAATCAGCCATACAGATGGGTCTCATTCATATACTTTACCAAGTAATGGCAGACAAGCACATCTCGCCTGCAGCCAAAGTAGCGGCACACTTCCCCAACCTATTCAAGGGCCTAGGGAAGTTGAAAGGCAGGAAAATCGGACTGCATATTGACGAAGCAGGGAAACCTGTAACACAGCACTACCGGGGAATCCTGTTTAACATCCAACACCTCGTTCAAAAGGAGTTGCTTTCCCTTGTGGCAGATGACATAATTGAGCCGGCATCAGGCCCCACCGCGTGGATCTCACCAGTAGTACCCGTCCCGAAGAAGAGACCAGAAGGACACATAAGGCTGTGTGTTGACATGCGCGCACCAAACCAAGCCATCTTAAGGGAACATCACCAATCACTGCACATCACGGATATTATGAATCTACTCAACGGGGCAAACATTTTCTCCCGCCTAGATCTCAATAAAGGATACCATCAAATAGAGCTAAGCGAGGAGTCACGGTATGTTACCACTTTCACCACCCATCTGCGGCTCTTTCCCTATAAGCGGTTAAACTTCAGGATATCTTCCGTGGCAGAGATATTCCAGGAAGAGATCTGCAAGATAATCTGCCACATACCACAATGCATACATTTCAGTGATGACAGCCTCATCTTCGGCCACTCACAGGCGGTCCATGATGCAACATTGATGAAAGTATGGTCCGCGCTCAATGACGCCCGGCTAATGCTCAACTAAGAGAAATGTGCATTCAACAAGGCTACACTTGAATTTTTCAGGCACATCTCTCCGAGAGGGGCATCCAAGCAGACTCAGACAAGATCAGAGCACTGACAGAGACCCCTCACCCGACGAACATCGCACAAGTGAGGTCATTTCTGAGATTAGCAAGATACTGTTCCCATTTCCTACCAGACTTTGCCTCCACAAACGCCCCGCTTAGAGGCCTAACAAAAAAAGAAAACGCCTTCATGTGGGAGGCAGCGCAACAAAAGGCGTTCAAAAAGATTTGAAAAGACATCACAACATCTGTCTGCATGTCATTCTTCGACCCCCAACCTACACACCGGAATCACAGTTGATGCCAGCCCTGTGGGGTTAGGTGCTATTCTTGCATAACATTCAGGCAGCAAACATGCACAGAGGAGAATCTCATTGTATGCCAGCAAAAGCCTCATGGAGGCAGAACAACGATACTCTCAGGCCAAAAAGGAGGCCCTAGTGGTAGTTTGGGCATGTGAACATGTCCACCTCTTTCTGTATGGCAAACCGTTTACCATCATCACAGACCATCAGGCACTTATCACCATATATGAAAAGCCCACGGCACAGTTACCTCCCCGGATAGCCAGGTGGGGACTCCGCCTGCAGGAGTACAGGTACAATACCATACACAAACCTGGCAAGGACGAGAATCCAGCCGACTTCCTGTCCCGCCACCCACTTCCAGGACTCCCTACCGCCAACGATCGGACCGGCGGTTACATTAACTACATCATCCACCACGTGGTTCCCCGGGCCATACCTATGGCGGAATTGTCAAAGTGCACGGCGGAGGATGCAACATTGGCCCTCGTGACCACCTGCATCCTCAACCGCAGGTGGAGGTCAGTCGAAGCATCGGTACAGTACAATCCAACACTGGACATACAACTATTCAAGACCCTAGCCAGATTCATAGACAAACTTTCTGTGTCCCCGTAGTCCCTAGTGCTCAAAGGAGATCGAATCATGCTGCCAGCCTCCCTACACCAGAGGGCAGTCAATATTGCACATGAGAACCATAGAGGGATTGTGTCGACCAAATGCATGCTCAGAAGGAAAGTATGGTTTCCCGGCATGGACCAGCTCATCGAGAGCACATTCAAGGCATGCCACATATGTCGCAACCTGCAACCCCAAGTATGCCCTGAACCCTTACACATGACACCCCTCCCAGAGGGTGTCTGGGAAGAAGTAGTGATTGACTTCTACGGCCCATTGCGATCCGGAGAATACGTATTAAGGGTCCTTGATGAACGTTCCAGATAACCTGAGACTGCAATACTGCCATCCACAGCCGCCACGGCTGTGATCTCAGTGCTTGTCTGGATATTCTCAGCATATGGTGTCCCCAAAGTGGTGAAATCGGACAGTGGCCCTCCATTCACGGGAAAAGATTTCGCCAAGTACATGTAGTTCCACCACGGGAAAGTTACGCCCCTCTGGCCACAAGCAAACGGAACTGTAGAGCGGTTCATGGCAAACATAAAGAGAGCAGTCAGGATAGCAAACATCACCCACATGTCCATTGAACAATCACTATGCCAGCTCTTGAGGGATTATCGTAATACGCCCCATGACTCAACTGGAATATGCCCAACAGAATGAAAATTCGGTCCCCCATACGATCGCGAATACCCCATGAACCACCACATCAGGAAGACAACTCCCAAGCGCAAGACATGAGGAACCTGGACAATCATGCGAAAGATAAAATGAAGGACTGCCGATCAGAGGCGCTGTCCTCGAGAACCAAGCATATATGTAGGAGACAACGTCCTAGTACTGCAAACTAAATTCCACAAAGACGCACCACCTTTTGACCCACAACCACTGAACATTACAGGAGTGGCCCATGGTCATAGCCGCAAGAGATGGCTGGCAAGTGCCCAGGAACAGCTCCTACTCGAAAACGCGTGGAGATCCGCCACAGACTTATCAGGAATGGAGCAACAAGGAGACACGTGTCAGGGAAGAATCTGGGTGCACAGAGGACAAAGATGAGTCCGAAACAGAAGTGCAGACCAACCGTGAAGATGACCAAATGGAGGAGCATGCCCATCTCCCAGACAGAAGAAGACCTAGTGGGACCATCCGGAAGAAAAAAGCAATATAGTTGAATGGCCTGTGGGTAGAATGGCAAGGAAAATGTGCAGGATGGATAGAGATACCTCCGCCAGGGGTGGCAGAGGATGACACCTAGTGTTAGGAAGCAATTAGGAGACTAGAAATGTGCTTTATCAGTAAAGAAAACATCATCCTACAGAATATTAAATGTTATTCATGTGTGCAAGCTCCCAAGAAACAAGTGAATGACTACGTAGTCAAATTAAGGGACCTCGGTTGTTTTGCAGCTTTAGGGAGAGGGTAGATATAGTATGTTGTGCATATTAACATAAAAAATACAAGAACTATGCATCCAAGGGAATGATAGATTTTCTTTTTTTTAATTTCTTTTAAAACATTTTATTATAATTTTAACATAAATGACAGAAATAAGAACAAATGGTACTTCTAAAAAAAAATGAAAGAATAGTAATCAGAAAAAAAAAAATTCAAACAGGAATTTCACACAAAAAGATAACGTCCATAATCCGTGGAAGATTATACAAAAAGCACCGTATTTACAGAAAATTAAGAGGGTAAATGAGTATAGAACAATAGGTGAGAGAGAAATAGGTGAAGAAGAGAAGAAAAAAACAATGAGGGGGGAGCTAGGGAACCTAAGGGACATCAAACATATAAGTCATTAAAGGCATTCCAAATCGCAAGATACATGTCCATTCTTTTTATTCGTTGATAACTGGTTTTCTCTCTGCTTGATAGAATGGACTGATCATGTAGCCAGCTGTCAATCGTTGGACGATTATCACTTTTCCAATACTTCAAAACCTGTTTTTTAGCTATTAAAAGGGCTCTGTAAGCCCTGACTCTGTAAGATTGATCAGACAAAAGTTGGAGACCCAGTGGAAATAACCCTATCCCACACATACAGGGTGAGCGAGGAAGTGACTGACCCAACACCAGCTCCATTCGTTGCAAGATCCCCTCCCAAAAACTCAGCACCTTTGTACAAGACCAAAACATGTGTAGATAGTTGCCAAGCTCCTTCTTACAATTCCAACATGTATCTATCTGCATCAGCTTACACTGTTTCTTTGAAGGTGTCCAATAGATACCATGATTAACTCTGTTGAGTGCACCGCAGGTTCAGGTCAACCTTTTACCTGGAAGATCCTGCACAGATTATTCTTCTACATATGAATGTGATACTTCTGATTTATCTAATACTTTGTCCAGTTGAGTGTTAAAATCACCACCTATCAGAATTGCACCATCTCCCATGTCCATTAGGACATCATCCAAACGTCCAAAAAAAGTCAGATTGCCCTACATTAGGATTTTCATGTCATACCCTTGAGTCAACCTGAAAAAATATACTTCTGTGGCACTGAGGCGAAGAAAACCACTTGAGCAGTACAGAGTACAAGCAGGGCAGAGAAAAAGGACTTTGACACTCTGCCGGGGAAGTCCCACAAGGCCTTTTATCTTCCCCTTTGGCCATTTTGTCCGTTGGCCTTCCTCCAGCTCTGAGTGACCCGGAGACTCCTTATTTGGGCATGCATTCACCCGCGAATGCCAGAGTATTTCGTGGGCTAATGCATGTCACGTGTGTAGGTACCCAGGAAGTGGGCTGGGACTGTCTGGTCCCAATCCACATTACTGGTGCCAGGATGGCTGGTGTGCACAAGAGCTTGAGAGCCACAGTGGTCCCTGATTGCACCACTGCTGGCGTGCATGAGTGGGGCAGATCTCCTCATTGGACAGCGGAGTGCGAGCACTCCCTGGACTTTGGTAGTTGAGGAGTGGATCTGGATGCAGACCTGCAGATCAACCTTAGGTCCGAATAGACCTATACACAGAGCCAATAATCTGAGAAGTGAAGCAGACCCAAAGACTGTCCTGAACCGTGCAGAGAAGGTTTGGCACCCTGACCTCGCTGTTGTCCCAGCTGAGCCCTGCTTTGCACCCGATCTCTGAAGACCTGCAATGGTGCTTCAACCTTTTTGAGTGGTGGGACCAACTGCTCTCAACATCTCCTTGGTGCCCTGAAACAAGTCTTCTTGGAAGTGTCCCTGATCCATCCAGTGGGCTGACCAGCTCGAACTTTGGCACCGGTGCCAGAGCGTTGCTACATCGAGTTTCGACTTGAGCCTTGAGGGGAAACCTAGGTAGCATTACGAAGCACCGTCTTGTGAAATCTGGGTGCCCCTGCGTCACTGTGTGACAGTGGCGGTCGATGCTGGTGACTTTCCCGCCTTCCTTCAAGTGTGCTGAGACCTGTTGCAGTAGTGCTTTCTTTGTTCTTTACACGAGACGAGAGATCCAGCTCCTGGTGAAAACCGGACCTGCATCCGCACCCACAGCGCCTGTGCATCTTGAAGCATGTCCCAGGACGGGATTTCGTACTCCAGGCGATCATCTCTGAACCTGCCAACTTTGGGCCCGGATTGAGCTAAGGGCGGTGAGTAATCGAACCACTTACCGGTGGGCCCTAGTTCCTCCAATCCCTTTTACGCACAAAGAATCCCTGGTGGTTCTTGTATTGACCTGGGTGGGCTCTGCTTCCCGTAGCCGTCCGATAGTTGGGGACAGCTTTGTTCTCCACAGAAGATCGTCCTCTGATTTTTGGAACCAAATTTCCACACTCCAGTGTCCCATTCTAACTTTTCCTTCCCATTGAAGTTTGGCCCTTGTGAACTGTACGCATCGACAAGCATCTTTACACACAGCCATAACATTGAGCACAAGGCTCCAATCTTCGTAGGGCTAGACTTCTTAAATTAGGGTTATCCATTGCTGGAGTTGCCCATTGTGGTAAGTCTATTTGCTTTCCCTCCTCACAGGTTTTGGTGGGAATCCGCACTTTACTGCATTAACCGAAAAGTGTCTGTAGATATGTTTTCTAGTGTGTGTTTGACTAGTAGTATTACTGTATTCCTTTTTTCATTTGTGTTTTGTTCTGGGCCTAATAAATCATATATCGTTGATATACCACTGTCTAAGGGTAATTCTTGCCGTCCTACTGTGTGCTCATCCAAGACCTCAGATCACCCACGCTACTCCTGAGGCCTAGCCTTGACTGATCTCCAAGCTACCTTAAATTGTCCTGGCTAACCTCCCAGAAGGGGTCCCTGTTTCACCTGAACAAGTGTGGCTTCCTAAACATCTGTATACCAGAGCAGAGTTTAGAAATCCATTCTAACAGGAAGTATATAATAAAAGTGAGAATCATTACTGGTTAACTCATACTTGTCCGAGTAAGAATCAAGTATTGGAGAAGAGTGAGAATCAGTACTGGAACACTCATGCTCTTCCCAGTGAGAACCAAGAGTTGGAGAAGAGTGAGAATCATTACTGGAACACTCGTACTCGTTCCAGTAAAAACCAAATAGTGGAAAAGAGTGAGAATCAGTACTGGAACCCTCATACTCATCCTATTAAAGGTTTTGGAAATGCTTAAGAAGAGTGAGAGCTATAATTGGAACTGTTCTATTTGTTCTAGTCAAAAAAAGGATGTTAGGGAGAATTCTCAAGAATGTGCTTATTTCCCTTACCTTTTGAGACCCCCAGCAACTTTGCTGGATTTCTAGGATTTACATTTTTACCTGGAAAGAGCGTGAGCCTTTTTCCCACTCTTTCACATGTTTTGATGTATGTTTTACTTTTGTGTTCTTTGGATATGGAGTTTTAAAACAACTCCATAGGCATCATATTTTTCTTGTGTGTCACACAGCACCTTCAGTGCAGTGGCACAGGGATGTCTTTCAGACTTCTCAAGGCTTAAATACCTTCTCTGGGACCGACTACTGTCTCCCAGAGCATGTAAAGTTAAATTGACTTTACTAGTCTCTTTAAATTTACAGACCCAGCACACACTATCTTCCTATAGAGTGCTGGAGGGGTTGCCTAGCATCTCCTGAGTCTAAACTAAACACTCATGTAACTGTCAAATGTTACCCTTTTCTACTTGAAATGGCTGGTGGCAGTGATTTTGAACAAACCACCATGATTTTCCCCGACCGCAAACACCGGTAGCTAAAAATCGGGTCAGCCATATTTTCCAATATGGCGCGCAAGACCTATCTGTAAAAACAGACTCTGGTCGACTTTTTTTGACATTTCTTTTAGGAAAGGTCCATCTTGTGTTTAACTCTGCCCGCCAATCCAGGTTTGGCCCCTTTGTTTGTTGGCCTTTGGTGGGCTTCAGTGCTGAAGCCCTCCTCTGGCGCCTGAGTATCTGGGGTGGACAGGATGTGAGGGAGGTGCCTGAAACCCCCTGTGCTTAGTCTCCTAGGAGACCTGAATGCTCTCTGGCGTGATTGGCCGAGCACCCTGCTGTGTGAGTGACAGCCAGGCTGGAATGAATGGGGTAAAACTGTCTAAAAGCATGTCTCTGGGACTTGGAAAGCAGAGTTGACCACTGGAACGAAAGAACCGAAGACAAGCTGAAGGAAGACGACTGCTGCAACTCCTGGTCCACCGGTGAAGCCCTGCTGCAGGTCCGAATTGCCTGAAACTCCATCGACAGAGAAGCCCTTTAAGGTAAACTTCCCTTGAGTTTGGTGGGAACAACCAACTCGCAAGTCACCTGGACACCGTCCCTATACTGGTCGAATTTTCTTCAGAGTGCTGTTGAAAACGGGATGGCCAGTGGGAAGGATACCAGTTTGGGGGCTTTAAGGCACTCACACCTTAAACCGACGTTTTGCCAAGCTTGTGGCCTCTTCCCTGGGCAGTGCAGGAACCTCCCGACGTCCTCCTTGTCCCCACGACTGAATCTCAGGAACAGCAAGATCTGCAGGAACTGCCAGGAACAACTGCCTCAGCTACAGCTCTTCTTCATTTAAAAGGTACTGTGCAAGTGCGGTGCAGAACTCTGTTCGGCCGCGGTGAAAGTTTGTGAAACTTTCCCAACTTTGAAGGCTTGTCCTTCCCTAAACCAACATCTAACTTTTCGCCTGACCAACTACTTCTAAAAACGTGGCAAAGACTTAACTGTTTAATACCAGAACTGTGCTATCCTATACAAGACTCTGAACCATTGACTTTGGCCCAGGCCTATTGAATTGAATTGCTGGTTGTAGTGAACTGAAACTATTTGCCCTACCTCTGAATGTATTTGTGCTTTGATTCTTCTTAACCTTGTCTTTTTAACCCCTTTTAAAGTAACTGAAGTGCCATTTTGCTCCCACTTCAGGGGAGCTGAACTTGTTCAGAAACTGGTTGTGTATTGTAGTATATTAGATCGTGATATTTAGCTGCTCTTACTAGTGGAGTGTTTTCCAACTGATTGTGTAAATAAATGTATATTCTTTTACCAAGAAACCTTGACTAAGTGTTTGTTTGAATCACTGTGATTGCTAGTCCTTTGTGTAACCTTTTGTACTGCTCACTTTACTCTTGAGATAAGTCTGGCTTCTCAGCCACTGCTACCACATTACTGTGTAGTACAGGCTTGTACCAAAGGTGAAATTGTACTGGCACTTGTAGTCTTAATTATGTGTAGTGTTCCCAAAGGGTACTGCATGTGATTCTGCCTAACAAAGGATTGGACATTAAGTAAAGAGAAAGTCTCAAGTTTAACTTAACTAACAAGAGAATAAGAGAATTGCCCAAAGGAAAAGGGGGGATAGAAACAAATAAGATCACAAGAGAACAGAATAAAACAGAGAGAAAGAACCAACGTCCGAAAAGACAATGTTGAGAAAATGAAGAGCTGAATATCTGAACTATACAACTTGATAAAAGTAGTTATAAAAATGAACTACTTACAAATACTTTACTGAACTTGCTGAGAAGCAGCACACAGGAAAAGGGAGTCATTCATCTGTGCCTTAGTTGTTTTGATAGTGGCAGGGACAGGTTAGATTAGTTTAGACTGAGGACAGAGCTTCCTTTTGGACTCACCGACAACTGACCAGCACTCTAGTTAGTTTTTGTTAGGTAGGGAAAATGCATAGTTTAAGGAAAGTCAGGAGTTTTCACTTTTCTTTTAATAAAGAATACATAAAAATGGAAGACCAGAGTCCTTGACCTTCTTCTGATCTGCCACAAAGTGTATAGGACGAGTGTGCACAGGGGAACCTTGCGTTGGAGTGCACTTATCCCTTTGGATGGGTAATGACCCCCTCAGCAAACAGGAGTTGGAGCAAACAGGAGTTGGTGATGCCAGACTGAGAAGACTCCTGGGGCCTCATCTTGGTGGATGGTGGAGTAGGGGCTGGGGCACTTGAGAAGAAAGCACCTTAGCTTTCAAGTTGCTATCTCTGCAAATGGATGAGAGCGTGGAGGTTGTGATCTGTGTTCCATGATGTCATGCCTTGGGGGAGATGGCGGGTTTGGAACGCTGGAATAGCGGGCCGACATTGACTGTTCCGTCACATCTCCCATTACGGCACGTACGGGTCTAGTTTTTTCTTAGGCGCGTCCGTCACCGGTAGTATTTATTCAGCTACTTCCATGTTACAGACGCGTTGCAACGTTCCTAGGTTTCCTCCTGTTGTTGCTATCGCTTGCAGTGTTTTCCCATTTTGCGGTCCCGTCCGCTTTTCCCATGTTTATTGCCTTTCCACTCCTCTTTCCAGTTTACTCCTGCTCTATCTCACTCCCTCTCTTGCTCCCGTCCTTCCCCTCCTCTTCCTGTTGTTTCGGTCCTTGTGCTGCCTTTTAGTTTCGCTGTTTCCTCCTTGGTTCTGTCTTTCGCTTTGTTATTTTTCTGTTCCCTTGCCTCTTTGGTCTGCCATTTACATTCGTCCTTGTGCCATTCTACTCACCCGTGTACCGGAACCCATTGCCTGCTTTTGGACTGCCACTGCCTTTCGTCTCTGTGTCATCCGACTCGCCTGTGTACCGGAAACTTTGCTTGCGTTTGGACTGCCTTTGCCTTTCGTATTTGTATCTTCCAACTCATCTGGGTACCGGAACCCTTGCCTGCGTTGGGATTGCCTGTGACCTACGTCTTGCTTCATTCGGACTTCCAACGTACCTAGACTGCCCTTCTTCAGCCCTGGGAAGTCTCATTGGGGTTTTTTGTGCCGCTGGCTTTTTCCCCTTATCGACGGTCACTGAGGATTGCCCACCGCCCACCTATACGGTGGCGCTGTGGCGTCCTTCCGTGGACGTCCCTATCTACATAAAAAAAACGAGAGACCCGGGATCAAAGGGGAAAAAAAGCCTGAACCCAAGTGGAAGAGTAAATGTGAGGAGGAAGGGGAGGGAGGTGAGACAGAGTCCTCTTTTGAGGAAGAAGACATTTCAGACCCTTGTGACAGTTTGCAACGCCAGGAAATCAACATGGCTACTCCACAGCAAATACAGGAGCTAGTAGCAGCAGTACAGAACCTTAACTTAGAAGTCCAGAATCTCAAGAGCGCCAACACTACCTTACAACAACGGATGACAGAGAGAGAACGACCTTTAACGGATTTGCCCCCGCTTCCTTTGGTTTCTGGGCAAATTCGATGGTACACCCAAAAGAGTGAAAGAATTTTGGGATGCTTGTAATCTACATTTTTCGTTTCGTGCTCAAACTTTTTCTTCTGATCATGCCAAAGTGGGGTTCATGATCACCCACATGACTGGCAACGCTCTGATGTGGGCCACCCCTCTGGTGACTCAAACCGACCCAGTCCTACAGGATTACAGTGCCTTTAAATCCCTTTTACAACAGACCTTTTTGCGAACAGAAAACACGTTTCTGGCCTCTGAAGACCTTCTGGATATCAGACAAGGTAACTCTGACTTATTGTCATACATTACATCATTCAAACAGGTAGCAGCTGAGGCAGGATGGCAGGAGCAAGCACAATATGCCATCTTTCGACAAGGTCTAAGGGAAGATCTCAAGGATAAGCTGGCCCGGATCGCCCGGCCTCCTACCTTTGCAGATCTAGTAACTGCTACCCTCTGCATCGACTTCCGTCTGATGGAACGTCGTGCAGAGAGAAAGAAGACCAATAACTATGGGTCTCCTCCCCTTGAAACCCTTCCTCCTGTTTCTACGTCTACCTCACGACAAACCCGAGAACAACCGATGCAAATAGATACCACCCGTGCCCCCCTTACCCCTGAGGAGCGTAAGAGGCGCAGAGAAGGCAGCCTATGTATGTACTGTGGAGTATCTAATCATTTGCTAAGAGAATGTCCAGATGTCCCTCCCAGACGATCGGGAAACGATCGCCCTCGGTAAGTGTTAGGACTCACTTCTGAGGGGCTATTGCAAGTCCTTATGCCACCCTTTCTGTGACATCCCCCGAGATGTCAGAAGACTCTCGCCTCATGGTCATTGTAGTGACGCTACAACTGGGTGATTCCGAGATTCAGTCCCAAGCTCTACTTGATTGTGGAGCGGCCCGAAATTTCATTGATACACATTGGGCAGATCAGAAAGGTTTAACCCGTGTGGCCAAAAAAGAAGACCAGAAGGTAGAGGGCGTTGACGGCAAACCCTTAAACTCCGGCATGATAACCCACACCACGGAAGAACTCACCATGTCAATACAACAACACTCGGAAAGAATCATCTTCAACATCATTCGTGCAGCACACTTCCCTCTCATCCTAGGGATAGGCTGGTTGCGGAAACACAATCCCACCATTAATTGGACCAAGAACCTTCTAAGTTTCCAATCATCGCTCTGTAAGGCCGAATGTCTACCAGAGCCCAAGTTTGAGACAGTAAAGACAGTGAGCGGTTCTGAGCCTAGAGCTGTTCATTGCTTACCCAACCATGTAAAGGACTACGCAGAGGTGGTCACAGAGAAGATTCCTTTAGAATTACCACCTCACCGACCCGAAGACTGCTGTATCGAACTCACTCCAGGAGCCCTCGTACCATTTTGCTGCATGTTTCCTCTGTCTTTGGAAGAAAAGCGATATCTCAGAGAGTATTTGGACAACAACCTCGCCAACAAATTAATTCTACCCTCAAAATCTCCAGCTGGAGCCTCACTATTCTTCATACCAAAGAAAGGATCCCGGGAATCACGTCCCTGCATAGATAACAGGGGCTTCAACAAGGTGACCATCAAAGATCGATACCCCATGCCTCTTATAACAGAAATCATTCAAGCCGTCCAGAGGTCTACCATATTTACTAAACTCGACTTACTGAATGCTTATCATCTGCTCCGAGTCCAGACTGGTGATGAGTGGAAGACCGCCTTTCGGACTTCATTTGGATTATACGAATATCAAGTGATGCCTTTTGGGTTAGTCAACGCCCCATCTATCTTCCAACGTTTTATGGATCGCCTCTTCTCTGACTTGCTGTGCCACATGACTATTGTCTACCTGGATGACATTTTGGTATTTTCTCGCACACCAGAAGAACATGAAGGACACGTTAAGGAAGTCTTTCAGAGACTAAGAGATAACCATCTATCAGTTAAACTTAACAGATGTGTCTTTTCCGCCTCCTCCATTTCATACTTGGGATTTATTCTCTCCAGCCAAGGTATTTCAATGGATCCTTAGAAAGTCGCCTCAATCCTGGATTGGCCCTCACCCAGGACAGTCAAAGAGGTCCAAAAATTTCTAGGACTGGCAAACTTTTATCGGAAGTTCATTCCGAACTTCTCTCAGAAAGTCTTACCTATTACTACCTTACTCAAGAAATCCTCTGCTCCGTTCTGTTGGTCTCCGAACGCTGAAGACAGTTTTCATCATCTAAAGAATGCCTTCTGTTCAGCACCTATTCTACGACAGCCGGATCAGAGTCTCCCTTTCATCTTGGAAACAGACGCATCTGCTGCGGCTGTAGGGGCAGTCTTGTTACAGGTACATCAAGATAAAGAGCATCCCATCTCTTATTTTTCCAAGACTCTCAATGTCAGTCAAAAGAACTATTCAGTCATTGAACGGGAATTGCTGGCTATGAATTTGGCCTCTCTGGAGTGGCATCACCTTCTTCAGGGAGGCGAACACCCTTTCACTATCCGGACCGATGATAAAAACCTACAGGTCTTAAGGCAGTTTGAATGTTATAACACCCGCCAGGCAAGATGGGCTCATTTCTTCGCTCAGTTCGACTTCAACATAACCTACATACCGGGTGACCATAACTTGGTGGCTGATGCCCTTTCCCGTCGCAGTGACTACTCCTCCGATACTGAACCCACTAAGGAACTGAGGTTTCCCCAGACAAAGAGTATCGGAGTACTCTCCACCTTCCTAAGGCAAGTAAGAGAAGCATCCGGAGGACAATTTGAGGTAGAAAAACACCACAAGGATACCAGTTATGACATCAAAGATGGTCTCTATCTGGTAAAAGGAAGACTATATTTACCTTCACAATCTCTGAGGAAGACCGCATTGTCTTGGTGTCATGATTCCAAGATAGCAGGTCATAGAGGCAGGAAGGGTACCCTGGACTATCTCCAAAGACACTTCTATTGGCCAGGCATGAAAGAAGACATCAACCAATACGTGCAGTCCTGTACCATTTGTCTTCGCAACAAAGTATCAAATCAAAGGCCTGTGGGGTTTTTAGAACCCTGTGCGGTCCTACTGGTCCCTGGAGTACTATCTCGACCGATTTCATTGTCGAATTACCCAGATCCCAGGGATGTACTTGTATCATGGTCGTTATAGATTCATTCTCTAAATTGGCTTACTTTTCCCCCTTGCCAGGAGTTCCCTCCGCAGCCGAGATGGCAGAAGTCTTCCTTAAAGATGTATTTCGGCTACACGGGATACCCACCAAGATTATCTCAGACCGAGGTAGCTAATACACCTCACGATTTTGGAGGGTTATTTGCAAAAGGTTGGGGATTGAGAGGGCGTTGACATCGGGCTTCCACCCTCAAGCCAATGGGCAGACCGAACGACTCAATGGCACACTTGAGCAGTATCTGCGATGCTTTGTGAATCTTCAACAGGATAATTGGGTTCCACTCCTGCCCACGGCCGAATTTTCATATAACAACTCCATCCATTCAGCTCTCGGTATAAGTCCATTCTACTGTACTTTTGGTTACCACCCACGTTCCATTCTACCCCTTGCAGACATAGCATCTAATATTCCCTCCATTGACTCTTCTCTAACACTTATCCATGAGGCCCACGAGAAAGCAAAAAAGAGTCTCCAAGAGGCTGTTAAGAAAGGAAGAAGGCAATGAATATGGCAAGGGAAATGTGCACGGAATCGCACAGTGTACAACTTTGAATCTAACTATGTGCATACAATACCCAAGACTCGTGTATACTAAAACCCAGGAGTGCAAATAGAGTGAAACAATAATACCAATATATGAAAAGGGATGTGGGGTAAGCACCTAGAACCTCCTTATGACTGAAAGGAAAGTTGGCAAACTCCTTACCCACTATGCTATTACAGATACTGACAGCGCTAAACCCACGTAGAGGGCAAGCAAGGACAGGATCTGTGAGCTGACACTCTGGATGATACTGAATAAGGAACTTAGAAACAGTACTCACGAGGACCGGAAAGACCACTTGAATGTCAGTAAACTCACGAACCCAGTTGATCAAACAGGGACCCAGAAGGCTATAACAGCAATGGGTGGAGGATAACTAAATACATAAGACCCAAGTCAAGGGGCAAGTAGGAATTGTGATTATAGAATAGTGAGGAAAACAAAAGGCATTCACACAGGGACTAGTTACAACAGCACCCCACACCTAATAATCAATGGGAAATAAATGCAGAAGTGCAATGGAAAACATGGAATGGATCCCAATAGAAAGTAAGGATCAGGAGCAGGGAAAATGATATCACAAAAGGAAACCTTTCCCACCCATCCAAGGAGAAAAGGCAGGAAGCTAAATCTATAAAGGGAAAGACTAATGCATCAAGTTTTTCAGTAGCAAAGGACAGCATCAAAGAAACTGAGAACACAGGCAAATTGGGCAGCATCAAAGGGTAAAGCACAGAGAAAGGCTGCCTGAAGACAGAGGAAGACAGAAAGGGAAATCCAGAAAGCAGAAATCAATTAAGCACATAAATCCGAAATCCAGGGCAGAGGAACAAGAAACAGGAACTAGGAACAAGGAACAAGGGACCAGTCACAGCAGAAACACTGCAACAATGACCAGCGCTGGACTGAAGTAAAATGAGGCTTTTAAAGCTCCTTAACGAGCACACCCCTCAGGTGTGCCGCCTGCTGCACCTGCAGCCACAGGTGTTGCCTATCCTCCACCCAACCTTGTCCTGTAAGGTAGGAGGTGAGGCAGTGAGCCAGGCATTCTGGGAAGCATAGTCATTTGAGTAAAGTAGCATGCTGGCTGCCAAAAACCTGGAATGGATCCGGAAGGGAAGTAACTTGGAAAATAAGGTTTTAGCGCTCCCAATTCTTCACAGCACTGTAGCATAAGGTTCGGGGGAAATGTCCAGTAGGAAAAAAAACCCAAAACATGCCCCCAAGTGACGGGAACGGGAGCGAAGGGAGCGAGCCGTGACAGAGGCTCGAGATTGCTATAAGGCACAAGACGACAAACACCGTAGGCCTGTCCCCGGTTGGGAAGTAGGATCTCGGGTAATGCTTTCCACTAAATATTTACCCCGAAGGGTGCATCCCTCCAAGCTGTCCCCTAGATATATAGGGCCATACAAGATCACACATAAGATAAACCCCGTGGCTTTTGGACTTCTTCTTACAGTAAGTCTACGAAGGGTTCATCCGGTGTTTCACACTTCCCAGCTTAAACCCTTTCAAGTTGATAAATGGTCATGCATCTCTAAGAACCCCACCTTACCCTCAGATTCCAATCAGGAAGAATACGAGGTCGCTCAGATATGTGACTCTAGGTACCGTAGGGGTAGGTTGGAATACCTCGTACATTGGAAAGGATATACCTGGTCAGAAAACTCTTGGGAACCCAATTTCCATATTATTGCCCCTCTTTTGTTGTGCAAGTTTCATCGTTATCATCCGGGCAAGCCCGGGGGGGGTGCGTCTTAGGAGGAGCATACTGTCACGCCTTGGGGGAGATGGCGGGTTTGGAACCGCTGGAATAGCGGGCCGACATTGACTGTTCCGTGAAGTCTCCCATTACGGCACGTACGGGTCTAGTTCTTTCTTAGGCGCGTCTGTCACCGGTAGTATTTATTCAGCTACTTCTGGGTTACGGACACGTTGCAACGTTCCTAGGTTTCCTCCTGTTGTTGCTATCGCTTGCAGTGTTTTCCCCTTTTGCGGTCCCCTGTTTATTGCCTTTCCACTCCTCTTTCCAGTTTACTCCTGCTCTATCTCTCTCCCTCTCTTGCTCCCGTCCTTCCCCTCCTCTTCCTGTCGTTTCGGTCCTTGTGCTGCCTTTTAGTTACGCTGTTTCCTCCTTGGTTCTGTCTTTTTTTCGCTTTATTTTTCTGTTCCCTTGCCTCTTTGGTCTGCCATTTACATTCGTCCTTGTGCCATTCTACTCACCTGTGTACCGGAACTCTTTGCCTGCTTTTGGATTGCCACTGCCTTTCGTCTCTGTGCCATTCTACTCACCCGTGTACCGGAACCCATTGCCTGCTTTTGGACTGCCACTGCCTTTCGTCTCTGTGTCATCCGACTTGCCTGTGTACTGGAACCTTTGCCTGCGTTTGGACTGCCTTTGCCTTTCGTATTTGTATCTTCCAACTCATCTGGGTACCGGACCCCTTGCCTACGTTGGGATTGCCTGTGACCTACGTCTTGCTTTATTCGGACTTCCAACGTACCTGGACGGCCCTTCTTCAGCCCTGGGAAGTCTCATTGGGGTTTTTTGTGCCGCTGGCTTTTTCCCCTTATCGACGGTCACGGAGGATTGCCCACTGCCCACCTATACGGTGGCGCTATGGCGTCCTTCCGTGGACGTCCCTATCTACATAAAAAAAAGGAGAGACCCGGGATCAAAGGGAAAAAGAAGCCTGAACCCAAGTGGAAGAGTAAAGGTGAGGAGGAAGGGGAGGGAGGTGAGACGGAGTCCTCTTTTGAGGAAGAAGACATTTCAGACCCTTGTGACACATGAGTGCACTATAATTTGGCTACCAAACTGAGCAAGAAGTCATGGTAACGCCCCACCAGTTATCAATAAAAGCCTATTGACATTGGATGAATATGCTTGACCTCCGACTGGCGTAAGGCCTGCTTACCAAACGGGAACAGCCAAGTATTATTGGAGGTCTAAAAACCATCTCATAATTTGAGTGTCAGTATCTTTTGTTAAACTCATCCATGTGAGGGGAGAATGATCAGTGACCAACCTAAACTTTCTTCCAGTTAGGTAATACTTGAGGTGTGTTACTGCCCATTTGATGGCCAAGGCTTCTAATTCGATGGTGGCATCATTTTTGTATTTTATTTTAATGTATAAAGCGCTGTACATGAAAGTGCTAAACATATTAATAAATGGTACAAGTGAAAAAATGAACCTGATAAAAAATACCAGTTTAAGAGGAAAGAAGGTGATCTCACAAATGAGAGCGGACCAAAGGATAGGAAGTAGGAGATTGGAGGCAGAGTTGGAGTGCATTCCAATGTAACAGAGTCAGAAGTGAGAACAAAAACACCACTGTGCCCATGGAGGACGAGGTACAGATAGAAGGAACAAAGATGAAGAATGGGTAGAAGGGTAAGGGGAGTAGAATGAGAAAAGAGAAAACAGATAAGGTGGAGAGAGATTATGCAGAGACTTAAAAACTAGGCAGCGGAAAATGAATTTAAGATGAGAATGGAAAGGCAGCCAATGAAGACATGGACAGGAGTAAATGAGTCTCTAGGTGAAAGAATAGAAGACGGATTAAACAGTTATAGATAGAACCTAGGTGTGAAAGGGGCAGCTCAAAGAGCAAAAGGAGCAGTAGAAAAGGCATGAGAAAATAAGAGAACAAATGAGGAGCTTAGAAGCATGGAATGAAAGGAAAGGCCTAGCTTTATGAATGTTAAACAAGTGAGCACAACAGGAGCATGAAAGAGAGGCGATATGATGAATGAAGGAGAGAGAAGACTATATAGGTAGACTCCCAGGTTATGAGCGGAAATAAGTAAAGAAGGGGAAAAATGAGATGGAGGGAGGACGAAGAAGGGGAGGATATTAAAGGATAGTAGAAGCAGGAAAGAAAGGTACCCCCATTTTACAGGAGTTTAGGACAAGATAGTGATCAGCCATCCAGGATTGACTGGCCAAGAGACTGGAGAATAAGGTAGCATTGATTGCATAGGAGAAAGAAGAAAATTATATAAAAAGCTGGGTGTCAGCATAGAGCTGGTGGGACACACCAAAGGAGGAGATGATAGAGGCGAGAGGACAGGTGTAAAGGGAGAAAAGAAGGAGAATCAGAAGTGAGATAACACAGCTCCAAGACCTGTTTTGGAGGCATCCGTCTGCAAGATGAATTCTCGGTTAAAGTCTGGTACCTTTTAACCCAGGGGTGCACAACTGATTTTGACAGAGGGCTGTAAGTACCTTACATGATGACTATAGTGGGCTGAAAAGTAAATGTGGGTGGGGCAGTAGGCGGGGCCTCGTGTGGCAGGAGGCTTTTTCAACCCCCAATTTTTATTAAACACATGGAAAAAGAATATGTTTTTGAGGTGTAACGATTTTTATTTGTATTTCAAACTTACATTTTGTACTACACATTTTCCATTGTTATCATTTATTTCTATTTAGTTATTGCATATCATCTATTTAATTAAATTATATATATTTTATTGACCCTTGATTGGACATTCCGTTATTTTGGACTTCTATACTTTGCTGTTTGGGTTGCCCAAGAAGAGCATGGCCTTCGTTGAGTCAGGTTTCCACAAAAAGCAAAGGATGTACATCTCCTAACTTGAAGGAAACAAACATCTGAGTGATCCCAACTGTTATTCAATACTTCAGAAGAATCCAATAAAAGAACTTCAGTCACATGGCACCTAATGATCAAAAATTGGGAAGAAATGGGCCTACTGTCAGAAGATGAATATAACTATCTCTACAATACATACCCAATAATGTCCATTATCTATGTTGTACCAAAAATCCATAATAAATTTGAAACCTTTCCATCATGTCGACCCATAATTAATGGGATAGGCTCTCTAACAGAGAGAGCTTCACAATACATAGATCTCCATTTGCAGCCACTTACTACAAATTTGGCATGATATCTGAGAGACAGTAAACATGTTATACAACGGATGGAAGAAATACCATGGGAAAGTAATTTTCGATTTGTAACTCTTGATGTGGTGTCTCTCTACACTAGTATAGAGCACCTGAAAGGAATGGAAACAACAGAATTCTTTCTAAAAACAAGATCGATCACATTCTTGCAACAAAATAAAATGATTCTGGAAATGCTGCACTTTGCATTAACGAACAATATTTTCATGTTTAATAAAGTCATCTACAGACAAGAGGAGGGTACGGCGATGGGGGCAAAATTCGCGCCTGGGTACGCAAACCTGTTCATGGGACATTTTGAAATTAACCATGCTTGGCAACATCCAGCATTCAAGGAAAGAAATATTGTATACTGGGGCCGATACATCGACGATGTATTGATGATATGGAATGGAGACACTGAAATACGGAAAGACTACATAAGACATTTGAACACTAACAACTACAACATTAAATTCACAGATAAAACAAGCCCAGAGAGCATTGAATTTTTGGACCTGCAGATCTATACAGATGGAGAACAAATAATGACTGATCTGTACATTAAACCCACTGCAGTCAATAAAGTATTACATGCTGAAAGTAATCATGCAAGACATATAATTAAAAACATACCCTATGGGGAAATTTTGAGAACAAACAAAACTGCAGTTCTAAGGAGAAATATGAAGAACATGTAACAAATCTCAAAGAAAAGTTCATCAAAAGAGGGTATAAAACAGAAGAAGTGGAGAGTGCAATAAGAAAAGCTGAAAATGTACCTAGAACAAAATTGCTAACAGATAAACCAAAAGTGGAAAGTAAACAAACAAAAGTAGACTTTATCACTACTTACAACAGTGAAGTATTTGTATTAAATAAGCTTCTGAAGAAACATTGGAACATTTTACAAACTGACAAAATAATTAAACAAAACATAGAGGCTAGACCAAGGATGATTTACCGAAGAGCACCAACTTTGAAACAAAAAATGAGCCCGAGTCATCTTAAAGAAGTATGAACAGATACTTTGAGTCCATTTCTAAAAGTGCTGGCACCAACAGGTACCCACAGCTGTGGACACTGTACAATTTGCACCCAAATGGAAAATGGAACAAAGGAAATCATGCAACCAAATGGAAAGCTTCAAAAAATCAAACAATACATCAACTGTAACACAAAGTTTGTGATTTATGCGATTACTTGTATCTGTGGGAAAAGATATGTTTGAAGCACTATTAGACCGTTAAAAACAAGACTGCAAGAAAATCTGAGAGCGATCAAAAACAAAGACATTAGATATCCGATGGCACTACACTTCAACCAAGAACATCAGTCCACGGAAATCAACAAGATAAAATTCCTTGGTCTAGAAAGAGTAAATACTCCAGAGAGAGGTGGAAACAGGGAACTCCTATTAAGAAGGAGGGATGCAAAGTGGATATATACTCTAGACACTTGTTAATCCAGTTTGAATTCGGAACATGAAATGGCCTATTGGCTATAATAGTCAGACTTGAGTTCCATTGTTACCTAATGAACAAATAGGACACGACCAAAGATTTGTATCAGAGTGAAACAAAAGCTGTAGAAATGTGATAATAATTTCATTTGTGAAATGCTTTGTTATGTCTGTTTAAATTGCCACATGTTATTTTTGGGCTTTACTGTATATTCAGAAAATATCATTTTCATGCTATTTTTCTTGCCTATCTAAAACTTGCCTTTTTCATTATTTTAAACATCTTTTCTTCTCTTTTAAAAAAAAGAAAAAATCTTGTTTATATAAATTCTTCATTCGCAAATTCCCTATTTCCTATATTTCAAAACTCATTTGAAATACCTTGAAAAACAAATTAAGACCTTTATAATTTCCAGTAAATATCATCTTTCTCCACCTCTCCCCTTAATTAGTAACTATACGCAAAGAGGAACAGAAGCGAAAGTAAACTTTGCTTCCTAAAATGGCCACCTGCCGCGTTTGCGTGACGTCATCGCGCTACGTTACGCGGTGACGTCACATGTTACGTGACCGCGGCCATTATAAAAAGAGAGAAAATGAGCATAACAAACAGCGCGGATCCAGGTACACAGAAGTGGCAATCGTACCCAGGAACCAGAAACTTAAAGGTAAATGCTGTCAAGGAATAGTTAGGTTATTTTCCTAGACTGCCACTCTTTTCTTAATACTATACCTGGGGAGTCTATTCTTGTGACTCAGGCAACTTAGCTGGCACCATGTGTGATGCAGTTCCTTTATAGCGGGTATCATGCTAATGCAGTTCCCCTACATCTGTAGAATGGGGAGTTAAGACTTGTGTCACTAGTAGCCAAGCTGGAATCATTAGTGAGCTGTGAAGCTGCCTCAATGCTTTTTAATAATAATATGAAAACTATTGTATGGGCTAATTGATAGGCTTCAGCTGTCTCTAAGCTGGAAATACAATGTTGAAAATCTATGTATGGGTCAACTGATAGGCTTCATATATTTTTTCAGATGAAAGCATATTGAACATTGGGAAATAAATGAGAAACTATAGAGACATTTTCATTCAATTGTAAACAAAGAAGAAAATTACTCTAGGTGAGTAAATAAAACAAAACAAAAAGAATCTCCCACCCCTACAATTCAATTGTAGTATTTCTTATCGTTTCTAATTTCTATTACTTAATTTCTGTTCTTTTTTTACTTTTTCCTCAGTATCTTTCCTGATGAACCACGGTTCTTACACTGTGGAGAAACATGTGTTGAGAGAAACACATTTAGAGAGAAACACATTTAAACATAAGGAATGAAAACTGAAAACTAAAAAATTCCTTTTTTGAGTTGTTTGGAAATATAATTTTGGAATAAGTTAATAACAAAGAAAGCAAGAGAAAAATTAAGACTGAATTGTATTAAATTTAATACAATTTTGAAATAAACTACAAAGAGCTGCATGAAAGTTAATGCAACTGAAGAAACATTTGAATGTAATTTGCATGAAAATTAATGTAATCAAGAAGAAAAAAGAGCAAAAACACACCAAAGAATAAATTAACTTTTATAACAAATAATAATTGGTGATTATAACGTTTTTTCCAGGAGCGCAAACCCACAATAGTGCCTTTTTAGGAGAAAACATCTCCTAACTGTGCCTGTTTTAGCTTTATTATTGGGTTCACTCTTGGGGTGCGACACTATGCCCCATGGCCCCCACCCGTCAACCAAACACTATGCCCCATGGCCCCTACCCTGAACCAAACACTATGCCCCATGGTCCCCACCCCCCAACCAAACACTATTCCCCATGATCCCCACCCCTCAACCAAGCACTATGCCCCATGGCCCCCACCCCTCAACCAAACACTATGCCCCATGGCCCCCACCCCTCAACCAAACACTATGCCACATGGCCCCCACTCCCCAACCAAACACTATGCCACATGGCCCCCACTCCCCAACCAAACACTATGCCCCATAGCCCCTACCCCCAACCAAACACTATGCCCCATGGCCCCCACCCCTCAACCAAGCACTATGCCTCATGGCTCCCACCCCTCAACCAAACACTATGCCCCATGCCCCCCCCCAACCAAACACTATGCCCCATGGCTCCCACCCCTCAACCAAACACTATGCCCCATGGCTCCCACCCCTCAACCAAACACTATGCCCCATGGCCCCCACCCCCCAACCAAACACTATGCCCCATGGCCCCCACTCCCCAACCAAACACTATGCCCAATAGCCCCTACCCCCAACCAAACACTATGCCCCATGGCCCCCACCCCTCAACCAAGCACTATGCCCCATGGCCCCCACCCCTCAACCAAACACTATGCCCCATGGCCCCCACCCCCCAACCAAACACTATGCCCCATTGCTCCCACCCCTCAACCAAACACTTTGCCACATGGCCCCCAACCAAACACTATGCCTCATGCCACCAAGCATGCACCATGCATACAGACCCCAACCCCCACTCCCACCCCTGCATACAGACTAACAAGCATACACCATGCACCCATACAGACCCAAACCCCCACCACCAACTCAGTATAGAAACTCACAAGCATACACCTTGCACCCATACAAACCCGAGCCCCCCAACTCAGCATACAAACTCACAAGCATACACCAATACAGTATGCACCCATACAAACCTGAGCCCCCCCAACCGGGCATACAAACTCACAGGCATACACCAATACACCATGCACCCATACAGACCCAAACCCCTACCCCGCATCTCAACATACACAGCACTTTACAAAAACACTCGGGCAGACCCGACACACCCCCACCCCCGCATCTCAGCATACACAGCACTTCACAAAAACACACACTCAGGCAGACCAGACACTGCCCCCACACCCGCATCTTAACATACACAGCACTTCACAAAAACACACACTCAGGCAGACCCAACACACTCCCACCCCTGCATCTCACCATACACAGCACTTCACAAAAACACACACTCAGGCAGACCCGACACTGCCCCCACCCCCGCATCTCAACATACACAGCACTTCACAAAAACACACACTCAGGCAGACCCGACACTACCCCACCCCTGCATCTCAACATACACAGCACTTCACAAAAACACACACTCAGGCAGACCCGACACACCCACCACCCCCGAATCACAACAAACACTGCACTTCACAAAAACACACTCAGTCAGACCCGACACCCCCCCAACCCCGCATCTCAACATAAAGAGCACTTCACAAAAACACACTCAGGCAGACCCGACACTGCCCCCACCCCCACATCTCAACATACACAGCATTTCACAAAAACACACACTCAGGCAGACCCAACACACCCGCCCACCCCTGCATCTCAACATACACTGCACTTCACAAAAACACACACTCAGGCAGACCTGACACACCCCCCACCCCCACATCTCAACATAAACTGCACTTCACAAAAACACACTCAGGCAGACCCGACACACTCCCCACCCCCACATCTCAACATAAACTGCACTTCACAAAAACACACTCAGGCAGACCCGACACACCCCCCAGCCCCGCATCTCAACATACACTGCACTTCACAAAAACACACACTGAGGCAGACCCGACACACCCCCCAGCCCCACATATCAACATACACAGCACTTCACAAAAACACACACTCAGTCAAACCCGACACGGCCCCCACCATCGCATCTCAACATACACTGCACTTTCACCCAAAAACACACACTCAGGCAGACCCGACACACCCCCCACCCCCGCATCTCAACATACACTTCACTTCACAAAAACGAACACTCAGGCAGACCCGACACCCCCCCCCACCCCCGCATCTCAACATACACAGCACTTCACAAAAACACACTCAGGCATACCCGACACCCCCCACCCCTGCATCTCAACATACACAGCACTTCACAAAAACACACACTCAGGCAGACCCAACACATCCCCCACCCCGCATCTCAACATACACTGCACTTCACAAAAACACACTCAGGCATACCCGACACCCCCCACCCCTGCATCTCAACATACACAGCACTTCACAAAAACACACACTCAGGCAGACCAGACACTGCCCCCCCGCATCACAACAGACACGCAAACATACAGGACAGACCCGACACACAAACACAAACAAGAAAACAGCACACCCCCGTACTTACCGGACGTGCTGGAAGTCAGGCTAGCTGTAATGCTGGCGAGGTCCCTTGCCACTACGCCGGCATCAAGCCTTACTGGCCACGCCAGCCATAGTGCTGGCCCTCCATTGGTGCAGCACATACGCACTACGTGACTCGTTGGAGCCACGTGGTGCGTGTGCCCTGAGCCAATGAGGGCCAGTGTTTTGTCCGACACGGAAGAGTTACAAAGACTTTCCTAATGGAGGGCGGCCGATGCTGCTTGCGGGCGCCCTCCATTAGTAAAGTCTTTGTTCCTCGCGGGCCGGACAGAACTGCATGGCAGGCCGCAACTGGCCCACGGGCCGTAAATTGTGCATCCTGTGCTTTAACCCCTCAACTGCCAAGGGTTTCCCCCCCAGTGCCAAGCTCTTTTCTGGTGATTTCGGTATGTCGCAATTCAATCCCTTGTAACTCGTTTGTACAATGTGATATCTCTGCCAAATTTGGCCCCTTTTCTTACCACATGTAAGGCGGTCATAACGCCACCAAGGAATCCTAGTTTGCTTTATGGGGGTGAGAGAATATAACCAAAAAGGGAGCACATTTTGTGTTTTTTTCATAAAATACCAATAAAATAATGTCCAAAGAAGCCTGTGGTCTTTTCCTTGTAAGAGCTAGGAACAAATGGTTTGCTTTGCTGAATTCGCCATTTTTCACGCTTTCAAGAACAGGTTGAGTGGAAACAAAAAAAACATATTTTTATATGGTTTCCATCAGTTTTGTGAGAGGTAGGCGATTTTGCCCTTTTTTCCAATAGGACATGCATGGATGGAATGGAGGAGGAGGGTAGGAAAGCTGAATGGGAAGACAGAAAGGCGTACATTTCTGAAAAGTAGACAAAATTCCAAGTTTAGGAAGGGGTGATTTGCGCAGGTCAGGCAACAAATGTGGGGAAAATTCCCATTGTTTGGGGAAAAATTGGAAAAATGACAGATAATAAAGGTATGTGGTGGACATGGTTGGCCCTGTAAGGCAATGGCTTCTGTGAATTTTGAGAAAAGCGATGCCCCGCTACATTCCCCCTACTCTTCCAGTTAGGAAATCACACATTTTTCGGAATGTTTCACAAAACACGCAATACCACAAGCAAAAAACGGAGCCATGGTACACAGGATTTTTATGCTTACGGCTTAAACAGATGTACTTAGCATGTGTAAATAAGGAAAACAAATGTGGTGAGGAATGGCAAGCATACATTTTTTGAAAGAGCACAGGCAGACCTTTTGTAGGGTAGGTGACTTGTGCAGGTTACAAAAGCGTGTAGTGCCTAAAGCAGCGACTAAATGTAGGTCACATTTGGGTAATGAAAAGGTTGTGTGACAAAGTGCAGCAGCAAATGTAAACGGTACCTCACATGTGTGGGTGCACCTACCTGGGCGCAAAGGGAAAAGGCTAAACCACTGGTAAACCCAAGTCTTTCGGCAGAGCCGATTTTGTGGGAATTTGCTCTTGTGGACAATCTACAGATTTGGGCCTGGGGTGTTGCAGCCACCAAGGAAAACAGGGAACCCCATGCATTTCCGAAAAGAAGACACCAGTGGGAATCCACAGAGGTCTGACTTGCGCGAACCGCCCCAGAATTTATTACCCACAAGCCCCAGCAAATTCCGAAATTTGGCAAAAAAAACACAATTTTCAGACATTTCCCACAGCCAAACCACTAAAAACAAGCTGCCAACAGCACATGTCCTACCTTCCCGCATTCCCACAGGTGTCCCGACGAAAACGGTACCTCACATGTGTGGGTGCACCTACCTGGGCGCAAAGGGAAAAAGCTAACCACTGGTAACCCGAAGTGTTTCGGCAGAGCAGATTTTGCAGGAATGTGCTCTTGTGGACAACCTACAGATTTGGGCCTGGGGTGTCCCAGCCACCAAGGAAAACAGGGAACCCCATGCATTTATGAAAAGAAGACACCCGTGGGAATCCACAGAGGTCTGATTTGCGCAAATCGCCCCAGAATGTATTACCCACAAGCCCTGGCAAAGTCTGAAATTTGGCCCAAAAAACTTAATTTTCAGACATTTCCCACCGCCAACCCACCGAAACACGCTGCCAACAACACATGTCCTACCTTCCTGCGTTCCCACAGGTGTCCCTACGAAAAGAGTACCTCACGTGCGGGTGCACCTAACTGGGTGCAAATGGAAAAGGCTAAACCACTGCTATCCCCCAAAGGGTTTGGGAAGCCGACCTACAGGTTTGGGCCTGGGGTGTCACAGCCACCAAGGAAAATAGGGAACCCCATGCCTTTCCAAAAAGATGACACCCGTGGGAATCCACTGAGGTCTGACTTGCGCGAATTGCTCCAGAATGTATTAGCCACAAGGCCTGGTAAAGTCTGAAATTTGGCGAGAAAATACACAATTTTCAGACATTTCCCACTGCCAACCCGCCGGAACACGCCGCCAACACCACATGTCCTACCTCCCGCATTCCCACAGGTGTCCCAAAGAAAACAGTACCTCACATGTGTGGGTGCACATACCTAGGTGCAAAGGGAAAAGGCTAGACCACTGCTATCCCCCAAAGGATTTGGGAAGCCAACCTACAGGTTTGGGCCTGGGGTGTCGCAGCCACCAAGTAAAAGAGTGAACCCCATGCCTTTCCGAAAAGAAGACACCTGTGGGAATCCACAGAGTTCTAACTTACGCAAATCGCCCCATAATGTTTTGCTCACAAGCCCTGGCAAAGTCCAAAATTTGGTGAAAAAGACAATTTTCAGACATTTCCCACCGCCAACACCACATGTCCTACCTTCCCGCATTCCCACATGTGCCCTGACGAAAACGGTACCTCACATGTGTGAGTGCACCTACCTGGGCACGAAGGGAAAAGGCTAAACCACTGGTAACCCCAAGTTTTGGCAGAGCAGATTTTGCAGGAATTTGCTCTTGTGGTCAACCTACAGATTTTGGCCTGGGGTGTTGCAGCTACCAAGGAAAACAGGGAACCCCATGCATTTCTGAAAAGAAGACACACGTGGGAATCCACAGCGGTCTGACTTGGGTGAATCTTGTACCCACAAGCCCCGGCAAAGTCCCAAATTTAGGGAAAAAAGCAACATTTTCAGACATTTCCCACCTGGAAACTACTGAAACACGCAGCCAAAAACACATGTCCTACCTTCCCACATTCCCACAGGTGTCCGGATGAAAACAGTACCTACCTGGGTGGAAAATAAAAAGTGTTGACCGTCTGCAAATCCAATGGCAGTCCCAGGGAGCCCCGGCATGGTCCCCGTCCATTTCCAGGGGGAAATTCAGTAATGCTGCCTAGCCAGAGCTCCAGGATGGTCGGGTGATGTCCCTGGTCTTGGGTGGCAGTCCCTCATGTGGGTTGACCGTCCACAAGTACAGCAGCAGTTTCAGGGAGCCTCGGTATGCTCCCTGTCCTTTTCCAGAGGGAGAAGGTGTAACGCAACCCAGCCAGAGCACACGGATGGTTGGGGGTGATCTCCCAGGCCTTGGGCGGCTGTCCCTCATGTGGGTTGACCATCTCCAAGCCCGAAGTGCCGCGGCAGTCACAGGGAGCCCGGCAGGGTTCCTGACCTTTCCCGGAGGGAGAAGCTGTAATGCAGGCCTGCCAGAGCTCCAGGATAGACCGGGGTAATGTCCCTGGCTTTGGGCAGCTGTCTCCCGTGTGGGACGACCATCCCCAAGTTCAGCGTCTGTCCCAGGGAGCCCCGGCAAGGTCCCCATCCCTTCCCAGAGTGAAATTCTGAAACGCAGATGAGCCAGCTCTCCAGGATTTGTCAGGGGTGATGTCCCAGGCCTTGGGTGGCTGTCTCCCATGGGAGTGAACCATCTCCAAGTCCAGTGGCAGGGTCCCCATTCTCCGGAGGGAAAGGCTGTAATGCAGCCCAGCCAGAGCTCCAGGCTGGGCTTGGTCGACCCACATGGGAGACAGGTGCCCAAGGCCAGGGACATCACCCCTGACCATCCGGGAGCCCTGGCTGGGCTGCGTAACAGAATTTACCTCCGGGAAGGGATGGGAACCCTGCCCGAGCCCCCTGGGACTGCCACTCGGCTTGGTTAATGTTAGAACCACATGGGAAACGAATGCCCAAGGCTGGTGATCATCACCCCTAACTGTCCTGGAGTTCTTGCTGGGCTACATTACAGCTTTTCCCCCCAGGAAGGGATTGGCACACTGCCGAGCCTACCTTGTGGGAAATGCTGTAACGCAGCCCAGCCAGTACTCCAGGTTAGAGGTGATGTCCCCGGCCTTGGGCATTTGTTTCTCATGTGGATCTACCATCCCCAAGCCCAGCGGCAGTCCCAGGGAGACCCGGCAGGGTCTGCATCCGTTCCCGGAGGGAGAAGCTATAACGCAGGCCAGCCACAGCTCCAGCATGGTGGGGGGTGATGTCCCTGGCCTTTGGCGGTTGTCTCCCATGTTGGTTAGCCGTCCCCAAGCCCAGCGGCATTTCCAGAAAGCCCCGGCAGCGTCCCCATCTTTTCCCGGAGGGAGAAGCTATAATGCAGCCCAGCCAGACGTGCAGCCTGGGCATGCGGGCGGTCGACCCACATGGGAGACAGGTGGCCAAGGCTGGAGACATCACCTTCGACCATCCTGGAATTGTGGCTGGCCTGCGTTTGAGCTTTTCCCTTAAGGAAAGGACGGGGACCCTGCCGGGACTCTCTGGAACCTCTGCTGGGCTTGGGGATGGTCAAACCACATGGGAGACTGCTGCCCTAGGCCAGGGACATCACCCCTGACCATCCTTGAGCTCTGGCTGGCCTGTGTTACAGCTTCTCCCCACCAGGTTGCCCTAGCAGTGTGCCAATAACTCCTGGGAAGGAAAAACTAACGCAGCCCAGCCAGAAATCCAGGACGGTTGGAGGTGATATCCCCAGCCTTGGGCATCCGTCTCCCAAGTGTGTCTACCATCTCCAATCATAGCGGTAGTTCCAGGGAGCCCCGGCAGGGTCCCCAACTTTTCCCGGTGGGAGAAGCTGTACCGCAGGCCGCCAGATCTCCAGGATAGTCAGGGGGGTATGTCCCCGGATTTAGGCGGCTGTCTCCCATGTGGGTCAACCGTCCCCAAGTACAGCGGCAGTTCCGGGGAACCCTGGCTGGCAGGATCCCCATTCTTCCCCGGAGGTGACATCTGTTACGCGGGAGACAGCTGCTCCTAGGGAAACAACAATGTTATGCTGGCATGGGGGGCAATTTGTGGCCTGACCCTGCAATTGTGACCCAGCCCACCAAAATACCTCCACAGACGGCCCACACCCGCCCACACCACCAACAATCCAGCCCCAGTCCCACACCCAACCCACTGACAATGGGCCCTAACCGTAGAATAATAAAAAACAGTACTCACATAACGCTGCAGCTGCTCGTGTAGAAAAAGCTGTAAACAAAACAAAAACATTGGTTACCTATGGTCAGCCCAGCAAAACAAATCATAACTACTACTCTACGATCACGCCCCCCTTTCAAGCCATCCCTGGTGGTACACTGACCCTCACCCCCCAGTAAAAACACATTTGCCCCTTCCTAGGGGCAGATTGCCAGATTGCACTAGCAATCTGCCCCCAATTAGGGCTACTTGAGAGGCCCCCCATCCATTTGGGGTGTGGGGGCCACCCCCCTTTTCATTACATAAATCGCTGGTCATTTAGGGTGCCCCCACCCCTACCAACAAAAAGTTTTTTTGTTTGTTTTTGTTTTGCCCCTACCCTAGGGGCAGATGGGCACATTAGTGTGCCCATCTACCCCCAGGGTGGGCAAAACGTACTGCCCCATGCTTTGGGGGGCCTGTGCCAACGTTTCTGGCATCTCATGTAGCCCTCCCTGGGGGCAGAAATCTGCTCCCAGGGACGGCTACATGAGATGCCCCCATCCATTTCGGGTGGGGGGAGAGGGCCACCCCCCTTTTCATTACATAAGTCGCTGGTGGTTTAGGGTGGCCCCAACCCCCCACCAACAAAATGGAATTTTTTGTGTTGTTTTTGTTTTGTCCCTACCCTAGGGGCAGATGGGCACATTAGTGTGCCCATCTTCCCCCAGAGTGGGCAAAACGTACTGCCCCATGCTTTGGGGGGCCTGTGCCAACGTTTCTGGTGGCCTCCTCCCCTCCACCTTAATGGATGGGGGAGTCATCTCATGTAGCCCCCCCTGAGGCAGATAGGGCAGAAATCTACCCCAGGAAGGGCTACATAAGATGCCCCCCATCCATTTGGGGTGGGGGGAGAGGGCCACCCCCGTTTTCATTTCCTAAGTCGCTGATAGTTCAGGGTGCCCCCCACCCCCAAAATATAATTTCTTTGTTGTGTTTTTGTTTTGCCCCTAGCCTAGGGGCAGATGGACACATTACTGTACCCATCTGCCCCAAGGGTGGGGGAAATGTACTGCCCCATGCTTTTCTGGTGCCCCTCTCCCCCCGACCCCAAATGGATGGGGGGCATCTCATGTAGCCCTCCCTGGGGGCAGATAGGGGCTGAAATCTGCCCCAGGGAGGGCTACATGAGATGCCCCCCATCCATTTGGGGTGGGGTGGGCAGGGGAGGGCCACCCCCTTTTTCATTAGATAAGTCTCTGGTGGTTTAGGGTGCCCCCCATCCCCCACCAACAACATGTTTTTGATTTTTTTTTGTTTTGTTTTGCCCCTACCCTAGGGGCAAATGGGCACATTATTGTGCCTGAGCTATCTCGTCCTTGGCACTGCAAACCTAATGCTAAGGACGAGATAGCTCGTCCTTGGCACTTAAGGGGTTAATACAGGCTCATTGCATAGAATGTTCTTTAGCCCATTGAAATTATTTGGGTCTTTAGTGTTTCATACCAACTTTTGAGGCTGTGCAGTTTTGAGCTTATATGGTGAGGTTGGCAGCTATGGTGGAATAGGTTGGCATAAACTGTTGGTAATAACCAGTCAGCTCTAATAAAGCACAGAGCTCTCTCTTGGTTTTGGGCATTGTAGTGAGTTGGGTATTACCCAAATTGTTCGTTTACAATTGTTCGAATGAACAATTGACCGAATTTAAAGGGTCACAATTGACCTTTTCACAATTGACCGTATATATATATATAAATATATATATATATATATATATCTGTTTGGTAATATATATTTATTTATATATATAGGGGTTTTGGGGGGTTTGGCGTTAGGTGGGGGGTTGTGGGGGGTTTCCCCCCACATATATGTTACAATTGACCTTCACGATTCGGTCAATTGTGAAAAGGTCAATTGTAATTCGAACAGTTGTAAAACGAACAATTCGTATACAACCGTGAGTTGTACACCTTTAACCTTCTCATCTTGAGGCCAGACCAAACCATTACCCACAAAGAAACCCAGGTATTTCACGGCTGACTAGGCTAGGTGGCACTTCTTAGGTTTGGCAGTTAACCCCCACTTTCTTAAAGCCCTGATGACTTTGTGGAGATAGAAAACATGGTCTGCCCAACTCTCACTGTTGATCACTATATCGTCATGTTAAGACCCACCGAAAGGGGAAAATGATCTCAAAACGCAATCCATTAGGCATTGGAAAGTGACCGTTGCCCCATGGACCCCAAATGGTAATACTTTAAACTGAAATAACCCCTCAGGGGTTGAGAAAGCTGTTTTCTTTCTATAAGAGGGATCAAAGGGGACTTGCCAGTGCCCCATAACATCAACCGTGGAGACATACTTTGCAGCTCCTAGTTTTTCAATTAAATCGTCCCTCCGGGGCATCGGATAACCATCAAACTGCGAGATCAAATTAAGCTTCCGGAACCCAATGCTTAATCTCCATAATTGATCGGGTTCTGCGACCAATATGATTGGTGAAGACCAGGGGCGCTCTGAGGGCTCTACAGTATCGGCTTGGATCATGTTCTCCACCTCTTGTTCCATCTCCTTTTTCTGCTATTTGGGAATTAGGGCCTGAGATTTTCAATTTTCCCTTGAGGGGTTCGGAACCTGTAGAAAACGTTTTTAACTCTCCCGGGCTGATCTACAAAGACATCAGTGAATTCAGTTATCAAATCCCTGATATCTTCCTGTTGAGATGGAGACAGGTCTAGGAAGTTCAAAGAATTTTCTTGCTTCACATCTTTGAGCAGAATGGCTATTGTCACGGTGGAATCTTCGCTGGGATCTACTTTCCACTAGTTATTTATTGGTCATTTGTTAGGCGCTTATACAATGAGCAAAAACAGTTTCGAAGCGCCCGCAGCGCAACAGGGTGGGAACAGGGGAAGGTAGACAATGAATTACAACAAAGATAAATAATTGAATTAATAGTACAAACAAATAATGAGAATAACAGGGAGTGGAGACAAACCTACTATGCCTTGTGAGTGTTCAGAACGTGCAAGTACAGAGGAGTGGGGGGTAAGGGATAGGTGCCATGGTGCTCATGGAGAATTGCTCGGGGTGAAGTGCTTAAGAAGAGAAGTACGTAAGTGCAATGTCCTGTGGGAGCCTAAGTAAGTGCAGTAAAATTGACAGCGGCTGGGATGAGAGATGTGAGGGGTCAGGGCCCCGATGATACAGAAGGGCCCTGCACATCAGTCACGCTAATGTATGATTAGCAGGGAAGAGAGAAGCAGAAGGAAGAGGTCAAGAGAAAGGTCTTGAGGCTTTTTCGGAACTTAAGGCAGTCCTACTCAAGTCTCAAAGGGAGAGGGAGGCTATTCCACAGAAGGGAGCCCGCCGAGGAAAGTGATCGACCACCAGCTCTCTGTTTAGCAAACCGCTTCACATGCAGGAAGTTGGTGCCAGAGGAATGCAGAGGTTTAGAAGGGGAATATTTGGACAGGAAGCGTTGAAGATAGTGGTCCCCGGCCCCAGATAGCCTTGTGGATGATACAGAGGGATTTGAATTTAATACGTTCTGAGACCGGGAGCCAGTGAAGGCTTTGTAGGGCAGGCGAGATGCGGTCCCTGGGCTTGAGGCCAAGGATAAGTCTTGCTGCTCTGTTCTGGGTTAGCTGGAAGGGTCGCAGAGTGGCAAAGGAAGATTAAGGAAGAGGCTATTGCAATAGTCTAGCCTGGAGAGGACCAGAGCATGGGTAACATTGAGTCTCTGGGGGAAGGAGAGGAAGAGTAGAGTTCCTTGGAGAAGGAGGAGCTGAAAGTGGGACTTCTTGATGATGTCCTGAATATGAGGGATGAAGGAAAGGGAGGAAAGGGACTAGTCGAAAATGACTCCAGGATTCCTGGCTTCAGAGGAGCGAGCAAAGGGGGAGCCCATAGAGGAAGGGAAGAAGTAGGGTGCAGGGGACCCAATAGGGAGAATCTCTGTTTTGCTGGCATTGAGGCAGAGGTCATCAGCAGTGCACCAGGCCTGGATGGCACAGAGGCAGGCGGGGATGAAGGAAGGTGCAAGGGCGTCAGTAGGAATTTTGAAGAAGAGTTGTGTGTCAGCGTAGGACTGGAAGTTGGGGGAGAAGGAGGAAATGAAGTGTGCCCGCAGAGAAAGGTATATTGTAAAGAGCCAGGACGACAGAATGGAGTCCTGGGGATGCCACAGGTGGAAGTGGAAGTAGGGGAGAAGAAAGAGCCCAGAATGATTTTGGAAGAATGGTCAGTTAGGAAGGAGGTAAGCCAGTCCAGTGCCTGCTCCGACATACCAAGTGTATCATGGATCCTTTTTATGAGGATGGAATGATTCACTGTGTCAAATGCAGAAGAGAGATCAAGGAGGATGAGGACAGCAGAGGAGTTGGAATCCAGGGTTGCCAACAGTTATTCACAGGTGTTCAGAAAAGCAGTTTCCATGCTTCTCGATCCTCGGAATCCAGATTAGTGGTCGTGTAGACCTCCAACAAGTTTAGTATGAGAGTTGAGTTGGTGGAGGACCAAATTATCAAGCAGTTTCCCCAGGAAGGGGGTGATGGAAATGGGGCGGTAGTTGGCTAGACTGCAGGGGTCTGCAGAGGGTTTTTCAAGGGGGCACACAAGGGAGTTCTTGAGGGAGAATGGAAACGAACCAGTAGCAAAGGAGTGGTTGCATAGATCAGCAAGAGCAGGGGCGAGAGAGGAGATGTTGTCCTTGATGGTTCTCGAAGAGCCTGGGGCAACCTGTTTGGAAGAGACCTTCATGGAGTTGACAACTCTGGTTACTTTAAAAAAAAAATGTTTTATTTATTTATTGTGCAATAGCCAATTATTTGGACTTTTCACACATTTTATTTTAACACAGAAATAGAAAGAAAAATAAAACAATTTAAAAAATGTACCGCTTGAGAAAAAGAATAAACATCACAGTTACAACCATTCACAAATCACGGTTCTCAATTACCAACCAGTTTTAAATCTCTTAAAATTCTGACCACTTCTGGGGTCAAGAATATTTCATTACCAGATGATAATCTAAACCAAAATTAATCCGTGCCTAACCACCAAACATCATTAACAAATCTTTTAAGTCTGGCAACTCTCAAATCCCAGGTGCCTGAACATCTAGATAACAAATGTTTAATCGTTTGCTGTTCTTTAGCATCACATTTATCACAACAATCATCACAGAGGTCTTTGTCCCTAACAAATCGAATTTCTAAAGTAGGGAGTATGTTCAATCTAAATCTTAAAAAAAGTCCCCTTGATCTCGGGTCTGGGTATTTGATCAGATAAGGAGGCAAAACTGCTCTCTTTTTACCCATAGCGGAAAATGATATTGACAACTTAGCCCTCCTCATCTTTTCTCCTGTTTCTAACTAATCCCAACTTTTTAACCGCTCTTTTACTTTTGTTGGGTTTTGTATGAGGAGCTCTAATGTACAATCTGAGTTGATCAATAACTCAGAACATCTGAGGATTAATTTTTCAAGGAACCGATTACCATTACAATGCATTAGGAGGGCCAAATCCTCGTACAGTGAAACCTTTGGAGGATCCAAGAGTAACCTGTACAAGGAGATCCACTTCCATTCCATCCACGATCTCAGGGAGGAGAGATCCAATTCATATCTGAGGGACACAATGGGAACACAATTCGGGAGGGATAATGTTTTTTTCCAAAGCTTTGCCTCTATTATATCCCAA
The DNA here is from genome assembly GCF_040938575.1 of Ambystoma mexicanum. Taxonomy (NCBI): domain Eukaryota; kingdom Metazoa; phylum Chordata; class Amphibia; order Caudata; family Ambystomatidae; genus Ambystoma; species Ambystoma mexicanum. The sequence continues at coordinate 1,104,923,759 of NC_090927.1, forward strand.
TTCAAGTCCATCGAAAGTGAATTTGTGTCCATTCCGAACATAATAACAGGAACCACCTTTCCTAGATAGAATTTCACCAACAGTAATATTGAGAATTTACAGAACCTAGTTCTTATCCTTTTCATCTGAGCCCCCAACTTAATAGTTTTTAAACTAATGGTTTCAAGTAGATGGATTTTCGTTGGGTACAACTTAATTGTTGATCCCAAATAGATCAGCTCGGAGACAACATCAATGGGGAGGTGGTCCAGTTCCCAAGAAAAATAATTTTATTCTTCAATTCGGATGTTTAAATATCAGGATCTTGGACTTTTTTGTATTTATCGTGAGATCGTTATTTCGGGCATAAGCCTCCAAGGCAGACAACAGACGTTGAAGTCCGACCTGAGAGTGATCCATTATCACCATGTCATCAGCATATGCCAACCAGCTGATTTTAGGTGAGCCGATGCGCGGCGATACTAGACCACTCATTTAGATGTTGATCGAGGTCAGCCATAAAGAGAATAAAAAGCAAAGACGCTATTAATCAGCTCTGCCGAACCGCTCTATCAACCAGTATTGGTCGAGATAGTAAGCCCGCCTTGGATAGTCTAACTCTCATCTTGGTATTTTGATGTAATTCGATCATGATAGATAATAGATTAGAAGGAACCCCCCAAGCATGCAATTTCTTCCACAAGAGACACCTGTTTACAGTGTCAAAGGCTTGGGAGAGGTCAATCCAGGCCCCAAAGAGAGGCAAGCCACCCTTGTGTCCAGAGTCCGCATTCAAACCGCTAAGTACCAAACCATTTAGGGAAGTGGATAGTCCCTTCCTGAAACCAGTTTGCTGTTTTGGTATGATTCCATTTAATTTAGCCCAGTCCTCCAACTCCCTTAGTATTAGTCCATCAAAGATTTTGCTGTCGGGATCTAGCAACGAAATCGGTCGATAGTTAGAGGCCAGGAGTCTATCCCCTTTTTTATAGCTCGGTATCATGATTGAATTTTTCCACGATTCTGGGAGTTCGTTTAACGTGATTATTTTATCAAATAGCAGTTTGAGTACCTGAGCCCACAGCGCTGAGTTCATTTTCAGGGTCGAATTACTAAGGCCTTAGGACTAGCCGCTCTAGAGGAGGAGGAATTCTTTATTAAAAGTTCTATGTCAGTGCTTGTATAAATTAAGGACCACTGAACATTTGCTTCTATCTCTGGGGCTGGGGAACCTATGGACCCATAAACCTGAGAGAAGTAGTCAACCCAGGTCTGTTCTTGTATGATGGCATCTTGATAACACACAGCTGAATCTTGTTTAGCCCCCACAATAGCCCAGACATTTCTTGAATTTCTCTGGTTTAGTGACCGGAGCATTAGTTCTCCATCATGTTGCAAGATGGACGACCTAAATAACCGAATCCAATTTCTGTACTGGTTTTTAATAAGTCTTAGTGCTGTCTTATAAGTTTTTATATCCGGTTTTGCTTTTTTTTAGAACTGCTTTTTGATGTCTCATGATTTTCTTCTGTTCCAAGATCTTGGCCTTAAAGTCATGTTTATGCAACATCTGGGGTTTCTGGGTGTTAGACCCCTGCGGGTCCAGATCTAATAAAAATAAATGGAAACTAGAAGGTTCACAATAATCAGAGATTTGTTCCACAGACAAATTAGCAACCATACCTTTAAGTCTGCTAGTCAGTCTTCTACCCCCCCTATCAAATTTCCTAATACAGTTACCTGCCATGTTAACAGATCATTTATAAGAGTAGAGGGAAACAATTGAGGCATGATTGACGTCCAATGATAGTTTGTTCATTGCATGGTCATCAACATTCCCTTCTCCCACCTGAAACATCACGCAATTTTCAAATATTTTTCTGGAAGCAAAAAAATAGTCGATTGTTGAAAAGGATTTTCCCCTACGCCAAGTAGGGAGACTCAGGATATCACCCCTGACATTTCCAAAAAACATCCATAAGTCCCAACCCTTCAAGAAGTTAACGCAAGTTGATCCATTAGGTGTTTGATATCGAGTCTTTCCTAAACCTTGATCTATTGTCATTAGACATTGTGAATTCAAGTCTCCCGCTACTATTAATTAATCCAATGGAAACTGAGATAATACATCAACTAGCAGATCAGATACATTTTTCAGAAAATCATGTAAAGACAGCCGCCGAAAGTTCCAGTACAGATTTACGATGATCCAGCTCGAACCAGATTTGGAACCCTTATACTCCGCCCTTACTATCAAGATGCCTTGTATTTCATCTGATAACAGCCTAGAAACATAAAAAGCATCATTTTTACAGACAATCATCAGACCCCCTGAAGGTCTGCCTCCTTCAGACCCAGAAGCCAGTTGTTGGAACATGGAAAATTCATCTACCCCAACTGCACAAGTAAGCCAGGTTTCCTGAAACAAAATCAAATCAAAAGACCCAAAGATATAGGTTTTCCTCGGCTCCTGGGAGAAAGAGTTATAGCCTCTAGTGTTCCATGAGAGCACCCTAAGATGGTTTTTACTAGAGGTTCTGCTGTTGTATGCCCATTTTAAGGAGAACTTGAGAAACTATCTCTGGAACCATTTCCCATACGGCCGTTGCAGGAGAACCAGTGCCATTTGTGCTACTTCCAATTTGATTACACAACTGGTTCCCCTGCAGCTGAGATTGTGCATTAACTGAGGTGGGGCATCATTTTGATACCTTTAATACCTTAACCCCCTTTTTTCCCACGCCTCTGTCTCCCCCATGATTGATTCCAGTCTGAGGTTTGACCTTAGCACCACTTCTGCTATGTTGGTATCTGCAGAAAAAGGGAATTTACCCACCTCAATATCCGCTGTAGAGAAATATTTTAAGCCCAGAATTAACTTATTTTCGGAGAGAATCCTAGAGCGATTCAGTGGAACCCCAGTTTGAGTAGTGGGAAATGTTCTTGACAATTATACGTACAGCTCTTTGTATTGTTTTGTGGTATTGTTTTTTGTTAAGAACCTCTGAGTTTTGATCAGGCGATGGTCGCACCGGAAGACAGTCCTTTGAGCCTATCCCATCTCCCAGTCGGGGAGGGATCCGATGCAATTCTTTGTTCACCCTGATTTGTGTGCTCGATAAGGTCAAGCCTTCTGACTGGGTAGAATCCTCTACTACTGGCAAACCCACTCTTATAGCTGGGATCAGTCTTTTTGCCTCTAGACCTACCTCTGAGTCTTGTTTAGCTTTTAAAAAGATAGGGGCTATTTGTATTGCCGGTTTCAGGGGTTTGGTTTTTTGCTTTGCTAACAGGAAAATTGGGGCAATTCTCTTTGGTGGTTCAATTATGTCCGGTAGGGCTACCCACTGTGGTTTTCCCTATTTCGACCATTGGAGTCTCATTTATTTTCTTCATATCCTTGGCCTTCGGGACTTCCTTCCTTTTACCCCTTTTCCTTTTTTGGGGGCCTTTTCTTTATCTTCTCTTTCCTCCTCTCCTACCTTTGCCTTTAAATTTTTCACAAAACGTTTTGTATCAGATGTCAAATGTTTCCTCATTCCTTTGGTCTGAAAGCCCCCCTTCGCTTGTAAACTTTTGGAACCTTCCTTTACCATTTTTTTCTTTCTCTTTTTAGATCTGCCTGACAATTTCTTTTTGGCGTCCCCTTCCAAATCCTCAGCATTTATGGGAATATTTCCTGGGAGCTCCTGATCAATATCCTTACAAGTTACATCCAAGTCTATGACTTGAGCCATCTGCAAGAATTCCTCCATCATTGAAGCTGATAAAGGAGAGTCATCAAGCGGTGGCTCTGGAACAATTGCTGAAAGCACGGAATCGCATCTTCTCTCATTAACACTGGAAAGGGCATCTAATCTCTCCATCAGGGCCCCAGTTCAATTTTCTAATTCCCACACTGATCTGTTAGCAGATCCAATGTTGCTGATTGTTCATTGGAGGTTTTCCGTCATTCCTTTAGAATTTCTCCCAAACCTTCATTTACTGCTAATTTAATTGCCGTCATCATGATATCATTAAGCACAAGTCCCTTTGTTGTTTCCAACAATATGCCTGTGTGTTGCTGTACCTCTAGTTTAATGGTTTCAAAAACCTTCACCAATGAACTTAATACAAAATTCAGAGAGGTAATTGTTGGAGGAATCAAGGTTGCATTTAGTTCAGCCTGCAATTGTGGCTGCTTACATGGAGAAAGTTCAGCCACCTTTGAGGACTCTTGAGGAGAGTCCTCACACCCCAAATCTTGATTCTGTTCTTCTAATATTTTATTCAGTTCATATGATGAATTGGGGGGTATTAACATTTCTATCTCCAACAGATCTTCATCTCTTGGTTCTATCATGATTGTAGGCATTTGGGGATCTCCATTTCTCGACTCGTAATTCGAGGGTCGCACCAAGGAGCAATCAGTGGCAGTTGCTGTACCTAAAGAAAAATGAGTCAAAATAGCATTTTTCATCGTAGTCGTCCTTAATGTATAATCCAAATTAGAAGGTAGTGAGTTTCGAATAAGATGGTTCACAGTAGTCGAGATTCCCATTTCCTGCCCTAAGACGGCTTGCGGGTCCACAATTGAGTCCAAAAAGCCAGAGGTTGTTGGAATTTGATTATCAAAAGAAAAAAACACTCGGCAGGGGGCGAAATACTCCTCCCCCTGTTTCATAGCATTTGAGAAACGTTTTTCCTTCTGAGCTTAAATTCCGGTCATTAAATGGACATTCATCGGCCTTTTTTTAACATGTTTCATTTGCATTCGATGTGCTCTGCAAATGATACATTTTAGAGGTAGTTTCAAGCTTCTAATAAGCAGTCTGCAATCGGGTCAAAGGCTAAATAGCCCGCAGATCAATGGAAGAGAAAGTTTTAGTAGAGCAGAGATTTTTCCTTTGATCTTTCACGTCGTTTGGCATTCGGGTCAAAGGCTTAATTTCCTGCAGTCCCCGAAATTTGACGTTGCTAATATGATGTATTTAAGAAGCGCCAAAGGACTTTTCTTTTAATCCTTGCCCCCGTTTAACAAGACCGTTAAGGTACAATAACACAAGTACCGTCACCAGCCAATGAGAGCAGAGGTTTACACGCGTGAAAAACCTATAGTCCAAACTCTTAGTACTTCAGCTTTGTTGAATGTCCCAAGTCACACACGGCAACAGAGAGAAAAATGCAAGTACAGCCCGCCGTAAGTAAATACAGTATTAAGTGCCTTTTTATAGCTGGAATAACAGCGACAAAACTGGGGCCCAGCTGCCCGGCCGGGCATAGATTGCACGGACTGCAATGACTGCCTACACTTGCCTCCACTCCACTCCGCGGGGGAAACAAGGTTTTTATGTAGTAGCTCCGCCTTGCAGGAAACAGGGATGAAAGACTGCTGGGACACAAACACCGTCTGGGAAAACAGAAGGGCAGACTGCAATGACTGTCTACACTCGCCTGCGCTCCGCTCCGCGGGGGAAACAAGGTTTTTATGTAGTAGCTCTGCCTTGCAGGAAACAGGGATGAAAGACTGCTGGGACACAAACACAGGCCGGGAAAACAGAAAAAAAGACTGCAATGACTGCCTACACTCGCCTCCACTCTGGTTCCTTCTTCAGGGGAGACAGGAGCAAAGGAGGAAAGGAGGAAGGAGGATGGTGAGTGATAGGAGGGTGGATAGAGGGGAAGGTAGGGTTGGAGGAGTGTGTAACCAGGCTGTTCAGTATGTCCTGGGTTTTTTAAATGAAGTGAGAGGCAAGTGCATTGTAAAGGTCCTGGGAAGGAGTAGGGTCAGAAGATACAGCGGACGGGTTGGCAAGTTCCCTGCAGATTTTGAAGAGTTCAGCTGTATTGTTAGATGCATTGGACACTCGTGCCTAAATGCAGGCTCTTTTTTTGCATGGTTGGAGTGTTTGTAGTGTCTCTGGATCAGGCGGTGAGCCTGATGTGTACCACTTCCGTTCAGCAGCCCTGCACTTACGTTTTTGGTCTGCAAGTTCAGAGTCGTACCAGGTGTTACGCTTGGAGGCAGGTTTCAGGTGGATCCTCATGACTGGGGCAAGGATTTCAAGGGTGTTGGTAATGGACAGATAGAGGTTGCTGAGGGCAGAGTCAGAGGTAGAGTGTGGATTGGGCAGGCAAAGGGGAATGAAGGTGGAAGAGAAGGCAGGAGCTGACACTCGTTTCATCGAACGGATGTTCGTGAACGAGGTTGGCTGACTTTTATGAGGTTTGTCAGAAGGCCATAGGGACCCATATGAGATGTGAGGAGAGAGTGGTCAGACCAGGAGAGGGGGTGACCAGGGGAGAAGAAAGAGTGAGGTTGGAGTGGATGATGGCATCTAGCGTGTGTCCAGCAGAATGGATAGGGCCAGAGGGAACAATGGAGAGGGTTAGGGAGGAGCAGAGGTCAGTGAAGAGGGTGTCTAGGTGGAAGTTTAAGTCACCTAGTAGTAGCAGGTTGGCGGTGGTAGAGAGTAGGGAGGAACAGACGTCCGCCCACTCAGAGAGAAACAGAAAAAAAGGGCCTGGGGGCCGGTAGATGGTAGCAATGGTCAAGGTGGTGGAAGGAGAGATGACCAGTTTGCATTCTAGGCTCTCAAAGGATGAATCGCGCTGAGTGGGTAGGATGGAAGAAGGAATCCACTCTGGGAAGATTGAGGCAACCCCTCCGCCAGCACGGTGGGGTCGAGGCTTTGAGGTGATCCTAAAGCCGTTTGGTGGGAGTGAGTCAAAGGAAGTGACTGAGCTTGCATTGAACCAAGTTTCAGTGAGTGCAAGTATGTCCAGGTCAGTGTCTTCAAGAAGCAGGCAGATGTCAGCAGAGTGTTTGATGGCTTAACGTGCGTTGGGTCGCCAGGTGGAGACCATCGCTGCCTTTGAAGCTTTTTTGAGGTGGAGTGTCAGGGTATGGGGCTTCCACCAGAAGTGGTGGAACAGAGGGTGTAGAAAGGGGAGAGCCAAGGGAAGGAAGGAAATTGATGAGAGATGGAAGGATTCGGTAAAAGAGAAGGAGGTTGTCCTGAGGGCCTTGAACCAGGACTGTGCCTGTGAGAGAGACAGATGAGAAGAAGCCCATAAGGAGGACTTCTCACTTGGTGCCCCCATTAATGGATCTGGAAGAGTAAGGTGGGAGGGTGGCAGTGAGGTGAGAGGTCCATAGGTGAGGAGATGGGACAAAGAAGAGGATGTCAGTGAAGATAGGTGTCTGCAATTGGGAGTCCAGGGTTTGTAGCAAGGGGGTCCTTTTTATGTTTTTTCCATCCAGATTTTGTGAGAGAGGGAGGATAGGTGATGGTGTTGCAGTTGGAGTAGATTGGGGAGATGAAGAGTGCCATCACGGAGCTAGAGGAGATAGTGAGAGGCAGAGAGAAAGCGAGAGGGGCGTGGGGGATTTTGTGTCCTGCAATGCACAGTTCTGAACCTGATACACAGTTGGTCAAGTGGGTGTTAAGAGTACAAAACAAAAACAATGTAGGGTGAAGGCACACCTAAATTCGATTTTCAAACTAACATACAAATGTAATGCAGGATGATGGCACACCTAAACTCGATTTTTAAACTAACAGACAAATGCAAAGCAGGATGAAGGCGCATCTAAATTCGAATTTTACACTAACAGACAAATGCAATGCAGGATGACACAAAGAAATTGCAGCACAGCAGTACAGAGATGGGGACAGTGGAAATGTAGATCAGGGAGTGAAAGCAGAGTCATGTTTCACCGTAGTATAGGGGACATCTGCAGTGTGAGTGACTGGAGAGAGGGGGTGGGGGTGAGTCAAATAAAGACGAAGTAGCCACCAAACCACAATCAGTACTCGCGTGATGGCAAGAGGGGAGGTGACACAGACAAGAGGTGCATGGTTGGAGTATCCAACATGATGGAGCATCTTTGGCTGTAGTTGTAGGAGAGTAGGGCCCGGAAGGCAAACCAGGCATTGACAGGAAATGACACAGAAAGGAAAGGGCAGAGAATGGGAGATGATGAGGGTAGGGGAACAGTTAGCAGACAAGACAGAGAATAGAGGGAGGTAAACCTGTCAACACATTGTCATGAAAAACAGGATGTACACACAGTTAAAATGGTTTTAAAGAGCAACAAGACAGAGATTGTTGAGATCAACATGATACAAATGTGTCTTGTGTTTCCTGTCAGGTTGAGGAATAAGGTAGTCAAAGGGGTCCTTTTTCTCCAAGACCTTATATGGGCCATACCACTTTGACAACATTTTATTCTCTGCTGTCTGCAACAAGACTAGAAGGAATTGTCCGACTGAAACGTTACAGGGAACAGCCTTTTTCTCATAGTTGGCCTTCTGGTGTACCTGGGCCTGTCCTATATGTTTTTGGACAATTTCCCTCACTGTTGCCATGTGGCGCAATAGATTTTGTGAGGTCTGTGAAATGGGTAGAAAGGCCTCCTCTCTCTCCTCTGTCTCTCTAAGCATTTCCAAGACATTCTGGGACTCTCTTCCATAAAGCAACTCAAAGGGGGAATACCTCAAAGAGGCCTGAGATGTCTTCCTTACGGCAAACAGGACCCACATGATCATGGCATCCAAGTTCTTATAATCTGCTTCTGAAAATCCGTTTAAGCATCTAATTAAAGCCCTCGACAAGACCATCAGTCTGAGGGTGATACACCAAGGTCCTCACAATCTTTATATTAAGGATTTCCTTCACCTCACACATGAGGCGGGACACAAAGGTGGTACCCTGGTCTGTCAATATTTACTCGGGGAACCCTACTCTCGAATATAAGGGAATTAGGTGTTTCAGGATTTGCTGGCTGGTGTTGTTTCTCAATGGAAAAACTTCAGGACATCTAATGGCTTAATCGACAAAGACCAGAATAAATTGATTAACCAACTTAGATGGTTCTAGGGGGTCCCAGTATATCCATTGCTATTTTGGAGAAGTGAACATCAATAATAGGGAGGTGATGTAAGGGGCTGGTGGGACTGGGGTAGCTGCCGTTTTTGACAAAAAGGTTGAATTCTTAACATCGGCAAACACCCCGGGTCAATAGAATTTCGGCATTACTTGACTTTGAGTCTTTTCGACTCCTTGATGGCCTGCTGTCAAGTGTGAGTGAGCTAACTCAAGACCACTCTTCAATGGCTCTGGGGTACAGCTGGAATAAAGGAGTTCCCTCCGGAGTAATATCTATGAGAAACCTGTACCCCCCCCCCCATAAAAAATAAATTAAAAAAATAAATTTGAAACTTTTTTTTCGGCACTTTTGTGTGGAAACTTTTGGCATTCGAAACTTTGACTATCGAAACAGTCACAATACACCAGTGGAAGTGAAGGCCATAAATGAAAGCTAATAAAGTGGAATATGAAAAAGAGAGCCAATGAAGTACCAAGAAAGATAAACCATTACTCTATGAACCCGTGAGCTTTTGAGTTGGCCATGAACTGCCAAACCAATCTAAGTCAATGGGCCTCATTACGAGGTAGGAGGTAGCCATGGTGCTCTTAGCACCATGGCTACCCCCTTACTGCATTCCGGGTCCGGGTTCTCGAAATAGGGACTTACCGGGTCATTCCAACCTTGGAGGACCCGGTAAGTCCCCATTCCGAGAACCATTACCCATTCCCATTCGAGCCCCCATAGGGCTCAATGGGAATGGGGATGGTGCTAATAACGGGCCCCAAATTGCGGGCCCATTATTAGCTCCATGGTCCCTTAGCGGCTCCCACTAAGGGCGCCTGGTAAAACCAGGCGCCCATAGCGTGACCCGCTAAGGGACCTCGGAATATGGAGGTAAGGGGTTACCGGCACCGGCATCCTTACTGGTGCCGGTAACCCCTTACCTCCTACCTCGTAATAAGGCCCAATGTGTCAGAAAGCTGGGACAAGGGCAACTGGATCTGTGACCTGTAATGGGTGGGCCGTGCAGCCTGTCAACAGCGCCTAGACCAGGTAGCCCCAAAAAATCTAGGAGAATTGTGAAAGCAACCCAGATCCAAGATAAAACTGAACATTGTGAGATTATTTTGTGAAGCCTGGGGAAGGCAACCCTGAACTCCTTTGGAATTTTGTTTTGTGAACCAGTACTTTAAGCTTGGGGGAGGGAACCCTGAGCTCCTTTGGAACATTGCTTTGTGAACCAGTGCTTGAAGCTTGGGGAAGGGGACCTGAGCTCCTTTGGAACATTGTTTTGTGAACCAGTGCTTGAAGCTTGGGAAAGGGAACCCTGAGCTCCTTTTGAACATTGTTTATGTGAACCATTGCTTGAAGCTTGGGGAAGGGAACCCTGAGCTCTGTTGGAACCTTGTTTTTGTGAACCAGTAATTGAAGCTTGGGGAAAGGAACCCAGATCTCCCTTGGAACATTGTTTTTGTGAACCAGTACTTTAAGCTTGGGTAAAGGAACCCAAAGCTCCTTCTGAACTTTGTATACTGAAACTAAGTGTGCTTGAAACTTGGGAAAGAGAAACCCAAGTCCTGAAGGAACATTTTAAGATTATAATTGTTGGAACTGTATCCTTAACTTGGGAAAGGAAACTAGAGACTGATCCAGAGTTTATTTTGAACACTATTTTAGTTTGAATACCCCTACTACATTTCTGTATTAGATGTGACATCAAGCATAGGTTTTGACACAGACAGACTCTTGATTTGGACTTACGGACATAGGCCCTCATTACAAGTAAGCTCACCGGCACCCTTGTTTCCGGACTGGCAAACTACTGTCCTGATTGGAAGATTCCGCTAATTCCCGTTCCTCCCCACTCTCCTCACCTGATTCAAAATCCTCCAGTTGCAGTTGTCGGTGAGATAGATAATCCTTCTCCTTTTTATGTAGAATGTATCTGTCTCGAGAGGAAGCCACAGTGAACGCTAAAGTATAGCAAACCTGGGGCCCCCTTCCCGAGTCCAGACAAAGCGAAGGGAAAAAGCCAATTAATGCAGAAAAAACCCTTCAAGGAGTGTGGCGGCTGGAGGGGATCCGGAGCCAGCAGTGGTAATGGCGTTCTTGTGGCAGGTAGCTGCTGAAAACAGGTGAAGACGGAGCTCCAACGTAGAGAAGAACCCGGAGTGGAAGGAAGGCACTGGAGAACCAGCCGGGAGAGAAACTCCAACAGTAAACTAAGGCCGCAGATAGAAAGTGCAGCCGAAGGTAAGGCAGAAAGGGCGGAATGGACGCGGAGGACGGCAGTCCGAGAGAGAAAAACAAAACAAGAAGGTAGGGAGAGGAGGTAAGGAAGTAGAGAGGCGGAAAGGCAGCCCAAGACAGGCGGACCGAAAGTAGAGAGAAGAGACCGAAGCGGTCGAGGCTGGAAAACTAGCGTGTTAACCCAAAGAAAGCGAGCTAGCGCAATGAAGTGGGGTTGCAACGCGGCGATCGCTGGGAGAGAAGGAAAGAAGTACTCGCCAGCGGCGCCATGTTGAAAAACCACTAGACCGCAGGGTGCGTAACAGAAAATCACGTAGCGGAACCTCCGCTCGTCCTACCAGCGCGTAACCGCCAACGCGGATACAAACGCCAAACAGGACGGCGAGTGACAGTATGCCCCCTCCTAGAGCGCAGGACCCCCGGCTTAAAGGGGAAACGGGCATGAAATTGAGTCAACAACCGAGGGGCATGAATGTTGGAAGCTGGTTCCCACGAGTCCTCCGACCTAGGGTAACCCTTCCAGGACACCAAATACTCCAACCGACCACGGTAGTGGCGGGAGTCGCGTAAAGTAGATACTTCATATTCCATGGAGGAATCCACCTGAGGAAAGGGCTGATCGGGAACAGCTCTCTGGTGGACGTCCGGAATGAAAGGTTTGAGAAGAGAGGCATGGAAGACAGGATGAATGCGGTGGAGGTAAGAGGGTAGTTTAAGTCGAAAGGAAACAGGATTTATTTTGGAAAGTATGGGAAAAGGACCCAAAAAGCGAGGAGAGAGTTTGGAAGGGTGAACCCATCGCGGCAAGAACCTGGTGGACAACCAGACCTTGTCCCCTTCCTTCCATTCAGGGCAGGGCCTACGATGTTTGTCCGCTTGGGTTTTGTTGTATTGACAACTCTTTTCCAAACATCTTTTGGCAGTGACGTGTGCATCAGAAATAGACTGCAGTACCTCTTCAGCCGTCGGGGAATTGGTGGGCGACGGAATGTAGGGAAGAAGAGATCTTGGGTGTACTCCATAGGTGCAAAAGAAAGGAGAGAGTCCAATGGCTGTATGAAATGAGTTATTGTAAGTAAACTCTGCCGTAGGGAGCAAAGATACCCAATTGTCCTGAAGACGATTGCTGTAGCACCTAAGGTACTGTTCCAATGTGGCGTTAAGACGCTCAGTTTGACCGTTGGTCTGAGGGTGGAACCCAGACGACAGAGCACGTTCCATACCAAGACGAGAACAAAGAGCCTTCCAAAACTTAGAAATGAATTGGCTGCCACGATCCGAGATGATTTTGTCAGGAAGACCATGGAGACGGAAGATATCCTGGGCGAAAACCTCAGCCATCTCGGTAGCGGTGGGAAGACCAGGCAATGGGGAAAAGTGAGCCAATTTAGACATGGTGTCAACTGTAACCATAATACATGAGCAGGAGTTGGAAACAGGAAGTTCTACAATGAAATCCGTAGAAAGCAAGCCCCAAGGGCGAGAGGGTACCTCAGGTTGGGTGAGAAGACCCAAGGGTTTGCCAGTGATGGACTTCGTCATGGCACAAACCGGACAACTGAGTATGTAATCCTCTACATCCTTTTTGAGTTCCGGCCAAAAAAAAGAACGAGCGATAGATTCTGTAGTATTAAGCTTCCCACGATGACCTGCAGTGAGTGAATCATGACACCAGTTTATGATCTTCAGACGTAGTGGACCGGAAGGTATGTATAAGCGGTGGTGGAGGAATAGCAGACCCTCCTTCTTGCTGTAGGATCTCTCTCCTCTGAGTAGTGGAACAGTCCCTTCCGAAGCAACACCAGCACGAACCTCTTCCAAAAAGGTTTTAGCAACTGTTAAGATCCTATTCCTGTGGAACATCGGCTCTGGGGTATGTCTTGTTTCTTCGCCTATGGGACCCTTCCGAGAGAGAGCATCCGCTAGAGTATTGTTTGAACCAGGCAAGTAGGTAATTTGCAGATCGTATTGAGCAAAGAAATATGCCCAGCGAGCCTGCCTGGAGTTGACACATTCCATATTCTGAAGGACTCTGAGATTCTTATGGTCCGTTCTGATGATAACGGTCTGCCTTGCTCCCATCAATAGATGTCGCCAGGTCTCACAAGCTTGTTTTATAGCCAGCAATTCTTTTTCCAGTACGGAGTAGTTGAGTTGGCTGGGAGTCAACGTCTTGGATAGGTAGCAAATGGGGTGCTCTCGTCCCTCGAAAACTTGTAGCAGCACCGCTCCAATGGCCATGGCCGAGGCATCAGTTTCGACGAGGAACTGTCTATTCTGGTCGGGATGGCGCAAAATGGGAGCAGTACAAAAGAGGTTCTTGAGATTGTGAAAGCTCTGTTCTGCTTCCGAAGTCCAGCTAAAGGGATTGTTGGTCTTCTTGAGTAAAGAAGTAATAGGGAGAACAACTTCAGAAAAGTTTGAGATGAATGAGCGATAGAAATTAGAGAGCCCTAGAAACCTTTGGACCTCCTTGATCGAAGTAGGAGAAGGCCAGTCCAGAATAGCTGATACTTTGCTGGGATCCATGGCGATACCTCTTTCAGAAAGGTGATACCCTAAATAGGGCACTGAGGTAGCCGCAAAAATACACTTCTCTGGTTTGACAAGAAGTTGGTTGTCTTTAAGTCTTCCCAGAACACTTTGTACATGATTTTTGTGATCCTCTAGAGTGCCGGAAAATATCAGAATGTCGTCCAGGTATATGATCATGGAGACAGACAATAAGTCTGAAAACATCCGATCCATAAACCGTTGAAAAACAGCAGGAGCATTAACCAAACCAAAAGGCATGACGCGGTACTCAAATAAGCCAAAAGGAGTGCGAAAAGCGGTCTTCCATTCGTCTCCTTTGGCGATGCGTAACAGATGATAAGCATTTCTGAGGTCTAATTTAGTGAACCAGCGTGCACCTTGAACAGCTTCGATGATCTCATGAATTAAAGGCATAGGATACCGATCCCGGATGGTAACTTTGTTGAGACCCCGGTAATCGATACAAGGACGCAAGTCAGTAGAGTCCCTCTTTTTAACAAAGAACAAAGAAGCTCCGGCAGGAGATTTGGAAGATTGAATGAGCCCATTCTGAACATTGGCATCAAGATAATCTCTTAGAACCTTTCTTTCTGCTTGAGTTAAAGAGAACATCCTACAGAAGGGAACCAATGCATTTGGTTCTAAGTCTATGGTACAATCTTCTGGTCTATGGGGAGGTAAAGTCGCTGGTCTTTTCTCGATAAACACCTCCAAGTATGGGGAACAGTACAGAGGTAGAGCATGAACCCCAGACACCTGTGCGGTAGACCCCGTAACAACCTGAGGAAGACCGTCGTCAGAAAAACAGTTGAGTTTGCAATAAGAGGAACAAAACTGTAGTTGGTTATCCGCCCAATTGACATGGGGATTATGCTTCCTGAGCCATGTGATGCCAAGAATAACCGGAAAATGGGCAGCTCGAATAATGTCGAACCGGATAGTCTCGGTATGTTGAAATATGGTCACCGATAGATCTTCAGTGGTGTGAGTTATGGGTCCTGAAGAAAGAGGAGAACCATCGACCCCTTCAACTTTTTGATCTTCTTTACGAGGTAAGGTGCGAAGACCCATTCTTTTTGTCCAGATGACGTCGACAAAATTTCCGGCGGCCCCGCAGTCCAGAAGTGCAAGGCACTCAACCGCTCTGCCGTTGAACTTGATAGTAACGGGTAGAACCATAAGCCTGGAATCCTCGGGGATGTAAGGAGCCGAAATTGAGAGAGAAACATAGGGACTGGTGAATGAGTCCGAAGCCCCTCGGAACCAGGTCCCTACAGGCGCCGAGGGAAACCGTTTCCCTGACGTTTCTGAGGAAGAACAGAACATTCCTTCAGGAGATGTTGATCCGATCCACAATAGGCACATAGACCCTTTTCCTTCCTTCTTCTTCTTTCTGCAGTGGAAAGAGGTCCTCTTGTAGATCCAATCTGCATGGGTTCATCTGAGGTATGGGGAGGAGAGGAGGAGATAGAGGATGGGGCGGAATCGGAAAAATGAACAGTAGTTCGTTGTTTACGGCGTTCTGACCGTCGCTCCTGCAGTCTATATTCAATCTGTAAGGCTGCGGAAAGTAAATCAGAAAAAGAAGGTTGTCTGGAAGATCTGGCGAGTTCGTCTTTGATTTCTTCCTTGAGGCCTCGCCGGAATATGGCAAATTGTGCCTGTTCAGACCACCCAGCACCCGAAGCCAATCTCTTGAATTCTGAAATGTACGATAGAACATCCGATGACCCTTGACGGATATCCAGCAGGTCTTCGCAGGCAGCGTAAGTCAGTTCGGGTCTCTCAAAGGTTTGCTGCAACAGGGTCTGAAAACCCGCAAAATCATGTAGGATGGGATTAGATCCGGTAACCAGCGGAGTAACCCATGCCAGGGCATTGCCGGTCATGTTAGATATCATGAACCCGATCTTAGTCTGGTCGGTAGCAAAAAGCCGGGGCCTGAAAGTGAAATATACTAAACAGGCCTCCAAAAATTCTTTTACTTTTTTAGGGGTTCCATCGAACTTCCCAGCCGAAAGAGCCATAACAGGGAGTTCTGGGGATTGAGGTTCACGGGCAGTAATCATCTGTTTCAAGACCACATTCTCTGCCTTCACATTTTGTAACTCTTGGGATAATCCCTGGATAGCCTTCCATAGTTCTTGCATTTGATCTTCTGCCGACATTTCTTCTGGTTGGCGTTGCAATCTGTCCTGATTGGAAGATTCCGCTAATTCCCGTTCCTCCCCACTCTCCTCACCTGATTCAAAATCCTCCAGTTGCAGTTGTCGGTGAGATAGATAATCCTTCTCCTTTTTATGTAGAATGTATCTGTCTCGAGAGGAAGCCACAGTGAACGCTAAAGTATAGCAAACCTGGGGCCCCCTTCCCGAGTCCAGACAAAGCGAAGGGAAAAAGCCAATGAATGCAGAAAAAACCCTTCAAGGAGTGTGGCGGCTGGAGGGGATCCGGAGCCAGCAGTGGTAATGGCGTTCTTGTGGCAGGTAGCTGCTGAAAACAGGTGAAGACGGAGCTCCAACGTAGAGAAGAACCCGGAGTGGAAGGAAGGCACTGGAGAACCAGCCGGGAGAGAAACTCCAACAGTAAACTAAGGCCGCAGATAGAAAGTGCAGCCGAAGGTAAGGCAGAAAGGGCGGAATGGACGCGGAGGACGGCAGTCCGAGAGAGAAAAACAAAACAAGAAGGTAGGGAGAGGAGGTAAGGAAGTAGAGAGGCGGAAAGGCAGCCCAAGACAGGCGGACCGAAAGTAGAGAGAAGAGACCGAAGCGGTCGAGGCTGGAAAACTAGCGTGTTAACCCAAAGAAAGCGAGCTAGCGCAATGAAGTGGGGTTGCAACGCGGCGATCGCTGGGAGAGAAGGAAAGAAGTACTCGCCAGCGGCGCCATGTTGAAAAACCACTAGACCGCAGGGTGCGTAACAGAAAATCACGTAGCGGAACCTCCGCTCGTCCTACCAGCGCGTAACCGCCAACGCGGATACAAACGCCAAACAGGACGGCGAGTGACAACTACGTGGTTTTCTGCCGTGGCCTCGCCCGACAGGTCTGACCCTGCCGGGTGCCGCCGCCACGGTAGGCAGATCCTTCATGGAAGTGCTGGCACCGTTAACAATGGTACCAGTGTTTCCGAGTCCCCACTCCCATAAGGCCCTATGGGACTCTATGGGAATGGGGACTTACATTTTACCGGCACCTGACTTCCCTGGCCGCAGGACTTGTAATCTCCTGGTGGCACTGGGAAGTCAGGCGCCGGTAAAATATTACGAGTCCGGCAGCAGCCCAATGGTAGCTCCGTCAGGATTACCGCCGGACTTGCAATGAGGCCCACAGACTTTCCTTAGTTTATTTAGGTGGGAAAATCTCCACCATATTTATAGCGCAAGTTAGACATTAGACACATCCTGATACTAAAAGATTCTACTGTTGAAGTCACAATCTGTGGTCTGTGTCATCTCTTGATATTATGCCTGTCTCCAGGGTTTGAAATTGAGGGGATCTGGGAGATATTTAGCTCCTGCATGTAGCCTAGCAGAGCCTGGTTATCGTAAAACCAATAGTTACCAGGAGCAGCAACTTTTGTCTCCCCAGGCCAAATGATGCCGAACAAACACCCATGTGAATTAACTTTGTGCATTTGGGACAATCTATAAGTAAATATTAGGACACATCTATACAACACTTAGCCTTCTCTATGTTCTCCTAAGAAGGTGAAAAGACTAACCCAGTAGGAATCAGATGTCTTTCACCTGCCGGTATTATTTCAGAGGTACTTTGTAAGTCAGAGCTAATAGATTCAGCTATGGTCACTGTGGGTACATGGGCCTTGGGTCTTAGTTTTGAAAACTGTAGGGTTATCCAACTTTTATCAGGCGGTATCAGGCTCGGGCTGTAATGGTTCCAATTCCTGATCCCCCCGCTCCCAATCCTCCTCCTCACCTGGTTTGAATTCCGGTTTTGCTCCAAACCTCTTCCGCCACAATGTTTTTTCTTTGCTGTGCAGATAAGGCCGGCCGCGAGAGGAAGCCACCCTGAACCCGTTATTAGGAGGTCCAGGAGGGGCACTCCTTCCGCAGCAGACCGGTCCGGGGAAAAAGCCTTACGGCATAAAAAACCCCTGTCTTGATGGATGGTAGAGGAGAACCGCAGGAATTTGAGGGTTCCGGTGGAGGAGTTCCTTGGTCGTTCCAGCGGACGTGCACTGGGCGGTGGAAGGTACGTTGGAGGCATACAGTAAATAAATGCGGAGAAAAGAAGGGGGCAGACAGAAGAAGAGAGAGGAGCGCTAATCCAGCAATAGCAAGGCGGAAAGCAGGAAGGGGGAAGGGAGGCGAGAGCTAGAGGAAAACAGCGTGTTAACCCGAAAGCCTAAACGCGAAGGGTTGCAACGCGTCGGCTTCCGGGTTGAACGCAAAGAAATAGGCTTGCGACGGCGTATTCCGAAAAAACGAGACCGTCACAGTACGGTGGATGGGAACGCGGCGGCAATCTCAATGGCTGCTCATACGCCAACGGGGCCACAACCGCCAGCTTCCTCGGTTCGTGACAGTATACCCCCCTCCCAAACCTATACCACCAGGTTTACCCGGATGGAGTCTATGGAAGCGTCGGGTGAGTATAGGAGCATGAATGTGGGAGACAGGCTCCCAGGAATCCTCAGAACGAGGATAACCTTTCCAGGACACCAGATACTCCAGCCGGCCCTTTCTGTATCTGGAATCTATTATGGCCGATACCTCATACTCTTCTGGGGAGGATGGCACTAAATCCGGTATCCCTTTCTTTTTAATAGAAGGGGTGTCCGGATCTACCGGACGAAGGAGGGAGGAATGAAAAACTGGGTGTATGCGATGCATATTTTTGGGAAGCAGCAATTTATATGACACGGGGTTAACCCTCCTAGAAATCTTGAAAGGTCCCAAATACCTAGGAGATAATTTGGATGGGTGGAGCCACCGAGGTAGGAACTTAGTAGATAGCCATACCCTATCCCCTTCCTTCCAATCGGGACAGGGGGTACGAGAACGATCAGCCTGTCCCTTGTATCTCCTTCGAGATAAAAGTAAGTTCTGCTGAGCCACCTTGTGGGCTAAGGCTATGTCAGCCAAAATGGATTCTATAGATGGAATGGTGGAAGGGGGATTATGAACAGGAAGTATGCCACGAGGATGTATTCCGTAAGTGCAGAAAAAAGGGCTAAGGCCCGTGGCAGTATGTATGGCATTATTATATGCGAATTCTGCTGTCGATAATAAGGCAACCCAGTTATCCTGCAAGCTATTAGTATAACACCTAAGATATTGTTCCAGAGAGGCATTGAGTCTTTCGGTTTGGCCATTCGTTTGAGGGTGGAAACCAGAGGAGAGGGCCCGCTCAATACCTAATCGCTGACATAAGGCCCTCCAGAAACAGGAAGTAAACTGGCTCCCCCGATCGGATGTTATCTTGTCTGGCAGCCCGTGTAACCTAAATATCTCCTTGAGAAACACCTCTGCCATCACCGATGCAGATGGGACTCCTGGAAGCGGAGTGAAGTGAGCCAGTTTCGAGAAAGAATCCACCGTAACCATCAAACAAGAGAACCCCTGGGACGAAGGTAAGTCGACTATGAAGTCTGTTGAAACCTGAGACCAGGGACGAACAGGCGCCTCTGATTGCACTAGCAAGCCGTAAGGTTTGTGAGTGGAATATTTACTCTTGGCACAAACCTGACAGGTGCGGCAATACTTCTTAACGTCTTGAGTGAGAGAGGGCCAAAAGAAAGAATGGGATATCAAGTCAATGGTACCTCGTATGCCTCTATGCCCAGAAATAGCATGGTCATGACCCCATTTCAGGATCTTTTGTTGGAAAGGCTTGGAAGGGATGCATAACCTTCGGTCAATGAATAAAAGACCCTCAGACCATCTAGCAAGTCTCCGCAGGTTGAGAGGCACCCTATTTTCCAGCTCCGGGGTGGTAACCGATTTGACATCCTGGAGGAAGGAGGTAATGATTCCCACCAACCGGTTACAGGGAAACATGTACTCTAACGGTGGAACCAACTGAGTGGCAGGTGAGTCTCGTCTGGACAGGGCATCTGCTAGACTGTTTTGGGTGCCAGGAATATATGTGATGGAGAAGTCATATTGGCTAAAAAAATGGGCCCAGCGTGCCTGTCTGGAATTGACACATTCCATGTTCCTGAGCACCTGTAAGTTCTTATGGTCAGTGCGCAGTATAACCCGATGGGCACTTCCTTGTAACAGATGTCTCCATTCTTCACACGCTGTCTTAAGGGCCAACAATTCCTTTTCTATTACTGAGTAATTTCTTTGGCTTGCTGACAGGGTCTTAGAGAGATAGGCCACAGGGTGTTCTTCTCCATCCTTAGATTGTAAGAGTACGGCTCCCAAAGCACTTGCAGAGGCATCAGCTTCCACTATAAAAGGTTGAGTCTGGTCTGGCTGAAGCAAGACAGGAGCAGTACAGAACATCTTCTTCAAACTCTGGAAAGCTAGGTTGGCTTGGTCAGTCCAGACAAAGTTTCTGGCCTCTTTCTTGAGTAGAGCTGTGATTGGCAGAACAACTTGGGAAAATTGTCTGATAAACTTCCTGTAAAAATTTGCCAGACCCAAAAACCTTTGTACATCCTTCTGGGAGGATGGAGCGGGCCATTCCAAGATGGCCGTCACCTTCCTGGGATCCATCGATATGCCTTCTTGGGAGAGGATGTAACCTAAGTAAGGGACAGAGGAGGTCTTGAATACACACTTCTCGGGTTTGACCAGGAGGTGTTGAGATTGAAGACGTAGAAGGACCATCTTCAAATGCTGGGCATGTTTTTGGGGAGAAGGCGAAAATACCAAGATGTCATCGAGGTAAATTATAGTGTTCACATACAACAGATCGGAAAACAGGCGGTCCATAAACCGTTGAAAAATTGCCGGGGCGTTGACCAACCCGAAAGGCATGACCTTGTACTCAAATAAACCAAAGGGGGTTCTGAATGCGGTCTTCCATTCATCCCCTGTTCTTATGCGTAGAAGATGGTAGGCACTCCGTAGATCTAATTTCGAAAAGATGGTGGCTCCTTGAACGGCCTCCAAAATGTCGGAAATTAAGGGCATAGGATAGCGATCACGAACGGTGACCCTATTAAGGCCCCTATAATCTATACAAGGCCGTAGCTCAGCTGAATCACGTTTCTGTATGAAAAAAAGAGGGGCTCCGGCTGGGGATTTTGAAGGCTGGATGAGCCCATTGGTAAGATGAGAATCCAGGTAGGTGCGTAGGACCTTCTTTTCTGTGATGGATAAAGAAAACATGCGCCCGAAGGGCACCAATGCATCTGGTACCAACTCTATGGCACAATCCTCCGGACGATGTGGGGGTAATTCCAAAACTGGATTGTTACTAAAGACTTCCCGGAAATCAGCCAGCTCAGGGGGTATACTACAAATGTCACATACTTCTTTGCGTTCGGAAGTCAGAATCTGCACCGTCTCTTTTGGAATACGTGACAAACAACTTTGTCTACAGTATTCCGACTCAAAGGCCATGGTGTTCCGGGTCCAATCGATGGCTGGATTGTGTTTCCTAAGCCAGGGGATACCCAGGATGATGGGGAAATGGGCGGCCCGAATGAGATCGAACTGTAATTGTTCCATGTGTTGAAGTATGAGTACCTTGAGAAGTTCAGTAGAGTGGGTTATGGGACCTGAAGACAAGGGTGATCCGTCTACACTTTCCACTTTTTGTATGTCTTCACGTTTCTGTAGGGTGAGTCCTTGTTGGTGTGCCCACTGGGTGTCCATAAACATGCCTGCGGCACCGCTATCCAAAAGGGCCATGGTATGAAGTACTGAGGTGGGAGTTTCCAGTCGGATGGCCACTACCATGAGACGCGAGTCCATGGTGTCTGGGGGTGAAGAGATGGTTACCGTGACATAGGGACTTGGGGTTAGACCTCGGAGACTCGTCCCCATTAGTTCCGAGGTAGGTCGTTTCCCGTTTTCCTAGGGGGTACATCCGGACAGCTACGAAGCAGGTGAGTATTTGAACCACAATACATACAGAGGCCCGACTCTCTTCGTCTTCTTCTCTCATCTGAAGTTAAGGGCGCTCGAGCCGCCCCTATCTGCATTGGTTCTTCCCTTTGACTTCGGGATGGCAACGTAGGCAGGGAGGAGGCACCAGGAGTGTGGGGCACGGGAGGCTTATGCTTTCTTCGTTCTACCCTTCGTTCATTCAGCCGGTAATCGATCTGGAGCACAAGAGACATCAGATCCGACAGGGTGGTAGGTCGGGCTATGCGGGCTAGTTCGTCCTTGATCTCCTCCCTGAGACCACGACGAAATATGGTATATTGAGCCCGTTCTGGCCAACCTGCTTCAGTAGCAAGTCTCTTGAAAGTTGAAATGTACGTGAGTAGATCACTAGAGCCTTGTTGAACGTCTAGGAGTTCTTCTGCTGCTACATGCGTGATCTCGGTCTGCTCAAAGGTTTGTCTAAGCCGATTCAAGAAAGCCCCATAATCATGGGTGACGGGATCATTGTTTAAGACTTGCGGTGTTGCCCAGGCTAGGGCATTTCCGGTCATGTTGGATACCATAAATCCGACTTTGGTATGATCTGAAGAAAAGGTCTGGCGGCGGAATGCAAAATAAATGGAGCATGCTTCCATAAATTCTTTTAACTTTTTGGGGTTCCCGTCAAATTTGCCTGAAGACAAGATCATAGGGGATAAGTCTATCTCACGAGTCTCTCGGGTAGCGATCATCTGTCTTAAGGCAGTGTTGTCAGCTTTAACATTCTGCAGTTCAACATTCATAGCCTGAACCGCATTAATGAGTTCTTGGATCTGTTCGGGAGTGGCCATTGTTACACTTTGGCGTTGCAAACTATCAGGCTCGGGCTGTAATGGTTCCAATTCCTGATCCCCCCGCTCCCAATCCTCCTCCTCACCTGGTTTGAATTCCGGTTTTGCTCCGAACCTCTTCCGCCACAATGTTTTTTCTTTGCTGTGCAGATAAGGCCGGCCGCGAGAGGAAGCCACCCTGAACCCGTTATTAGGAGGTCCAGGAGGGGCACTCCTTCCGCAGCAGACCGGTCCGGGGAAAAAGCCTTACGGCATAAAAAACCCCTGTCTTGATGGATGGTAGAGGAGAACCGCAGGAATTTGAGGGTTCCGGTGGAGGAGTTCCTTGGTCGTTCCAGCGGACGTGCACTGGGCGGTGGAAGGTACGTTGGAGGCATACAGTAAATAAATGCAGAGAAAAGAAGGGGGCAGACAGAAGAAGAGAGAGGAGCGCTAATCCAGCAATAGCAGGGTGGAAAGCAGGAAGGGGGAAGGGAGGCGAGAGCTAGAGGAAAACAGCGTGTTAACCCGAAAGCCTAAACGCGAAGGGTTGCAACGCGTCGGCTTCCGGGTTGAACGCAAAGAAATAGGCTTGCGACGGCGTATTCCGAAAAAACTAGACCGTCACAGTACGGTGGATGGGAACGCGGCGGCAATCTCAATGGCGGCTCATACGCCAACGGGGCCACAACCGCCAGCTTCCTCGGTTCGTGACAGGCGGTCCTGATCCCACTTCTGACACCACATATGGTGGGTCAGAAGGACACGGACTCTGGTCTTCCATTTTATGTTGATTCTTTATTAAAAGAAAAATGAAAACTCCTGACTTACCCTAAACCGCAGGTTTTCCCTACCTAACAAAAACGAACTAGGGTGTTTGTCAGTTGTCAGTGAGACCAAAAAGGAAGATCTGTCCACTGTCCAAAGTGATCTAACCACCTGTCCGCACAACTACAAAAACAACTAAGGGACAGGAGAATGACTCCCTTCTCCTGTGGGCTGGTTTCTTAGCAAATTCACTTTAGTAAAGTATTCATAGGTAGTTCTTTGTAACTGCTTTTATCGAGTTGTGTAGTTTAGATGTTGGGCTCTTCATGTTTTCTACAGTGTCTTTAACACACTATGATTTTGCCTTCTCTCTTTTTCTCTGTTCTCTTGTGATATTATTTGTTTTTATTTCCCCTTTCCCTTGGGACACTTCTGTTCTTCCCTTGTTAGTCAAACTTGAGACTTTCTCTTTACTCGTTGTCCAATACTTTTCTTGACTATGTGAAAAACCAAAGGGTGTTTCACTGCCCAGACCCCAGGGATCCCTTACTCAGGAGGCCAGAGCACAGCCATCACCTTTTGATCCAGACCTTGGGGGTGGACAAGTGCAGAAGGATCACCTGGATGAGGGGTCCCCTGGGTGTGAGGGAGAGACACCCGATGACGAGACTCTGTATCACCCCTTTCCAAATACTCTTATCCAATCCTATTTTATAGAATATTCCAACTTTCCAAAGTTAATATAGGCTTTATTAATTTGACTAAGACTGACTAGGACCGTTTTTTTAATTATTTGATGGTCAAGATTACTCCCATCTTAGTGACAGGGCCCCAGACAGGAGTTTATCCAACTCCCTTGAATTTAACAATTAAGGTTTTGAAACTTGCAAATCTTGTGTCAGTGTATACTTGTGATACTATGCCTCCCTTACATATGGTAATAGTGGGATACGACTCAGATGAAACACGTTGGAATCCCTACAATTTCAGAAACTCAGTTACTGAGCCTCAGACCCCACTACCGCCACAAAATAATCTATCGGCTTTGCTATATGCAGTAGTAGAGAGGCTACCATCCCTCCAGGTAAAAGAGGAATGGTTCCCACTGACTTAGTTCTAATGCCCCCAAACCCCGGTTGTTACATTAGGCTGGCACCAAAATCTGGTTTAGCCTGGAAATTTGGTCTGGATGTACTTGCAGGAGTTATAGACCCAGACTTTCGGGGAGATATAAAAGTACTCTTGCAATCTTGGAGAAACCCCCTTAGAAATATGTCCCGGGGACAAGATTGCACAGGGAATTCTTGAGAAAGCTTTATTTCCCCATTTTGAGGAAGAGATAGACCCTGAGGAAACTGAGAGAGGTAACTTAGGTTTTGGGGAGGCTGATGAGAAACTTAAAATCGGAACCAAAGTGGAAGATGAACCCACCATCCTTCCAGACTTAGCCTTCACCCAACAAAATGACCCAATGCTAGCATTGGCTTTCTTGCAAATAATTCCTGAAGGAGAAGGCCAAGGAAAAAGAGAAATCCCTTTTTCTTTCTGAAACAGGGACTACTATATATGTTTTGTTTTTTTTCTTTTCTTTTCTTTTTTTTCATTTTACCCCCTTCCCTGGGGGAAGATGATCAGCCATCTGCCCCCAGGGGGCCCTAACCTGCAGGCCCCATCCTTTGGGGGCCTGCACACTTATTCCTGGTGGACCACCCCCCACCTCATGTACTCCTGCCTGGGGAGGGCTACAAAGAGTGGCCCCCATTTCCACTTAGTGTGGGAGGGGGAGGGCCACCACCCTTTTGGGGGGCAAAAAAAATCCCTGGTGCCTAGTGGTCCCCCCACCCCCATTGCACTTCATTTTTATTTTTTTTATTTTGCCCCCTTCACTGGGGGCAGATGATCAGTCATCTGCCCCCTGGGTTATCCATAAGTGCCCCCATGCTGTGGGTGCCGGGGGGAGAGCAGCCCCCACACCCCACCACTCCCAACCCCCCCCTGCTCAAAACAAATCCCTGGTGGTCTAGTGGACATTGCTAGACGCGGATCGAGCGCTCTGCGCCCGATCCGCGCCCAGCAATGCTTTTACAAAAGATGTCGTTGGAAAGGGGAGAATGTTGAAGGTTGGATTACTGTTTTGAGGGATCCCTGCTTTGCAGGGATCGCTTAAAACAAGGTGCCAAAAAGGACGAGCTATCTCGTCCTTGGTAACACGGAGGTCATGTCAAGGACGAGATAGCTCGCTCTTGGCACTTAAGGGGTTAAATAAAAAATAAAAAATAAAAAATAAACAATTCTGTATTCAAGGTTAGCAGTCTTGCTGTTTAATTCAGTTCAATATTCAATATTAGTAGTTCGCTGTTTCATTTAGTTCAGTATTCAATATTAGCAATTTGCTTATTTTCATTCAGGTCGGTATTCAATATTAGCAGATGGCTTATTTCCATTCAGTTCAGTATTCAATGTTAGCAGTTTGCTTATTTTCATTCTTAACAATCTTTCTTGGGGATTTTGCTCATACTTCATCTCTTGCGTGGCTCCCCCTTTGTTAAATGCTGTTTTGCTCACAATTCGCGAAGCTTCCCTTTTTGTAAAAGTCTTTCTTTCTTCATATAGAGGCTTTCGAGAATGTATCCCTTGATACATGACCACTCTGTACCTTAGTATTCGTTAACTTTCCCTTTCATCCTTATTCATTCTTTAGCATTGTTCGGGGGTTGTAAACGTGTATTTCCTCAGGCGTTCTTGGCTTTTAGCTGGATTCAGTTGAAACGTCTTTTTCCTCCGAGATCAGGGCCTTGCTAGCGGCCCCTCAAATACCTTTGAGCTCCTTTCTCAGCCCAAGGGAACAAGCATGTCTTCCTAATTACTTCATAAGAAATCAGTATGCCTCCAGACTCCCTTCTCTGGACTTCTCAGTCTCCCTGTAGAGACAGCTCCCTGGCCACGCATCCTCTTGCTGCCTCACTCTACCGTCTCTCAGCTTCTCAGAGTCTTGTTCTCCACCTGCTGGTCTTGGGCAACTCTGGCGTCTCACAGCTGCTCTTCCAACTTGCTCACCTTCCTTCCTGTTAATGCTCTTTTTATAATCTCCTGAAACTCTGATAGGTTGTAGGTGGGCATAGTTAGTTTCAATTGCCTGACTTTGCCTGAACATATTAGTGGGACATTTCTTTTCAGTATACTGGTGTGCCTCTTTAGTCATCTTCTTTGTCCCAGTACCAAAGTGGTGAGAATAAGTGGTGTTCATTACTCTCAGATGATTCGTCCTCATCTCGGTACCAGAGTGGGGAGAGTGAAGAGTGTTCATTGCTCTCAGTTGTTTCTTCCTCGTCTCAGTACTGTCAGGTACCCCAGAAGGGAGAAAAAGGGAAACTGATCTACAGTAACCCTTAAAGGTCGGGGGAGGGTTAAATTGGTTGTCACTAGGATAAAGGGGATACTGTGTCTCGTCGAAAAGGTACCCGATTCCCAATCTTTCTCCTCCTCTTTCTAGTACATCTGGGTTGATAATATTTCCTGTTCTTCTCAGGGAAAAGGGGACATGGGGAACAATATTCCATAATCACCTCTGGGATAGGGGTTTGTTCCTGAAATGAGAATGTGGAATACTGCCTCTCACCTAAGTGCATCCCACTTCCAATCCCCAAGGACCCTCCACCCAGGTGAGCCTCCCTCCCTCGTCAACCCCCAGGGTTGGGATCCAAAAGCGATGGACCTTACTTGGCCACCTGTGCAGAGAATCCAAGAGGAGTAGAGGACATCCTCAGGTTTTTCTCATCAGCCATGCTGTAAACAACAATGCAAGCATTACCTCCTTGTCCGTCTTACTAGTCACAGTCCGAATCATATAAGTCTCTGCCTTGTGAGACAGACCTTCCATAAAACCCTTGCCATCAAACATGGAAGACCAAACTTTATAGTCCTTTCTCCGTGTTTGATAACATTTCTTTAAAAGGCACCCCACCTCACCACTGGTCCTGTTATTTCTGTCTCTGCAAGACTGAGAATGGATGCCCTTACCAAAGATCAGATAAGTACATGTTTATTTTCCTTAGATTAGTTATGGATGCGTTGGTATCGGTGGGCACACCAGTATTTGTTTCTTAGGTTAATGTGTTATCCCACTGGTAACAGCGGAGCGTTGGGTGGCTACCCGTGCCTAGACCTATTTGGGGCCTCATCATGAGTTGGGCGGTATCCCAGCTGTAAATGCGCACTGGATCCCGAGTTGCAGTGGCACCATTAATCCCCATTTATTGTGAGTCCATAGGTAATAGCGCCGAAAATGGGCAGAAAGGAGAGCTTTCCGCCCCAAACTCGGGATTGGGCAGAGCGGTAATGTGGCGGTAATAGCGTTCACTAAATTTGTACTGCTCCGCTCAACCCCTGATGAGGCCCACGGTCTGAGGAGTGTGTACCACATCGCTGCAGTGCTGGGTGCACTTGCCTACCTCTGCAACCAGGCTGCTCGGCGGACTGGGCAGTGAT
This sequence comes from Ambystoma mexicanum, assembly GCF_040938575.1. NCBI lineage: Eukaryota > Metazoa > Chordata > Amphibia > Caudata > Ambystomatidae > Ambystoma > Ambystoma mexicanum. The sequence continues at coordinate 1,104,951,470 of NC_090927.1, forward strand.
TTTGTGAGATTCCCCAGGCACTGCAGGGCAAGAATGGGGGTGCAGGCATACAATGGTTGCAGGGAGACCTCTACTCTACCTTTAATTCAATGGATTATGGACATCTCTAGGTGGGGGGGACCTAATAGCTTAGTGGTCAGAGCTTAGGACTTTCATGAGCAAGGACATGGGGCGATCCCCTAATCAGGTACACACATAATCAGAACATGAATTTGAGTTGGCAATGGAATGCAAAGGCATCATTTCTTTAAAGTTCTTGCGAGTGATGGTGAACACATAGTGCACATTCGCTATGGAAGAGGGTGCTTCTTCTCTCTAGAGGCCCCAGCTGTGCCCTGAACAGTCCAGTAGCTCAGGGGTTAGAGCAATGGGTGACTGAAAACCAGGTTGCAGCTTCAAGACCTCATTCACTTGAAAGTATTCAAAATGGTAGATTGAGCTGTCCTTTGGGAGAATATAAATCAAGTCTTTAATCCCACAAAGATGGTTCAGCCCTCAGTCTTCACTAGGTATGGAGGTTCTTTTCAGAGGTTTTCTTTCTGTCGCAGCAGCCTTGAAAGAACAAGAAGACTTGGTACAGGCCTCTGAAAGGCAGCCCCAGTCCATCTGCTAAAAAGAGACTGCCACTCTCACGGTGAGAGTTGGCTGCAGCAGTACTGGCACATATAAGAGAAACTCATCTTCCATTTTAGCAATAGTTCCTGGCCATTTGGCTGAGAAGTGGGATATAGCTACCACTGTTTGCTGGACGATTTCTGGATTAAAGGAATTGCTTTCCAAATGTTACAATCTCCTGCTCCTTTCACCCACCCTGATTGCTTTTCAGTGTTCTAGGTGAAATAAACATACTCGGAGACATGCACTGCAAGATCTCACTCCTCCAAAATAAATGACCTTGCCTAACTTAGGCATTACCCACAGTTCCTATCTAATGTTAGGAAACCTGACCAACAATTCAAATTTGCTCAAGTATCTATCCAAGAGGTGGTAGATATCATAGCTTCGCTTAAGCCTTCGAGATGCCAGGGTGATACTTTCCCAGCCTCCATAATTAAAGAAGCAGCCAGAGACCTGGCCCCTTTTATTACCAACTTAATTAACGCATCCTTTCTATCATGTACCGTGCCTACCAACCTAAAGGATGCTTGGGTCTTACCACTCTTAAAGAAACCCTCACTCGACCCAACCATTCCAACTAACTCCAGACCCATCACCACAGTCCCTTTCCTATTAAAAATATTGGATAAAGCAGTCTACCTGCAGATACAATCATACCTGGAAAACAACAAGCTACTGGGATTTCGGCAATCTGGATTCAGACCTCAACACGGTACTGAAACCACCTTAATCGACCTTAAGAACCAGATTGATGAATTGCAAGACAATGGGAAACTAGCCCTCGTACTCCTATTAGATTTATCTGCAGCATTTGACCTGGTGGACCACAAAGTGCTTGTAACCACCTGTCCACCGCAGCCCACTTCTCCCCGGAGGCCATAGCCTGGATTCAATCCTTTTAGAACAAGAGGTCCATGAGAGTGTTTTCACCTTCAGCTGCAGCAGACCCCATTCCGATTACATGCAGTGTTTCTCAAGGATCTTGTACATCGCCCACGATGTACAATATCTTTACTAAGCACTTGTTTGATGACATGGACCATCTGGTCCACAGATGACACAGATGACACCCAGATCTTCATACCGATGACTGGAGACTACGATACGGACCTAGCCCTAGTTAACTAAATCTATATCATCATTCAGGCATGGATGGCGGCACACACACTGTGTCTGAATGATGATAAGACTGAGCTCCTACTCCTAGGAGCCCCCGCCAAGCTTACTAAACTCAGCAACCAATACCTTTCATTTAATATTGACGGTATTGACATTAAAGTGGCTAAGGAGGTAAAAACCTTGGGCTTCTACCTAGACTCAGCACTGAATCTACGTCAATCAGTCAACGCCAGGGCTTCAGCAACTGCATACACCTGTAAGTTGATCCATGCATGCAAACCTTTTCCATCTACAGAAAGCTGCATTACACTAGAGAGAATGTTAATTTTCTCAAAACTCGACTATTGTAATGCACTCTACCTAGGTGATAACAAATACATTATAAACAAACTCCAAAAACGTACAAAATAATGCAATCAGAACAGCTCTTAGCTTTCCAAGAAGACAACATATCTCAGAGGCCAGACATAAGATCAGTTGACTCTCAGTCAAGGACAGAATCCACCTCAAAACGGCTTCCTTGACACACAAATGTAACAATTCAGCTCCTAGATATCTAATGGAAAAAATGGTAAAAAAAAACTCATCAACACGCCCCACGAGGACCATCAACTCCTTCTGCCTAAAAGTCCCTAGATTTAAACTAAAAAAAGCAGGGGGTAATAGCTTTCCCATTCTCGCAGCCCAGTTTTGGAACTCTCTACCTACAACATTGAGAGCCAATCAGTCTTTCCTCCCCTTCAGAAAAAGTACTAAAAGCTGGCGGATTACGAAAGACTTACCTGCAACATAAGCTTGCCTCTGGCTTGGTACAGACCTCATCATCTCTTGCTGGTTATCTTTGTAAACTGCTGACATGTACATATTGTTCGTATTATACTCCTTGCTGCGTGTTAATAATGTAACAAATCCCTGTATTGCTGGTGTAACCATCTTGTACCTGGCTATATGTAACTTGTAAATTGAATTCAAATGTAATGCACCCAGATACCTCCGGGTTTGGAGCGCTATATAAATAAAGAAAGAAACAAACAAACTGCTGGGCACACCTGTTCTCTTGATAAGGTTACTATATGTCCTGATTTTCCAGGACAGTGCCAGATGTCAGCCCCTTATGCCTTCTATATGACTTGCATCCCCAGATTTACTTATGCCCGTAAAGGTGGGTGCTCTTTTTCATTTCTTGCCATTTCACTATGGAAGCCGCATCCCCTTATGCTATGTCTTGTTCGCCCTACCTTGTTTTTCACCGCAAACTTAAAATGTTGCTTTTAACACGCACATTTAGACCGTAACAATCACCCTCACTCTGATCCCAGCGCTAGGAAACACTGTGGTTGTGAATGTGTGCCTCACAAGTATGCACAGAATAGAATAGACTAGACTAGAAAAGTGTAGAATCGATGTCTGCCTGCTGTTGGTGGTAGGCAGACTAGTGCAGGCGTCAGGAGCTGGAACTGTATGCCTGCATGTGGGTAGCTGCAGAGACTCCCATCTTCGTTCAGCACTTAGCAGTTTAAAGGGTCGGTCCAGCTCTAGTTGCCAAACCCCCCCCCCCCAGCCACTAGAATGCCACATTATAAGAGCAGCAGGAACATAAAGCCATGCCCCATATTGTCTTATGCATTACCTTTACCCCATCATCTGTCTCCAAAGGTTATAACTTCTATCCCAGTAACTTCAGCACATGCTTTCCTTTTGAACGGGACGTGAAATTTTGCGAAGCAGAGAGAACTTATATGAAAGAAATAAGTTAAGGTGGCAAAATTGAAATATTCTATTTCAGATGCACTGCAGCATTCATCCTTTTGAGCATAACACATGCCCAGCTTATGTGTAGCTTTCAAAACCAGCATCATTGCAGTGATGAAGCCCCATGCCTGAGGGTAGGGGACAGTCACATTGTGGCCTTATGGCTTCCCTCTGGGGCCCTCGAGAGCCTTCTGTGTTATATCCTGTTCAAAGTAATATGAATGTTTTCTAATACTGCAGCTGTGCACGTGTAGATATGGTTAAGTTCCTCAACCCATAGGAAGAGCACTTTTTGGGCGGCTTTTAACGTTGCCCCCAGAGGCGTTGCTAGGGGGGGTGCTATGGGGGCTATAGCCCCTGGTCTTTTGGTTGTAGCCCTGGATAGAATCTCAGGGGCTACAACCAAAAGGCTAGCTAGCCCCCAGTCCTGACAGTTCCAACATTAGCGTAGCCCCGGGTCTTTTTCAGACCTAGCAACACCCCTGATTGCCCCTCCTGGACGAATCCTCCCAAAACTTTGCAAAGAAAGTATATGGCACCGTCAGATTGATTCTGCAAAGTTTGGTGAGGTTTCGTACAGAGGGGCAAAGTTATAGGGGGTCCCAAAATGTGTGGTTTTTCCCGTAGATACATGGAAAATAAAATGTGCTGACGCCTGCAGCCCTAAACACTGGTCGGATTTTCACCAAATTTGTCCCAGGAGCGGCGGCCTGGTCCCGAAAAATTGCTTTTGTAAATTTGGTGCAAATCTGTCCAGTTGTTTTTTTCAAAACAGCCAAAAAGTAGATGGAATAAAATGTGTGATATCTGGGTTCCGTCCGTGGACTCACTTCCCTGTTTGGCCTGCGGACAGGCTTCCAATTGGCACAGGGGCCGACGTGATGTCCGCGGACATTAGACGTGCCTGCTGATTGGATGGTGAAAAGTGTGAGGTGCGTCATATTTTTTGGAAATGCCCACCATGTTGGATTTGCGAACAGTGCCCGTTGTCAGCGAACATTGTAGTAAAAACGTATTAAAAAACACAACATTGCACATGTCAAACTAATGAAAACAATCTCTTGGGGGTGAGGGCTGATGAGGATGGGATATGGCCATAAAAAGCCAAAAAAACGTGAACAGTTTGGGGGACAAGCAGCCCTGTGATGTTCACAAACATCTCAGATGTTCGGTGGCATCCATACATATTTTTGCATTACAGGGTTTGTGAAAAGTATTTTTTTGATGGCGTATAACTTTGGCACCACTCAATGAAACTGTATGACATATTCTGATATTATTCTAGGCGTGACCTTGAATGGTTCTACAAAGTTTGGTGCTGTTTTGCCAAGAGGGAACAGAATTAGAGGGGGGGTCTAACTCTCTCTTTCAAAATACCTTCCTTCTCAAACCCTTTGCTCAGCTACCTGCAACTCTCTAAGGGTCAGACAATTCTCCAGGCAGAGTGTTGGGGTAGATCTCTCTCTGTACAGGTGCCTCCCTCTGGAATGGCCTCCCTACCCCTCTCAGACTTGAGCCGGACCACCTGAAGTCCTGGAAGCAGCTCAAGACCTTCCTTTTCTCCTCTGCTTTCTCTCTCTCCCTCCCTTGCTGACCTACCTGTCTGCTGTGCCCACTGGTGTCTTGACTACCCTCAGAGCTCACTGGGTACCAGGTTCCTTCATTATCTGTCTCCTCTGCACTACATCCGGCCCTCCCGCGCACTTAGAGGCTGTAACTGTAACCTTTACAGTGCCCTGCCTCCTTGCATTTGCCCATGGCCATGCCGCCCTGGCAGCACTTTCTCAGAGCAATGCTGCCCTGATTGCACTTCCCTCTTCCCTCTCCCTGGCACTCCCTCCTCTCCCTTCCCCCTGCACTTTGCATTGTGGCACTTGCACTATCTGAACGACACAAGATTGTTTATCTTATCCTCCCTCTGTCTTCCCTCCCTTGTCTTGTCGCGACTAAAAACCCTTGTGTGCAGGTGCGTTATAAATGACATATCATACCATATCATATCATAGTTAAGGTTAATGCGAAGTTTCTATGGAGTTTCAGAAAATAGCTTTTCTGAATAACTTTCGAACCCTAGCATGAAAAAAGCTGAAATAATATTTTGAAACATATCCGCCTGTGCATGGAAAATTTCAGAATTGTACATTAACAGCTTCATAGTTTAAAAATTGTTTACTTTGATTGTGTTTTGAATATCTTTTAACGTGGGGTTTTCCCATAGGAAAAAAGAAAAGCTCAAATATCTCAAAATTGCCCGCTTCCATTTTTGCAATTTTGGGCACGTGTTTTGTTGTCAGTTAAATCCTATTTAGAGTTGCATTTAAATTGAATAGAATTCGTTTTTAGTTGTTTGCGGCAAACTGATCGCAATTTATCTGCTCGGGCCCACATTTTAAACCCATGTTTATTTCTTTTGGTCCCTGCTTCCAATGTTAAGGAAGCGTGGGACCCCCCTGCATTTCTGCAACCCAAAAATACTGAGCACCCCCGCAACCCCTGCTCTCCAAGTTCGGTATTTTCAAAAGTATGCAGGCAAATTGCACACAAGGTCAAATCAAACATGTGAAATTCGATCAAATGCTTGATACAGCAATTTTTTTTCTTGAACAAATAGGCTAATACTGAATCCTCCAGGTAAGTCATTAATGGAGTATCATTCATGCAAAACTGGTTAGCACAGTGGTTAGTACATTGGCCTTTGAGCTTTGGGAGTTCAAAACCTCAGAGGAGGCCGAAATTGAAATTGTGTATCCTCATCTTCTCTGGATTCAGTAACTACAGGCAAAGAAATACATGCTATTTTAATTGAGTCTCAGCATGAGAATATTTTTTTAGAGTTCATGTTATTTCACTGAATGGCAAATTGCAATGTGTTTCATTCTGGATAAAGGCCTCCATTCTATAGGACAGATGCTATAGCTCAGGGGGTTGAACACATGTTTCTAAAGTATGTATTCACTATGGCGGTTGCATGTTTGAGTCCTGGCAGTGCTGATTCTCCCTTTCAACCTTCCTGGCAGATAATCTGGTGTGAGATTAATATATTTTTGTAGGAGTGCGGTTTCAGATACCGAGCTACTAGACCTGTGGGTGCCACAACAGAAACATCAGGGGCTGATTTCTTAAGCTAAAACAATAGTTTAAGTTACACTTACACCAATAATGGCTTAAGTTCTACTTACACATTTGTTTTAGTTTAGTAAATTTAGTTTTACTTAGACTATTTTTTTGAGCTTAGTAAAACAGCCCAATAACAATATATATGTGGGGCTGATTTACTAAACTGGAAACATTGTGAATTTACACAAACACCAAAAAATGGCGTACATTCTACTTACACGATTTATATCATTTTAGTACATTTAGTCGTCTTAATCTACTTATTTAGTAAATCAGCGCCATTAGTGTTGCATGGTGAAACATGCATGACTATTAAGCAGGTTTTGCTTCATACTAGTCATCGATCTGTTTTTGTGTTAAGTGATAATATGTATCTCCCTGTGCCATGGTTTGCATTGGCCTCCAAATAGAGCAGTATCATGCACATTGAATGTAAAACACAAAACATGTCCATGCTTGTTCTGAGTGTATTTTGCAGTTCACAAACGCCATTATGAAGACAATCTTCACTCTGCCATTCCAAATATAAGGTGTATGACGAGTAATGAAAACTACTCTGTGATTGTAATGTTTTGAATAAGCAAAGATCATTTTCAAGGGTTTTGGCTATTTGCAACTTTTTTTATTTCAACGTAAAATAAATTTGTTTACCTTAAGGAAAAGTAGACTTACCATTTGTTGCATCGCTGCGAGGCACAGAGCTAATCGGAAGTCTGGTTTATCGGGTTAATACAATACATTTTATGTGAGTGCAGCTCGTGTGTTTAGGTGCCACTGTACTAGTCCACAGATGGTGCTCTATTTGCTTTATCTAGCCATGTTTTCTTTCTTTTTCCCAAGTAGTTGTGCTTTATGCATACATTTCCTGAGCATATCTTCGCATTGCATTGCTCCTTCAAATAATCTACGTACAGAATACTCCCTATAAGGGTTTAGGTTTGCTCTTTTTTTCACTTTACAGCATGGAAGCTGAAGTCCTTCTCCTAGAAGGATTAATGAATACATTGTAAATGGACCAATCATGTCATTTGTCATTTGTAAAGCGCCTTTTCCGATTTGTATGGCCTCAAAGGGCTGTAGGTGAACGCCCTTGGGGGACCAAAGTCCAAGGCATGGCAAATTCCTCAGAGGAGTTTAGAATGCGTGTGTGCCAATATGGAGCTACGTAGGGATGGCCAACTCCCTGCTAGCTACCCACGTTGAGCTGGCATGTGGATAAGTACTGCGAGGTAATCTGGGGAGAATGTGAGTGCAGGAGACGCATTATGTGTCCAGCAAGACCACATTTCTGTCATGGGGAGAGCTGCATTCTTATGGCAGAGGTGTTGTTCGATGTGTCTTAAAGTAATGTATGATAGCAGTTGCGTGTAGGTGGGTGGCCGTGCCTTCGGCTATCTTCCATAAGCATGGAGTGTGATATGTGCCTTGGGTTCTTGCTGGAATCTTGATTTCGTAGATATGGTGTGGACTCTGTCCTGTAGTTTGCGGGAGTTTATTATCTTAGTGTGCTTGAGGTTTGCTCACAAGCAGGACCAAGGACACTTTACTGGTGTTTTTTGCCATTTGACCCTTGTATTTATTTGACCTGACCTGGGGTTAAGCCTCCTTTAGGTTATTATCTTCAAGTATGACCTATATTGCTAACTTTTGTCTGTTTAGTACCCTTGCTGTTTTTAGGGTTTGTGATACATTCATTTCAGGTTGATTTTAGGATTCAGACTTTTTCTTAATCTGTGGACATGAAGAACTGCAGCCCGTTCATCTGTGAAAGGTACCTGTATTTGTTTTGTACAAGTGGCTGACATTGACTAACTTGTTCAAAGCATTTGCTGGATTCTGAACCCTGGGGCTTGTAAGGGATCAAGCGTAAGACTCGGACACAGTAGCATGATTGTTGTTGGCCATAGACTTATTTTTTTCTCAAAGCAATAAGAGGGTTGGGGTAAATCCTATCTATCGCTAATCCTAAGGGGGGTTTCCCTGCCTCAACGAAACTTAGGGATGTCTGCGTCAGGATGTCAAACAAAAGAGCATCCTCCGTCCTGTGCCCAAATATCCTAATCTGACCCTTATACTATAAGCTTAATATAATGTGCACAAGGGGACTTCTATAGACTGCATTTGTAGCCTTCTTTCCAGGTTCCAAAATGTTTAAGTTTAAGGTGTAGCAAAGAAAGAAAGAAAGTTCTACTAGGAAAAGGGATTGCCCTTCCCATAGATTCCATCTGGTAGTTTTAAAAAGTCACTTTATCATGGTTCCAGTGTTATTCTCAAAGTGTTTCTTCACAATCCCAAGGGGGATTACCCTTACTTTGGACTTTCACACAATTCCTCTTATTTGTTCCAGTTCCTCACATTCTGTATCTTACACTTGCTTTCTGGGGGTATCCCTCTACTCTTCTCCACTGATTGCTTTTCTTTATGTCACTGGTGTACTCTCCTGCCAGGGTATTTACTCTTTTCTCACTGATTCGAAAAAGAGGTATCATTCTTCCCTTTTGCGTATTGATTTGACACTTTTCCCAACTTGAGGTTCACTTCCTTTCCCACTCTTGGTTTACACTCCTGCCAGAGTTCCACACTGTTTCACAAAGTGTACTTCTCCTAGTTTACTCTTCAGCCAGGATACCACACTGTTTCACAAAGTTCACTTCTCCCGGTTTACTCTCCTGCCAGGATATCACACTGTTGCACAAGGTTCACTTCTCTTGAGGGTTTGAGCCCCAGACTCACTATTTGCCTGGTTCACTGACTTGCCAGGACTATTTTTACATTCTCCGTCATGCACAAAAGAATCTTCTCCAAATATTGGATCCCTGATCCTTTCACATTACGGTTCATTTCGGCTTTTACTTCTTCCTTCAGATATGGGGTTCTCAACCCTTTTCCAGCACTGTTCGCACTCACACCAGTTCCTGTTTTAAAATGTTGGGTCACTGACCCTTTTCTAATATTGTTTGCATCCTTAACATGACACAACATTCACCTTCATATGCTCCGGTAACCCGTTAACTTTCTCTGGGCTTACTGGAAGGCTTTGGTGCTCCTCGTGTCTTCCCTTCTCCGTCTTCTTTGGCTTGCTGACTCTGTGTGTTTCCCGTTTTCCGAAAGCTTTTGCTTTGCTCTCCTCTGCTGCATATGGCTCTTGCTGCTTTGGGCCCTTAAGCGGTAAGCTTCCTTCGGTTTGCCTCTCCTGCAAGCTGTTTGTGTGAGCCTCAGCATTATTTCTGACAGTCTACTTGTCCTCTACATTCTGGACAAGGTACTGACAGAGCCAGCCTAAGCCTCTCTCTTCATTCTGCTGTTCTCTCAGCTGTATCAACTTTAAACTTCCTGGCACGTTGTAACTCCTTCCAAAGACATTGGCTTACCGCTTCTGGTCATCTTCATTACTCAATCCCTCTTCCTTTAGTCAGTACTCAAAAGGTGGGGCACATATGGTGTTTGACTGCAGTAGGTGGGATTTCTTTATCCATACCACAATAAGCCATGTATGTATGTAGCAGAGGTATATATGTGTCATTGGGAATTGCCACTGCAAGACTATTTTGATCTAGTATTCTTCTGTCCCTCTGGAGTTTGTCTTCCCCTACAGGGCCTTCCAGCCGATAGCCACCCCAAGGGTCAGAGTCGGGTAGCTTCTGCCTTTCCCTGGCCAAGTAGGAGAAGCTTCCCTCCAGAGAATTAGTGACGATATTGCTAGATTCGTCACAAGCTCCACCTTGAGATCTCCCGCTAGTGCTTCATGGCCACCGGGGATCCCATTCGAGCCACTCTTTGAGGTCCTGCTTAGCCTCCTGATGGGCAAAGTGGCTTTTCTGCTTGCTATTATCCTCAGGTTGGAGAATGGTGGAGATTGGGGATTTGTGCAGGAACAACCTTACCTCCACTGTTTCGGAGATGGGGTCGTTTGCGCCTCCCCCCATCTTTTTGGCTCAAGGTTATGTCATCTTTTCATATGAAACAGGAGGTGTCCTTCCAGCTTTGCAACTGGCGAGCTATATGCCTTTTGTAGGGCTTTGTCCATTAACATTCAGTGCACAGAGGTATTTCAACCATGCCGGTGCTTGTTGGTTACCTTTGGGTCACCTAGACCAGGAGTTAGGCCATCTGTTTCTGCTGTAAATCAGTGTATTAGGTTGGCAATTGCTACCACATAGTGCAAGCAGGTGTTCCCCTTCCAGGGTCAATTCGGGGTCATCCCAAGGGGCGTGGTTGATGCCTCGTTGACAGAATAAGAGGGACCTCCATTCAGAACATTTGGCCTGCTACAACCTGGGCAGTGTCGGCCTCGTTCATCAAATACTACAAACTGCAATTTGGAGTGCCGGCTTCTATTCGTTTTGGGGCAGCGGTTTGGCTACCAGTAATCACTGAAGTTCTTTTGGTTATTCAATAAAGGGGTGAAGCATAATTTGGTGTGATGTCTCTTTTGGTTATAGGGGGCATGGTATGTCCTCATACGATTAGTACGGTGACGAGGAAGACAGACGTGGATTTAATGGCCTGATTACGTACCTGAGATCTTCATTACTCAGAGTCCTGGTATTCCTCATCACAGTCCTCATTCCCCTTCCTTCCAACCTGGGATCGGGTCAGCATGAAATCATAACAGGCCGAGTCATGCGATCAAACGTGTACAAAGGACTTTAGAGGCTGGGTCTCCAGGTTTGATTGGGAAAGGTATTATGGAAGGTCTGACTCGCAAGGCAGCAGAGGCGTTGCTAGGGGGGTGGAGGGTTAAGGGGGCTATAGCCCCGGGTCTTTTGGTTGTAGCCCCAGATAGAAGCTCAGGGGCTACAACCAAAAGGGTATAGGTAGCCCCGAGTTACGACAGTCCTGGCTTTAGCCTAGCCCTGGATCTTTTCCAGACCTAGCAACACCTCTGTGAGGCAGAGCCTCATATGATTAAGGCTGTGGCATGGAAGACCAGGACTTGGAGTAATGAAGATTACCAGTAAGTAATGGGGCCATTTTGCAGTTCAGTCATGACAAAACTGCACGAACATGCCAGTCCATTAGGACGCACAGGTGTTCTAACCGCACTAACCACTCGCAATGGGAATGTGTATTTCCAGTACTCGGTCCAAATTAATATATTTTCTTGACAAAAAGACTAAACAGAATACTGTTCATAGAATTGTTTCTTTAAAAAAACTTTTAGCACACAACAGAAATGCTATGCCTATACAATTATTGCATGTACTATATCTGCCCTGCCAAAATGCACAGTGCGAAACTCAGGGCGGCCTCACCATAAATCACAGCTTTTCTGGATTGAAGAATGTGAAGCCCATGTTGGCGAATACTTTAATCATAAATGCAACCTAAGTATATTGGTGGACATTATATTTGGGACACATTCAAACCCATTTATGAATGAGGCACTGTGTTGCTTAAGCCAACATTCTCCAAGTTTGCAAAGGTGCAACTAGTTTCAATGAACACACATTTGCAGGTACATGTGTTTATGTTTTCGTCAGTTATACTGGGAATCCCTGTACGAAATGGAGTATTGGGTGGTGGTTGTTATGTTATCCTGTAACTATGTGAAATGTTGTGGTAATAATCAAAGTTGTAATTTTGGACAGCCTTAATGAGTCAACTATGGGCCCAAACAGGTTCTTGCTCCCCATAAACTGTTTGCTGCCGCAGGCGGTCAGATAGCACAGCGAGTTCAGTGCTCCCTTTGACCGTTCGTGTGGAGTCTCCCAATGCAGGTTCGAATCCCGGCAGGGCCAAACTCAGCCTTTCATCCTTTCGAGCTCGATAAATGAGCTCCACACACAGTGGGCAATGATAAGTAGCGCTCCTAGCGCTATATAAAAGCAAATTAATTATTAATATGCTTTGCCAACTCATGTATACGTGCCTATGATGTCAGCATGATGCTTTCCACACCTTGAAGACACAAAGAAGCAGTCACCATCTATCAAGACGCTCTGGCGTGTGTGGCAGGATGCGCTGTCATCCTGTAGTTGCTGGTCTGATTCTATCAATGTATGTATGGCTGATCAAGCATAGCGTGCCACGCAAAGCCTATTATAGCGCCACAGCATGATATTTCTGCTGCACCCGTGCAGTTTCCTCACCCAAACGCAGCGGTGAAAACCCGGTGCTGTGTTACCACCCCCCGCTTTCGAGCCTGACATCTTAATCTACTGAAGAAAACTTCTGCATATAAAACTTTGGGATCAAGGCCCTTTGCGTCATGTTACTCGTGTGCGTAGAGCTGTCTCGCGGCTCTTAAAGCTGTTTAAGAACTAAAGCTTGTCACAGAGATTATTCCCGACACTGCCAGAATTTTAGGGTTGGCAGCAGTGTCAGCTTAATATAAGCACTCATAGGGTTTGCTCATTTTTCTTCACAAAAAATTGTCTATAAGGCTACATCTGATTCCCTTTGTGTAGAGGAATCATCGAGTTTACACGACTTTGCAGACCATTGTGCTTTCTGAAGTGCGTAGTAGATGTTGTGAAGTGCGCAGGTTCTATTTCAGGACCCGGGACGGGTATTTCACTTCCCTTTCTTTTATTTTGAGCTTAAACAGCAAAAAACAATCTTTAACAAAGCTAGATTTCCTGTGGAAGGGGGGCGAGGGGCGGGATCTGTACTTTTAAAGAAAACAAATATGACACACTAGGGGTGCAATCCTTGATGGCAATGTAATATTCATCCCTTGGCAAGAGCAGCCTTCTTCCTCTTTCTTTCCTGCTTAGTGTTGTAATATGAGTCAGTCTTGTTATGTATCACTGACCAGTAGTTCGTGCTGATGGAATCTTGAGGTATGCATGATAGACAGCTCAGGAGAATCTTGAGTGAGTGTTGTGTGTGAGTGGTCTATGAATGTCAGTCAGTTGGGGCCTGAGCTGGGAGTGAAAGGATGGCCGGTGGGTCTGTTCCTATAATGTCTACCTGTGTCTACCTAATCCTGTGATGTACATGCTACAAGTAACTGGAATCTGAACAAATGTACCTATGTATAATAAAGCTTTATGGTTTAACTTACGTGACTCTACAGCTCATCTGTGCACTGGATCAGAGCGCTACCTCACATTTTAACACTGAGATGAAATTAGCACTATCTTCTAATCAGGGGTGGACTAGGAACCAAAAGAAGCCCTGGAAATAATGTTCAAAGTGGCCGATTATTCCAGGTTTTCATCCAGCCCAACCCTTTTCCTATGAGAAAAATGGTAATTAAAATAGGTTACCACACAAAAAAGACCCAGGGTGCAGAGACCTACTGGGAAATCTCCAGAGTTCCTCGTAGGCCAGTCCCCCTAGCTCTAATTGTGTAACATTTCTTTGCTTGTATAACTATTGCATTTGCAGTATTGCAACCACTGCCTTTTGTGGGGTGCATTTAAGGCCCTAAGCAGAAATCCCCTTCACCTCAAAAGCGCATTTAAACAATGCCACGAAAAACACATGTGCTCTACTTCCCTGGCACATGCGTCGCAAGCATTTGAACCTTTCGCCAAAAATGTCTGTGCTTTGTTCCCTGGCACATGTGTAAAACTGCATTGAAGAATGGCCCTGCATTTGCTTTGCTTTCATCTGAACCACCAAGTTATGCGTTGCATTGAAAAACGGCTTTAGATTTGCTGTTCTGTCATCTGAATACCAGTTGTGCACTGCATTGAAGACGGGCCTGCGTTTGTTTTTCTTCTCTTATCTAAAATACCACAAAGTTATGCTCTGCATTGAAAAACAGCCCTGCGTGTTTAATTCCACCTGAATGCCAAAAAGTTAGGCAATACATCCGGAAACAGCCCTGTCTTATTGTTCATTTCACATGAGGGGCAAGGATTTTACATTGCAACCCAACACAGCTTTTGTTTTCCCTTTCATGTGAAAGGCAGCACTCTGAAACTGTCAAATCAAAAGAACCTTGTGCAGAGGGTCTACCTTTCCGTGTCCATGAACAACAGTAATTTCAAACCCATTCAAAAGGTCAAACTAAAAGAAAATCCTGTGACCTACCGAACCGCATTTCAAACATTAAATGAGAAATACGGCTGCACGCGTGTGAAAGAATATAAAGAAAACATGACATTTAAAAGCCAATGTGAAATTGTGGCTTTTGCTTGCACAGAAATGTCAGTGAGAGTGGCAGGTGGCTACACATGTACATTATGTTCTCCCCCACAAGACTTCAATCACTTTGAGATTCGGAATAACCAGTAAAACCATTTCTGGGCTCAATTGGAAGCCTGGCCTCCCCCTGGAAGTTACACTTATAAGTAAACTGTTCAGCAATGACATATGACGGGGCTGAGGGCGTGATAATTACAGGTTCTGCCAGACTAAAAGGCAGTACCAGCAGAAGGGACAAAGAAAGCCAGTGGGGCTCGTGATTGACCAAGAAGTGCGAGTTCCTCCAGCACCCACTCTGAAGGACAAACTGACAAACTTCAAAGAGCACAATAAAAGTCCTTTGTTGCAAGCTGAGTCAGGGCGAGACATTTTGCTGTACGGGTTGAAGCACCTCCTTCCCATGTGTGGCAGATCCTCTGAATTGACATTAAAGGATCTATGCATTTTAGGCATTTTTCCCCAGCACTCGGAATAAGAAATAATGTTGCTTTATGATATTATTCCATGTGATTTTCAGGCGGATTTTCAGAGACTAAGTGCATGTTTCTAGGACTTTGTGAACTGAAATGGCCAGTCAAGACTGGCTTCTGGCTGATTTTAAAATGGGACAAATTGAACAGTTGGTGGCAAGATGGCGATGTGCA
The DNA here is from genome assembly GCF_040938575.1 of Ambystoma mexicanum. NCBI lineage: Eukaryota > Metazoa > Chordata > Amphibia > Caudata > Ambystomatidae > Ambystoma > Ambystoma mexicanum. The sequence continues at coordinate 1,104,966,820 of NC_090927.1, forward strand.
TTATGAATATGCTTAATTATTCGCAAAGTGATAATTATCATACATTTTATGAAAATGACCAAAAGGTGCCAATGGGCCATGCTACCTCGCACAGGGTTGCTGATCGGCTTGTCTAATTCCCCATGACCCCCTGAAACCACCTATCTATTTCTTATGGCGGTGTCTAATATAAATTGGAAGTTATGATACATAACTCAGTTTTGCTAGAAAGTTGGCCAAGAGAACAAAGAACTGTCATAAATGTCAAATAGACAGATGGTGATCCCTCCCCTTGAAACAATGACACCAGGGAGCGTGGAAACGGGTGGTAGGCTGTCCTATCCCAGGGCAGGAGTAAATCTAGGGAACTTCCCCCAGATTGTAAAATAAATTGTCATTTTGGGTTATATAAGGGGGGACTGTACTAGACACAGGATCAAACACACACACCAGAATCCAGGGTGACAGGAGAAAGAGGACGGAGGCACCTGATCCCATCCAAGAGAGTGCAGAGACCAGACCCTTGCCTAGCTGATCTCATCCAAGAGAGTGCATAGACCAGACCCTTGCCTAGCTGTCCAGAGAGTCCTGAGGTTCAGCCTGGCTGTCCAGAGTCCCACCCATGAGAGTGCATAGACCATACACCTTGCCTAGCTGCCCAGAGGGTCCATAGATCCTGCTGACTTTCCAGAATCCCACACCAAGGCTTACTTTGTAAGTAGCACATAACCCCAGTCCCACATTGTATACCCCTCTCTTTTGTAACCTCAATCCCATTAAAAATCCCATAGAAAATCCTATTGGAAATCCCATTGAAAGTCCAAATTGTCAGTATAATTCATTCACCTTTACATAGAAGAATCTGCATTAGCCTTTGTATGTTAGTATATTCCTTTGATAAATCTTTCAGTTGTCCGTATAAGTCCTTAGTATCATTTTGAAATAAATCAATTAATTACCCTTTGAAATTCACTTTCAATATTGTTTCCATTCGAAAACAATTTTGATGGGGAAAACTCTCAGCATGCAGATATTACCGCGCACGCTCTCGGATCATTCCCCAGTGACACTGGACATTGCTCTGCGGCCTGCCCTCCCTCGCCATTCCAACTGGCGCTTCAAATCAGATGCATTACATGACATAGTTTTTAAGGCCGACATCCTTGCAGATATTAATTTGTTTTTTGATGAAAACAAACGTCATGACACAACTGATGGGGTTAGGTGGGAGGCATTCAAGGTGTTCATCAGAGGTATGCGCATCTCTAGGGAAGCAGGGGTCCTGAAAGACATTAAGAACTCTTTACAACGCTCTAAGACCAAGCTTAAGGAACTCGAGCAGGAATACGTCTCCGCCCCCTCCCCACCCAAGCTGGCGCAGATACATACGGAATTGGAATCCTTTGAGGCCCATGCCCTCAGGGAGATACGATACTATGCCCGGCCCATTGCGGCACGGAAGTACGGTGAGGGGGAAAGACCCGGTCGAACCCTGGCCAGACTGGCCCGGATCAAAGGGGGTAGAACCCGGGTCGAAAGTATCAGGGACAAGAACGGAGTGCAGAATTGGTCTGACCAACTCATTCTGGAGACCTTTGCGGAATTCTACTCTGCCCTCTATGCCCCACAGCACGAGCATGGCCCGCAAGAGCTGAATCTCCTCCTGTACCGTATCCCCATGTCCTATATATCCCACAACACTAAAGAGCAACTGGACGATCCCATCACCACTGAAGAGATAACCGCGGCCATCTCAGCCCTCCCCAAGGGCAAGGCTCCCGGCCCAGATGGCCTAACCGCTGAATTTTATCAAGAACATGTTGCCCTACTAGCCCCTCGCCTACATGAGGTGTGGACCCAGTCACTCCGTCTCACCACTTTCCCCCAGTCCCTGCGTGAGGCCATTATAACCATGCTTCCTAAGCCGGACAAACCCCCAGAGGAGTGCGGCTCCTACAGACCTCTTTCTCTCATGAATACAGACACCAAAATATTTGCCAAGGTCATTGCGAGCAGGTTCCTCCCCATCATGACATACTTGATCCACCCGGACCAAAGTGGCTTTGTCCCTGCCCGATCCACTGCTTTAAATATCCGGCGACTATTCAGTGTCATCTCTAGAATTGACCCTAAAGCTAACGCGGTTGCTGTGACACTGGATGCCCAAAAGGCATTTGATGTGGTTTCATGGCAATACCTGTGGGCGGTTCTTGAAAAAATGGGAATCGGTCCATGCATGCTGTCCTACATCAAACTGCTGTATACAAATCCTGTGGCCAGAGTCCTGGTTAACTCTCATATGTCTGCTTCCTTCACCCTCCATAGAGGAACGTGCCAGGGATGCCCATTCTCCCCCTTACTCTTTGCTATGGCTATCGAGCCTATAGCGGATAGTGTAAGAGACAAACATACCCGCAAAGGGATACTCCTGCGCGACACGCCCAAAATCATATCGCTGTACGCGGACGACGTGCTTTTGTATGTCAGGGAACCCTCGGTCCATTTAGACCCGATCATCCGCGAGATAATTAAAATAGGCACATTCTCGGGCTTCACTATAAACTACACCAAGTCAGACATCTTCCCTCTTACGGCCGCAACTCCCCAACCGACATGTGAATTCCCTCTCCGGTGGGCCCCAGAGGGCATCAAGTATCTTGGGGTTCAGTTATCCCTGTCTAGATCCTCCTTATTGGATGACAACTATACTGCTGCCGCGCAATATGCAGAAACTAGAATGGTGAGGTGGTGTAACCTCCCCCTGTCCCTCTCGGGAAGACTGTCGCTAATCAAAATGATTATAGTTCCAAAGCTCCTATATATATTCGCTAATGTCCCACTTTGGCCTGGGAAGCAATATTTCACAGACTTGCACGCAGAGTTCGCCCGGTTTTTATGGCATTCTGGCGCCGTACGCAGGAAGTGGCAGCATATGACTTTACCCCATGAGAAGGGGGGTTTTAACGCCCCAGATCTAATCCGATACTGGATTGCCGCACAAGCCCAACATGCAACACACTGGTATAAACACCTGGACCCGCCTCCTCATGTCAAAGTCGAGATCCTGGCAACTAAGGATGTGAATGTTATGTCCTTGATCCTCTTCCACTCGTATCAATCCGACGCCCCGGCTGACCCAGTGGCCACCACGATCAAGGCATGGAAACTGATCCTGCAATCCCACTCTGAACACCGCCCGTACTATAAATGGTTGCCTATATGGTCATTCCCAGGCCTCGCCCTCACACAGGATAAACTCTTCATGAGTTACTGGCTTGACCTGGGGTATCGGGCGCTCTCCGACTTGTTTCCCGAGGGGAAATTCATCACCCCGCAGACATGGAGACCAGGACACTCCAAGTCAGCACTGGAGTTACTGTATTACTTTAGACTTAGAGCCGCGGTGTGGGACATGTGGCCCTCATACCTGGACGAACCCCCTGAATCCCCGGAGTTCTGCTACATCGCAAATTCTGCGGGAGGTAGGGGCATAACATCTGCCCTGTATAAAATGTTGATGGTACACTCTGCAGAACCATCCCACAAGCTTCGGGACGCTTGGAGCCATGAATTGGGGTTGGCAATCACTGATGACATGTGGGCGAAAATGTGCATACACACACGCAAGGTCTCCCTCAACTCTAGATTTAGATGCGTGCAATATAAACTACTCAATCGCCTGTATTATACTCCTTACATGGTGGGGAAATTCACACATAATCAATCCCATGTCTGCCAGAGATGCAGATCCAATGAAGTGGATCATGCCCATATTTTCTGGTCCTGTGGAGCGCTGGCCCCGTTCTGGGAGGCTGTGCTTGATGCCCTCTCTGAGATGGTGGGGTTCTGGATTAATCCTGATCCCCTGGCTGTGTTGTTCGGACTGTGGGAGGGAACTGGGACAAAACGTGCTGCTAAATTTTTGAATGTGGGGGCTATAGTGGCTAAAAGGTGCATCTTGCTGGAAGCGGCGCTCCCCCCCTTCACTAGAAATGTGGTTAAAGACTCTCACCTGGACGCAGGTGTGTGGAGGACTATATCAATACATTACCTGCGAATGCTCGCCACAAAAATGTGTGGACAGCATTTTGTAGCTATTTGAACGGTAAACCTTACTTGGAGCTTCTATCCTTGCCTCCGTCACCGGATCGGACGGATGTGCAAACTGGACTATGAGCAGCCTCACTAGACTTGATTCGCTCTCAGAGAATATGCCTGTTTTATAACCTATGTATAACTTGTTTTGTCCATGCTCTTCAGTATGAAATGCGGATTGTCGATGTAATGTTTAATGCACCTGTTACTGTTCCTTGCCAATGAAGAAAAGTTTTTTTTTAAAAAAGAAAACAATTTTGATGAGTGTTTTTACTAATTATAGTCATTAAAGTATAGCCTCAACAGAATTAGCCCTTTTCACTGAAAACCGAAATTGTCTGTGTATTGTGTGCCTTCCTACGAATTCCTAATCTGCATCTATTCCATTGAAAAACCCAAACCATAGTCTCACTGGGAGCAATCCCTTTCTGTTAGATTCCTATCTGTTCTGTGCGTCTGTCCTTGTCCTTAAAAACGAATTCTGATTTTGACATCTACCTGTCATCACAAATCCTGTGTAAAAAAAAATCCCATTTGCCGTGTGTATTGTTCTATTGCAATTCAGTTCTTCCCAAAAATCGATTTTCCTACCTTGCTTTCACGTTGCCCTGGTGTGCTGAGTAGTAGTCTTTAGGCTTCCTGATCTCCTAAAGTGTAGCAACACAAATTTCCTTTCTAGCTGTCCCGCCGCAGTTGTGAGCTGCTGTGCGGGTAACAAGCAAATCCGATTCTGCCATTTTGCTCTCAAATCGGGTTTTCATTTTCTTTTCTGACTTCCCATTTTGGAGTGGTGGGCTGTATTTTAAATCTGATTTTTCTCTATTTATCCGTACTCCTTGCCACTGCCTTCCATCCAAAGGGTATTAAGTTAGCTTATGTTTGGGAGTGAGTGTTGCAGGGGGAGTGCTTAACCTTAGTGCAATCACATGCTTGAAAACTATTTTTCCTGTTTGCCGTTAAAGATTCATATGAACTGTTTTCGGATTTCTGAACCAAATGTTCTGTAGGAAACATGCATTGTGTGCCACAACATTGGTGGCTGGTGTCAAATTTTTTGATTTTGCTTTTGTTAATTAAATAATAAATTAATAAATATCTTATTGATACACACGAGCCTGGTTCCTAGTCCTTTGTGACACGGGATGTTTGTATAGGTGGGTGCGAGACGGGTTGGAGGCCTACTCAAATACAAGAATCCATGGGTTACTTAAGGTAAAAGGCGTTTTTATTGTGCGCCACATTCATTGACGGGGCTGGAGTGTGCCGTGTTCTAAAACCATGACACTTTGTGGTGTACTTTGCAGGCCAATATTTTTCTGTGATATTCTGTTTACAACGTTTCCCCACTTGAGTACACAGCGATCAGGCTTTGAGTTCTCTTATGTGTTTTGGGCAGTCAACTGCTTGGACGTTGGCCTGTGTTGGCCATCATTGGTGGAGTGCCGTCCTGCTCACTAGTGCAGATCACCTCAAGGTAATGGGTTTGGCACTGTTCTTGCCCCAAACAATGTGTCCTACACTGGATCATCCTATTGGATGTGGTTGCATTTTGTGCCTGTGATAAGTCATTACAAGGAGGCTCACTGTAGAGGGTGGACCAGGAGATGGCGCCAGTGGGTGGTCCCATCCCATGGGAGGCCTTTGTCTGGCAGCCCCTTCTCTTTCCTATCTCCCACCAGGGTCTCTCTTCACTTTACTTCCCTTTCCAAAAATAAAACACACCATTCACTGATGCCAGATAGGGAGAAGGGGCTCTTCCGTCAGTTCCACCCTAAGGATCTACCTTTGACCCCTCTGAGGGAAGGTGGGCTGACAGGACAGAACCCTCAGAGTGAGATCACCTCCACCTCCCTCCTCTGGTGGGCTTTTTTCTCTTTATTTAACGGTTCTCAAGTTCCATACCTTTACAGTTTGTCAAGTCTGCACTCCAAAATTCCACTTCACTGCTGTTCTGTATGCTGGCCTTTACACAGGGCTGGGATTGAATAGGTTCTCCCTTGGCTGGAAAGGTCAGATGTTCTATCTGCGCATGTTACGTGGCAGGAACCATTTATACTCCTGGGAGAGAGGTGTAAGTCTTCCATAACTGTGCTCTTCGGGGAAGGAAAACTACGTCTGTGGGGTAATTATGGCTCCCTCATAGTCGTTATTCCATTGGATCTATATTAAAATTTTCCAGATCCGCTTCTGGTTTTCTGTCTGTGAGAGACAGACATTCTGGGAGATGTAGCCCTTATTTATTTGGCCCTTCAAAAGGTTCTGGGATACTTGGCCTTGGGTTATGTCCTTAAGATGATTCCCTGGCTTTGAGAACGAGGTTATATCACTCATATGTCCTTGTGATGATCTCCGGGGGTCAAAGTGGGTAGCGGGCATACTGGCAGAAACGACTCTCCTTGGATAACCTTGAGACGGTACACAATGAGCTGGGCTCAGGAGCATTTGTAGTTGGGGCATGCTGCACTTATAGTTGGAAGGCATCTCCAGGAGGGGGCAACAGTGGTCCGCTGCCACATCACTCATATGCTTGAGCCCACCATGCATGCACAGAATTCAGTGCTCTGTCGCAGTATTACATACGACTCAAGACAACCACTCTAACAGTTTGCAGCTTGAGGGCTATTGTGAAGTTGATCAGTTGTATTTACAAATACTGAACCACTCAGACACTATCTGGTTGGAGTAGATTTGACAGTGGGCTTGAAATTAGTCAATCTCTTCATGCACAGTCACAGTTTCGGCTGTACACACTGGATCAAGCAAACTATCATGACTGTAGACAGCAGCTTGGAATCTGAGGAGTGGGATCAGGTACTGATGGATAGCTTTCATAGAGTGCCATGATTCACAGGGCTATGGCAATTTTGCAGGGAGGCAGCAACCCCAGACCCGAGAATGCTTATATTAAATTGAAGGCTGCATTTTCCGCCAAGACACTGCTTTTGGGTCACTCACCCTCCAAACCTGGGAAAGTTCAAATGGGCTCGTACGACACCACATCCTTCTCGGATGAGTCTGGTTCAGGCACATATGGCCAAGAAACACCAAGATACTGAACCTAAACTATCTAAGAAGCATGCTCCTTCCAGCTGATACAATGGTATGGAGGTAGGGGGCACCTCCCAGTCGATTGTCGCTGGTGAAACATGTATGGAAGAAGAGATGGGTCACATGTTGACCAAGGGGAAATACTTAACGCTTGCACTTCAAAAGGACAACAGAGAAAAAGGGAAACCCGTGACACACCAGTATATAGAGATACACTCCTGGTTACAAGTGCAGACCGCTCTCTCGTGTTTTGCTTTTCTAAACTCAGCGCGGATCCATTATGCTGCCCACGATGCGCACCTACGGTTGCTAAGCAACCAGACTGTATCATCCTCATTGAGGCCGGTACTTGAAGATATTGTCACGCTGAGTGCCATTTTCGATTAACAGTTTACTGCCATCTTTCATACAGTGCATACACACGAGAGATGATCAGCAAAGCTATGTGTATGTAGGGTGTTCCAGATAGAGGGAGTTGATCCCTGGGTTGGCGAGATTAAACCGGCTACCCGATCATGATGAATTGGGAGAATTTTCCGCAAGGTTTTTCCTGTGAACAACTGCAAGGGTCCTTGAGAGACAAAAGCTCTGCTTTGTTGTAGTGCACATTAGGGGTTTCATATTAGAGATCCCCAGCACAACTAGTGACTTAACTATATAGCTCCTGAGGAATGTTCAACATTTATGGATTCAAAAACTGAAACATGTCGAGCCTCAGTCTTTGCTATGTGCCAAGGCTTATGGGAAACTTAAACAGCACCACATTTAGTCATAATCACTCCACGTGATCTGTTATTGAATTACAGACTGTATTGAAAGGAATTTTCAGGTTTTAGATAACATGATCCTGCCCTTACTCTGTAAGATCAAGAGTCACGTTTTGCACTTTTTGCACCTTTTTTGACTGTTTAAACTTCATTCTGTGCCCTATTTTCACACATGACTGAGTGTGTGAGTCTCTGTATGTATCTATATATGTATGTTATAAGGTTGAATACACTTCCTTGGTTTATTAATATTTATTGAATAAAGTATTTTTTAATGTTTTATCAACTACTTTTTTGCCAATTGGGTTGGTGAGATACTCTTGGAATTATTCTTACTGTGGATGCCTTAATTATTCTACACCCATTCTCTTGTTTGTTACTTCAAAATGGACGCCATCTCTTAGAATCATGAAATACCTCTAGCCCCGCCTCCATACACGCGTAGATAAGGAGGCAAGGAGAAAGCACAATGCAGAATTCACCCACCATGCCTTTGGAAACAAGGTCAGGTGGCCCTTATCCAAGAACTAGATTTTGGGATACTGACTAGGTGGAAAACACATAAAGGCCCAAGAAAGGAGAGAATCACATCTAGGATAAGCAATCGAGTTAATTTCCCGGCAATGCAAGAATGTTCATTGTCAGTAAATGGGGTGTCCCTGTACTAGCAAAATGTCAGTCAGCCACAGCCCTTCTTCCTGTCCAGGGGTTGTGGAGGAAGAGGGCATGCTTGGAGTCAGGGTGCTTAAAGGCTGGACCCTACTAAAGTTGGGTGTCCCAAACACAGGATTCCTTCAGGTAATAGGGCAAATTGCTCTGTCTGTGCATTTGGAATGCTATATCAGTGAATGTATTGTATTGGAGGGGGAAAGTCACTTTTAAGTATTTTTACATATTGGGTAAGGGTTAGCATGTTCTTCATTCCGTAGCCCTTTCGAGACACATTTCTGAGATGCCTTTTATTAGCAGATTGATACAGCTTAATTCCACAACAAAACCTACACCAAGTACACTATGGGCCTGATTCATGGGAAATTGTGCATTTCTTCCGCAATTGCTGCATTCCGAGAACGACACTGTGCGCAGAATAAAAAATGCGTGCACGCATATTCATGGAATGTACTGCGCAAAGTAAGTGGGCCTCATTACGACCCAGGCGGTAAGTTACCGCCTGGGCCGTGACTTTACCACCATGGCGTAAACTACGTTTACGCCATGGTGGTTGGCGGACTTACCGCCCCATTCCGAGTTTGGCGGGGCGGTAAGTCCCCAATCCCCATTTACCCTTCCCCATTCCCATTTTTGCCCCATAGGGCATAATGGGAGTGGGGAAGGCGTTAATTACGCCACCGTAAATTACGGTGGCGTAATTAACTCCACGGTCCCTTAGCGCCATGGATTTTAACACCTGCTAAAAGCAGGTGTTAAATCCGCCATGGCGCTAAGGGACCTCGTACTCAGGCGGTAAGGGTCGGCGCTGTTTACGGCGCCGTAAACCCCTTACCGCCTGAGTTGTAATGAGGCCCAGTGTATTTACAAATCGCACCCAGTACACCGCTGACACATCCCACGCAAATCATAAACAGCCAGAACAGCTACCTTTGTGTGCTCCCCTGGGCGCGAATACACACGCCCTTGAAACAGTGCGTGGGGTCCCCCACAAGCAGGCCTGCCCCCTGGGAACCCTGCGCAGGGTCCCCTGTAACTGTTGCTGGCACCCTGACAAAATGCATATGAAAATACGGAAATCGGATCACACTCGGAATTCTGCGTGCAAACCCCCTTAAACCTTACCTTCACCCTGCTACACTGCTTACGCGCACCCCTAAGTTAGATCGGAACCCCGGTTGTGTACATGCACCCCTGATTCTAACATGAAGACCCACCTCTGCGCTGCGATTCCTATGCGCAAGTGTCTTTACGCCTGCCTTCGGGTGGCATAGAGATGGGGGGATTTGCGTGGCCATTTCTATGCGGAGAGGCTGCATGGGTGGTTCCATGAATGCGTGATGTTTGGTGCAATTGTGGGCACGCGAAGGACTGCCTGCGGGCCGTCCCTCAGAACAGCCACTTTTTCACATGTTCTTCCCCAATCTCTGTGTTCCACCCCCTTCCCAAGGCTCTGTGCAAGCCGTGCCCACGCTATGCGTGGTGTCTCGCGTAAGGTGCTCGTCGACTCGCAAAGACCTTCTGGCCCTGCGCAAACTCCACGCAAGTCCCAAAAAAGTCCTGCGCAGTCATTTCCTTGAATCGACAGATGCGGATTTGCACACAGTTTGGCGTAAGAGATCCCTATTTTCAGCACATATATTTCCATGAATCAGACCCTATACGTTTTATAAAGGTTGTTAAAAAGTGCTTATGTGAGTCCAATTTTCTTGAACAACGGGAAACATCAGCGAAACCTGTTTTTATTCAAATAAATCAAAATAGAGAAGGATTATTATCATAAAGTCCACAAGTGGGGCCTGGGGAGCCGGAAATACCATGAAATAGTGGGCAGCGGACTTCAAACATGCAGCGTGTCCTCGTGCAACAGTGCCGGCTAGGAACTGCACAACAGAGGATAGAGAAATAACTACCACATAGACTCGATGATTAGGCAGCCATCTTCTTCGATGCCCAGTCAACCCCAGAACCAGAACTTCTGAAGTTCAGATAAAAGCAGAAAGCATATCTGTTCTTATCAGCCAACTGACTCAGCACCTGCGCTACTGTCAACTCTCCCCCACCCCAATGCCCTGAAACCCTGCAAGTTCTCTGAAATGTCTTTACGGTGAAGTGAAAACTATAGAAGACGCCAAAGAAATTAAAATGAATGCTGTCAATGGTATGATGGAATGTTCATGAACTGTATGAACTAAAAATGCAAAACCAAAAGTTGATGGCTGGAAGGTTTTGAATAAATCATAACCCCAGGCACAGCTCTGGTCAATCTTCCAGACCATCATTTTTCAGCCTGCCAAGCGATTAGAGAAGGGGAAAGACATATGCAAATCAGGCCTTGTCCCACCCCAAAAGGGGCAATCCAGTACACATTGGTAGGTCACATCCCTAAAGCACGGGATCGCAAACATCCCCATACATGTTTCGGCCTTGTTGGGCGTTATCAGTGAGGAGTAGCTTGCGTCTCTAGGCCCAGCAGTTTCGGGACCCACATCTGGCCATACCCGTGCCACTCCGGGTGACTAAAGCAAAACCAAAAGTTGATGGCTGGAATGTTTTGAATAAATCATATTCACAGGCACAGCTCTGGGCAAATCTCCAGACCATCGTTTTTCAGCCTGCCAAGCAATTACAGAAGGAGAAAGGTGGGGGGAGTTCAGCCTGCGCTGCTATGTCACATAACTTCAGTACAATACCACAAACATCCCCTGACATGTTTCAGCCGTGTTGGGTGTCATCAATGAGGGGTAGCTTGGGTCTCTAGGCCCAGCAGGCTCAGGACCCACGTCTGGGCATACCCGCTCAACTCGGGGTGACTAAAGCAAAATAACTTTTCAGCCACTACAATAGCAACTACATACATCACGAGTTTTACTGTAATTCTGCAATTTTTTGCAGAATTACTGACAAACTCATTTACTTTTATTGCCACTCAGTCTGTCAGATTTACCCTCAGATTTCAAGTTGGGGGTGGGGTGGGGGGGTAGGGCAGTGTCAATCCCCGTTTTGAAGTCCATACCACTCCATGGGGAATTTTGCAGATTGCTGGTAATTACACCCTGGTAAATTTACTGGTAAATTTGCTGATTTGGGGGTAAAGTTGAGGATTTACCTGCAGTAACATGCTGGAGTAAAATCCTCCACTTCTCCCCTAATCTAAGAACGCAGAGGTGGGGTAAAACTGTCAGTAATTCAGTTACTATCAATAAAAGTGTCAGTACTGGAATTGCAGCCAAAACGTACCCACAGTACCAAAATCGTAATGAGGACCATAATGTCCATCAGTGGCTAAAAACCTAACATGGCTCCTCTCAATCATGGGCATTGCTGCTTTGTACTGTGGATAGTACCTCAAATACAAAGCACAGTTTTGTCCCTAGCTAATGGAGAAATGCTCCACAAGAGGGCAAATGGGAGCCTGGGGCATTCTAAAATGGAAGCACCATGAAGCATTGAGAGATCTTGATGCTCGCACTAGATTGCCTCTCCCACACTGACTTGAGTCAGGGTCAGAAGGCTGCCACTGCCACAGCCTGTTCAGAAGCAGGGAGAGGGAAGGTAAAAGGAGGTGCCTTGTGCTACGCCATTCACCGTCTGGGCATGCCACTACTCTCGACTTCACCTAGAACAGCATGTGCGTGTGTGGCTGAGCACTACTATGATAAAAATCAGAGAGTCTGAGTCCATGTTGTATAATGTACGTGTGTGAGCGATGGAGTGTTTGAGAACGTGTGTGTGTTCAGAGCACATTTGTATTTATGTGTGCATGTGCAGGAGAAAAGAGGGTGGTGGGAAAAGCCAGCATACAAGCGGAATGTGGGTACCATGAAAACATGTTTTAAAGTGCAACACTGGCATGTTTAGTGTGCACTACGAGCATGAGCATGTCTTTTACTTTGTAATACCGTCCTATTTTTGGGGGATTTTCAGCATGAGACATGTTTTACAGCGCAATGCTGGCATATTTTTTTGAGCAATTTTGAGCAAGAAATCATTTTTTCAACAATACCAGCATATTTTGGGAGCATTGTGCGCATACAGGCATGTGTTTCAGTGCAATGCTGGCATATTTTGGGGGCAGTTTGAGTGTGGAAACGTGCTTCACAGGGCAATGCTGAGGTATATTGTCCAGCACTTGGAGAATGTACAATGCAGACATAGTTTGGGGAACATTAAGCATGGAAACATGTTTTACTGAGAAATCCTGACATGCGGTGGTGCTCTTTGAGTGTGAAAGCATGTTCTACATTAGCAATGCTGGCATACATTGTTGAACAAGCCTTGTTGGCACAACTATCAGGAAGGGGGAGTGCTGGCAATTCAGGGACTCTGGGCTAGCTAGCCTTTTGGTTGTTGCCCCTGAGCTTCTATATGGGGCTACAACCAACAGACCTGGGGCTATAGCCCCTTCAGCCACATCCTAGCAACGCCACTGGCTGGCATATTGTCATGATACCCCTCATTATCTTCATTGGGCACAGCTTTCTTGAACGCATGGAAATGCTGGCTAATATTCACGGGGCAGGCCTGATGATTTTCTGTGTGCAAAGCCAGTACAGAAATGTACTGCAAAATACTTGTGTGTACTATTAGAGCTCTGGCATCTATGGGAGTTGCTCCTATTCCCCCCAAGGAATCAACAAGTACATTGTATGGGTTTGAAGACAATTTTCTAAAATGTCTGCAATAAAACGCACAATTTCAGCTAATACTTTTCTTGAGGGGAGGGAGAAGTCCCTTGAACCTCCCTCATTTATTGCCCTCCAATTTAAGAGCTCAGTGCCACTGCTTATGCAAGCAGCAACAAAACTGGTGCTAAGTGCATTCACCCATTATCTGGCACCAGTGCAGAGGTTAGATGGTCTGGCAGCAGGTGCACATGTTGCCACGCTTCCCACCTCTAGCTCTGAAGCGCCTGAGAGTTTCACCTTCTCTGCGCCTGCAGACAGAGCTGTGCTAATGAAGATGGGACTCGGACAGTAGGAGCTGTCGATGACTCAGCATCATTTGGGATGCATTACATGTCTCTTCCTGGGTAATGTGAAGGACATACTTGAAACAGTGCCTTTAGTTAATGCTTCTGAGTTTTGTGTCTCCCCGGGCTCACATCACACAATCCTGCCACGAACTGGCAGACCATGCGCTTCGCACATCTTAAGGATGCTGCTGCATGAATCAGTCTTCTTGCTCATCAGCAAATGTGCCCCAAGCGACCAAAGAGGATCAATTCACACCTAGCCGAATGACCACCAACCACACCTTTCCACTCCTGCACTTCTCCCTCTACACCCCACCCCCCCACCTTGTCATGCACTTGCAGGTAGGATTGTCACAAGGCCAACATAACCGTTTCTTTGTTGTTGTATTCTTATGATTTCCCATGTTCGACCCCCGTGCCCCCCCACCCTCGCACCCCTCATTTTGTCTTGTGGCACCTGGAAACACCTGTGTATTGGCGCCGTACAAAGTCCAATAAAATAAAATAAATAAAACAATGTCCTCATCTAATATTAATAACATCAGTGGCCAGATTATCTAACATTTACAGAGTCCTAAAAAGTGAGCAAATGCTTGGATAATATAGACAGGTTTTGTCACAATCAGTCTGGCAGCTTAATTATGCATGTAGGTTTTGCTGTTCACGCATCGTGACAAAGGGCATGTTTTTCTGCACAAGCCAAAAACAACCTTAGCCATGTGCAAAGGCATGTTTATCATGATTCCAGGTAAACAGACAGTGCATGTACACATTGCTGTACACATGCGAAACCCATTGCTGTAAAAAACATGCACAGCAATTGCCAAAGCGCATCCCTAGCAGTGTGTACATGTGCTGTATGGTTACCTGGCGTAACTTGCTGTTATAGTCAGCATTTGTTTGTACTCGCCAAGGAGTCATTTGCTGACAGCGCAATGTGTTGCACCAGCCGTAAACACGTTTACATACTGCTGCCCCTCGATTCTAATTTCTGGCATCAACACTTACCAACTGTGTGATTCTTGGCAAATCACGTTACTTTCCTACATTTTCCTAATGCCCTTGTTAGAACATGTTGGTGTCTGCATCCTGATTTCAGCAGGACACTCCATGCCATAGTGTTGTACGTATAGTGCTGCATATTTGAGACGCCCCTGTTGCCCAGGGAGTAACTAGCACTGGTGCAACTAGTGCAGCTGCACTCGCACACAGGGGAAGGGGCCCAGCCACGAAGCATGTGATCAAATGTTCATGCCACTGCTCACCCAGCAAATCATCATGCCACTACATACCCAGCAAACCCTCATGGGTCTACAAGGTATTACCCAAAGTGACCTTTTACAATTGACCTTTTGTCCTATTTGACCTAATTATAGTGGTCCTAATTGACCACCTACACAATTGACTTTTAGATTATTTTAGTTATTTTATATATGTAGTGGGTTGGTTTTGGATTATAAATAATATAAGGGGATTGGGTGGGGGGTTGCAGGGGATTTTGGATTGGTGGGGGGTTTTCAGGGGTCCCCCCCACATATATGTCCTAATTGACATTTTAAATTAGGTCACTTCTCCCGAGGTCAATCCTCCTGAGGTCAATTGTGAAAAGGTCAATTAATAGACATCCGGTCAATATTTGTCAATGTTTATAGGCCACGTCCAGTGCTTGTTGGCAGCAATACAATAAGGCAAAAGCAAACTGGAGCTAACCCACTCGGTGCTTCTAACATATTGCTTCATTTGTTTTCAATTGAGAGCCTGGAACTGAGTGGCACCACAGCTATTCTTTCAGGGAAGAGATCATCAGCTAAGGTCAGTGTTCGATTTCGTTTGAACTTTCCCACCGTCACACTCACACCAGCAGTGCAGCAGGGACAGGTTGCTCAGTTGCTGAGCAGAGGTCCATGATAAGCTAGTAAAGACTCTGAGGACATGCGTCAAAGCCAATATGTTTTTTCAGTGTCTATTATAAAATGGTGTCACAAAAACAGGAAATTGGGTCTTGAATCCCTGTACACCTTTACATTAATCTTTGAGGGCACTTCCTCGTCCCTAATCCAGTCTCTGTACTGCAACTGGTGATTATCCAGTGCCAATTCACTACAGTCAGGGCACCCTTAATGTCTGATTTATAATCCCTCTCAAAGGGAGGACCTAATGGTGCTGGCCTTATCTCACTGACTCCCTCAGGTCAGGGACTCCTAGGTGACCTGCTGGGGTAGTCTGGTTGTTCTGGCACCCTTTTTCTCCAGAAGAAGATCTCTCAACCTTTTCCTCACTTGCCTGTCTTCCCTCTTCTGCACCCTCTTCTCAGTTTCCCTCTCCCTACACACTCCATCACCTGGTTTTATGGCTCTCTCCCCTTCTCCTGTCTCCACCCTCCAGCTGATCGCTCCCCTCTTACTACTTATCCCTCTCTCCTTCTCCTTTCTTCACTTGTGAACTCCCTCCTCATCCTATCCCCTTCACTCCAAAGTTCACTCCTCCCTACATGACCCTTTCTCTACTCTCTGTCAGACTTCTGCCTCTCACTTCCCTCTTCTGTTTCTACCATACTCTAAACCTACCTCCTACTGTCCCTCCAAAATTACTTCCAACCAATCTCGCACTTACAACCAATAGGTGGCACATTCTCACTCCAGGTTCCTTGCCTCCTCTTTGTGTAAACACCCCAAAGTTTCCTCCAAGCCCTCCCCCATCTGCTACACATTCCTCTGTAGGCTTTTAGTCCTCCAGACCTGCTCTCTGACCTCACCCATACACCTCTCACTGTCAACTGACTCTGCTGGCTTTTGGCCTCCCCCTTTCTGCCTAGAAGTTTCTCTCGCCTCCCATAAGTTACTCGAGCCAGCTGATTTCCTTGGCCAATCTTTGAACTATCCCCTTGTGAGCTGAGACTTCTCCTGGAAATCTTCATAAGGACCTCCTGTCCCGCCCTCTTAACAGCCTCTATCCTTGCCATGCGGTCACTGGTTGTTTTTTTTGTTGTTTTTTTTATTGTTGCATTCATGGTTTACATGAAACCTTACACAACATAGATAAACAAAGAGAAATTAAAAAATGTGTCTCTCATAGAAACTATTAAAACAAGAAAAAAAGAAATATAAATAAAAGTTCAGAATTTCAGGTTCTAAATACAAAATCATACCACAACAATAGCATCAGACAGATTTGAGGTTTTTCTTGTTCAGTTCTGTTGTAACAGACGTTAGCAATGCATTTAAGGCCAAAATCAAAGAGAGGTTAGTGCCACACATACACCTGCACCAGAGTAGATTCATAGACACATCCGTGTTGTTACAAGTGATATCCGTAAAACATATTGAACGATTTTTTTCAAAATAAGGGCACACGATAACTAAGTGTCTCAAAGTTTCGGTAATTTCCTCGTCCCCACAAAATCTACAATAGTGGTTAGATGTTTTTTTTAGAAAGCTGCGATGTAAAGTCCTTCCAATGCTTAACCCTCGCATAGGTGGGGAATTGATTCAGCCTAAAATGCACATACGTCGTGCGACTATTATCACAGGGAAATGGTTGTAGGTATAGTGCTATACATTCTCTTGCATGCAAAAAATGAGAGTACTCCCTCATAAGTTGAATAGGAAGCAATGCAATCTGAGGTCTCCACCCAGTCTGCCCTGAACAAAATTCTCTTAACAATCCCCAGGTGCTGCACAAGATCTTCCTCGGTTACCCCAATAGAGGCCAATACAGAATTCACTGGTAGCCTGGACTCTTGAATTGAAGTTACAGATTCTGTATGCATAGATAAACAAAGATTCTCGTAAAGAGAATTTTTGGGGGGTACAGTCAATTTTCTAAAGCTAGTAAGCTGTTTCCAAGCATATATAGCTTTCAGAGACACCAGACAGAACTCGTGTCTTATGATCGACCGCATTTGGGATAGCCATGGAAAGTCCCAGCATCTCCTCCCATATTTTTCCTAGTATGATATTCAGCATAGAGCCCATATTGTGGATAGACAGGTCAAATTTAGCCAGATAGTAGCGCCTCAAAGGAAGCAATGATAATTTACAAACTCTGAGCTTCAAGAATTTTAATTGAGATCTTAGTTTTGCAGCCTTGTCGAGAAGGTTTCTACTCCAAAATTCAGTGCTGTCCCTATTTGTGAGGTTGTAGCCTAAATAAGTGATGGCCTTGACCTGGTCCACATTTTCCGGCCCCATTGCCCAAACGCACCCTGGTTCCCCTAGAGAAAACCATGACCTTTGATTTAGGCGCATTGGGCAGGAGGTTGTTAGCCACAGCATATGTGTAGAACAGCTGCATTGTCCTTCTCAGGCCTCGTGGAGTTCTTACAGGAGTTCTAGCAGGAAAAAATCATCCGCAAAGGCCATTCTTTCCAGCCTAATATTCCCCAACCTGTCAGGCGCGATTGAAGGACCCTACCACAGTCCCTTCACATCACACACGTACAGGTTGAAGAGTATGGGGGCCAATGTGCAGCCCTGCTTAACCCCAACAAATGAGTGTATCTCCTGCGATAAGGACCCCTCCTTCGTAAGTCTCACACGTATGGTAGTATGCGTATGTAGTATTGCAAGGAGCTGAACAAGCTTACGAGGTATGTTCATGTCGAGCATTTTGGACCAGAGCCTAGACCCAATCACTCTGTCGAATGCACTAGACATATCAAGGGAAGCTAGTAAAAACGTCCCCGACACCTGTGTGGTGAACATAGTGTCTCAGCCAGAGTGATCGCATTGAGTGAAGTACCCATTTTTTCCCTGAACCCCACCTGATACTGGCTCAGAAGATTGTTACTTTTTACTACTCGATTAAGATCCCTCAGGAGAAGATTAGAGAAGACTTTACTCGTTGCGTTTTTCAACACTATAGGCCTGTAGTTATTAGGATCATGAACAGCTCCCTTTTTATGAATAGGTATAACAATAGATTGCACCGAAGAGGCAGGGATGGTGTGAGTCCGAAAGATGTAGTCAAATATAGGCTTCAAGAGTTCGGCCCATAGATTAGGTGCCTCTTTGAGGAAAAAAGGTGGAATTCCATCCGGTCCTGGGGCACAGGAAGGGTGAGTCTACCTATAGCCCAGGAGATGTCATCTCTGTCCCACATACTCAGGCCTTCCATAGGTTTTCCCAAATCAAGTCCTCCCCTGTTACTAAAGTTCTTGGGCAGGGCATATTTGTTAGTATAATAAACAGCCCATTCATTGGCCTGTATAGGACAATCCATGCCCCCCTCTGTGGCCTTGAGATTCCGATTAACAGTAGTCCAGAATTTTCCCTCCTTCCCCTTACAGAGCTGTTCAAGCATAGTCTGATGAATCTTGAGACATGCATCCATCTTTAGGGATTTGACAAGGTTCTTATGTCTTTGTGAAATTTTTGATTTCTGGGCCGCATGATCAGAAACTGTCAGACCTGCTTTTTTATAGCAGCCAATTCCCTACATTTGCGTAGCTTCAAGTGGTATACTCTTTCATCACCCAGTAGATTACCAGCTTTAGTGTCAACCATAGGGTAAACACGCCTGATTTTATAAGTGCAAGGCAATATTATGTTATAGTAGGGGTCCTCAAAGCCTTCTGTCATGTTTCGGATGGAAAAGGGAGAAGCCAAGTTCGACAAAGAAGCTGATAGGAGATGATTGACTTTAAGGGTGGTCTTTCTATTCCAAATGACTACCGTCCCTTTTATGCTAGTAGTAAGTCCCACTAAATCCGGTCTTGTATGGAAAGTTGGGATAAGGATGGTCAGGGAAAAAGAAAGATGTATATGGTCTCCTAGTTCAGTGGGAATGTGCTTCAAGTAGCTACAGTTGTTCCTAATGCCATTTGCGATATAGACGAAGTCAATCCTAGAGCTACAATCCCCTCTATGCCATGTATATCTTGGTAAAAGTGAAGATGGAGAGTGGTCCAGCAGGGCCATATCCCAGTCCTCCAAAAAAAGATCCCATTTTATGCCTCAATTTATATGACGGTGGCAATAGAAGGAAGAAGCCCTGATATTGTTCCACACAGCTCCCTCAGCACAAAGCAAATTAAAGTCACCTCCTAGAATAATGCATTTGCCTCTAACCAACTCATACCAGGCACGAAGAACGTCACCCAATCCCTCTTGGATGTTTTCAAACGGGACCCTTATAGGGTTCCAATAGAGGTTCAGTAGCAAGATAGGCTGCAAACGTTCCCCCAGGTCAAGCATAATCGCTAGGATCCATTCTTTGCTACAGACAATTTCCCAATTTAGCCTTAAATTATGATCAATAGCTACAACAAGACCCCCTCTAGCACTCCCCCCACCCCCTTTCTGCTGGACACGAAATAGTATGGAAGCCTTCTGTTACAGGGTGGGCCAAACGTATTACGAGTAAGCCCACAGAGAGGAGGATTAACCATAAATTTTAACATATTAGCACCTCCACACACATTCCACGAGATCACTTCGATCTCAATCGTGTCATGCATGCCCCTGGCCTTGTTTTATACTCTCCAGTCGGTTCCTTAAAGGTGAGGAAGGTTTTAGCTTCAGAAGTACTTTGCAATACCACCAGCTCAAATCCTTTGAGTGTTTGTTCTCTGTTCCTCTCCTAGATCAAGTACGTCTTTGCCTACAATTGTATTTGGGGAGGATTCACTGGGCACTCCCTGCTGGTTCCAGCTCATCTGCTGCTGCTCCTTTGCTCCCCCACAGCTAGTCTGGGGGTTTGTGGGTTAGGTGTTCGGTGCTCAATTCAGCCTCTAAGTAGGGTAGACTAGTCCATTCCCATTTGGGTGGGCAGTACGTTCGAGTCGTGCCTGTTGGACCCAGTTGCTTCTTGTAGTTTTTCTCTGGACAGTGCTGCTTCCCCAGAACCATTATCCATGCCAGAGGTCTGAAGAGTTATGTGCACGTTCGTCATTGTTTCTTGGAAACCATTTGAAAGCATAGAAAAAAGCACCTGGTCAGGAAACAGACTAATAGGCATTGGGACAGAGACAGAGGCACCAATGTACACACATCACTCCATGCATACTAGGGAGCCGGTAATAAGGTTCCCCATCAACTGATGGCGAGAGGGGTCCCTGTCGTCCCTGTACAGGGACAAACCAATGACCCTGTCACAGACTACATTTGACATGGTTGACTGACAACTGTAATCATTTGCTCCAAGTAATATTATATTTTCAATTTTATTCGGCAAAAATACCTTCTTGTTTAATTTAACTTTTACTGTCTACTGCAGCTTGTACATGCCCAGAATTCACAATTTGAAGCCAATTTGAATGGCTTACGCTACAGTTTCTTGATATTTGATTGTACAGAGATTGGCTTGCAACATCTACTTACTGCCTTTACAAACTATGCCCAGTCTCACGCTCTTACAATTAATCAAATTAAAACGAAAGTGATGCACTGCACAAAAGAGAGAAAATCTACCAAATTCCACTGCAGAGTTGGTCTTGACCGTTTAGAGAGGGTTGAACGGTTTATCTATTTGGGATTCCATATTTCTGCGAACCCCCAAAAAAATGCAAGTAAAAGAATGGCTAAAAATGTGTGTAAAAGCTCTCTCGAATCAGTTGTGCAGAGTTGATACAAGGTTCAGTAAGTTATCCTTAATTCCCACCCTGAAGTTCTATGAGGAGGAAATTGTCCCAAAAATTGTATATGGGATAGAGGTTCATGGATTTTGGGTTTTAGATTTTTTTTTGGGGTATTTAGAAGGACTTGTGTGGAAGAGAGCCTTGAGGGTGCCGAATTATGTCCCCTTGATAGCTATCAGATATGAGCTTGGCCAGGGCACAATGGAAATGTTTATCTTTTTATTGTACGATTTTAAACCCCCTGAATGAATCTCTGTTGTTTGATTTAAAGTCTATTATGGATGCGAAAGGGGACAGATTTGTTTTGGAATTTGATGCGCTTTGTTCTTAACTGCTTAAGGGTATTGGCCTATTCAAATCAGATTTGTTAACCAATCCCAGGAGAGTGAAGTAGATCATGTATGAACATGATTGGGTGGTTACAATGAATGAAATGCATGGGTATGCTTCATTGAAACATCTAAATGGAGATCATAAACGAGCAGGAACCTTGGCTCCTAATATTTTCAATCTACCCTGACAGGAGGATCAGGCGTTGTTTTTTTAGGTCTAAATGTGACTTGATTTATTTTAACAAGAGAAGTTATGGGAAGATATGGCTTGTTACACCCAGGGCATGAAGATTTGAGATTTTGCAAGAAAGAAGGTGCAGTGGAATCGTTGAAACACTTTTTTACAGTGGGCCTCATTCCGAGTATGGCGGTAAGGGATAGCGGCCACCGCTAACGAGAGCGGTGGCGGTAATCCCTTACCGCCATACTCCGAGTTCCCTTTGCGCCATGGAGGTTTTAACACCTGCTTTTAGCAGGTGTTAAAAACCATGGCGCTAAGGGACCTTGATGTTAATTACGCCACCGTAATTTACGGTGGCGTAATTAACGCCTTCCCCACTCCCATTATGCCCTATGGGGCAAGAATGGGAATGGGGAAGGGTAAATGGGGATTGGGGAATTACCGCCCCGCCAACCTTGGAATGGGGCGGTAATTCCGCCATCCACCAAGGCGCTGCCGGTCCGGGTACGGCGTCAACCAAGGCGTCAATAGTGCCATTGGTTAGCGCCGTACTCGGAATGAGGCCCAGTGTGCAATGCAGTTCAAGGGAAACGATCAATTCATCTTAAAAAGTTTCAAAACCTGTTAAGTTTAAGTGAGGAGGAAACAGTTTGGAGTTATTGCCTTTCAGGAACTACTACCTCAACGGTATTGGCAGCAAATGTGTTCTCGCATGTGGGCACCTAGAGTGCTCTGAGTCGGTTTAGGACATTTTAGGATGGAAGTTAAATTCAGTGCCTGTACTCTTTTCATTGTTTGTGTAATTATTTTAATGTGGGGCCTTCTTTTCTATTAATGTGGTTGAAATTTTATCATTACGATTTTAATTGTTGTCTTAACAATTGAAATGAATGATATTTTGACTTGGTGGAATTTGAGATTGAATTTCTATCAAATTTGTATGGATTGTTTAGAATTCCACTTATTTTATTTTACTTTATGTCTTTGTTTATTTTATGTTTTTGTCTAACTGTAATTGATTAAATATGTTAAAAGTTATTTTATAACTATATAACATTAAACACGTTTTTATTTAAATTGCAGCTTGCTCAAGCCTGAACTGTTCCTTGTCAGCAGGCATGTGTTGCAATGAAATAAAAGATCCAGCAGCAGCATTTGACACTGATTTAAAGTTATTCAAGTCCGCCACTTCTCAGCTTGTACTTTTTGGTACACATTTTTAGTCAAGCGTGTCTTTTCAGTTTAGAAAGGAAACCCATTTTATACAGTGATGAAACATTTTCAGAGGATTTCAGCTATGTAACTCACTAAAGAATGTATTGTTTAAGATCTATTACATTTTTTAAAAATAATTATCTCTGTTGGGAAGTGTCAGCTGTTTTCTCTGTTATAGTTTGAGTGTGCTTGTAAAACTTTGTTAATAATTATGTCGACAGTGTTACACATATTTCTAATGTATGGCTTCATAATTTACTCACAAGTATTGTGGGAATCAATGTTTGCAATTTGTATTCTTTATGGCTGATTGTTGAAGTCCTTGCAATAAAAAGCTGCTGTCCTAATCAATTGGTGAACCAATTAATGCACTCAGATATTCATTCATTCATTCATTCATTCATTCATTCATTCATTCATTCATGCATTCATTCATAACACGAGGGCCACCCAGGCCATGAACAGTTTAAATTATATTTTTGTTCAAGCTTCTGGGCTTTTCTGTCCCAACAGGGCTGACCCATAATGACTTTTTCGTGTACAGGCTTTTTTTATTTGCTAAGAGAACATATATTTTTGATACCGCAAATATGGTAGAGAATAAACGGTGTATGTTCTGTCATGTGGCATCTCTGTCATCTTGCTCTATCGTAACTTGTACTCAACAGATCTGAGCACTTGCAACATTCTCCCAACTGTGGTTGTTTGGAAAGTGCAGCCTCTGTTGTCGTGTTCAGATTTACCCTTTTTAAACGGAGGATGTAATGCCAGATGTCTGCACGTCACCTGGACACTTCTCTAGTTGTATACAGACTCATTAAAGTATATTGATAAAAATGAAATAGAGAATGCCACGGTAATGAACAGAAACGTCTATGCCTACTTTACTCCATGTACTAAAGAAGAACGGGCGATGGCGACTTGGTAATCACACACATTTCTGCGCATTGTGCATCGCTTTCTTTTCTAGTGCATTTAATTTTGGGGACAGATTCACAAAGATGCAGATTTTCTAAAAAGCGGTATTTGCATGAAGAGGATCACTTATATTAGCACTTACGTACTGCACGTTCCTCACCATGGAGTTTCGCACAAATACAAAGCAAAGTGTAAAACCAAAGGTGCTGAAACAGGCGAAGTGATGCTTCTCAACGTTTGTGGGGGTTCCACTGTCATTTCTAAATACCAGTCCATTCCCATAATGGAGTTCATCGGATGTGTTCCAAACGGGCCTTAGGATCTCCAGTTCTGCTCTCTCGTTGGGCCATCCATTCATTATCTAATCTGTCATTTTGGGCATGCTTGTATAATTTGCTGTATCCTTGCTCCATTCTTGTTCACTCGTTTCAAAGAACTCTCTACCTCATGTGTTTTCCACAGACGCCACTGCACATTCATGTACGTGACAAAGTGCTAACCTCTTTCTGTACTAGAGTCAATCTGGACATGAAATCTGCTAGAGAGTTTTTCCATCCTGCAATTTGTAAGATGTTGAATATGTACGCTTGCAACTTCACCAGAATGCGTGCTAAACGTGGCGGAGACGTTTTTGTGCCTCCTGGACTCGGCATGTGTACCAACGGTTTGTGATCTTTTACTGGATAGAACTTTGTTTCCCAAACGTATGTCTGAACATATTCTATGCCCATGCACAGGTCAGCATCTCTTGAAGCATAATCTTTGGAAGCAAGTGCAACAACCTAGTCAACTTCTCTTTTCTTCTGCATCAACATAGCCCCAATGCCATATGCACTGGCACTCGTGGTGATGATGTTTTCCATTGTGGATAAAAAGGTTTGAAACATGGTGCTCCTAATATCGTTCTCTTCATCAGGTTTGTCATCTTCACAGTCATTTCCGAATACTGCAGTGCAAATTTGGCAAGTCCCAAAAATTATCTTAGCTCTGCCTTGTTATTGCGAGTTGGGGTGTTTACTATGGCCCGCAAAAGATTAGTTTTACTCCAGCACACTAGCTTTTCCAGCACTTCTTTAAGTAGCCTGTTGTGTGTTTGTTCATCTTCCACATATACTAGGAGGTCATCTTGGAAGTAAGACACGTTACCAATTTTATTTAACAGGGAATCCATCATGGTGTGGTGGCACTAGAGTGCCGGACCAAGATGGCTGCAACTCTCTGAACTCCATTACGCCTAGGGAGATCACCCCAGAAATCTTGATTGATCCTGGCCTTACACAACCTGTCGATCTGTGCATCATACACTGATGTCGTTGTGCATGTGTTGGGTGGCTCAACGGAGCTGCAGTAGCCCTTTGACTGCAGAAATTCTGCATTGTCCTTCTGGCAGTGCTCACTGCATCAAAGGAGGCCACACTTCCCGTGGGACAGAGGACCGGTGGTGCAAGCAACCGCACTGTGAAGAGGAGCAGCCAAACCGGGTCGGGCCAAGCTCAATAGTGCCCCGTTCACCCATACTGCACCTTTTGGCATACCTGCAGTTGCCGCCGACTACCATGCAGGAGGCTATCCCCTACTTTGAGGAGCAGAGCTCAGTGCTCTGTGCTATTGCAGCCCCGGATGGAAAGCCGACCAACCCCTGCATTGCTTGAAATCAAAAAGGGATGCGTGCCATAACTGTGAGGCTGAGGGCCTGGTACTTGGATGTTGATGGTGGAGAGAAGGGTTTATCCTGGACAGTCTGCTGGGCGGGACCCGCCATTTGGGGTTGGCAGTCCGAGCCCCTCACAGGGTTGGTTCTGCAAAAGCCTGTGTGGGCTGTGCGTGACTGTAGTTGCACGGGTTAGTATCCATGTAGGCATGTACGAACCCAGGAGTGCATCTGGGGTACGAAGAGCTGGATCCCTAAAGAGAGGTAAGTCGCATGATGGTAAAAGGTTAGCCAAAACGTGAAAAATGCATGGGGGGCAAAGGTAGACAACCTAAGCAAAAGTCGCTGCCAGCAGAGGAGGGAAAGGACCCGGGTCTGACTGAGGGAATGGTCACTATGGCCCAGTTTTTAGAAGCAAACTAGGACTCGCTAGAGGGTCAGGTGCACACAGTCTCTGTTGAACTCTCCCTGCTGAGAATGGACCTCGAGAAAATAGATGGATGTGTGACGGAGGCTGCAAAGGGAGTTGGGGATGTGGAGGATTCAGTATCCATATTGAAATCATGGATTGATGCAATGGCGGCAGACACACGAGCACTTGAGGTCAAGGCGGAGGATGCTGAGGGTCGATCTTGGTGAAGTAACATCAGAATACTGGAAGTTGCAGAGGGTGAGGAGGGGCCCAGCATGGAGCTATATCTGGAACAGCTCTTCACGGATACTTTGAAGGTAAAAAAGTTATCAATGTGGTTTACTTTTGGGAAAGTACACTGGGTACCAGGAAGAAGACCCTTGGTTGAACCTCCCCCATAGGCTATAGTGGCAAAGCTACTGAATTATAGGGAACGAGATGCGATTCTTCAAGATGCGTGGAGAACCTCGGTCTACAAGGTGGGTTGCATGCAAATACTAGCCTTCTCCGACTTCACTCAGGAGGTGCAGAAACAACGCAAGTCATATGACGTGCTGAGGAGGAGGCTTCGGGACCTTGGATATCAATATATGATGTTCTTCCCTGCGAAATTGAAAGTGCTGGCAGATGGTTGCTCCTTATTATGTCAATGCCCGAGTGATTTTTGGGATTGGTTGGATACTGAGCATGGGGGTAGCGCAACATCACACTGTAAGAAGGTCCCTAGACCAAGACCCAGGGGCGGGGGTACTCCCAGGTTAACTGGGAAACTGCTGGCGGAGAGGGCAACAGGGAGAATCTGTGGAAACACGGACGGCACACTTGTCCTGAGAGAAGAATCCCATCTCCGGGATCCTGGGTCATTATGATGGAGCGGTCAATGCAGACAATGTGGACTCAAGCCCTAAGGGCTTGAAGGAGTTCGGTTGAAGGAGCTTTAGTGGGGCAACTGGGCGTTTGCAAATCTTCATCTTTAGTGCCTGATGGCATGCCTGGTTCTGAACACTTAGGGAAGGTCACTGTTTTGATATGAAAATTCCAGAAGAGAAGGGTCTATTTTCTTAAGGGGTTTCTGGAGATGTGTTTGGTTGCAGGGTGTTAATATCGGCAGATGGGGTACGGGAACGTGAGAGGCAATGTCTGGAAATATGATCTGGAAGGTTCAAATTGTGTGGTTACGTGGGGGTGATTGTTTCAGGTTTGATGGAGTAGCCCACTCTAAGTGTTCTACCTCTGCTCTCATATTAGGCCACACGGATCAGAGTGGGGCCTATGGTAGAGACTCAATCTGAGGCTGTTGGGGGGAGTATAGTTTATTAGGGGGAAATGGGAGGCCGAGTTGCGTCCTATGTTGGGCAAGCTGAGCGCAGGGCCGTCGGGGGAGGAGGATTGAAGAAGGTTCTGGATGTTGATTGTTTGAGGTTATTTTGTCATTTATCTGGGGCTCAGTCCTGATTTCGGGATGGGAGGATGGGTTGCAGAAACAGGGTTTAACTCATGGCTGCGTTTAATGTTCTCAGTTGGAATGTCAGGGGGTTAAATATTATCGCTAAGAGGGGCCAGATCTGTTCTTACCTCATCAGGAATAAAGGGGATGTGGCTGTCCTGCAAGAGACATACCTTGGTGTGCAAGGGCAGATGGGGCTGAGTGCCCGTTAGAAGGGGAAGGTGATAAGCACAGTTTTTCCTCCTACTCTAGGGGGTACGCTTATAAGTCAGGGATTCTTTGAAGTTGAATACAATGCAAACCATTGTGGATAGATGCTGGGATGCCCTGTGTTTCTTCTTGGGACATAGGCACCCCATTAGGGGGGTCTACATCTAGGCTAGTGTGGGCATTCGTAGGGTTCTCATCAGGGAAGTGATTGGCTGTGAATTAAAGGTAGCCACATTGGAACAGGAACTTGCTAGAGGGGTGTATCTGCTGATGAGATGGCAGAGGCGCAATGTGATTTACATGAGGCCAGGGTTGGACATGAATTTCTATGCTGGGTATGTTGCTCGGCAACCATTGGAAGGAATAAAACAGATAAGCTCTTGGCTTGGTTAGTTAGGAAGGATGGTGGGCAGCGTTTATATGCGGGCATCAAGGACAGGGATGGGGTGTTAGTCACTAATAAAGAATGAATAAGTGCTGAGTGTCTGGAGTTTTACACATCGCTGTATGATGAGAATGGAGGGTTCGCCGCATGACTAGCAGCGCAGTGGCTTGATGAGGCATCCCTTGGAGTGCTTGATGGAGAGAAAAGGGTGCACTTGGGTAGGACGATAAATGAGCATGAGGTGGAATGGGCAATTGAAGCCTCTCTTGGGGTAACACACCAGGGATAGACGGGATCTCGGTTGAGGTGAATGAAGCATATGGGAAGATACTGGTGCCTAAACACCTGGAGGTTTTTCCTGAAGCCGAGGGCAGAGGTAGGTTACTGGACTCGCTGATGTAGGTGCTGGTGATACTCCTTCCCAAGGAGGAGAGGGACTTGAGCGATTGTGCCTCATATCATCCGCGGTTGTGCCTTGTATTGTTCCCTATCAATGATCAACGTAGATGTCAAGATTATGTGCAAATTGTGGGCGGTTCACTTGACAATGGTTATGCAGCATCTGGTGCACCCGGATCAGACTTGGTTCATACCATCTAGGTCCTTCTCGCACAGTTTAAGGCGTTAAAACATCCTACTTTTGATCCTTGATAAGCATAGAAGATTGGCAGAAACGTTGGCAGTGGTCAGTTTGGACTCATGCAAATTTATTTATTTTATTTTTATTTGTTTATTTATATTGCGCCAAAAGCCCACAGGCATCGGGGCTCAAATATATAGACTCAGATTAACATAAAAAACAGGACATATTGTCTACCTCACTCATGGTATGTATCCTCAAGGTCTGGTTCTTTCATCTAAACAGATTTATTTTCATAGCTTTGGTAAACTTTAGGTAGTTCTTTTCTTGTCTGTGCTTCATCGGTAGGCTGTTACATTTCTGTGCCCCTTTGACTGGGAATGCCCGGCCCATACCGTTGGACCTTTTCGAGATGGGGCATTTAATCTGTCCCTGAGCCTCTGATCTTAAAGGTCGCCTTGGTGCAGAGAGTGTAATTTTTTCTTTTAGGTAGACCGGAGCCTGCCCAAATAAATATCTGTGAACCATAGTCATGGTCTTGAAATAGATCCTGTCCTCTACGGTCAGCCAATGGAGGGCTTTTCTGTGCTCTGTAATGTGCTCTCTCCTTGTTGTTTTTCATACTATTCTTACTGTGTTTTATTGCAAGGCCTGACACCCTGCTATGCACCCCTTGCTTGCACCAATCAGAGGTGCATTGCCGTAGTCACGCCTTGATAGAATTGTGTCCCTTGCTATAGTGGCAGTATTTCCCTTGCTCAAATATGGTCTGATTGATGTAAGTAGACGCAGGTAGTATTGGCAATTTTTATTAAGATTGGTAACCTGTGCTTCTGTGCCCATCAATGCTTCTAAGAAAATCCCCAGAGTTTTCACCTTCTCTGCCACTAAGATGAGGGAGTCTTTGATGTTAAATGACTTATACTCTTGATTAAGCTTGGCCAGAGCTTGGTGAGAGCAGACTATCATCAGCTCGGTACGACATAATTTCATCGCCTGCAGTTTTTTCGCGGGGCTTTTTGCCGCAGATCTTTTTTCACATTTTTTGGGGGGGTTAAAAAATTATATAAATTGGGTGTGGGTGTACGGGGATATAAAAATAGTTAAAGGGGATGGAGGTTTGGGGGTAACCCCCCCCAAAAAAAAACCTCGATTTTTTCAAAAAAAAAATCTGCGGTAAAAAACCCTGCGTTGAAACTGCAGACGATGAAATCACATGGAACCCATCAGCTCTGTTTTTCTCCCATTTAAGCACATCCAGTTCCTTTCCATTCAGGCTTTGATGATGTTATATAAAGATTCCACCTTGGTACTATCACTGGTGTAGCAGCCACTCAACTCCACCAATAGCTGGGTGTCATCTGCATAGTCTGTAAAATAAGCCCTGATGCTATCGAGCACTATACAAAGCATTTGACTCAGTCACCTGGGAATTTCAATGGATGGTGCTGGATAAGATGAGGCTGGGGGACTGATTCATGGATTGGGTAAGGCTATTGTACAGGGGCTCGATGTCCAGAGTGCAGGTTAATGGGGTCATTTTGAGTCCGAGGCCAGTACGGTGGGGTATGAGGCAGGGGTGTCTGCAGTCCCCTCTGATTTTTGCGCTGGTCATTGAGCCATTGGATAGGGTAAATAGGGGAAGACATGAGGCTTTGGGCCCGCTGATGAGGTGGGGGGGTCAGACATTCCATACCACTATATGCTGATGATGTGCTTTTGTATGTGCGGAACCCCTTGGTGAATATGGAACATGCCGTGGCAAACGGTTGAAGAGTTTGGGACTTTAACAGGGCTAGTTGTCAACAACTCTAAGTCGGCTATTTATACATTACCATGGGAAGCAGGCAGTGATCTGGCATGGGTTGAAATGGATATTCTGGTTGGGGGCTTTAGGTACCTGGATATAATGATAAGCGCTGACTGGGACTGGATGTACCTTAAGAACATGGTAAAGTAGATAGATGTCTTTGGGAAGCTAGCTGAATTCTGGATCAAACGTCCCATCTCTATGCAAGGGCATATTGCCCTGGTGAAAAAACCGATGCTACCCAGATTTCTATCCCTGTTCCAGGTGATTCCCATGGTACTGAAGCCTGCATGCTTTCAAGCTCTTCATGGAACATTGACACGGTTGTTATGGAAGGGGGTGCCAAGGATAGCACTGGGTACCCTGAAACTTCCGGCAGGTAGAGGGGGTCATAGAAGCCCCAGACTTTAGATCCTACTATTGGGCATCAGCAATGTAATGTAATGTAAAGCAAATGTATAGAGCGCACCTTCACCAACAGAGGCATCATGGCGCTAACAGTTCCGGGACCAACCAGAGAAGGCAGAAGTTAGGCGGTATAAACATAGGTCTTGAGGGCACGGCGGAAAGAGAGGTGATCCTCAAGTGCCCGCAGGAACAGAAGGACAGAGTTCCACAGAGCCGCAGCCGCAATGGAGAAGGAACGGCCACCCACACGGGCCAACCTAAACCGGGGAACGGTAACTCTCAGGGAACAGACTGAGTGAAGGTTCCTCATTGGAGCCCGTAGAAGGCTCGGTGAAACACGCACAAAGTTTTATATTTAATACGCTTTGCCACCGGGAGCCAATGCACTTGTACCAGGATCAGCGTGGTAGAGATGAACCGGGAGGCACCCACTGCCAGCCGGGCTGCTGAATTTTGCAGCACTTGAAGTCGCTGAAGAAGGTATGCTGGCTGAGATAGATGAAGAGCATTACAGTATTCTAAACAGCCAGCTGCAAGAGAGGATACAACCAGAGGCCGGAGATGAGAGGGAAGGTAAGGAAGCACTTTCCGAAGAATACAGAGTTCGAGTGAACGGATTGACAGACAGCACTAACCTGCCACTGCATGGATAGGGACCCATAGAGCTTATCTCCCGCAATTAGAGCCTGGGATTTTGAGAGGTTTCAGTGCCATTTTTGCATCAAATTCTCTTAACTCCCAAACAAAGCTGGGCAACAGAAAAGTAATTGGGGCCTCAATTTGAATCTTGGTAATGCATTTTTGTTGAAAGGTTGAGGCTCCTGTTGTTTCTTTATCCATTTCTTTAAGAGCTAGGTGTTCAAAAGTAAACGTTCTGCAGTTATTACTAGTGATATAGAGGGTGTCAGTCTTATACCCATGCAGTTATCATTTTCTGGAAGATGTATTAAAAAAAATAGCTTGAGATGTATTTTCTGAGGAAATTGCTGGATTGCATGCTAAAACCAAAGTGTCATTTTGTGTCCTTTCTGATCCTAGGTTTTTGCTTAGGACTGCCTCTCCTGTTTTGGTAAGAGTCGGTGGGGAGGGATTAGATACCACCAGATACCCTGGTTGTGGTTCATTGCTGTTGTCCCCACCCATTTTACACCCCTCCACCTGGGCCTAAAACAGCTTGTTTCTCTGGCCTCACACATCCTCTGAGAGGGTGTGGCCCACTGTTTTCCATATTTTTGCCCCAAATATTCTCTTCAGGGGAACCTGCTCTATGTTATTCTGTTTCCCTTCTCCCTACCCGAACTACATGAGGTGCCTCTAAATCCTTCTCTCTTGTTCTGGTCTTGGTATTGGTTATATTGAGCTTGCTCTTCTGGACTGTAGTCATCCTTTAAGTATGGAAAAACAGCATCTTGCAGAAATGGAGGAACTTTCTGAATGTTGAGAAAGTGAATGCCAGCAGCAGAGACAATGGTAGTGATCATTTGCTGCATTCAGAGGTCGCTTTTAATAGCGGACCCCATGGTTTCCTGCCTTGGGCTAAAGGGAAATAAGTTCAGGTGGGAAAGAGATAGGAAAGGACAATCGAGGTGTGTATTGGAAGCCGGGAGAAAGACAACTTCATCATTTGAAGTTTTCCACAGGGAGTGGAGAGCCATCTAGTGGTGGATTCCAGTGGGACAGTTTGTAATACATCCTGAGATGGCTAGGGGGGAGGCGGGAAAGGAGAAAACGCTATGTGTGTTGTAAGCAAAGAGGTGATAGTGAAAGCCAAAGTATGAGATAAGTCGTCTTTGGGCATGGTTATAGAGGGTGAAAAGCAAAGGTCCAAGGACTGTTCGAAGGCTTGTTTTTGGCGCAATATAAATAAATGAACTTGTGCGTGTTCTTTTATGTGTTGTTTTGTTGGTGTGTCTATGTCCTTGTTTTGTAAGCACCCTCCGGCCTTGTGCTTGGTGCAAATATAAATAAATAAATCCTTGGGGGACACTGAGTGGAAGAGGTGTGTGCTCGGAGGTTTGCATGTTCCATGAGATTCGTTTACCTTTATTTATAGGACAGTCACGTAGAAATCGATTTACAGAATTCTACACCAGTGTATTGCCAGAACATTTCAAAACCTTTCATTACCAGACAGCAGACATACCATATACCAATCCATGAAATGCATCATTGTAAAGACTGATGGGGGTTATCTGTACTCCTGCCCTCTATATGGCAGAATAGAAGCACAGAGCACCCCAGCCAAGATTCTCTATAGGGTAGCAATGGCCGATAAATCAAGGCTTAGCTCTCAGGAGGTGATGCAGGCTCGTTCTCAAGTACAGTGTAGTCCCCAAGCCCCCACAAAGGAATGTCCACACACTATGTTAGTGATAACACAGTTCTTTATATAAATAAGGTTCACGTTATATACACACACAATAACACAGTTTGTGCTCAGGCAATACTATAGTGATAAACATGTACAATATCTATGTGGTACCACAGTTAACACTTGATTTCATTAAAATGCACCAACTGTTGACAGTCTCAATGGCATACAAATCAAATAGTAAAGTGAATCAACAATAGACGTATGTGGAAAGACAAGTTGGGTTAAACAACTGGCAGAATACTGGGTCCCTACCACTAGACACAGTTCTGTGTGAGGATCCCACCACCTGGGCAAACTGTAAATAAAGTGTATCAACAAGCCCAGTCCATATAGTGTTTAATGTAGTCTTGGTTCCTTCTAAAAAGTTTCAATTACCCCAATGTACCTGGTTTACCAGAGTTCGATGTCGGATCCTTCTTGAGTGAACTCCCTTTAAGGCAGGAGCCACGGAACGTTGAGATTCCTCCAAGAAAAGGTGAACAATGTCATCAAGATGGCAGCTTCGGCCTTGGCGGTGCTCGTCGACGATCGATTGTGAATGTCCTGCGAAGACGAGGCGTGCAGGGCACCTCGCTGGCCAGAGTTTGTTGCTGCAAAGAGTCAATGAAGAACGTAGGCCCAGCAAGGGCGTCAGGACATCGGCAGTTGGCAACGGCGATCAGGACTCAACCACGGCTGGCTTTTGGATCTTTGTTGGCGTCTTTGTGGTCTTTGGGTGGCGGGAAACCCACCAGCAGATTCTCCTCGGTTCGTCTGCATCCTTGATTTTCTCTGGCGGGATAAAGCGCTCGTCAGTGATGAGCAAGGGAGTCTTTGATTTCAGAGTGCCTTAGGCAATGGAACGCTGCGGCTTCGGTCGACGAGGTAACAATGGTCCTCCGAACCTCAGTCGACGGTGATGGTCGTCGACGGCCTCGACGTCCTGGCACTTCACTTCAGATTCCTCAGCAGTGTCCGTCTCCGGTCAGCAGCCTTTCGATGATTGACTTCCAGGGAGCCTTGGTCAAGGTTAGCTGGGGCACGATGTTCCCTCGTAGCTCGGGAAGAGGTCTCCTAGCCAGGTCCTCTCTTGGATCAGTCCTCAAAGGCATGACAGCTTTCAGATTGCATTGAAGGAAAGCAGCAGCAATTCTTCTTCTTCCAGCTCGGCTTCGAGAGTAAGCATCAAGTTTCAACTTCAGCTTCTGAACAATTCCAGTAAGTGAGAGGTCCCCAGATATACTGTTCTGTCTCTCATTCACACTGCTGAGCCAAGCTCAGCAGCCAATCATTCAGCGGGGCATTTATGCAGGCAGTGAGCCATTCAGGCTCACAGTGCATTCTGGCCTTTCTTCTCCATCCAGACACTCACAACAAAGAATGTGGATTGGGGCAAGCACCCAGCCTTTCAGCACACCACACTGCATTCATACCAGTTTCGGGCAGGGCTGTCTCAGTCATTGTGTCACACACCAGAAACCAGACACCCATAACATGAAATGTATATTGGTCACACACTCCATTCACCCAGGTCCCACCCCGAGGGCGTATCCACAACATACAGGCATTGGGAAGGCTTCAGCCAGTCTGGCCTGGACTTCCCCACAATACCATATTTGGAACTTCCTCATAAAAGCCAGTCAGGGAAAGGGACAGAGTCAGGGCTTCCCAGGACCTTAGGAAAACAAGGTAACAGGCAATAGAAAGCAAGAGCCCACAAGCGCCATCTTGTCTCCTATCAGGAATCAACTGATTCCAATGCAGGGCCTGGGTATCCCAAAATGGAGGATACTCAGAACACGTGTCAAATTAATCATGGAGCTGCCACCAGCACATACCCTGCTCTGTGGGCCACACACAGGTGCCCAACAACATACACTAGGGGTACAAGGTTGTACCCCCACCCATGGGGGCCATAAGCGTATCCCAAGGGTCTGTTCACCACACCAAAAAGTGGAAGAGCTGCGCTGCCAGAAGTCCCAGCAGGACTCCTGTACAGAAAATAACACAGAACACACATGATAAAAGGAGTATAGGACAAGGACATGGAGGCCATGTCCCTCCAATGCATTTCCAGCATCACAATCATACCCTGCGTGGGGGTCAGCGGTTGCAAACAAGTGGTTGTTAATCTCCCGACATTTGATCATCCGTCACCGTGCCCGCGCCCTCATCCTTGCATTGTACCAGATACAGCCTGAAGGGTCCCCAAATATCTTTGGGCCGGCTTAATGTATTTACAAACATTACGTATAGTTAGGAAAGATTTCATTTATGTGCCATTTTCACTCAATTTATGGATCCCCAAACTTTTTGCTTTTGTTTGGATTTCCTATCCTGACTTTTTCCAGTGGAGCCCAGCCTTCAGCTGAACTCCCTTGGGCTTTTGCTCCCTTGTTATGGGGAAACTGACACGTCCATCAGAATGTCAGTGCTGGGAAACTATGTTTATCTTAGTCTTTGACTATGTTACCATTTCTTGGTAACTATTTAACAGTGCACAATGTACCTTCCAGTACTGTGCGCTGGGGTCCCTTTTTGATTAATGGCCCTAGACACCCCCCAAGGATTTTTTGGTGATTGTGCGAGTGTGCCTGGGACGAACTTGTGACAGCAGTTACTTTTTTATGTTTTACTTATTTTGAATGAATCATATCGTGTTTATTGTATTTGGTTCAAGATCGTGGCCAGGTCTGAAAATGGCAGAGCCACAAAATCTTTTGTTCTGTATCATGTCCATTTTGTCCCTTGCCTTCACCCAGGTTGAGTAACCTGGGTTTTCCTTAGTTGAGCATGCAGCCTCCTGCGAAGACCGATCTCTTTTGCAGGCTTCTGCCTGTCATGTGTGTGTGCCCAGGAAGTGGGTTGGAACTTTCTGGTCCCAATCCACACTGCTCGTGCCAGGATGGCTGGAGTGCCTGAATGACTGAGACCACCATGGGCCGTGATTGGTCCACGGCTGAGATGCCTACAAGAGAGCAGATATTTGATTAGAGGTCCTCGATTTTGGCATCAGAGCTAATCTTGGATAAGTGAAGGGGCTCTGCATCCATTCCAGGTCAATCACCTGAGTTCTCACCAAACTGTAGAAGGAGCCAAGCCTCTAGCATGAAGAAACGGACTTGTGAAACCGCCGGAGATGCTTTGGAAAGTTTTGGCACCTTTTGCCCTCTGCTGTGCCGTCAGACCCCTGCTTTCTTCTTTGATCAAGAAGGCCTGCCAACGAGCTTCGCCCCTCTGGAGTATTGGGAACAACTACTCTTGGCACCCCCTGCTTACCCACCAAATGAGCCCCTTCAGAAGTGTTCCTGGGTGATTCCAATGAACTGTCCAGCACTACCTCATGGTATCCTGCAGAACCGCTGCCGTCTCCAGTGCAAACCCGACACTTGGGACATCACTTGCTTGTGGTTGTGCATTCTCCTACCAAATTTCGCCGGCCTAGCTCCTCTGGGTCCCGAATTAGGAGAGTGCATAACGCGTCCCGCATTTGTGATTCCCGCGTCACTAACTGTAGATCCTTTGCTGTTCTGCCCTCCTGTGCCCTGCAGCCTGCTGCACCAGACTTTTCTTTGTACCTCCTTTAGAAGCTGATAAAAAGCAACTGTCCCGTCACAGACAATCATTCTCCCCCGCAGCCGTTGAGAGCCGGAGTGCTGCAAAACTGCAGGACTCAAACCCACTAGGGACCTCAAATAAACTGGCAAAGTTTGGTCGAGACTGTGCCGATGGTCGGTGAGTACTTGCATCACTTACCGGTGGCCCCCTGTCACAACCGATCACTTTTACACACAAGTATCCCTTAAAAGGTATTCAGACTTGGCTGGGTTAGCCTGCGCTACCTAGCTATTCTCACCATATGAACACTGCTTTGCTGACAAGGGCAGGGCCTACTCGAATAGTGGGAACCAATTCTTCATCGCCTCAAGCCAGTTCCTGACTTGCTACATCCCTCCCAAGAAGACCCGCTTTTTGCTTCACCTGCACGATCGTGCGTTTTTACACACAACTGTACTATTGAGCTCAAGGCTCCACTGTTCATAGGGTTGAACTCGAAAGTTAGGGAACAAACTCTGAAGTATTGCCTATGCTATAACTATGTTAAGTCAACCCTCTCTTTACAGGTTGTGGATAGATTTGACCACTGTAGTGCATTATGAAACATAATGGGCCTCATTACGACCCGGGCGGTAACCATGGTGCTAGTAGCGCCATGGTTGCCGCCGGTATTTTACCGATTCCGCCATGGTGAATGGCGGAATTACCGCCCCATTCCAAGGTTGGCGGGGCGGTAATTCCCCATTCACCATTGGCCCTTCCCCATTCCCATTTTTCCCCCATAGGGTTCAATGGAAATGGGGAAGGTAGTAGTTACGGTACCGCAAATTCCGGTACCGTAATTACCTCCAAGGTCCCTTTGCGGGTCCAATCCTTAACGGCTGGTAAAACCAGCCGTTAAGGTAGGGACCCGCAAAGGGACCTCGTAATTAGGCGGTAAGGGGTTAACGGCCCTGCCACCTTTTACGGCGCCGTTAACCCCTTACCGCCTGGGTCGTAATGAGGCACAATGTATATATATTGTATAATATAAGGACTTTGGGTGATAACTGTTTTTGAATTGCTAAAGTTACTTGTGTCTATTGGTGCGACTGACAATAAATGTATAGATTTTTTTCATATACACTTGTCTAAGAGTAATTTGTGGTTCATTGCTGTGTGTGCTCATTGCAGGTTTCCGATCACTCTCAGCCCTCCTGAGAATTAGTCTTGACTGCCTGCCAAGCTACCTAGATTGTTCAGGCTTGTCCAGGAGGTTCCCCTGTTTCACTTAACTGATGGTGGCCTCCTAAACTTCTGCCCACCAGGTCAGAGTTCAGAAATCCATCCTAACACGTATCTCAGGAGATTTTAGATTTAGGTAGGAGTCAATCCACGTGAGAGCAGACTTGCAAAAGCCCAAGGTCTTGGAGAGAAATGGAAAGATGAGAATAGAAGAGCGTTTAAAGTTGGGAGCACCAGAGGGGAAGGCGTAAACATGCATGAGTGCAGTCTCGATGGTGCATTTACTATGAAACCCAGATTGAAGTGGATCTCCAAAGTAATTATCCTCAAGTTACTTGGTGATCCGGTGGAAGACCACCTGCTCAAGGACCTTTGAATAATGGGGAACATGGGAAACTAGGTGATAGTTCGCCAGTAAGTTTGGGTCAGTAGAGGATTTTTTCAAATGAGGTAGGACAGAGGCAAACTTGAATGAGAGAGGAAAGAATCCAGCATAGAGAGAAAAAGAGGTAAAGGCCGCAGAGAGATAATGTCAGGTGATTGAGACTAAAGGCCTAATTATGAGTCTGGCAGTAGTGACAAAACAGCCAGTAATTACCACTACTAGATGTTTTACTTTAGTGACAAATTATGAGCCAAATACTGCATGTGGACCTAGCCTACTGATACCGCAAGAACCAGATGTGAAAGGCTCGGTTTACCGGCAGCCAAAGGAGTCGTTAATCAGAACCAAGTAAAGGAAAATCAGTTCCAGGTGCTTGGAAACACTCCAGAGGAGGAAACCATATACCCAAAAATACTCACACACACAGAACCATACTGGTAGAGCACTACCACTGTACATGGGAGAGCTGTACATACTGATTCATATCCATAGGAATGCAGACATCATGCCGTAGAGGGCAGAACCATCTGGAAATAGAATATGCAGGTCCCCAATACCCAGGCATAGGCTCTCCCCAGGGGCACTAATGGATTTACAAATCATGTAAAGAAATCCCCTTGACAGGGGCACCGTCATGCTTGTCTTTCAGCGCATTCATAAAACGAAACAGCAGCCCACACTGAACATGCAAATGACCCGTGACATGGACATGACTGTCACACACTGTTGTGCATGCTTCCCAGAATCCACACACAACTCAATGGTCCTTCACACAAAAGCAGGTGGCTTTGGTGAATTTCATATGTGAAACTTGTAATGTGGTAGATCAAGGAAGCATGTGGTATTTGGAAATACTGTATGTTTTATAACTTTTGTGCAAATGTCTGGGAGCCCCTCTACAGAGAACGAACCCTGCGAAATAACCAGTTCTTTGGGTAGCTTCCCACTCAGCAGTGTCTGCAATCGTGTTTCAGCTCACTGTAACTTTCACAGGGGAGAAATATCCATTTGTATATCAGACTGGTCTCACCCACCTGGGCAGTCCAGCACCGAAATGCAAGGTAATGCTCGTCTGACCAAGAGTACCAACAGCATCCCCAGACACGTTTCAGACTTTTTGGGCCTTTTCATTGAGGTGAGGCTGTGCATCTCTAAGCAGAGAGAGCAAGGGGTCCATGTCTGCAGAACCCTGGGTAATTTAGGTTGAATCCATAAGTCTCCCCCTCTTACACCACAACCATTTCTTTTGCTCCAAACTAATTCACCCCTCTTGTCTCCCCCTTAATAAATCTTGTTTTCTTCCCTCCTAATTCCCCACCTACTAAACTCACTATTGGGAATTGAAATTTTCAATCCATATATATCAAGACTTCTTTCCTCACAGGCTATGTTGACTCTCATGAACCCCAGTTTGTTATTATGGCTGTTGCCAAACCTTGAAAGACCCTCCCATCACAGCCACCCCGGCGGACGTTCATACTTGATAAGGTTACCTCTTCCCACTCCACCCAGATGGAATGAAACTGAGGGAGGAGCTGGTCTAAAGATCAACAAGGCAAAGCTAGCTTCCCCCATTCCTCAATCTCATGTTCTCCTCCTCTTCTTTGGATATGCAGCTACTCAATACCTCGCTCCAGTCCCCCTGATCTATAGGCCTCCTGGCGCTTTCAACTCGTAGATACCTGATCTTGACCTATTTCTTTATTCCTTTCCCACAGAAGCCCCTACCATTCTGTTAGGTGACTTCAACCTTAAAAAACTCTCCTCTAATTTCTACTCCCTGATCACTCCTGCCTTCTGGCAATCCAATCTTTTGATTCCTCTCCATCTCACCACTCGCTTGTTCCGTTTAAGGTTTTGGTTTCCCCCTCGACTCTCCCTTGCCCTCAACAAATGTGAACCATAGTTGCATTTAAATGATAAGTACTGACTCAGTATCTAAATGAATTGTGGGCTTCTACACTCTCTCCCCACAGCAGGCCCCATCTATAAGGCAAGCCTTCCTTGATTTCAATTTGGCCTTTGGTTCTCCTGCTAACCACCCCCCTCCCTCAATCATGGATTTCTCTGAGATTCACTGTCTTAAGACAAACATGCATCTTGATCTATGACTGTGTCACACCGACTACTCCCAATCATTCCTGACTCACTATAAGTCCACTGTCTCTGCCCTGACTACTCCTCTGGATGATTCTAATATCAGTTGTTCAAACCTTATCTCCTCACTCTCACCTCACAACAAACAAACAAACAATGAACACATATGTCTACACTTCAGACAAATGCTGGCCCCTGTCGCTGCTCTATATCCTCTTGCCTGCCTGCTAATGACGCCACCTGCTACTTCACATTAATGATTTCTAAGATCTGTAACTTTCCACCTGCCCCACAGATTCTATAACCATCTATATCATCTACCGACCACCAGGCCGGGCAGTGTCACTCGAGGAAAACCTCAGCGTCACAGTAGGTGAAAACCTGAAACTCACCTCTCAGGCTTTAATACTTGGGGATCTCAACCTAGGCCTACATGACCCCACAGACCCGACCGCATCAGCAGTCTCCAACACTTTCTCCGATCTGGGATTCAAGCATCGGATCTCAACCCCAACCCACATTAAGGGTAGAACCCTTGACTGGGTAACAGATCTAAACTGTCAGATCTCCATCACGTCCAACTTACCCTGTCTCTAGTGTGACCGCCATGTCATACAATTCTCCATCCCACTGAATAAACAAAGGCCACCCACCCCAACTCTGCCCCCTGACCTCTCACGCAGCACTCGCAAAATCTCTAAAGGGTCCATCTCACCCCTGGTCACACCTCTTATACTTGAGAAAATTAGCTCAACAGACCCTGAATAAACAACGGCCACCCACCCCAACTCTGCCCCCTGACCTCTCACGCAGCACTCGCAAAATCTCTAAAGGGTCCATCTCATCCCTGCTCACACCTCTTATACTTGAGAAAATTTGCTCAACAGACCCTGATACCCTAGCTAATATCTACTCAGACACTATGACCAATGCAATCAACTCAGTAGCCCCTTTTATGCATAGAAGAGCAAAACCAACCTGCCACATTAACTCATGGTTTACCCCTGATCTTCATGCCCTTGCCAAAGTAAAAGACAGGCAGAATCAACCTGGAAAAAAGACCCAACAGAACAAAACAAAACATCCTTCAAATCTATTGACAAGGACTACAAACAGCCCAGTTTCTCAGCTAAAGCAGCAGCTTACAATATAAGAATAATGAATGCTAGCTCCAATTCTCAAGAAATCTTTAGAATTCTCAGAGAACTTGAAACCTCATCCTCCACACCAAGCACCATCTCAAAAGATGAGGCTTCGTGCATAGACATCCAAAAAGCTATGCGAGCCAAAATCACCTCACTACAACTGAAAATTGAAAAGAAACAATCCCTAATCTCAACTGTAACACCACACACCCCCAAGAGTCACCACCGCTCACCCACATTCCATGTCAGAGACGTGTCAGAAACAGAAGCGGCCAACATACTTAAAAACTTAAATCATCCAAATGTATATGGTAAATCTGACCAGTGAACGTCATTGAAGACTGCGCAGACTCCCTTGACTCATTCATCACAAAATGTATCAACACCTTCTTCTCATCAAGCCAGGTCCCAGCTAGCCTCAAAGAATCCTGGGTTTGCCTACTGTTGAAAAAGCCTTCACTTGACCCTTCAATGCCCAACAACTACTGTCCGATCACCACAGTCCCATTCCTACAAAATATCCTGGATTGGGCGGTTTATGAACAAATACAAGACTTCCTAGAATCCAATCACATCCCGGGGATCTGCCAGTAAGGCTTACGGCCAGTCCACGGAACAGAAACAGCACTGCTAGATCTAAAAATACATCTTGATGCCTTCATAGATGAAGGCAAGCCATCCCTCCTACTACTCCTGGACCTTTCAGCCGCCTTTGATTTGGTAAACCACAAAACCCTCTGCAATCATCTCATAGCCTCCGCCAACTTCTCACATGAAGCCTCAGCGTGGGCAGCATCAGTCCTAGAAGATAGATTTATGAGAGTCTTCTCAGACACTGGTAACGCCCCTCTACCCCCATTCCCTGTGGAGTTTCCCAAGGCTCATGCATTTCCCCATCCGTTTTATAGTGACTTTTTCAAACGCCATATTTTCGAAATGCCATTTTGTCGACACAAAATTTCAGAAAAAACATTTTTTCAAATGGTTTTTGAAAATGTTATTTTTGACATGGGCGGTTTCCCCCAACCCCCTGTTTTTTTTATTGACACTTTTTTTACTAACGAAACAAAAATAAAACATCAAATAAAAAAAGAATCATTCGAAAACAATTTTTTCGGTATTTTGTTTTCGACAAAATGGCATTTCGAAAATATGTTTTCGACAATTTAACCGGATACCAGCATATTTACCAAACCCCTCTTCGACCTGCTGAACTCCATCGGCATAGCACACACCAACTATGCCGATGACACTCAAATATTCCTCCCACTATCAGGCATCTACAACATAGACTGCCACAGTATCAACAAAATGTATGCCACAATCCAAGCCTGGCTGGCCACAAACCAACTATGCCTCAATGATAAAAAGACAGAGATACTGCTGGTTGGGTCTCCAGCCATGCTAAAAAAACTCAGTTCACAATTCTCAGCCTTTACCATAGATGGCATCAACATT
The DNA here is from genome assembly GCF_040938575.1 of Ambystoma mexicanum. Lineage (NCBI taxonomy): Eukaryota > Metazoa > Chordata > Amphibia > Caudata > Ambystomatidae > Ambystoma > Ambystoma mexicanum. The sequence goes on from NC_090927.1 coordinate 1,105,009,698, forward strand.
CCGGTTTCACTACCGGTTAAAACTCTGAGCGTCTATTTGGATGCCTCACTATCCCTCACCAGACAGGAGAATGACAGGTGAATGTAATCGCCTCCTCAGCTGCATACACAGCAAAACTCATTAACGCAACCAGACAATTCCTCATGCTGACAAGCTGCCTCACCATATCCTTAGCACGACTAGATTACTGCAACGTCCTATTTGCTGGGTTGTAAAAGCAAAACATCAACAGAATGCTGATAATTCAGAACAATGCCCTCCGAGCAGCACTCAACATACAGAAAAAAGATCACATTTCGGCAGCGAGACTGGATGCACACTGGTCCCCTATCAGAGAAAGAATAATATTCAAGACACTCTCCGTCGTGCATAACTGCATATCAAACACTGGCCCTGAATACCTATCGCAAACTATTACTAGACCATCATCCTCCAGACCAGTAAGGTCCTTCCACTCCCACCGTATCGCTCTTCTAACCTTTAAAAAATCTAGAGGAGTATCGCCCTTCTAACCTTTAAAAAATCTAGAGGAGGGGGATCAAGCTTCCCTGCTCTTGCACCAAAGCACTGCCTCCCGCCCTGAGAGCAGAGATCTCTTACTGGCCTTTCCACGGAGCTCTGAAAACCCTGCTCTTCACCCAAGGACTTGACTCGTGACACTGAAATGCTCTGTACTTAAGAGTAATTAATCTGACTTCAAGTGATCATATGTGCAACTTGTTATCTGAACAGCACCCTGATGCCCCCGGGCTTGGGTGTTTTACAAATGTAAAAAATAAAATAAATAAATAAAACAAATACTCAATCGCTCTGTTCTCTGGCCCCCTGTGCTGCCCCAGCTGCTGTTCTTTTGCTCTCTATGCCCCCTTTCACTGGAACTACCCCCCACCCCCTGCCCGATATAAACATAGGCGCAATCCTTGCATTCAAATCAGATAACAAGGGATCTCTGTAAGTAGAGACAGTGGCACTGCATCGCATCTGAGCATTCTCATTGGATACTTGTTTCCCAAAGATGGAGTACCACGTCAGGGAATGCAGCATGAAACCAACAGACATGCTAACGATGCCCGGTGATGTTACCCGTAGATACAAGAGAAAGGTGAGTTCAGTTGATGAGTGTGAAAGCATTGCCCTGGTAGGCAGAATTAAAGGCTTGGTCCGATTCACTCCTATGTTGTTAGAAAGATGTATACATTTCAGTGTAGTGAGCAAGTGCATACCCAGCTTTGCTAGGTGTGAAGGACTGCATTACATTACACATAATGTCCTTTTTGTTGACTAAACACCACTGATCCAACCTCCCAAAAGTGTTTGAAAAGGAGTTCCTAGTTAAGTGATCAAACTATCTCTACAAATAGCCGAGTCTGAGAACCCTAGAAGCACTTCTTGCCAGAGGAGTTTGTTTGTAGGCTCCCGAAATGGAGGATTGAGGGGCAAGGGAAATCTTCAGTAAGAGAGGGCTGTGGAGTTGAGGAACAGTCCCAGAAAGTAAGGACATCATAGAGTGGTGGTGATGGAACTGCTGAGCTATTGGTTTAGGACTGGAGTGTATTTGTGTATAGATGAGTGTGTTAGTAATTGGTCAGAGATGCCCGGAGATGGAGGCTCACCTAGGCTTGACAACAGATTTTAGGACATGAACATACGTGGAATGTGCATTTTCTGTCATAGTCCAGGCATGTGAGTCTATTTTCATGGAATAGTTATTGTGATATGCAACCGATAGTGGCTGGGCCCCATGACATGAAATTGATGCTCAACTATGAATAACTACCCAAGTTGCACTAGGTTGCAATTTTTTTCGACAAGGGAAGGGATCACATACCTCGTCCCAGTGTTGTCATTTGTGCATGGTAGCAGCATCTATGCGTTACCCCTAAGGAAAACTGGCTATTGGTAAGGTATGGATCCTTTGCACTTGGCCCCGATTTCACTACAACTTAATGAGCTTTCTTTAATAAACTTTCCTATTCCTTATTTTAGTGATATCAGGGCTTATGTAAGAAGAATCTGCCAACTCTGACGCATGCCATTGGACTCCCTCGATGTCATTCTTTCTTTTGTGAGGAATATTACACCTTTTCTATTTAGAGCCAGCTCAGGGTGGCCATTGTGGACGTTCCTCTGTTTCCTACCTAGGGATTTGGGCTACCTTACACTCACAAAGCTGTCTGAGATACAGAGGGATCCTTGTAAAGTGCTGAAGGATAAGAGACTGAGAAAGGTGACCTATGAGCTAATTAACTCGTCAGAGTTTCAATTACGAAGGAGTCCTCTACTTGTAAGTGCCAACCTGTCACAGTTTTGATGCCCTGACATCAGCTTGGACCTCTTTATCCAAATACAAGACTGCTATGCCCCATAGAACAGGTGGCTGGTAGAAGACCAGGAGATGTCTAAGAAATGGTCATTTGAATCAGGAGAGAAAATCTACACTTAAGAGCTCAGGGAAAGAAAAGAGTACATGGTGACATTTTAGAATGTGTTTATATCGCCCAAGCCCTACTCGAGGTTCCAAACCCAAATGGACAGACGTCATGAGACTAACAGAACAATCAATGTTTTTTCACTTTTTCTGTAGAGCAGTTAAAAGCAACCAAGCCTTTATCCAGACTGACTCTTACCCTCACATCTCTAAACGCACAAATTAGTCACAGAAAGCCAGTGCTTAATTTGTAAGAAGAAATAAGTGCCAGGGCCCAGATATTTTCTAGCACGCTTGTGACACTGCGGGCGGGCAATTTCCCACCATTGCTGCCACCACCCACAGCTGCTCCTACAGTGTTGACACATTTGGGGTTAAACTACCGCTAGCCGCAGCTCATTGGGGTTGATGGATGCTCTGGCTATCATTACTTCATCATCAATCTGAGTCTGAGACAATAAGTGGCAGTGCTCAGAAATAAGTGCTGGGGCTGAGCCCTGGCAAACACCCCCACACAAATGAAGCACTGCAGACAGCGGTAGTACACACTGGCAGGGAAACAACAGCTATTCTAGGGCCCTTCACGAACTAAAGCACTCTCAGGAATCAACCAGCAGCCAAAGCAGGAAGTCGAAACACATAACACAGACCAAGCGAGAATGCAGCCAATAATAATGCTACGTGCTACTGCCACCAAAATGGTCAACATGTATCTCAATATGTGCTGCGGTTGGCATTCAGCGTGCCACACTGCATGCAGTATCTTGTTGGGAACCGTGAAACTTCCATTCTTATAATGAATGCTATGTGTATGGGGTTGAAGCATGCAGTAGTGGACATGTGGGAGGCATGCTCGGTAAATGTATAATCAGCTATCACCCAAAGAAATTAAAGACACATTGTAGGCCGATTTTCGCAAAGAAATTAAAGACACATTATAGGCCGATTTTCGCACATTCCACTATAGCATATACACATTCATAGCTGTATGTACAACCATAACTGCTGTGCCACGGTTATATTATCTGTTACGTTTGTTATGTTAGGGCAATTTATTATGCTCACTACCACCCAAAGGCATCTTGGCGCGAGGACAAAGAGAGGTAGGGGCCATATCACGAACCTAGCACAACCATGTTTTGAGAATTTTCCTGAATTGAAAATGATTTGCTACGGCTGTGAGGCCAGCAGGTAGCTCATTCCAGAATCGACTGGCCGCACACAAAAAAGCCCCTCTTTGGAACAGCCGCTTGCTTAGCATCTCCTAACCGCAGAGATCTGCAAGGGGCATACAGAGAAACCTTATTCTGGAGATATTCAGCTCTCTGTTTAAAGAAAGCACAGTGTACTAAGCACAGGGACCTGAATTGAAGCCTTTGGGCTACTGGGAGCCAGTGCAGTGCTCTGAGGCTTCAAACATTGTCATGAGGCACTTCTCCTAGTGCTATCTATGAACATGGCTTCTGTTGTATTTGTATTTTCACTGTTATATTCTTTTGGTTGCCTCTTTTAATTTTAATGCATGTATCCGCTCCGTTTTATTGCATGATTTATTTATTCCCCAATTTTATGTTTCCGGACTGGCTCGTCTATTTATTACCTAATTCGCACCATGGCTCTTTTATAGTCTTGGTAATGGATTCTCTCTATTCCAGACATTTTCCTAGAGTGTTTTATATCATATTGCAGCCTAACCGTAACTCACAGCCTTAATGGGAGCATATAAATGTAGAAATCAAAATAAAAGAGCGGCGAGTTCAGCGCGTGCGCGCTCAAACCATCGGCTAAAAAGAGATAGACGATTCTCGACGGCCCTCTGAGAGAACATGAAGCATCCCTCTTCATAAGACTAATAGTGGAATGACTTTATATTGGCTGCTTAAGGTCTTCCAGCTCAGTCTAGTAAACCAAGAACTTCTGGTTCATTTTCATAGCGATGGCCAGCAAGGGTACACACCTTAGAAGATTAAAAAGTGTGCGCATAATCACAGTTGCCGAGTTTACGGGAAGATCGGATTAATTTCCTAACGATGCTTGTTTACAAAGAGCATAAATTCATCATCTAGATCATGAGGAATGTCTGTAAGGGGTACTTAGTGACCAACATATACATTTTTAACGTTGGCCTTTTTCTTTGTCCTACTTCTACTTCTCCTGCCCCATTGTTCCAGTCTTTATGCTTCGCCTGTTGTGTCTTGACTGTCTTGACTGTCGTGTAGGCAGAAGAAACCTACGTCCACAAGTGCTGCACAGAGATAGTTCAATTCACTCTCTGTGCAGCCTTTGAGGCCACAGGTGGGAGATGTTCTTCCGGAGCCGTGGACTTCTGGGAACCCCTGGGCCACTGCAAAAAAGCACTGGTTAAGTACTAAGCCAGAACAACATCCACAAACCAATCAAACAAAGAATTGGAGCGGTCTTACCAATGGGTGACGGTGGAGATTCAGTTGAACCTATGGAGGGATTCCAGGACCCACCAGTGTCTCGCCCCCCTTTTAGTGGAAGGAAGCTCAGGAGGAAGGGTGGAGGTCCAAGTGCACCGGGCCCACCTGCAGTTGGAATCCAGGCAAGAAATCCAGGAAACGTGGTAACAAGGGGTGTAACAAATGAAAGTCCAAAATCAGTCCGTGATCCGTAGCCTGAGTGCCAAAATCCAAGAGCCAATAATCAAGGAAATCCAAATCAATCCGTGAAGCAATCTGAGGTCAATTTCCAGGTGATCAAACCAAAAACGAACGTAGCGCCCAACAGTGTCCAAGAGAAAACAGCTTTGAAGCACTGAACACTGCGATGCAAGAGTTTAAATAGCGGCGCTACGAGTGTTGTCCGGTCACGTGACCAATGCCCGCAGCACGTGATCGTGTTTCAGTAACACGTGAACGGGAGCCGTCGGCCACGTGATGCAGAAGCAGGAAGCGAGGCTGATCTCGTAGCCTCCACGGAATGTGCCAATGGAACTGGCGTCCTCAGGGACGGGCGAACCGCTGATACAGTCGCCCTGGGACATGGGGGGTCGAGGCGAGAACACGTGGGCCCCGGAACCGGGCTAATGGATGGGGAGGAGTGGAGGTATGAGAACTGGAGGTTTGAGGAGGGACATTAGGGATAGTATGAGCCCCGAGGGACGTGACATTGCCTTCATCTCAACCCTTCTCCTTCATCTCAGTCCCTTTTCTTATTCTTCTCAGAGTCCATCTTATCCTTCATCCCAGTCCTTCTTCAGTGCACCTGTTCGTCTCCTTTCTTTCTGTTCTTCTCCATTTCCATTCATCCCAATCCCTGTCCTTCATCTGAGTACTTCTCCTTATCCCTTGTCCGAGTTCTGCTCTCATTCTCCTTTGTCCCAGTCCTATTGAGTCTCTTTCTTCTTTGCCCAAGTCCTTCTCCATAACCCAAGTTCTTCTTCTTCGCCCAGTCATTCTCCTTTGCCATTCTCCTTCATCCCAGTACTTCTACTTTGTCCATGCCCATCATTCTCTCCCTCTCCCGTCCTTCTCCTTTCTTTCAGTCCTTTAGCCCAGACATTCTCCCAGTCTATCTCCGTTTTCTCCATCATTCCAGTCCTTCTATTCCTCCTTCAGCCAAGTCCAATTTCTTCTCATTCATCCAAGTCCTTCTGCTTCTTCGCAGTCCTTTTACCTCTCAGCTGTCTTGGTTCTATATCTCGTTCCTTCTACTTGACCCAATTCTCCTCTTCCTTCTTTGTACACCTATTCACCTACATTTCTTTGTTCCAGTACGTCCCTCTCTTCCTATTCATACCAGTATTTCTCCTTCACCTTCGTCCTTGTCGTTCTGCTAAATCCAGTCCTTCTGCTTCGTCTCATTTACTCATCTCCTTCATCCTTCTCATTCGTCTTCAGCCCAGTCCTTCATCTCTTTCCCCTTTGGCCTAGTTCTTCTGATAATCCTCCACCAGAGTCCATCTCCTGCCCTTCAGTCATTCTCCTTCTCCCCAGTCCTACTCCTTCTGCACAGTCCTGCTCCTTCTTCACCTTCATCTCACTCCTACAACTTTTTCCAGTTCATCTCCTTCTTGTCTTTCGTCCCAGTCCTTTTTCTCCTTCCTCCCTGAAGACAGAGGAATGCAATGCACCTCAGGCCTGGTGGTGATGCCGTTGGCTCCCCATCGCTTGGGAGCCACTGAGAAAGAGATGAGTGTGGCAGACCCCGTGGGCAGAGGGCGTCAAAGCAGATGCCACATCAGACCACCTTAAAGAGACGCATGTATAGCACAGGCCATGCAATGGTGATTGGGTGGTCCCATGTGGCAGACGGTGCCACCCAGATGATACTAAAAATACGGGTCCCATGTGATGTGATGACTCATGTGGTGGACGGGTACCACCAATAAAAAGATCCATGATTGGGTGATTTTCCATACTGGGGCAGACCAGACCCTCATGCACCAGGACAGCCCCACAAGTACTGGAAAGGGGTGGCTGACTGCAGCAGGCACCTCCATGTCATATAATATATTTTTATTTATCATTATATGTAAAATATCTAAATATATATTTGTATATATGTGTACTTAAGAGTGTATGGGCCTCATCACGATTTGGGCGGCAAACGTAACTCCCCATTCCCCAATGGGTCCATTTGACCCAATGGGGAATTTCCGGCACAATTACCGCACGGTACACGTAATAGCGTTACCGCCACATTTAAGGGCTACTGCCCAACTCGTGGTGAGGCCCATATATGTATAGGCTAACAGTTATAGTTATAGGTATTTATAATTATAATTCATATTGTGCATGTGATATATTAAATAGGTGAGTAGAAATGGGTAGGAGTGTAGATAAGGGAGGGGGATAAATAAAGAATTGATCGGAGTACCCTTGTGTGATACAGGAAAGGGAAATTGGTGGTCTGCCAAAGGCTGCTTGGGGGGATGAAGCCACCCACTGGGGCCATCTCTTGTCCTTTCCCAACAGTGGGTGGTGCCAGGTAGGAAGTAAGGGTCTGTTCTGTCAGTTTACCATAAGGGTTTACTTTTGACCCCTCTATGGTAGGGTCGGCTCATGGGGCGTATCTCTCAGAGGGGATTCACACCGGGGGAACAGATATGATGTGACAAATGTTTTAGTGTTATAATGTTGAGCTTTTTATCAATAAAAATAAAATCGAAAAGTGTACGCCTTTTTACAAGTTATGCCACTGTGGACAATCCGCAATCGCAAGTACGGAAAAGATGAAGACAAAAATCACAAAACACTAATCCAACAGAAACAACAAATTAAAAAACACCACCATATACAACCAACAACACAATGAAGCCAACTAAATGCCCAATGGCCCATGAAATTACTTTGTACTGAATACCACCACTAATTAAGATCACTATTTCCATCATACACCAAAAGATGCAAATCACAGTCTGAAAGACAGACAGTGGCTACTTCATGCATCATGCCAACACAAACAGGATTCCACTCCGCCATGCTCTGCAGAAGCTCACACTTTGAAACATATATCTGCAGATGAACTGCAACAAACACACCCAGGAGGAACATATCAAACTGGCCAAATGTGCTGACAACCACTCAGCCATCACGGTGCAACTCATAATGTGTGCCTCACAGCAACAATCATTGCACTCCACAAAATATTCCCTTGTAGGTTTCTTTAGTGCTCCTTGCCCAGGAACAGGAGGAGGCTGCCACAGCTGCTGCAGCTGTCCCACAGCAAAGGATGACACAGTCAGAAAGGGTTTATTATCCTAGGATCTCTTTATTTGGCATAGGAAACTCCGGCTATTCCTCAGGATTTTGCCAGTCTCCGTGACAAGTGACGCTTATTCTTTCTCCACGCCTGAGCCTATTTGTTTTTTGTTTGTATGTGTTCCGTGAACGCCCTGAGACCTTTGGGTGAGTGATTGCGCTATGCAAGAATTTTTTTAGTTAGTTAGTTAGTTAGTATGTCAGACTATGACGTCTTGTGTCGGTATCACTTTGATATGGTGTGGATATGCTGCAGAAGTGGGAAGGCGCTCTCCAGCCTGCTTGTGCAAGTTCTCATGCCACCAGGGTGCATGTAAAACTGCTGGAAGCACTGCATTTCTTTGCCACTGGTTCTTTCCAGAGGACCAGTGTTGTAACATCTAGCATTTCACAGGCCAGCCTGTCACACTGACCGCATCAGGTAGTCGCATGCATCACAGCACACAGCCACAGACACACCACTATGCCACAACCTGTGGAGGAACGTGGACAGGTGACACGCATTTTCTATGCTGTACAAAGAATTCCATGGGTACTAGGTATGGTCAACTGCACCCATGTTGCCCTCTGTCTGCCACAGGTGATTTCTTATGTCTACTGCAATCACCACTGGTGGCACACTGTCAACTTGGAGATGATATTTGATAATGGGGGTGTCTTCAAAGATGTCTATGTCAACTTGCCTGGCTCTGTACACAACAGCTACATCTTTTGACAGTCAAGGGTGTGTGCCCAGTTGTAATCTGGGATCGGGGTTGAAAAGCCAAGGCAGAAATGTTCGAGGGAGAAAAGACTGAAGATTATTTTTCCGAAATAACCTTTGGTCTTTTCTCCCCTGAACATTTCTGACTTGGCCCACACCCCTACCCACCCCCCCACCCACAACCCCACCCCGAGCCTGTGTCCCTGCGACGCCTGTTCCCTTTCACTTCCGTGATTGGGAACCCGTGCTGCAGGGTCTTTTCCTTTTCTTTTTTCCGGGACGGCTGCAGGGTACATCCCCGCAACTGTAAGAGGATTCAATTCAACACTACAGCTAAGTCAACGCCTAGTCTAGAATACTGAATGAAAACCCTTATTGATATATCTTTATGTCCAGTTCATGCGTTCTGGATGACTACCCCTATATAACACCCCTCTCTTGGAATCCCCCTGACCCCACTGAGCCAAGAAGTAGTTCTGTTTTGCAAGTTAAAAGGTTTATTTGATAATTTAAACAATCGATATATATATGACACTTTATAATAATTAATAATTGAATATCACACTTAATCTGAGCAGTAATCAATAATGGATAGTCTGGCACTAGCACACTTGTGAATAGGAACAGAAGAATAAGGTGGTAGAGAATACTTTATATAAGTTCAGATGGATGTAATGTTGAATGAAAAATGCAATACAGAAAATACTCAATATGATTTTAACAAAACAATGTAATCACTTTTCTCTGGCAATCCCCTCCCCCCTTTATGCAATGCAAGGAAATGGAAGGAAAACACACAGTTCTCAGAAATGCAATCAAATGTAATTCAGTTCACCCCAGCAAGCTTAGACTACAGAAGTTTGAAACACAGGCCCAAAATGCTTTTATATGTGCTGGCAATGAAGTGAAAAATATGCTAAAATGCTTTTAATTCCCTCTAGAGGTTCAGGGTGAGTGGTATCAAGTTAATATTAGTCCAGGCTCACTCTAGCAATGATTCAGGGATGGTTCTTAAGAGGCAAACGAATTTTTAGCAAGGAAAGCAAGGAAGCTGCTGTTTTCACACGTGGAGAAATTTGCAAATCGCGGTAAAATTCGCGAGTGCATTTTTCGTGATTGCGGCAGAAGTATAGACAATAGGAATGCGGTTCTAGGTTCGTTGAAAAGCGAAGATTCCCAGCTTTCAGAGGAAAGTTACTGCAAGTCTGTAAGACAAACGGTCACGGAGATATGAGCGATATGGTGAAGGTCGTTTTTCAGATTGGAAATGTTAAAAGTTCAAAGCGACAGGTTACAGCTTGCAACTAGAAAATGACAGGTGAGAGCTTTGCAAATGACAGGTGACAGTTAGGAGGCAGTTCTACTTAGATTAAAATAGCCTGGATTAGATTATTTTAACTAAGAGATTGGTTCTGCACAGTTCTGCTAGGTACTCACAATATATTTAGAAATAGAATGGGCCTCGCCACGGATCTGGTCAGGTTTTCTTCACTCGCCACGGACGGTCTCTGCGCACAGCGGTCTGGGTCAGCTCTCTGGTTCTGCGAACAGCGGTCTGGGTCAGCTCTGCTCTCTCTGGGTACAGCACTGCTTCTGGATCTTTCTGCACAGGTTTCTCTGGACCCAGCGCTGATCTGCACGGCTCCTGGATGCTGCTATCGCTGTTAGGTTTGCTGGATGCTGAGGCCCACTGAGAAGAGTTCTCAGTTTGTGGGTTTAGGCCCTTGCTTTGAGTTCTGAATCAAGTTCTTTGGAGTTTTAAAGTCTAAGTGTGGAATCTAGTATCTTCTGGATGTTGTGTGGTCCGGCAGAGCGCGTTGCAGCAAATGGAATTGACTGTCTCTATCTGTCCTGACTGTCTGCTTTTATGTGTTTTGAAAATGGGTGGAGAGGCTAGCTTCCTAGGCCCTACCCCTCTCCACTTGTCATTGGCCACTTCATCCTCTTCCCCTTGATTGGGGGAATGAAATGAATTGTCATCATGATGAGGCCTGTTTATGGTACAGAGAACCCACCCCTGTCAAATTGCACACAATCTATATTTTGACCCAAAAGACATATTTGCACAGGTACACATTTGTTTAAAATTACATGCACCCATCACATATCACAGGAGGTATACCCTGTCCAAATCTGCTCTTCCTGGGAGCTTGCATTCAGAAATGGCAAGATTTGCACTTTTTGACTGGTTTCGTAATATCGGACATTACCCCAAATTTATACACATGTGCGCAAGGAGTATGGACATTACTTGATGAAGTGTCAGATTTTTAACATGCATATATTTTAAGTAATACCCTCTTAACTGCTAGTTTGCCCCCAGATCATACCACCGGTTCTAAAAACCTCTTAAAATGTGGGCAGAAAAATCACAAGAATTATGGTATCATTTAAATAATTATGACAGGTCCGTACTATGAGTTATTCATCTTTTTCTAAAACCATATTCTGGCTACAGGGGTGTGGTTTCCCAAGTCACATGGTGTAGAAACCAGTTTGTCCAGTTTCTGCCAGGCTCAGAAGCCCTGCCCCTCCCAGCTTCTGCCAAGAGGAAGCTGTTTTACGGTCCCCCAATAAACCATCTGCCTGGGCCCTGGAAGGCCCATTGTTCAAGAGGAAGCCATTTATGGCCACTTCAATAAACCCTCTGCCTGGGTCCTATGTTTAGTCTCTAGCAGTCCCTTGGTAATTCAATCAGAGAAGTGTCATATCCCTTTTGGTGGGAACAGCAAAAGGCAGCTAGGCTTGGGAACTGCTGTGGATCCAGTTTCACTCCAATTGGGGGGAAGTTGTCAAGCAGAATCCAGTTCCTTAAGCCAGGCCCCAGCTAATGTCACTTTTAGTTACCCAGTTTTCTGCATTCAAATAAACTAACAATTTTTACACATGCAGCTAGAATGCTGATACTAAGTTTAAAACTATGACATTTAAACAATTGCAACCTATGTGACACTCAAAAGTAGGTCACTCATTTCTTTTAAACATTTAGATTTTTAGTGTCTTTCAGTCCAAATTTACTTAAACTGCTGAAATCCACCGCTCAGCCAGTCTTGTTATAAACCTTCAAGTCACTTCAGAATATAACTTTACATTGGATCCACCTCTCAGTAAGTCTTTCTTTGGCCTGCTTTGGGTTCATTTATTCAGTTTTACACAAAAAAAAAAGTCTGGTGTTGTTTTAAAACACCAGCTTTCTGATAGTGGTGAGTACTGGTAATGCACCCATTTTTGGGATTTAAGAAAATGAATTCCCCACAATTCTAGGTTGCTTTTGGCAATCAGCATTGCCATTCCCAATGGTTTCAGGCTACTGTGTGGGTAGTCCAATGGTGGTTTTAGGCAGTGCCCTTCTGTGCCCATAACATCGGCAAAATGGGTGGCAGCCTATTCTTCATGCACTTCCCTGGGCATTTTCTGGGAATCTCTGGCCATCATGATGTTTTCAATGCCAGTACTGCACAGTTTTTGAGGTAGGGCTCGGATGCATGGGTAAAAACATCCCACACAACCCCTGCTCACAATATAGTGAGCAAGAGTGCGGGGGACACCCCTTCATCCCCCAGCACCGAATGTGTGATCTGGTCAAACTTTTCGGCCGTTTGGAATTTTTGAACAGCTGAAATTCAGCCAAATCGTGCATTCGTTCATTTTTTATCGGTTATTTTGGCTGATTCCGTAATCTGGACTCTACAAGGACATGCATCTGCTCCGTAGCTTTCAATATCTACACATAGTCATTACATAATGGGCACGTGTGCAGATTGTCTGAATACTACATGAAAACACATCAACCCTTACAGACTACCGACACTAATATGGATGTGACAGCTCATTGGAAACCTTAATTTGCCACGCACGGCCTCATAAAATGTAACTGTCCTTTCTCACACAGGTAATGCTGGTTGCCCTCTCCGTTCACAACACCTTTCAGAAGGACCAGCTCTGAGGCACAGCACAGGTATAACACAGCACAGGCGGTCACCAGGAGCATCATTAGGGAGAGTTTTGGCATTCTGTCTTGCTTAAGATGCCTCGACCACTCAATGGGGGGTACGTCTGTACAGGCGCAAATTTGTGTGCAACATTATCTTTGCGTGCTGTGTGCTACATAGCATTTCTGTGTGCCGGGGGGCACACATTGACGAAGTATCGGATATCAGGGCCTAGCCACGTGTTCATCCACCTCCATCTGTGGACCATGGAGACAATGCAATGCAGGTGATGGATCAGCGGGTGCACAGCTTCTCTTCCTGAGCATGAGAGGTTTGGGATATGTAATATGACAGCTGGCAAGTGTGTGTCAATGACGACAGGATGATAAGTGGCCAAAGCCAGATTTCCACTTTCTTTTTTTTTCTTTCTTTTGTTGTATTTATGGCTTATTAAAACCTTGATACACATATTAAAATTAAAACAAATATCATGATAAAATCACAATACCATCACGAACAATACTATGACGATAGAGTAATATGGTCAATTCTAAATATAAAACAGAGCTTCCAGCCTAAAAATTCAAAGTTTCATTACAACAATTAATTCTTCCCTAGCATTACGTAACATACCTTAATAAAATGCAAAGACTATGAACAACCTTTTCTCCAAGGCAGTTCCTAGAATCGTTGTGCTTGGGGCAGGGCACTACAAGGATGAAAATCGCCCTAAAGCATAGTTGATGAAATTAACGATAGCTACAGTGAAAGAGGCATAACTACCAGTAATAATTTGGTCCCAAAGGGATATATTGGTTAGCATGAAGGTGTCATGAACAAAGTGTCCCAAGTAGTGTTCACACTGAGATTGGATATTTGGGCACCTAATGAAAAGAGGTTCTAATGACTCAACTGTGCCATGTTGTTGACAATATCTACTGTCTCAGGCCCCTTGGCATATTGAGTATAGCACCCAAAACATCCAGAGTGGACAAGAGATTAAATCGCCATCGCATGAAGAATTGTTACTCTCAACAGAGCGGAAATTTGAGCAAATATTTTCTCAATACAGTTTATGGATTTAGAGGTCTTAGTAGAATAGTTCAAACGTTTTTTTAAAGCAATTGCTATCCTGAGGCACCAATGCTCTGATCTCTATTTACATGGAAACACATGCAAAGGACGTATATAGGAAATACTTAATTCCCAGGATCAGTCTACATGTATATCTCTGTAAATTATGTTTGCAAATGTACAGCCACACCCATGCTGATACAACAGCGTTACACACTCGCAGAAAATATGTCCACGCAGACATTTGCCAGTTGAGGGATTGGGGAGGCTGCACGATAGCTGCCTCCCCATCCTCTGTGTGGATGACAGCAGGAGTTTCTGGGCATTCTGTCGGGACTGGCTCTGTCCTTAATCTCGTGAGCGCATCCCCTTGTCCCATCTTTCAGCCCCATCCAGTGGGAACCAGGCCATTGCTTGGCATCACTCCCAGGCCTCTGCCACTTAATTATACACTGGAGGGAAGAATGCTTGTGTTTAGGGCAAGTCATGACCCTATGGAGAAGAAACTATAGGCAGGGTATCATCGGGACAGGAAGGAACCAGCTCACCTGGCCAGGAAACAAGTCAAATTCTCCAACACCGATTCTGTTCATGGTGGTCAGAGGCACATGTACCAACAACAGTCAGTTTGGTTTTACTCCACTTTGTGAAGAGATGCAGAACTTGCTTTGGTGGCTCACCTTATTGAACACGTGGTAAGCTCTTGTGCATATGCCTCTAAAATGGTGCCCAGGTATGGAGACGACATATAATTACACAACCAGAAGCAAATCCACCACAATGTTTGACGATTGACAGGACTATTGACAGCATTCTCAAAACACCATGATAGCTGTGTCACTTGTGAGGATTCTATGGTCACATGACAACTCACCTGATATGGCATTGCCATGTCCATGTACCAAACCAAGTCAAGGACACATATGCATGCAATTACACAGCACACAGATCGGACATTGAACAGTTGGGTCATGTGGCCTCAGCCCAGTTATATTGATGCCCCCCATAACATTTCACAAGACCATTTGTAAAGTCCATTGGCCCACTAACCTGCAAGTTGCTGCAATAGTCAAGAGAAATGGCACACACACATATGTTCTGAACCACCAAAAAAACGATTTACTGTACAGTAGAACATATGTGTAATGCAAACAATTAGAAAAAAGGAGACAAAAAGGAGTAGAAGTTGCTGAATCAATATTGGGAAACAACTAAACACAGGAATGTACATGGGGAAAGCTGAACAAAGCAAGGCACTATTTAGTGAAACGGGTCACAAACAAAGTATTTATAAGGGGAGCTAGAGAGTATGCAAAGTGACGCAGATACTAACAACTCAAATACAATACCATATTGACAGGAAAAGATACATGGACGGGGACACAAGTGGTAAAAAAACTTAAAACTCAAAAGCCCTCTCACTCCTCACTAGCGCATTCCCCAGGAGAAGAAGGTGACCTTCTCAATCTTCACCTGCTTCTCCTCCAAAAGGCGTCCCACTGCCTTGAAGGGGTGGAAGAGGAGGAAATGGAGGAGCGTGGAGTCTGGAAGAGCACCTTCACTACAGGGGGGCGGGGGGAGGAGGGTGCAGCCCTGCCAGAAGGCGGAATGAAAATTGGAGATACTGCAGTGGACGTGTGATGGGAGAAGCTGTTGATGGCATTTATAGATGTTGCTGGATTCCACAGGCAGCCACTGTAGCCTAACACAACTTGGTACTAGCCCCTGCAGTACACCACCTGACCTGCCTCCCTCACATCTGCATCCAGTCCCCTCCTTCCACCTCCTGCACCTCAATGCTAATGTCTTCATAAGCAGTCTGCATGACCCCCAGAAGCTCCAAGGGGTGGGGCCTGTGCCCTGGAAGGTGCTTTGGGTGGGGCTGCCAGGCTTACAAGGGTTGGCTATATAGGAGTAGAAGTTGCCACCAGCACAAATGTCATTTCCTGTGTAATGTCCTTGGGAGGCTCCTCTCCTGTAGGGGTGGCATGGGAAACTGAGGTGTCCTGTAGCATAGCAGGAGGGGGACCATCTCAAGTGTTTGGTGCTGGTCCAACGTCGTAACGACTGGTAATCCTTGCAGGGAAATCAGGTTCTCAGGCAGGGGACACTGTAAAGGGGTCCTCCGGGTGGCTAGGATGAGGTCCTCAGGCACAGGAAGGTAGAGTAGGTGGGGTGGAGCGGGGTGGGGTTCATGAGCCATAAGAGCTAATGCTGCAGATGTTTTTGGGTGGGGGGATGTGTCCCTGTTGTCATTTACTGCTGCTGCTACTCCTCCACCTCGCCATGCTCCACCTGAGCACCTCTCCGCTCCACCTCCACCTCCACCTCCACCTGGGGGCTTGTTGCAGCACTGGCATGCTGTCCCGGGTTGGCTGGATCTGGCTAGGTCTGGGCTTTTGTATCACTGGAGTCAGATGCCGTAAGAGACAAGAAAGGGAGATAGCAACCAATGCAGCCATTTTCTGGGACACCTCTCGGGCATGTTGGTGATCAAATTACTTTTATGTTCTACTGAAGCAAGCCACTACCACAGAGAGCCATTGAAATGTGGATCATGGTACCTGTAAAACCTGGTAATATCTGTCTACTTCCCATGAAGAAAGCATTACACAACCTGACACTGTAGGCCATGTCACTTGACTTCACAAATGTTACACTGGGTCTAGGCAGGAAACAAAGGCAGTGTTGTGTCCCAATTGTGGCCACGTGTGCCCTCAACCTCCTCTGAGATGAGTGCCACTACCTGGACAGATATATCTATGACCCTAGAAAACCATGTGGCTCACCTGCAGTCCCAACAGAGATATTATAGCACCACACGTGAGACATCCATGTGAGAAGTGCAAGTACATGGCGCAAGGCCTTGGAATGGAGATGCCACGAGCACCTCCATAGGGAAGCTCTGAGTCCGAAGGTTATCCGTACCAATACACTACAGATGTTTTATGTGACTGGTTCCTGATAGCCGCCCCTCCCCACTTCGGGCCATGTGGCACGTGTGTCTATCCCACCTAAATGCAAATGCTTGCACTAGGTAGGGAGGATGGGTGTACACCAAATGAATAGCAAGCTGTGATATTTGGCCGCTATCCTGCCCCAACATGGGCAAGCAAAGAAAGGATATCTCACTGGCACCGATTACACATGTGTTCACTGTTTCAGTACAGTGTGATCTACCATTGGGATTCCTAAAATAGGCTTCATGTCTGAACACAGATTAGCAGGCATGTGAAGGATAACTGTGCAGTAACCTGACCTTTGGTAAGTGGTCATGGCTGGGTCAGCACTAGCAGGCAGCTTTTATGGACCCTGCAAAAAAGTGCCAGCATTACCCTCCCATGACATGTTATGTGGAAGCAGCAATGTTTATCTTCAATCAGCCGAGTATGCCTAGATGCCCTAGAAAACGGGCACACATTCTGCTGACACGTAGAAGTACCGCATAGCAGTACAGGCAGCACCACCTGATGCATCTCATGATTTTGAGAGCATTGCAACATGACTTGCCAAATAGCAGGTCACTTACCAGGCATAGGCAGGGTCCCCTGCAAGTCCGAAACCCACTGACATTCCTCTGGGCAGATCTTCTGGAATACCCAGAGCTCCAGAGGGATGATGGCTGTAATCAACAGGGCTCTGCAATGGTGTTGGGGCACCTCCTGAAGAATGAGATCAGAGGGACTCCAAATAGGGAGAGGCTGGTGGCCCCACCCCCTCAAGCGCAGCTGCATTATTCCTGAGGCAATATTTGCACTGGAATCAGTGGGAGGAAAACACATGGATAACCTAGGGAAACTTGAAGGGAAGCTGTGGAGACCTCTGTTGGGCCTACCAAGGTCAACTTAGATTGAAGCTATAAAGTGTAAATTGGGGCTAACTTCCTTGGAAACTCTGTGGAAAATACAGTGCTGCAAGTGTTATATAAGGATTGTGATGTGGGAGGGGGAGGAAGAGAGTTTAATGAGACATTGGTAAAAATATGAATGAGAAAGATAAATTGAATACCTATATGGCAATCCTGAAAGATATAACACTCTCTTTTTTCAAAGAAATAAATATGAAGCTGCCCACCGAAAAAGGGGAAGTTAATACTATACTTAAATACCTTAAAAAGAAAGCACTGTTTTGGGATATAAGTGAAAATCTGACACGTCTTGCTAAAAAGAAACAATATGACGTATATGCGTCACAAGGGTTAAAACCTGAAACTCTGCGATGCTATCTGCTAAAAACAGGAAATAGAGAGCTGGTGAGATTTATTATACAACTCCGGTTTAACATTCTCCCATGTAAGGAATATACGGGTGCCTGCACGGGGATACCCAGGAAAGAAAGATTGTGCAGACACTGCCACAGTGAACTAGAATCAATTAGACATATACTCACTGGATGTGGACATGTACAATGGTATTATAAGGGGCATGGCAAACTGGTGAGTGACCTAAGCATGATAATGTCTGATCTGTTTTGGTTGACCATTTACATGGTGGAAATTATGGTATATGTTGGTGCAGCTTTTTATATATGGAAGATGTCAGACTTGCTCTTGCCCTCGTAGTGTAGCTGAGGAGTTCTTCTTGCCAATCTACCAAACTGATTGAATAAGAAAACAACCAGAACAGTTGATTGGCCAAAAGATGGAAGACCAACGAAGAACCCGGAACAACAGAGGGCAGGATACTACAACAGGATGTCTCAGGAGCACAGGCGATGACCCCAGGTAACTGCAAGAAGAGCACCAGTAACCACCATGCAATTCGTAGCAGTACTTAGAATGGAACCAAATAAAATAAGACTAACCTGTATCTTGTAAACACCTTGGACTGAAGAACCGGGTAAGTAGTTTCTAGGAATTGGTAGAACCGCCAGGTAGATCGTGGAAGCCAGATGCAAAGGTAAGAACAAATCCAAGAAATAAAAAGTTCCAAGACCTAACCCGACGGCACGCAGACGCCTAAAAGGTACACCAAGGCAGTCTCTAGTCCGTGTACCGAATAGTTCAAGGTCCCAAGAACAATCCAAGGTCAAGTACACTTCCAAAGTCTAAATGCCGTGAATGGAGCTGAGTTCCAGGCTTTGAAGGTCAGTGGGGTTGAAGGAAAGGATTGGGAAGCAGTAGATCCTACAGTTCCGTGCGGGCTCCGCTGCACCTTTGGCGGAACGAAGAAAGGCAAATCCAAATAAAAACGTTCCGAGGTCGTGAAGCGGTGCGGGCAGCAGCAGTACAAGAGGCAAGGCAGGGCAGATCCATAAAACGGTCAATGGTCGAAGAAACAAGGCGGTCAGCAGTGGCACAGGGGAGTAGGCAAAACTATATCAATGGAGGGCCGTGGTCGAAGAAGCCAGAAGATCCGTAGACAGACACAGTTCCAAGAACGAGGAAACAACAAGAGCCTAAGAATACAAGATTCAGAAGCGCCGACTCGGAGTAAAGGCGGAGCTTAAATAAGGTCACCTGATGTAAATGGCGCTCCTCAACGTGCTAGGCGAAACCAGGAAGTACAGGCAGGACGCCATCGTTTCCATGCCAACCTCCAAGATCCCGGCAGCCAAGACCTTAAAGGACCAGTAGCTATCGATCCTCTGTCTAAACGCGAGTCAGCACTCCCACGGTTAGACATAACTTGATCTGTACTACGTCCCAATACATTTGAACGTTGCCAATATCTAACAGGTTCCTTCCCCAAAGAAGCCCCCAACCCTCGAGACTTCCAAAACGAGACAACAACAAAGGGGCATGAACGTTCTCCGCCGGTTCCCAGGTACGATCCTCCGGACCGTAACCCTTCCAATCAACATAGTAGAGTCTCCTACCATTCCGCACTCTGGTATCCAAGATCGCAGATACCTCGTACTCTACCGCACCCCTTACCTTGACAGGTGGAGGGTGAGTCGGGAGCCGGGTCGCGGGATGGCAAGGTTTGATCAGGGACACATGAAAAACTGGATGAACCTTCCAAGACTGCGGGAGAACCAACCGAACCACAGCCGGGTTAATGATATGCAAAATTGTATACGGACCAATGAAGCGTGGGAGCAAAGGCTTCCGGCCCGGTAAACGTAAATTACGCGTCGACAACCACACTCTCATACCTGGTTGGTAACTCGGAGCAGGGGTACGATGTCGATCCGCATAATACTTGGCCCTCTTTTGAGCCTCCACCAGATGCCGTTTCACTTGGACATGGGTACTAGAGATGTCACGAACACAGGCAAGGGCAGCAGGGTTATGTATTGGTAGATCAGGAACAAGAGGCAAAGAACGTGGATGTTGACCAAAGAGGGCAAAAAAAGGAGAAACCTGCGTAGCTGTGTGCAGGGAATTGTTATAGGCAAATTCAGCCGAGGACAATACAGAGACCCAATCGTCCTGGCGCTGAAAAATGAGACATCTTATGTATTGTTATAGTGGCATTCAGACGTTCGGTTTGCCCATCCGTCTGAGGATGATAAGCACTAGAGAACCGAGCCTCAATACCCAAGGCAGTCGCTAATGCCCTCCAGAAGCGCGAGGTGAATTGAGGACCCGTGTCTGATATTATAACAGAAGGGAGACCAAACAACCTGAATATGTTCCGTAAAAAAAGATCCGCCAGTTTAGGAGCTGTCGGAATACCCTGACAAGGTACAAACACTGCCATCTTTGTGAAGTAGTCAATAACTACCCAAATCGTGTCGAAACCTCCCACCACAGGAAGTTCTACAACAAAATCCATAGAGATGAACGACCAAGGACGATCTGGGAGAGGCATGGTTTGCAAAAGACCAACCGGTTTACTGTGTGACGCCTTGCACTGAGCGCAAACCGAACACGTAGCTATGTAGTCTGTGACGTCTTTAAGCAAAGAAGGCCACCAACACCACCTTCTCAGTAATTCCTCAGTCTTCCTGATACTGGGATGAGCAGCCAAAGCTGAATCGTGACTCCATTGTATAGCAGTGAGTCGCGTTTCCGAATTAGGCAGAAACATCTTACCCTGTTTATAGGGCAGTGAATGTACTATACCCAAACCATAATCGCCCACTTCCGGCGGATTAGTATGAAGCCATTCCTGGATCCTCGATTTCAGTGACGGACGCAAGGAACAACCACAAACCACCTGAGTAGGTAATAACGGAGCACCGGTAATACGAGAGGGTTCTGCGGGTCCGTGAAGACGAGAGAGGGCATCTGCTTTAGAATTCATTGAACCAGGGCGATATGATATAGTAAAGTCAAACATCGAAAAGAATTTGTGCCACCGTGCATGACGCGCAGTAGTGCATTTCACTGACTGGAGAGCCACTAGATTTCTATGGTCGGTGAATAATAATAATAATAATAATAATAATTAGGCTTTTATATAGCGCTACAAACCCTCAGGTATCTGAGCGCTGCTTATTATTACCCACGGTGTGTGGTGCTCATTTATCGACCTCGGAAGGATGAAAGGCTGAGTTTGGCCCCGCCGGGATTCGAACCTGCGTTAACAGGCTCTGCACGGGTGTCAAAGCGGGCGCTCTACTCGCTGTGCCACTTGACCGGCTTGAACACCTGAACGGGCAATTTTGAGCCCAACAAATGATGCCTCCATACCATAAAGGCGTCTCGAATAGCCAATAGTTCCCGCTCTGTGATCGTATAATTCCGTTCATAAGGCGTAAGTTTCCTTGAATGAAAGGCCACAGGATGTAGTCCAGTATCATCCGGGCAATATTGAGACAATATAGCACCGAGGGCAAGATCCGAAGCATCAGCCTCTATGATGAACGGTTGAGTTGGATCGGGATGTTGGAGAACTGGTGCTGATGTAAAAGCAGACTTCAGACAATCAAAGGTATGTTGTGCTTTCTGATTCCAATGAAAGGGCGTTTTAGAACTAGTCAAGGTCGTAAGGGGACAAACAATAGTTGAAAAGTCCTGAATAAAACGCCTATAAAAATTAGCGAATCCAAGAAAGGACTGTAACGCCTTCACAGTGTTGGGAACCGGCCAATCTAGAATGGCAGAGACTTTAGTTCTGCTCATTTGAACCCCTTTGTTGGTGATGTTGTAACCAAGGAATTCGACTTCTTGTACATGGAACATGCATTTCTCCAGTTTGGCATAAAGATGATTGTCACGCAGGCGTTGTAAAACCCTGCTAACATGAACAACGTGGGTGTCATAGCTGGGAGAATAAATCAGGATGTCATCCAGGTATACAATCAGGTATTGATCCAGCATATCATGAAATACTTCATTAATAAAATACTGAAAAGTGGCTGGAGCATTGCTTAGGCCAAACGGCATAACTGTGTATTCATATAGACCGTATTTAGTTTTAAAAGCGGTCTTCCATTCGTCCCCCTCACGTATGCGTACCAGGTTATACGCCCCACGTAAATCCAGTTTAGTGAACAACTTGGCAGAGCCGAGTTGATCAAGTAAAACCGAAATTAGTGGAATCGGATATTGATTCCTGACTGTAACCGCATTCAAGGCCCGGTAAACAATGCAAGGGCGAAGGTCCCCCTCCTTCTTCGGGACAAAGAATAGGGGAGAAGCCGCTGGAGAACGTGAAGCCCGGATGAAACCTGACTCTAAGGATTTGTTGATATATTCCTTAAGAATGATGTCCTCCTTGGGTGTCAAAGAATAAATCCGACCTGACGGTATCTTGGCCCCCGGTACTAGTTCTATCGGACAATCATAAGGCCTGTGAGGAGGGAGGATTTCTGCCCCACCGGCATCAAACACATCCTGATAGTCGTGATATTCTGGAGGTAGTTGAGTATTAACCACAGCCCCAATAGTGGGAGCTGAGTCCATGAGCGCAAAGCTAGGACTGGAGGATTTCTGACCTGGCGTCAAACAGTATTGATCACAATAATCCGAAAAGAAACTCACCTCCCCAGTGTGCCAATCGACCACCGGGTTGTGTAGTTTCAACCATGGAAGCCCAAGGATCACTTTTAACTGAGGAGCAGCAATGAGGTCAAATATGATTTTTTCTGTGTGCCCACAATCTGTCCTCATGACCAATTCACAAGTACTTTCAAGCACCGGACCAGAAACAAGAGATAAACCGTCCACAGCATTAACGGCCTCTGGGCAATCCTTGGTTACTACAGGTATGCCCAAATCCCGAGCATAAGTACTGTCAATATAATTCCCCGTGGCACCTGAATCCAAAACCACTTGAACCACCCTCTTGCCCATGGAGGTGGAAGCAAGGGTAACGGATAAACAAGAAAGCGTAGACACGATGGGGTCACTACAAGAACTACCCGGCAACTGTACCCCTTTTATTGCCGGGCTTTCGCGTTTCCCTGTTTCCTAACTGGTTTCTTGGGACAAGAACTTAAGAAATGATCGTTTGATCCACAATAGAAACAAAGACCATTTTTCTTCCTGTGTTCCCTGGTTTCAGTTGACAATGGCCCACGCAATGCTCCTATTTGCATTGGTTCTGAGGGTCCAGCTACGGGTAATGAGGCGGTACCAGTAATTGGAGGAACAGGTCTCCGTTCCCCTTTTCTCTCCGCTTGTCTAGAGTCGACTTGTAATACTAGATCTACCAACTCAGAAAAAGCAGTAGGAACCACTGGTATTGTGGACAGAGTATCCTTGAGGGACTCAGACAATCCTTTGTAAAACAAGGATGCCTTCTTTTCCTCAGGCCAGTTAGTTTCAGCAACCAATTGGTTAAATTTGGCCAAATATGCCAACAGAGATGACGTACCCTGTTGTAAACCGAACAACTGCAGGTCGGTAGCTTGTGTGGCATACCGTGTATCAAAAACCCGACTCATAGCATCAATCAGGGTATCACAGTCATACAAGAGATGACTACCCCCTTCAAGTAATGGGTTGGCCCATGCCGCCGCCGTACCACCCAGGTGCGATAACAAAAATGCCGCCTTGGTGGTTGAATCCGGAAATGAGGACGGCCTGCATAGAAAATGTAACCTACATTGATTTAGAAAGGTTCGATAAGCCTTCGGGTCACCTGTGAACCACTCAGGTGGAGCCAGGGGAAACTGGGCGGTCATATACACAGGCCCGGTATTATGACTGGAAGCGGGTATTCCAGAACCAGATCCAGCCGCTGGGGAGGATACCCCCACACCAGAAGACTGGATTCCTGCCTGTAACTCATTCATGCGTCTTTCAGTGGCCGCATGAACACTGGCCATGCCATTACGCAATTCAGCCACCATTTGCATGATGGCTGCCAGAGAATCGTTGGCATCCATTGTAAGAGGCTTCTGAATATGTCAGACTTGCTCTTGCCCTCGTAGTGTAGCTGAGGAGTTCTTCTTGCCAATCTACCAAACTGATTGAATAAGAAAACAACCAGAACAGTTGATTGGCCAAAAGATGGAAGACCAACGAAGAACCCGGAACAACAGAGGGCAGGATACTACAACAGGATGTCTCAGGAGCACAGGCGATGACCCCAGGTAACTGCAAGAAGAGCACCAGTAACCACCATGCAATTCGTAGCAGTACTTAGAATGGAACCAAATAAAATAAGACTAACCTGTATCTTGTAAACACCTTGGACTGAAGAACCGGGTAAGTAGTTTCTAGGAATGGGTAGAACCGCCAGGTAGATTGTGGAAGCCAGATACAAAGGTAAGAACAAATCCAAGAAATAAAAAGTTCCAAGACCTAACCCGACGGCACGCGGACGCCTAAAAGGTACACCAAGGCAGTCTCTAGTCCGTGTACCGAATAGTTAAAGGTCCCAAGAACAATCCAAGGTCAAGTACACTTCCAAAGTCTAAATGCCGTGAATGGAGCTGAGTTCCAGGCTTTGAAGGTCAGTGGGGTTGAAGGAAAGGATTGGGAAGCAGTAGATCCTACAGTTCCGTGCGGGCTCCGCTGCACCTTTGGCGGAATGAAGAAAGGCAAATCCAAATAAAAACGTTCCGAGGTCGTGAAGCGATGCGGGCAGCAGCAGTACAAGAGGCAAGGCAGTGCAGATCCATAAAACGGTCAATGGTCGAAGAAACAAGGCGGTCAGCAGTGGCACAGGGGAATAGGCAAAACTATATCAATGGAGGGCCGTGGTCGAAGAAGCCAGAAGATCCGTAGACAGACACAGTTCCAAGAACGAGGAAACAACAAGAGCCTAAGAATACAAGATTCAGAAGCGCCGACTCGGAGTAAAGGCGGAGCTTAAATAAGGTCACCTGATGTAAATGGCGCTCCTCAACGTGCTAGGCGAAACCAGGAAGTACAGGCAGGACGCCATCGTTTCCATGCCAACCTCCAAGATCCCGGCAGCCAAGACCTTAAAGGACCAGTAGCTATCGATCCTCTGTCTAAACGCGAGTCATCACTCCCACGTTTAGACATAACTTGATCTGTACTACGTCCCAATACATTTGAACGTTGCCAATATCTAACAGAAGAGAGCAATTTTTTAATGTCTAATAATTTTTAACTGTTATCTTAAGTCGTATTATTAATATTGGATGCGAATTGTTCAAATAATTGTAAAAATGTATATCCCTCCCTTTAGTTTAGTTTAGTTTAGTTTATTACTTGTATTGCGCACCAAACCCACAGGTAGTCGGGCGCATCAGATAAGTTTACTCAAATCTTAGTTGTACATGGAAAGATATTACAGTAACAAAGTTGTTATATGCAGTCAAAAGCATAATTATAGTTAACACTTTTACAGTTTTTTACAATTTACATGATAATAGCGCAGGGAAAATATATACAGTATCTACAAAATGAATTTATGCAAAATCTTTACGAGCGGCATACCGAGTGAGGTCCGAAGTAGAGGAGGGTAAGTTCTAGGTGAAGAGGGCAAACGCCAGAATCACACTTAGCCATCAGAATCTTTGAACATTTTTATAAGGCTGTGGCGAAATTTTGTGTAGGATGGTTCTAGTCTGAGTGGGCTAGGGAGTGAATTCCATAGTTGGGTAGCCTTGACCTGGAAGCTGTTACCTCCCACTCTGGCCAGTTTGAATCTAGGGGTCAGGAGGCAGTTAGTGTTTGAATGTCTGGTTAGTCTTGTCTTGGGTTTAGTAGTGATTCTGTCCATAAGATAGCGAGGGGCTGCTTTATTAATGCATTTATGAGTAAGGGAGGCAACTTTAAGTTTTATTTTGTCAATTGTAGACAGCCAATTGTAAGCTCTTCTGGTGTCCGAAATATGGTCTCTCCTGGCAATTCCAAGCGCAGCTCTAAGAGCGTTGTTTTGCAGGAGTTGGATTTTCTTAGTGGTTTGCTTGCTTGCCCCAATGTACATGGCATTGCAGTAGTCAAGTCTTGATAGTATAAGAGCTCTAGCAAGGGTGATACAGCTGTCATTGGAAAGGAAGGCTCTGCCAGCTCTGATTAATTTACAGGTATAGGCTGTGGCCGAGGACAACGTGTTTACCTGTTTGTTAAACGTTAAGGCAGAATCCAGGTAAAATCCTAATGTTTTTACTTCCTTAGCAGTTGTAATAATGTTATTGTCGACGCTAAAGGCAGAATAATTTGGGCATAGTTTCTTTAATGATAATTGTGTACCCAGGATGATGATCTCTGTCTTGTCATCATTCAGGCATAGTCCATGGGAGGCCATCCATGCCTGGATGATGAGGTAAACTTTATTTACCAAGGCCAAATCCTTTTCATAATCACCAGTAATTGGTAGGAGGATCTGCGTATCATCTGCATAGTTAGTGTAGGTGATACCCAGATGATCCAAATCATCGAAAAGGGGCTTAGTAAAGATATTATATAAGGTAGGCGAGACACATGAACCCTGGGGAACACCGCACGTGATAGGGATAGGGTCGGCTGAAGCAATGGGAGAGAATACTCTCATGGTACGATCACTGAGGAAGGATTGTATCCAGGCAATAGCTTCTGGGGAGAAGTGTGCTGTCGAGTCCAAGTGGCTGCATTGGACCTGGTGATCGACCAGGTCGAAGGCGGCCGATAGATCCAGGAGCAAGAGGAGAGCTAGGTCGCCCCTGCCCCTGAGGTCATCAATCTGGGCCTTCAAGTCAATTAATGCAGTTTCAGTCCCGTGTTGGGGCCTGAAGCCTGATTGTCTAGAACCCAGCAGATGATTGGATTCCAAGTGTTTTTGAATTTGTAGATAGGCTATTTTGTCAATGATTTTCAGGAGGAATGGTACCGTGGTAATAGGTCGGTAGTTCGTGGGAATTAGAGGGTCTAAAGTTTGTTTCTTTAGTAAGGGGAGCACCCAGGATTCCTTGAGGTTAGTGGGGATGCGGTTGGTCCTAAATGATGCGTTGATCAATTTAGTGATGAAAGGTGACAGTTCTCTGGCTGCATCCTTTATGAGTTGGGCAGGGCATTGGTCACCATGGCAATTAGAGGGTTTGAGTGAGAGTATTGTCTTTTCTGTTTCGAAAATAGTAACTTTTGAGAATTGGAATCGTGTTAGTGTGTCAGACATAGTGGGAGGGGTTATAGTAGTATTGTTGGGCAAGTTGGTTAATAGTGATGCTTTTTTGTTCTTAATTTTTGTTTGAAGGGAAGCAACTTTACCTATCAATGCTTGTTGGATATTCGAGCACCAAGGTTTGTCCTTAATGCAGTTGTCAGGTACGGGGATGGGTGCTTCAAGTTCTTTGAGGATAACAAAGAGTTCCTTAGTACTGGAGTTAGCTTGGGCTATTCTTGAATTGTAGGATTCACGCTTGGCTAGGAGAATTTCTTTTTTGTAGAGGGCAGAGATAGTGCACAGATTAGTTTTATTTTCTTCAGAAGGGTGAGATTTCCATAGTAATTGGCATGATCTTTTTTTAGTACGTAATGTTTTTAGATGGGGTGTGAACCAGGAGTTGAGGTGCGCCTTAGGTTTGCTTTTTCTGAGTTTGAGTGGCACAATAGTATCCAGGGAGGTGGTCATAGTATTGTTGAATACTTTGATCAGGGCATCTGGTCCCAGGTTTTCTGGGAGGGCATATACTGTATAATGTGGATGTGCTTATATGTATCAATTCTTGATGTAAATTAACTTGTCATAATTTTACTAGGTCACTTTGTATATTATGAATGTTGGGAAATATTGTAAAGCCATTTCTCTTTTTCTATTTATATATGGTTGTAATTTTATATAGTGTATAAGGTTTTAATTAACCAATTTGCATTTTAAACTAATAAAAAAAAAAGAAAAACAAGCACTCCTGTGCAGGGGCATGCCACCTACTATCACAACCAGTCCACCACCGACAAACCTACTCCAGTTCCTGGCGGTGATGCGCCCACATCTCCATCTCCTGGGTTACACAACCCAAAATCACATACCAGTAGGTGAAACTTCTAGGGGTCGAGGTGTTCGGAAAATATGAGCACCTCTCTCGTCACAGCTCTGCCCACACTGAGGTGAAAAACTCACCAAAGCCAACTATGACTGCAACAAGATACATGCCAAAACAGCTGAATATGCCCTATTTCATCTTTTAAAAAAGAGAATGTGAACCAGGGGAAACGCGGACAGGCTCTTAGCCACTTATCTGTTCCTTTCGTTGTATTTACCACTACATATTTAGTTACACCGGCAGACATGCCCTTAGACACCAGATGACTAAAGAAGAGTTTCAGTATCCCATTAAATCCCTGTCCACGAGCAAGCCCCCAGGCCATGATGGCCTCCAGTGAATTTCACTAAATTTGCAGTATATCCTCAACCCTACTCTACAATAATTATTTGAAGACACGGGCTGCTGACAACATACCAAAACAGAATTTGATCAGCGAGTCATCTCCTTTATTCTCAAACCCTATGGGGGTCATACCAAATGGCCAATTATAGACCCATGTCTCTATTAAAAATGGATATGCCGATTCTCCCCAAAATCCTTGCATCTAGACCAATGAATATATCCTATGTTGATGCATGACTTCCAGTTGCGTTTTGTGCCTGCCAGAATAGCAAACAATAATAAGAGAACTTTATAACGTGTCATCTGGCAGGAAAGACATGCCCAAGATGCCAAACTCGCCCAGCATCTAGATGCGGAGAAACCATATATCGGAATAGACCAAGAGTCCATCTCCAAAGTTGAACTTCTCTTTAGAAATCCCACAGCACAAATCTCAACTGATTGTTATTACATGATCCCATTCAATATTACCTAAAGACCAAGACCAGGCTGCCAATTTTCCCTACTATTGTTTCTTTTAGCAGTAGACCCTCTAACAATAGCTGTCAAGCAAAATATAACAATCACTGGCATTCCTACACCCGAAGGGGAAGTCAAGATACTTTTTTATGCCAGCGACATAATGTTGACTGTCAGAAATCCAAAAGAGTCCACCAGTAACTTTATTTCCCTGATTTCGGAATTCTCCTCCTACAGATGAAAGAATGATTTGGCCAACTGAGAGTCGCTGCCTTTATTGCTACATTCCAATGAAAAGGATATAGCAGAGTTTCAATGTAGATGGATCTGAAATAATTTAAAATAACTGGGAATTAGACTGAATGTGGGACCATATAATGCAGTAGACAATAACCTCCCCAAGGTATGGGAGGAAATCCAATTAGCCATGTGCAAATGGTCTGCGTTAATAATCCCATATGGAGCAGAAGCCGATGTATAAACATGGCAGTGGCACATGAGTTTAATTATTCACTGAGCATAATTCCTATCGCTCAAAAAAAACCTTTGTGTCAACATTTGATAAAAGATTTGGGTCTTTTATATGCAGAGGTTCTAAACCAAGACACAATTAAAGGCAACTACAAGTGAATATAACATCCCCAAACATTGAAGTCTATTTCTTGGTGACCTCAATTACATCACATATTTAAACTACAAGAAGATAAATGCACCCGACCTGCTGGATACTATTAGACAAACAGATCCTAAACAGGCTATACAGTCAGAGTGGGATATTTAATACATCGTCATTGTCCCACCTTATATTAAAGAATAACTTCCTGACTTAAGAGAGGACCTATGAAAGGGCAGGCATGCATCCATATATACATAATGAAGCAGTGATATGCCATAATTATCGCAACACGTTGATGGGGCCATCATGCCAAATGTGAAGTTGACCAAATACAAGGCATGCTTAACAAGGATAATAAGCTCTTATCGTTCAGTGAACCTCCCAACCCCGGGAATAGTGTGCATTTCTCCAACTACTAGAACAACCGAGTGGAGCCTCATCAGAATTGATGGCACCCTAGTAGTACATGCTACTGCAATATAATGACATACATTCATGATCAATCCAAAGGTCTTGTTTCTTTCATTTTCTTAGTGACATCTTTATTGATGGTGTGCCTTCTTCATTGCTTGAGTGGAAGAAAATGGAATAATGCAGTTTGGACACAAGGTCCATCATCTGGGCCAGTTCTGTCGATTGAGGC
The DNA here is from genome assembly GCF_040938575.1 of Ambystoma mexicanum. Taxonomy (NCBI): domain Eukaryota; kingdom Metazoa; phylum Chordata; class Amphibia; order Caudata; family Ambystomatidae; genus Ambystoma; species Ambystoma mexicanum. The sequence continues at coordinate 1,105,039,898 of NC_090927.1, forward strand.
ACTAATGTCTCTGGTGAGTAGATCTTAAACTTTCTCTAGTGTCTGGGAACAGCCTGAGCAAGAAGAATCTTATCTGAAAAGTGTGGTCCTCCTTGAGACACAAGCTTGAAATGATGCAAAGCATTTCTCCAACTACGGCATAGTATACATTTGGATGTGCAAATACTCAACACAGAGCTTTATTCCTCCCAGTTACTTGGCTTCAAAAGCTGCAGTTGGTATCGTTCAACATCAACACTATATTACACACTTACAGACATGACACACTATAAAACAATTAAAGAACAACTGTGTGAAGTGGGAAGAAAGATTGTGGCTTTCACCCCGGCTGTGGGGGCAGACATGGCCGTTAATGGCCCACCAGTCCGGACCTTGCCGAGGGCTGGGGGCTGTTATCGGCCATGTCCGCCCCCACAGCAGGGCTGAAAGCCATTCGCACCCTGGGTTTATCTGGGGTGCAAATGGTTTATTTATTTTTTCCTCTGGAGATTGGCGTCGCTTGCGCAGCCTATCTCCCGAGGAAAAGAAAAACAAGATGACAGCCGACGTAAATGAAGTGAAATGATAAAAAAAAAAATATTTAATTTATATTGCGCTCGTACACAAGTGTTTCAAGGCGCAACCAGGCAAAGGGAGGGGAACAAGGGAGAACAAAAACAACAATCTTACTAGGCCCAGTGGCATTTAGAAATGACATAGGGAAATGGCAGTGGACGGGAGACAGGAAGAGGGCCGGGACTGGAGCACAAAGCTCCGGTCCAGCAGGTAATTGGGGAGGGATGGATGGGGTGAGGAGATGGCAAGGATTGTTTTGGGGATGAGGAGGTGGGGAGACAACAGGGAGCGGCTCCATGTTGCCTCCCCACATAACAAAAAAAAGAAGATGATGCCACCAAAAACGGTGGCTGGAAACAGCGGGTGGAGAATGTGTATTCTCAACCATTGTTCCAGGAACCTGATTGGATGAGTGCCCTTCCCTGGGTATGAATGCAAATTCACCTATCTGAAACTCATTGGTCATCACTGGCAAAATCTGACAACCTGTACATTGGAGAAGTAAGAAGTAAGGCTTGTTATCTATGAGACAGAAGGCAACGTATAATCTCATTCTCATCATTTTTAAGACTATACACAGACTTGTGCCACCCTACCTATCGGCCCATCTCACTCCCTACTCTCCCCCTCGCTCCCTACGATTATCCTCAGCTCACCTCCTTGTCACCTCTCATGCCTGTTGCGCTCCCTCTCATTTCCGGTCTCTCCCTCTCCTCGGTATCTTACTATGGAATGATCTTCCACTCCCTCTCTGCATTACTCCAACTCTATCAATATTTAAACCCAACTTCCTAGCTCTTTACATTTCTAAAGAACTGCTTTCAGAGCATTCTACACCACACCATTTCCCTGTTCTCCCTTCCCGTTACCTCTCTACGACAACTCTATGGTGCATATCCCTCACCACATCATACTAAACTTAGCACTTCATCCACTATCCAGTTCCTCTATCATGCTCTACTGTCTCATCCCTGGTTCATGTCTCTATCTCCCCTGCATCCTCTGGTCTTATATCCACAACCCATCCCCTCTGTAAATCAATGTTAAAAATGTTCTACGCATTTTTGTGCCAAAAATGCATTGCTTTCCTTCTAATTTACATAAATCAAACAATTAAAAAAAAATGTGAAACTCAATTTAAAATCTTACACGGTTCATTTTGAACCCTGTATAGACTACAATCTAGAGACCTGTCTGACAATAATGTTCAAGGTGTGGACAAGAAGGAGGTGACAATGCATGAGTTTTGGTGATGTTCCAAATTAGAGAGTTTTTGACTAATGTTGGGAAGGGGACAAGATCTTCCTGCATCCTGAAGCGCTTCCGGATATGACAAAGGCCGCCACAGGTACTGTGTGAGACCCAGAGGGGCTGCCCCTAGGGGTTCCTGCACAATTACATTATTGCACGTTTTATAGATGCAGTGCACATGTGGAACAGCAGCCATCTTAGAAATTAGAAGCAATACTGTGGCACAAAGCTTAAATGTAGCGCGCAGTCAGCACCCCAGACCTAGGCCGCGAACATGAACAAAGGAATAGATTGGATCCTAGACACTGATGAGAAAGGCCAGAGCCACACAGATCCATAAACCCTTCATTGTCCTAAAATGTTGCCAACCTTTGCACTCTGGGAAGAATGTGCTCTGCAAGGCCATGGGAGGAGGGCTGAGTGTCTGTGGACAATACTATCCAATGACAAGGAGGGCAAGGGCCTCTGACACCCACCAGTCCCAATTTTAAGTCATAAAAGCCACATTCCCTAGCTTTAGGACCCCTAAATTCCAAGGTACCAGGCAGCCCCAGACCACTGATCATAAACCTATCAGACCCCCCAATCGATCAAGAGATCAGAGAGAAGTGCCTTCCTGCCTTCACTTCTAGGTCATGTGATTTGTGCTGCAAGGTGCAGGGAAGGATGAAATTATAGCCCAGAACGAGGGTGGAGGACCTTGGCGAGGTGCCGGCCTGTCTAGGAGTGAGTGAAGTGTGTGAGTTAGCATGGCCTGGGGTTTCCCCCCGGGTCCCTATCTGCTTGTACCAGGTGCGCTGCTACATAGATGGAGATGTGTTGTTTAGTTTGCAAAGAAATTGCTAATATCACAGCTTGTGACAGAAGACGAGTGTAGCATCTCCCACGTGGAAGAAAATGGACCACAGGGCTGGGACTAATTGCCTAGCATCCCCTGTGGAGCAGGCTGCCTATGTATACTGTCTCACAAACTAGCCGTGCGTGTTTCCACTGTATGTAATTATGTCACTGATGACGCTATGTAACTCTATAATGTGCTGCTCATGCAGATTCCGACAGAGTGTTCCGCGGCAGCAGAGTTCTTTGTTGGCGCTTTCCATTTTTGTGTGGAAATAAACTTGTTATCCTTGCAAGTGGTGTATTGTGCCTTTTTCCCTAATAGGTTGTATTTTTTCTGGTGTGAGCGCCTAACAGGCTTTCCTACACTAACCACTTGGAAAATATTCCAAGACGTGACAGGGTTTCAACTCTGTAGATCAGCAAAGTAGTGCTTTTTCATTTCTTCTTAGACGTTGAGTTTGCAGAAGGGCACAGTAGTAGGTGGGTGTACGCAGCAATTTTGACTGCCAAAGTGCGCATTCTTTGCACTCTAAATGGCCAGCTAGCAGACATGATCACCTTCTTGACTTATTCGGAAAAAAATTACATTATCAACAAACTGCTTTCTAGAGACCTGGAGTCGGTTTTTAATGCTGAATACCTGCTACCCAAAACGAGAAATTACCCAAACCTGGATATTTAACTCCCAGAATCAATTTAGCAAACTAGAAACTTGATAGATGATGTTGTCGTCTGGTCTGAATGCCTGAATATTTTCAGTGACAAAAATCATTCCTGATTTTACTCACGTTATCCAAGGCCCTTACTCTTGTTTTCTTTAAGTGACATATTAACACTTATTTATTTGTTCCTTGAAGAATCATTGCAATTTATACATTAGTGACATGTCGGATTTGTTCAGCGTTTGAGTTAATATTTCAATTGTTACAAATGTATTCCTTGACGAATATAGTTTTGAAATGCATATACTTGCAATATGTGTATATGCGTATGATATTGAATCTAAGAAGATCATTGCCAAATAAAATGGTAGAATGAGGATATCAGCTGTAAACGTACTGTACCCAAAAACTGTTGCTGGAAATATTCTCATTATTTGAGGATCCCAGCTCTTTGCCCTGTTTTCCATAGTTGCCCCATCCATAGATGTATGTTTATTTATTTTATTTTGGCATTTGTAGAGCGCGCCGAACCCGAAGGCATCTTTGCGCTGGTTACTGTAAAGCCTGATACAGGCAGGCGGTATTGTTACTCGCATACATGAAGGAAATGCCTAACATTACAACATGAAGTAGGCTGATGGTACTGTTGTATGCACAAGTTACTGAGATCACGCTACCTGAATTGGAACTGGTGCCACTGTGATTGTGATTCATTCTATGTGATAGCCCCTCACAATGCCCAATACCCCAGTATAGTAATATCGAATATTGCCTCCCGTAGGAGTATTTGGTGGAGGCAGATAACAAATACTTATGACCATATGTGAAGGCCCCGTTTTCTCTTCTGGAGCCCCTTTCACTCTGGTCTTGAGCTTGTTGCAGAAAAAAAGATTGGTCAGGCCGTAGGTGCGAATAGAAGGTTTGGCATCTCTCTTTTTGGGGGCCTGGACCACTACTTCTCTGAACTGGGAATGGCAGAGTTTGCAACTCCTGTCACGGGCCTGCTGGAAACCCATTGTTGAAAAAGCTTTTTGGGCTATATGTAACGTGTTCAAAGTAGAAACAAGTGTCTGTATCTCTTTCATGAAAAAGTCACCAAAGAGGACCTCCTCTGCACCCCCTGGAGCCCGTGTGTCTGCCAGGTCTATCAATGTTGGGTTTATCTTCAGCAGAATACCCATTTCCATTTTTGGACAGCAGAATTATTTTTGTCCCCATAAGTCATAATGCTGTTTGGGCCCATCCTGAAATACCTTCTGTGTCCACAGGTACTTCTGTTAATCTGCTTTAAGATATAACCCACAGACTTAAGCAGCTGATCTTGGCACGCTGCCCAGTCTTTGTCTGCCTCTTTAGTAATATCTTTCCCGAAACGGGAAAAGAGAGTTCATTTTGGATCTGTCAGCAGGACTGTTTTTTTTTTTATCACTGGTTTAGGACATTATGCTATCCTTATTTTGGGCGGGGGTTGTGATCAGGTTTTTCCTGAGAAAATGTTGAGCAAGTCTCTCCACATAGGGAAGTATGAACCAATCTGTGAAGCAAGGGTGCGTGAAATCAAACACTTTAAACATCGGTTCAACCATGTGGTCCAACACCCCTGAGGTACTGGTGAAAGCCTCAGTGTCAAAGGCCCCTTCATCAACCATATCTAGGTTCAACACTAATGGAAGAGATAAGGGATATGCTACTGGAAGACTCCACTAATCCTCTCCTGGCGAAGGGTCCAGTACCTGCATTCTGGCTCTCTTTTGTGGATACTCTGCATCCCCTTTACCATGGGGTGCAAATGGGGAATCCAGCCACCCACCAATGGTGCTTCCGAAGACATAATAGCCATGGGGTCATTGGGCTGAAAGAATTATAATAAAGCCACACTTCTGGCAAATTTGACCATGGTTATTGTAGTGCTGCCTCTTTAAGGGTTCAGCACGCAGCAGAGTGACGTTGCATTCCGCCGCGTGCCTATAAATAAACGGGGCGTTCCCGGCCACGTCAGAGCAACCGGGGAGCCCGAACTGCATACAGCGTCCTCCGTGTGAGTCTGTAGCGGGAGTTGGCTCACGGCAACCTGCATGCTCTTGACTAACATGCAACAGTGGCGATGAAGGTGGGATCCATACCCGGGCACGGCAGTGACAGAAAAGTGAAGTTTCTCACTCACCCAAGGTAATTTTTCACATTTTTCCATGCTGCGGAGAGGGGAAGGAACACGCGGCTCTGCAGCCATTTTGATGATCAGACCTGGGATGTTCCCGGCCCTGTAAAAGGGTGCATGTGCGCTATCCAGACCAAATTTTGGGATATTTCCGCAGCGGGCAGCTGTCTCTGTACGCACTGCACGTCAAGAGTTCCATTTTCGAATTTTGGAGTGCAAAAGTTCGTCGAGTTGAGGTGAGGTGCTGGGGGAGGCCTGCTGTTTCTTTGTTGGTCCCCTAGGTCCACCCAGCTTAATTTTTGAAGCCACTGGGGTATCCCAATTTTCTCTGGTGGTTCTCCTGCAATACCCTGCCTGTACCTTTGGACTGACATGCTGCACATGCCAAAGCTAATGAAAATTAGACCATCCAGACCAGAGATTACTTTTTCAATTTGTAATCATGAACTATTTATTTTTGTAACAACCTATATGTCAAATTACACAGTAACAAAATATATTTATATAAAATATGGCTCTTTGAACTTAGAAAACAAACACATCCCTCCAAACAAACTTCATTCACAACTTCTTCATGCATTCATCACATTCACAAACAATAGAAAAAATGATATTTTGTTCATATCACAATAAAAATGGCAATTAAAGCATTTCTTGGTTTCACACTCGATTAATTTACAATGTGTCCCTCTGTCAACATTCAGAGGATAGAAAAACTGTTTGTCGACATGTTTCGGTTGAGTTCTTGAAGTGGGCAATAACTTCCCTTTGTGTATTATGTTCAACCTTCTTCAGGACAAGAGACGATCGCCAAATCCGCGTGGTCTCATAGACGAGTGGGGATGTGTGTAAGGCAAAGAGGCCTAGGTCTAAAGAATAAAAAATAAGAAAAAATGTCATCTCTGTTTCATAAAAACCCATTTCTTGAGTAACAGCTAACTACTAAGGCTGTGTGTGGACCGGCTCACCTCCTCTAATTTTTTCAGTGGCTGGCGTGTCGGTTCGATGGAGTAAATCCCGGCGTGAGAGGTCTCTTTTAATGAGTTCCACGTCGTGCGTCCTACAGAATGAAGGGCATATACTCTCGTAAGTTTTATGAGAGGGGTATAGCATACTGTCAAACGGAACATTAATGAATCGGTACTCACTCAGATGAGGGGCTCGCAAAATAGTCAAATAGTCCGAGCTGCGAGTTCGGTAAGACTGCAGGGGAAGAAACAAAGTGTAAGAGCTTGCGGATAGTGCACCCTTGTGTCGCATGACTATTATCACAATATAAAACTTGCTTTAAGAATTCTATTGGGTGTCTGCTCTACGGAATAGAAACATTGTGTGAGGACCCACACTCGGGAGCCCTGAGCCTGCATATCTAAACATCCCTGCGGAGAACTCTCAACCACTCGTGGAAGATGAAATAAAATGGAGCTTACTTCTTAGGTTCTCTGGAGTGAATCCCTTGGGAGAGTGTGCACGTTGCTGGTCAATCGCAAGTCACGGAGTCACGAAACTGAAACAACAATACATGGTCTCAGAATATAGACGGAGGAGCACGGACTGGCATAGGCTATGTCTACTGCTATCTACTTACTCGGTGTGACCTCAGCTCTATCCGTCAGTGTATCTGTTAACGCTCCTTCGCAACTGATCGCGGCGATCCGGCGTACGTTCCAAATAGCGCCAATGGACGCGCAGTCGCTTTGAATTCTGGATGATATGCGGCTGCTCGGCATTCTGGACATAGTAGTTCCCGAACACCGGCGGAACCGAAAACTATCTCCACATGAATACAGCGTCTAGTTACCTAACAATGGTTGGTGTGCCTATACTGAGTGTGTAAAGGCTGCACGCTGAGGGATATGTCAAAGGCCGCATGTGTTGTTATTTCACTTAAATCATGGAGCCTCTCTTCCCATGTCGCAGGGTATGAAGAAAAGTTACTGGCAAATGTGAGAGTATGGTACTCGTCTTGGGCCACCATAGTATCAAGTACTATTCAGGGCATTCCATTCCACCGAAATGTTTAACCCATGGCGGACCGTATCTAGAGAATAGATCCATTTCTGTTCCAGGCGGTGTAAGGCGCTGGCCATATCCCCACCTCTTAATTTAGGGCATATGGTTTGTAATACAAACCACTTGATGTCTGTATCTTTGTGATGAAGTCTGTCAAAATGATCCACCAGAGGTTTGTCAGCAGTATGGTTCCTGATACACGAGCGGTGTTCCCCAAATACGTATTTTGACCTCTCGTGTGGTTTTTCCAACGTATAATAGATTACACGGACATGAGATGATATAGATTGCATTTTTTGTGTGGCAGTTGGTGTGATTCTTCATCGTCCATGTATTAGTCCCGTATTTGAAAATATGTTTGGTCTCGGTAAGGGGACATACGCTGCAGTTCCCGCATTTGTAGTGTCCAATAATGGGGGGAAGTCCCCATTGATTCAGAATTGAGTTTTCTTTGGGTTTCTCATAATACGTGTGCACCAGCTTTTGTCGCAAGTTGCAATTTCGTTTGAATGCAAACATGGGTTTCTTAGATAATGTACCCGGGTTCTTGATTAAATCCCAGTTCTTATTAATGATCTTCTTGATGGCATTGCTAATAGGGTTATACGTTGTAACACAGACCAATCTCTCGTGGATCTTTTTTTCCTGACTCTGTAAAATGAGAGCCCTGTTGGTATTGGCTGCTCTCTTCATGTTCCTTTTTACCAGTTGTTTCGGGTAACCCCGTGTGTCCAATCTTTCTTTGAGTTGTGTAGCATGTGTTTTGTAATCAACCCTATCTGTGCAATTGCGTCGAATCCTTAAAAATTGTCCATATGCAGATTAAATTTCAAACTCTCCGGATGAAAACTTGAGTAATGTAAGAGGGTGTTCTTGTATGTGGGTTTCCTATAGAGTGAAGTGACCAACGCATTCCCTTGTTTTCTAATCAGTAGGTCTAGGAAACTGACTTGATCATTATTCCATTCGATGGTAAATTTTATATTGGAATCGCACGTATTGAGCCACTTGTGGAAGGTGAGTAGAGATGTATTATCACCCCGCCATATGAGGAATATGTCGTCTATATAGCGACGCCACATCTTCAGCTGTCCATGTGGTTGTGTTCGTAGTATGTCGTCGATGTTTCTTGATTCGAAGTTGGCCATGTATGAATTGGCCACATGCGGGGCAAAGGTGGCACCCATACTTACCCCTTTTTGTTGTTTGAAAAGCTGTTTTTTAAAGAGAAAGAAGTTCTCTGTCATTGCTAGTCTCGAACACTCTAGTATGAATCCTGTTGGGGGTTTATGTGGTTGACTACGTGTGTCGAGTACTTCGGCTAATACTTCTAGACATGCCATTTGAGGAATAGACGTGTATAATGCTTCCATGTCCATTGTAACCAGCAGATCTCCTGCTTCAATTGAAGCATCTTGAAGAATTCGGATCATGTCCGTGGTGTCCTTGATATATGAAGGCATTGCCAGGACAAAAGGTTTCAGGAAGAATTCGCTGTAAATGGACAGTGGTTCCAGTAAAGAGTCTATCGCTGACACGATTGGCCTCCCTGGTGGATTCTCGAGGCTCTTGTGCACCTTCGGTAGTATGTAGAATGCCGCTATTTGGAACGTACGCCGGATCGCCGCGATCAGTTGCGAAGGAGCGTTAACAGATACACTGACGGATAGAGCTGAGGTCACACCGAGTAAGTAGATAGCAGTAGACATAGCCTATGCCAGTCCGTGCTCCTCCGTCTATATTCTGAGACCATGTATTGTTGTTTCAGTTTCGTGACTCCGTGACTTGCGATTGACCAGCAACGTGCACACTCTCCCAAGGGATTCACTCCAGAGAACCTAAGAAGTAAGCTCCATTTTATTTCATCTTCCACGAGTGGTTGAGAGTTCTCCGCAGGGATGTTTAGATATGCAGGCTCAGGGCTCCCGAGTGTGGGTCCTCACACAATGTTTCTATTCCGTAGAGCAGACACCCAATAGAATTCTTAAAGCAAGTTTTATATTGTGATAATAGTCATGCGACACAAGGGTGCACTATCCGCAAGCTCTTACACTTTGTTTCTTCCCCTGCAGTCTTACCGAACTCGCAGCTCGGACTATTTGACTATTTTGCGAGCCCCTCATCTGAGTGAGTACCGATTCATTAATGTTCCGTTTGACAGTATGCTATACCCCTCTCATAAAACTTACGAGAGTATATGCCCTTCATTCTGTAGGACGCACGACGTGGAACTCATTAAAAGAGACCTCTCACGCCGGGATTTACTCCATCGAACCGACACGCCAGCCACTGAAAAAATTAGAGGAGGTGAGCCGGTCCACACACAGCCTTAGTAGTTAGCTGTTACTCAAGAAATGGGTTTTTATGAAACAGAGATGACATTTTTTCTTATTTTTTATTCTTTAGACCTAGGCCTCTTTGCCTTACACACATCCCCACTCGTCTATGAGACCACGCGGAATTGGCGATCGTCTCTTGTCCTGAAGAAGGTTGAACATAATACACAAAGGGAAGTTATTGCCCACTTCAAGAACTCAACCGAAACATGTCGACAAACAGTTTTTCTATCCTCTGAATGTTGACAGAGGGACACATTGTAAATTAATCGAGTGTGAAACCAAGAAATGCTTTAATTGCCATTTTTATTGTGATATGAACAAAATATCATTTTTTCTATTGTTTGTGAATGTGATGAATGCATGAAGAAGTTGTGAATGAAGTTTGTTTGGAGGGATGTGTTTGTTTTCTAAGTTCAAAGAGCCATATTTTATATAAATATATTTTGTTACTGTGTAATTTGACATATAGGTTGTTACAAAAATAAATAGTTCATGATTACAAATTGAAAAAGTAATCTCTGGTCTGGATGGTCTAATTTTCATTAGCTTTATCGTTTTGCCTGATAGACCACAGACTTAAAAGCAGGCGTCCCTTATATATTTGTTCTATGCTGCACATGCCCCCAGGACTTATTTTTCTTGGTTTTGGTGGGGGTGAAGAACAAAGGAGCCTGCCATTTCATCTGGGAAAAGACTGGGTGAGTTGCAGCCCCATCTGTAATTTAGGTGGGGTGCCTGTGCGCTCACAGCCATAAACGATCAGGCTGACCAAGCAGCGCCTGCACCTGGGCCTCCACCACCTGTTCCCCAAATGATGGCCCCGATGAGACCACCAGGGGCGCTACAACCAATCCCTGAGTTTGACATCTCGGGTGCCCCATCCAGCCGGGGACCCCGATGGAAAAGGTGGATAGATCGGCTGGATATGTACTTTGGAGCTACCATGGAAACAAATGATGACAGTAAGCTGGCAACCTTTATATATTCTGCTGGGCCTGCGGTACGGGACGTTTTTGAATCCCTTCAATCTGCGTACAACTCATACGATGCATCAAAGACTGCTCTTCACAATCACTTCTTGCCCCTGGCAAATGTGGATAAGAGCGCATCGTGACGAGGTCTACCCTTCAGAAGGACGATGAAACACTGGACAACTTCTATGGCCGTCTGCGCTGGCTGTCAGTGTCATGCGCCTGGGACAACCCCGACATGATGGACAGAGACCAGGTGATCCAGGGGTGTGCATCTGGCAAGCTATGCAGACAGGTACTGCAAGAGTCGGGTATCAACTTGCCCTGCATCCTTGAGCTGGGTCGGTGCCAGGAAGTTTCTGAGGGGAGGGCATCCAGGATGGAGGCCGGGGTGCGTCATGCCAAAACAGAAGAGGTGTGTGCCGTAGGCCATGGCACAAGTGACAGAGGTGCCAGGAGGTCAGGCGGCGATTTCCATGACCGTGGTGGGAGATCAGGGGATTCATGCCTCAAATGTGGGCATGACTTGCCTCACCCTGCGGAGTGCCCGGCTGCGGGGAATGCGTGTGGCCGCTGTGGTCTGGCCGATCACTATGCCCGCATGTGTAAAGCCCCTCTGCCAGTGGTAGTGCCAAGATATCCAGTCCGGTCTGGCTATTTTCATCAATCACGCCCGCCCAATGTCGCTCAGGTGGACCAGGGAGAAGAGGGCGCTCGGCTCGAAGAGGACAAAGAGGAAGAGGAGAAGAACATTTTCCAGTGTGGGTGTCTTGCGCTCTAAAAACAGGCGACAGCCGAGGTGTCTGGTCACGGTGAATGAGTCACCTGTCCCGGTGCTGGTAGACACTGGGGCCTCCGTAAACATCATGGCGAGAGAACATTATGACGCCATGGAGTGTCCCCCGCAGTTGGCCGCCCCCAAAGTGTGAATATTGACATTTGGAGAGTCGCAACCGATTCCACTCGACGGTGCCTTTGTGGCTGATGTGGGACATGGGAACCCTCGGATAAGAGCTTGCTTCTACGTTACAACTGTGTGCAGCAACACCCTGCTGAGCTGCACGGCAGCAGATGCTCTGGGGAATGTCAGTTTCGCATACTCGGTATATGTAGAAGACATTCAAATGTTACTGGACAAGTACTCGCGGCTGTTTGAGGGGATTGGGTGGATGCCAGGGGACCCTGTAAGACTACACATTGACGAGTCGATTCAACCCATCGCACTAAAATATTAACGTGTGCATTTTCACTTGCGGGACTTGGTCGATCGAGAGCTGGACAATCTGGTCAGCCTTGACATCATTGAGAAGGTTGAGGGACCAAGCCCGTGGGTATCCCCATCATCATTGCCAGGAAGCCAAAGCAGCCGGACCCGGTGAGGATTTGTGCCAACATGCAGCTCCCCAATAAGGAGAGTGTGGCATTTGATGCCCACCATCGATGATATCAGAGAGCTGCAGGGTGCCCGTTTCTTTTACAAATTGGACCAGCAGGTGGTGGTGCACCCTGACTCATGATACATTACCACATTCACCACCTATCACGGGTTGTACCATCATATAAGACTGAGTTTTGGGGTGGCCTCCGCAGCAGAAGTGTTTCAAAACATCATATGTGGTACCCTTGCGGACCTGGATGGTGTCCTCAACATCAGTGATGACATTGTAGTCTTTTCCAAGTCAGAAACGGAACACCTACATAAGTTGGCCAAGCCGTTTGAGTGGCTTCAGTTGCTTGGCATTTGAAGACATCAAAAGTACCCTCACAGCTGAAGACACCATGGCCTTCTTCGACCCAGCCCTGCAGTCGGAGATTGCGGTGGACGCCAGCCCTTTTGGACTGGGGGCGGTCGTAAACCAGGTGGACGCCAATCTTGGTGTCCGGCAGGTGGCGTACGCCAGCAAAGCCCTCCCGGAGACTGATCAACGGTACTCCCAGATTGAGCGGGAGGCCCTGGCGGTCCTGTGGGGCTGTCTGCATTTCAGGCTATACATCCCGGGGTGGCCAGTAACAGTAGTACTGACCACATGCCTCTGCTGCCCATCTTGGCAGGCTCGTCCTCAAAGCCCCCTGTGAGGATTGAGCGGTGGATGTTGGCGTTACTGGAGTATGGGGTCTTGCTTGTCTACTGGCCTGGGAGTAACAATGCAGCTGATCATCTATCTCGCCACCTAAGAGGGGTCCCGGAAGATCTGGCAGACACCTTTGTGGTGGCGGCAGATGCGCATGTTTAATTGGTGGTGGAGGCAGTGACTCCCAACTCAGTGCCGCTGGATGACCTAGAGCTGGCGGCGGCCCAGGATGAATGCTTCCTCATCCTAAAGTCAGCCATTCAGCAAGGATCATGGAAGGCTGTTCTGGACACTCTTGCACTGTAGACGCAGGAGGCCAGAGACACCCTCGAACAGTTGTGGAAAGGGAGAGATGAGCTGACGTTCTCTGAAGCTGGTCTTTTGCTCAGGGGTGACCAGATCGTGGTCCCACAGGTGAAAATACAACAGGTCATCGAGTTGAACCACCAGGGACATCATGGTGCAGCCAAAACAAAAACCTGGTTGCGCCAGAAGGTCTGGTTTCCGAAATTGGAGAGGTGGGTGGAAGAGTTTGTCGCGTCATGTGTATGGTGTCAGGTGGCATCACCAGCCCAGAGGGAGCCTGTTGTTCAAACCATGCCTCGCGGCACAAAACCGTGGGAGGTGGTTCATGCAGACCACCAGGGACATCAAGGTGCAGCCAAAACAAAAGCTTGGTTGCGCCAGAAGGTCTGGTTTCCAGAATTGGAAGGTGGGTGGAAGAGTTTGCCGCGTCATGTGTATGGTTGTTGTGTCTTGATGGTCGTGAAGATTATGAAAGCCTCCGTCCCCAAGTGCCACACAGGGAGATACTTAAATAACTCCTTGTGAGATCCTTGAGGCCACAGGTATTGAGTGCTGGAGTACCAGGAACTAGGAACACCGGAAACCCCCAACCGCTGCAAGGCAAGCAAGGGTTTAGCACAATGGCAAAAACAGACAATGACCAAAATGTATGCTGGGAATCACTAATGGGCTTACCTAGGTGGAAGGAGGGTGGGACGTCAACCAATAACTGTATTGGGACAGGCAGAGTAAGAGACGTTCCGAGCACCTTCAGTGTGTGGATGGCGGCAGCAGGCGGTAGAAATACTGGGCAGTACTCTGTTAGAAGGTGGTCACACACTGGAATACGTGTGTGAGCCGCGGTTGCAGACTCAAGCGTAGCAATGGAGCGGGGCAATCCGAAAACAATCCAGAAGAGTTCCGAGGTCAGGTTCCAAGAGTACAACAAAGTCTGAGGGATTATCCGAAGGAAACCAGTTTTAGCAGTCCAGGAGTCAAGAAACCAGAAGCGACAAGAAGCAGGCAAACAATCCAGGGGAAAGACAAAAGGAATCCGTGAAGCAATCCGTGGTCCAAAAACTGTGATTCAAGAATGCAGGAGTACGCCAAACAGTGCCGAATTAATCAGCTGTAAAGCACTGTACAAGCGCGTAATCGCTGCTTTTAACTGTTGCCGAGTAGTCAGGTGATCAAGCGCTTTGGCGTCACGTGATGCACGGCTCCCAAGCGTTTCCGCATCACATGTTCCATGGCAATAACAACTGGCCGACCCTTCTGGGTCACGTAATGTGGAACTGAACTGAGCCAGCACCTACGCCAAATCGCGGCGAGACGCCAAGGCAGCTGCCAATGGAGAAATGGACGCAGGGACCTCGGGCGACCATCAATGCCCGTCTGCCTCCATGTGCGCTGCCAACGGATACCACGCTGCTGCTGCCCTGATTGGGTAAGCGAGGGTAAGTGTGCAGAAGGGGAATTGGAATGACAGGAACCTGGAAGGGCACTGGAACTGGCACTGGAGTGATGGGAATCTACATATGTGACAGCCTGCATGACAATGGTGTCAGGTGGCGTCACCAGCCCAGAGGGAGCCTGTCATTGAAACCATGCCTCGCGGCACAAAACCTTGGGAGGTGGGTCATGCAGACTTTGGCTCCACAACCCGCGGCACGCATTTCCTGGTCATGGTGGATGAGTGTTACAGGTACCCTGAGGTAGAGTTCATTGAGTCTGTGGCTTTTGAAAATGTGGTGGTGGCAATAGAGAAGCTCTTTGCCGCTCCTGGGCTCCTGAGGGTACTGTGCCCGGACAACAGAGCACCCTTCCAAGGTGAGAGTTTTGCCAGGCTGATGGAGGGCTATGGAATCCACCACAGGAAGGTCACCATGCTATGGCCCAGGGTGAATGGCGATGCTGAGAGAATTAAGAGGACTCTCAATAAGGTGTTCCGCATCTCACAGGGACAAGGCGAGTGCTTGCAGAGGGCGTTATACCAGTTTCTGTGAGTGTACAGGGCCACCCCGCACACATCTACGGGGGTGGTGCCTGCAGAAGCTCTATTCAGACGGTGCCCAAGAGGGCTGTTGCCCGAGATGGGCGAAAAGGAGCCGGGCCATGATCGATGACCAACAAGTGGAACAGGACCGGAGGCTAAGGACGGAACAGGAGAACCTGCGGAGGGGACTCAGGCCTCAGCAGTTTGTTCCTGGGGATGAGGTGCTCATTAAGAACCGGCACCCATGCGAGAAGCTACCACTGACATATGAGATGGAGCCGGTGGACGTGGTGGCTGTGAAGGGGTCCATGGTGACGGCCTCTGATGGCACAGCGTCCGTGTCGCCAGCTTCTTTAAAAGACTGGGGGAGCCTCGGGCGGAGGTGACCCAAAGCAGGGACATGATGGAGGTTCCAGATGAGGGTGGGGGTGTGGCCCCTTCCCCCGGCTCTCTAGCCAGAGAGAGTACCGCTGAGGGAGTCCCTATCCAGGAGGCTGGCAAGAGGTACCCCCTGAGGACAGGGCGAGGGAAACCTGTTCAACTCGGTGACTATGTACTTGAGTCGTGATTCTGGAGGAACCTGCCCGGAGGCTGCAGTTAGTACTGGGGTCTGGGTGGTTGTCATTAAAGGGGTCTTTTGTGGGTTTTGGTTCGCAATGAGTATTGTGTGTTATCGAAAGTGATGTTATATTGTTTGTTGTTGTCCTCATGAAAAAGGAGGAGTGTGGTGCTGCCCCTTTAAGGGTTCAGCATGCAGAGGAGTGACGTTGCACTCCGCCGCGTGCCTATAAATAAACGGGGCATTCCCAGCCGCGTCAGATCGACTGGGGAGCCCAAACTGCATACAGCGTCCTCCGTGTGAGTCTGTAGTGGGAGGGGGCTCACGACAACCTGCATGTCCTTGACTAACATGCAACAGTTATAATTATTATTATGGTATTTATTGAGCGCAGACCTAGCTTCGAGAGACAACGGAGCACTTTACAGAGCTATACAATAATACAGATACATAACAGCATTTTTCAGAGGTATACAAAAGTACAGATGCATAACAGAGCGCTTTTCAGAGGTACTAACAGAACAGATATAGAGTGGGGGTGGAATACAGAGGGCACAGAGGAGGAGTACAGCTGTACTGGGTGGCGGGGAGGAGAGGGGCTGGAGGCATCTAGTGACACAGGTGGCGCCTGGGGCGATGTGATGGGCTAGGTGTTGAGGCAGAGAGGTTCCATGAAGAGGTGGGTCTTGAGTTCTTTTCTGAATTATAGGAGCGTGGGGGTGAGCCTGATGCTGACAGGGAGGCGGTTTTATAGACTTGGTACGTAGGCGGAGAAGGCTTATTTTCTGGTCCTTTACGTTTTGCAGCGGCAGATTTCAAGTCTGCACATGTCCTGGCTTCTGGTGGTGTGCTGTCCGCTAGAGATGCTGAGTTTTTTCACAAGGTAGCTTATAGATGATGCAGCAAGACTTGAAGGTGAATTGTGTGTGCAGTGAGAGCCAGTGAAGGTAGATGAGGGCTGGGGTAATTATGGTTGTATCTGCGTAGACCCTTGAAGAGGCATGCACCTGTGTGTCGGACAATTCTCAGGGGCACAAGGGAGGATGACGGAAGGCCTTCAAGGAGTGCATTGCCCCCATCGAGGTGGGATAGGACCAGCACTTGAACAGTGGATCTAAAGCTGTGTGGAGGGAGGAAGGGCTTGACTTTCCACAGGAGGGAGAGCTGATGCCAAGCTGTATGAGGTTTCTTAGCTATGTGTGTCTTGAAGGAGAGGTGTTTGTCGATGTGGAACCAGAGGGACCTGGCGTAGGAGGTGAGCTCAGGTGTGAAGTCCTCAGAGTTCATGGTTGATAGACAGATCTAGATGTCTGGGTGTTTCGGTGTTGTTGGTGAGGAGTAGGAATTCAGTCTTGGAGGGGTTGAACTTCAAGTATGCACGGGACATCCAAGACTGAATCAGCGAGAGGCAGGTTTTGAGCCTTTGGATGTCCTTGATGGCTCCTTTTCTGCACACCTTTTCTGTCAGCTGAGGGAGACTCCATGCTTGCACGCACCATCTTCCTCACCAGGTTTGTCTGCTAAACCTTGTTTAGCAGCTGCAGCTACAGAATCCCCAAAGCTGACAGCCATATAAGCCATTGTACAGTTAATGTCTTTCTCCACTTTCCAGCTGACGTTATTATCACATGCCCGCAGTATCCTGGATGAAAACGGCCAGATTGCTGCGATCAGTAGATTCCTTTTCCATGCTTATGGTACCCATGAATTCCGTGCTCCTTTTTATCTGTAGGCAAACTTGCACTAATGCCAAAATGGAGACTCTAAACGTAATCGTACCTTTATGTTTATGCCCTTTTCTGGGGATTTTAGAGCCTTTTTCTCTAAGCCGCACAGACAATGCAATTTACTGCATTTGCATGAAAAAGACCTGCCACCGTTCTTGCCCCTTTGAATGAATGTGTCGGTGCGACCACTTTATGATACTCGAAAACAATCTGTGATACCACGGGCATGCCAGTGCACCAATGCGCGATGAAATAGCTGCCCCTTATCGAATTGTAATGCTCTACTGCCCAACTCTAAATGGGCAACCTTAGATGAGCATTACCATACAGCTGAACCACTCTCCTGAGACTTTGATAAACCATACCAGGTGATAACTCCAAATATGTACTTTTTCTCTAGGAACAACATGCATATCGAAGATTAGGAGACTATACTTATCTGAACCGTTGTTGGCGCATCAAGAAAAGCAGCAAAGGAACATGGCGTCATGAATGTCCATTGGTTGAAACTGGAAATTGGCAGAGCATGATCACCTGTATTTTGGGAGCAGTAATTTATTTATATATCTTTTTTCTTGCTGCTGCTAAAAATAAAGATAGAATGGGGATAAATGGGACCAGGCCTTAGAATTGCTCTGTTTTTACATACTGTTATAAATAGATGTTACTACCTTTCATGCAAGATTCGAAAACTCTGCTGCTTCAGACAACTCCTTAAGTTACATAGGACACAACTCTTTTTGAGATTGGTTAGCTCTCGTTCCGTGGACCAATTAAATCCACCTTTCAATTTCTTATCCAAATTAAAGCACTGTGTGTAACCCCCACCAGTTTTATTCGGAGGGGGATTCCAAATATTTACACATTGACATGTTTGTCCCCTGATGACAATTGACTCGCAGTGCACTTTAGTGTTAAAGACCAGACAGCTCTTCAATTTGCTGAGATTTACAGGTGCGTGATCCACTACTTACACAGTTCATACAGCGTTTCGTCCCCTGACTGGATAACCTGGCTCTCCATGATAAGGCGATTCATCATTTTCGAACACAATGACTGCCAGGGATCGCCTCCCAATGGCCAAAGGGCTCGGAGTAAATTGCTGCTCCGGGGTGGCAATTGCCCAGGCTAATGCTGCACAGTGTAAAGCATGCCCTCAGAGGTTTCATTTGAATGTTGTGCTTTTTATTAGCCTCAGCCCACGACGGCTGGCTCCTCAAGTCTCATACTCATCCAATGATCTGTCTGTGTTTCTGATTTTGTCATCCCCTGCAGAGGGGCCATTCCTTCTGTCCGAACATAACATTATAGTTACTGTTCACTCAGATGCTTGTAATAGTCATACATTGAGACAGCGGCGTGCCCAGTTGAACATGAACATGTCCTTGTTGCTCTTGGCACAATGGTCACAGCCTCATCCTAGCATCTCCTATCAACCCATCCCATCATATCCTTTGCACTTATACTGACTGACAGATTTCTGGCATATAACTAGCTCAACTGGTATCCCTGTCCATCCAATTAAAGTTGAAAGGGTTAGAATGTGTGCAGTGGTAACTCATGACTAAGCTCGGCCATAAGCAATTGACATCACTGATGAAAATCGACATGAGACATTCATCTTGCATGAACCTGTCTAGTCACATGATGGATATGCAAAAAAACGATTCCTCTGAAAAATCTTTCGCGGTTCGTCTGCTTTCTTTGCCTCGTTATGCAGCAATTTTACTTACAATGCATACTTACTGTATGCAGGGCGACAGCTGGCTCTCCACAGCAAAATCCCTCTCTGCGGATGATATTGAGACAAAGATAAAAGATAGTACCCGAACCTTTGCCACACAAAAGACTGAGTACTCTATGTTGAGTAGAGGGAATAAGAAATACCACTTTGATAGGGACACTCGAGAAACCAAAAAGCTGCTGAGGCAGGAAACTAAATAAGGTCCGGAACTCTACTCGTACCCCTGCAGATGCCCTGGTCGATATGAACAAGGCTAAAAACAGATACAGAAGATGGGTTAAAGATCGGGTTCTCACTGGTAGAATGTGCAATGGCAATATTTGATAGCGGTCTCTCAATCCAAAGACTCACGAAAGTTATGGAACTACTTGAGGGGTTTCTACTCAAATATATCTTGACAGGAGATATGCGCTATAGGCGAATCTGAGTGGTTGAGCCATATCAGTTATTGCTTCTATGGCCCCACCATACCCAGGGGCAATCCCTCGTTAACTCATGGTAAATTCAATATCAGGTTTTCACGGGAAGAGATCAGGTGGAAAATTGCAGCGCTAAAACTCTCTAGAGCCCCCGGCCCGAATGGACTATCTAAAGCAGTAATAAAAAAGAACCCGGCCTTTTGGGAGGAAATGATATATCACTTATTTACAAAAGTAAGCAACGTAGGGTCGATTCCGTTATCAGGGCGGGGCTCTATTCTAATCCCTATTCATAAGAAGGGTTCGAAAACTTGCCCTAAGAGCTTTAGATTACTCGCTATGCTAGACCCTACTGGCAACACTTTTGCATCTTTATTGCTTAAGAGACTGGCTAAGTGGGTTGAATTTAACTGTATATTGAGCAAATTCCAAATGGGATTCCGGGTGGGCACGGGCACTTCCCACTGTTTGTGGCTATTCGATTCCCTGATCAAGGCAGCTAAGATCAAATGCCAACCAAACCTCTATGTAGCCTTGATTGATTGCAAGGCTGCATTCGATACTGTTAACAGGAGTACTCTTTGGTGTAAGATGTCCCATTTTGGATGCCCAAGTGACATGCTACTGCCAATCATGGGGTTACATGATAGCACCTCAGTCCAAGGTAGTCTCACTAATAACGGCCTGATATCTGTGCCCATAATCACCAATCGAGGAGTAAAACAGGGGTGCGTTCTTGCCCCCCGGTTATTTAATATCCACCTATCCGAACTTCCTATAGCTCTGGTAGCGACCCACACCTGTCGCCTAAACTAATGGAGACAAAAGTCTCCTGTCTGTCCTATGCTGATGATCTTATCATCTTTGGTCACACATTTGCAGGATTAAAAAGATCCATGGAAGTCCTGCAAAAATGTGCCTTAGAACAAAACTTGGTACTAAATCTAGAAAAGACCAAGCTAATGCCCTTCTATTATAAGAAGGTGGCGATCCCGACAATGATAATTCATGGCAACGTCATCGAGAGAGTCGAATTCACCACCAAGGCCGATTATTAAGATTAAAAAGTAGAGAGGAAACGTAAGGCAATATAAAAAATAAACATGCTATACCGATGTGTTAGAGCTGCCTCTGGTTTTAGACTCAAACGGGTATTGACTATGTATAGGCAATGTTTCTGCCCCTCTGTGCTGTTCGGCCTGGAGGCCATTGATATGAAGGATCTTGCATGGCTGAAAGTCCTTGAAGGGAAATTTTGTCTGAGAAAGCTTGTGGTTGGGCCCATGTGTCCCTATTGAATTAATCCGCCTCAAGCTAGGTCCCACTTCCCTGCCCGCTAAGTTAATTAAAGGGAGAAGTCTCCTTTCACTAAAGGCTCGCTCGGTACCTGTCTGCCCAGTATTACATTTATTGGGCCAACAATTTCCGTCCATGGATTTAACCACTCTGCCCTCCCTTGTAACTTCGAACTTTAAAAATATGTCCTGGAAACCAGATTGGAACGACAGTCTACCTAACCTGGCAAAGAAATGTGTTAGAAAACTTGAATATTGGGATTGGTGGGAGAACTACATACACCTTACAAGGCTACCTACTTCTCTGTGCTCCCCTCTCCCACCCCCTGCACTACACAGATTCTTGCTATCATTAAGAATAGGTAAACTGCCTGTCCTGGCTTCTACCAGGCCTGAGCAGGGTATTCTAGAGATCCCAGGAGCTGTCGTTGCTGTGGTGTTCTGGCCAAACTCGAGTCAGCCCAACACCCCCTAACCGAGTGTAAAGTACATTTGGGTTTGTATATAAAGTGCCTTAGAACTTTTGTCCATGAATGTAATACTATCAAGACCGACTTCTTCTGGCGCTACTGTATTAATTCTGGACATAAGTCATTGCACTTTACAATATCTGGAAGGAAATTCTTAAATAGAAACGGCAGTGAAATAATCTGTGCAATTTAACGTATCGTATCTTATTACCAGTCTAAAGGATTCCTATTTAGCGAAAGGTGGGATTGGTCTCCATCTCGACTGCTACTCTAACCTATTCGTTATCTCTGCTTTGTAGCAATGTACCATTTACACGAATCATGATGCAGCTAGCACTTTGCATATTTAGGACCCCTGTCTTTAGTAGTTATAATGGCATTCGATCACTGAATATAATGATTGTACTTGTTGGCATGTTTTTATCTGTCCTA
This sequence comes from Ambystoma mexicanum, assembly GCF_040938575.1. Taxonomy (NCBI): domain Eukaryota; kingdom Metazoa; phylum Chordata; class Amphibia; order Caudata; family Ambystomatidae; genus Ambystoma; species Ambystoma mexicanum. The sequence continues at coordinate 1,105,061,686 of NC_090927.1, forward strand.
TGTGTCATTTCATTTGTCTGTATTTTGAAATTACTCACTATCATTTTACAGTACTCTTGATACTTGCATTGTATCTGTTTTTGTACTGTATTGTATTTGTGGTATATATGTATATCATGATAAAGCTCTTCGAGATATAACATGATTATAATAAATACATAAATACATTTTGTTCTGGAATGCACAGAGCTGGGCTCCATTGTACACACAACTGCAGTTGTTTCATTTTTGTAAGGGCATATTTCCGAATGTTTGAGGGGAAATGTGCATAATGGAGGAGGCAAAGGTAAATGGGTTGCCTCTGGAGAAGGAAGCAGAGAGGAAGCAGGGGCCGCTTTAAGCGCAGAGGTAGGGGAGGCAGGGCCTCTGCTGGAGGCTCCGTTGGTAGCTGGATCCATGGTGAAATAGGAGGGCATGCAGGTGATGCAGGAAGAGGACACAGGCATGTTTCTCAAGTGGCAGTTGCTGCAAGCACCCTGGAGAAGTACAGTGAGACTATTTCTGTTTGGGAAGAGCCATTGCAGATGAGGAAGTGGCTGCATTTTGTAGAAGAGACCTTGAATGTTAGAAGGTGTCGATACTCTGTAGGAAAGATCATTAATTTTGGGGGAAGGCAGCTCTCGGTGGAAGAGCCCTTGAATTTTAGGTGGTGGCTTTACTCTTTGGGAGAGCCTGTTAAATGAATACTACGACATCAGGTTCTGTAGTTGTGTACTGGCAAGCAGCGTGCCACTCGCACTCTTTATTAACTATCTCCAGTGACGCGACACGTACCGTAGCTGGTGACGTGCTCCCATCACCACATCCCTTCTTAACCATCACCCAGCAAATCAACATAACCATAACATAACATAGGAGTCTATCAGTTCTGGATGCCGGCCCATCCCTGTTTACTCAACCACATAATCTTGTAGTCGTGTCAGCAATCTTCTCGCCGCCCTTGCTGTGTACTGTTGCTCTCCTGCAGGATGTTCGTGATCCTCATCCGCCTCTAGTCTCTCTAGACTTTGATCACTCAATCTTATTGGGTCTTCCGCTTCTGTGTTACTTTGTTCTTCGCATCTGTTTTTTCCATGGTGGGGTTTATTTCTCCCTGCTGACATATTTGCTGAAACCAGCTGCAGTACCTGATGACCCTTTCCTTATCCCTTTGGGCTGTGACATGGATCCTTTTCTTTCTGTCACAGTCCACAGGGACACCTTGTATGGTATGCTTAATTTGTGCATGGGACGATGGTTCTCCAGCTTTCTTCGCACTGTTTTCTTGTCGTTGTTCTTCGTTGTTCTTCAGTTGCGCCTCCCATATTCTTTCCATGTCCACTTCAGGGGTGCACCTGGAGCTGTGCTCTGACATTGCTCAGAGGGCCTATGCCTGCGATACTACGATGGTCGAGTGAAGGGTTGTCTGGTATGCCACTAGGAATGTCACCAGAGCCTCCTTCAGCTCTGCCCCATCTGCTAGTGCAACGCGGACAACTTTATTGAGGGTTCTCATGAAGCGTTCAACATCCCCATTCGCCCTGCGCCAGCATGGTGTGATCCAGACGTGCTTGACTTATTGTGCTTCTGTATACTCTCAAAATGGTTGTGCTTGGAATGGAGCTCCATTGTCAGAGTGTAACATTTCTGGCAGTCTATGCCTTGCGAATATGTCATGAAGCACTGGGAGAATGTATTCAGCTGCCATAGACCTTATGAACTGCACCTCAGGGAATTGAGAGAACTCATCCAAAACCACTATGACATGCTTTTCAGTATGGATCATTCTATTGTCCATGCTCACCGTCTTCCATGGTGTTGTTGCCCTTGGGTGCTATCAATTGGTGCTGCTTTTGCTTGTGGCCTTATTGCTTAGCATCACTTGTACCTCTCCACCTGCTTTTCTAGGTTACGGAACCACACTTTCTCCCTCAGCCTGGCCTTGGTTTTTGTGGCCCCTTGGTGTCCCTATGTCTAGCACTCTTTGTATCAGTGTCGGCGGCACAACGATTCTGGATTCTCTCAGTATGATGTCATCCTCGCCCACCAACAGTTCTTCTCTTAAACACCACGGGCCAGTTATGAATGATTTGGTGGCCTCGGTATATCAAGCCTATTCGCCGGGAACTGACTTCCAGTGACCTTATGTCAGTTGATCAACCATGTGTTTCATTCCGCTGTGTTGTTATGTCACCTCAGTGATTTGTGTCAGGCTCATGGACTTTGGCATGGCCATGTGTGACACCATGCGCGCCAACACCTCAACAGCTTGGGCCTCATTCTCCGGTTCATGTTCCTAGGGCATTGGGTGCTGGGAAAAGTAATCTGCCAGATTGCTTACTCCTTGCCAGAATTGGAGTGTCTCCGCTTAGTCTTGGAGATAGAACATCCACCAGTCTAGAAGCAGTGGGGGTCTCAATGCTGATCCATTAAGGATGGGTAGTAGCGGGTTGTGGTCTGTTGCTACCATGACGGGGTGTTAGAATATCTACAAATTAAAGTTTTTGCATCACCACAGGACCCCCCAGTATTTCTCTCTCAATCTGTGAGTAGCGCATTTCCATGGGTGACAGCACCTTGCTTCCATATGCGACTGTTGTGTACACTCCATCCTCTCCTGCCTGTACCAATAGCACACCTAGGCCTACCAGGCTGGCATCTACTCATATTTCAGCAGGCTTTTTAGGCTCGAAGAAAGCCTTTTTTGTCTCCACCGCCAGAGCTGCTTTGGACTGTTTGAAGGCCTACTGGGCCGCCGATGACCATGTACATTCTGCATCCTTTTTCACTAGTGCTCTTAGCGGATCTGTGATAGTTTTCAGGTTTGGGATAAACCTGCCGAAGAAGCTTACCATCCCTAGATAGCTCCTCATTTCAGATGGGTTTGTTGGCGGGTGCAAGGTTTGTATCATGACTACTTTTTGTGGATCGAGTGAGATCCCTTCACCTTGGAATATGAACTCAAAGAATTACATGTGGGACTGTAGAAAGTGGCAATTCTCCCTATGTATCTTGAGCCCTTTTTCTCTGAGTCATTGGAAAAGAGAGGCCAGGATGTGTAGGTATTCCATCTCATTCTTTGAGTATATCAGCACATCATCACTGATGTTGATGACACGTGTCGACCCAGTGAGCACCCCTCTGATGGTATGCTGGCACACCTCCACGACGGATGACACCCCGAAACTGAGCCTTTTGTATTGGAACAGTCCAATATGGGAGGAGAATGTGCTTATGAGTTTCGACTCCTCGTGCAGTGGGATCAGTGATATCCTGCCCTAAGGTCTATGGTGGAGAGTATCGTTGCCCCTTGGAGGTCCGCTTGTATGTCAATGAGCGTGGGTGTCGGGTGTTGTTCTCCCTTGATTGCTTTGCTGGGTAGTGTGAAGGCATCATGAAGCAAGACACAGAGAACAGATTCAAAGTTCAAAATCAAATGGTTTATTAAATCAAATATCAGGATGGTTGAAGGCCTAACTTACCCTATGTTAAGATGGGATTCCCCTACCTGAAAAAAACTAAGGAAAGTCTGAGTCAGAGAGTTTGACTTAAACGTCTGTGTGTGGTCCAAACCTATCCTTGCTCTCACAGCTAAAACCTAACAATGTGTAGGAATGTCAATAATAAAAGAAATGGTGATTAACACAAAGTTCTGAACTTCTTCCAGCTCTTTGCTTCCTTTTCAGCTCCCCTTACCCAAGTTCAAGAAAGTTCCACAAATGTCTCAAGATTGCCTTTCTCAAGTCCAAAGCAATACAGTTCCACACAATCCTCGGGGTTCCCTTCCCCAAGTTCAAGGCAATACAGTTCAAAAGAAAAGGGTCTTGAGGCTACGTCCTCCAGACAGCATCTGCATTTCATCAAGTCCCAAGGTTCCCTTCCCCAATACTTCAATGTAGCAACTTGTACTTGTCTCTGGCTTTCAAAGTTCAACATAACTCTTCTGGATTGCATCAACTGTTCACTTACAGTGCTGCATCTTTGTGTGTTTCACAATGTCTTTGGTTTTCACAATTTAGGGCTCTCTGGTCTAGGCGCACAAAGTTTCACTCAACTCGGTATTCAATATGTGTGAATTAGCTTTACTTCAAGTTTTCATTCAGTTAAGTATTCAATACGCACAGTTCTTTTCTAGAGTTACATTTACTAACACTTCTTTCATTTCGATCTGTCTTATATATAGGCAATCTCTTGGCTTTCATAATGCAGGTTCATCACCTTTCTCTGAACAACCCCTTCAGTATGCAACCAGCATTCTCTTGGCTTTGGCAAAGCGTAAGTGATGTTCATTCCCCTAGTTCGGGTAGTTTATCTTTCAACACTCGGGGATACAATGATTCATTCATTCAATATTGCTAAACATTATTTACGAGGTGCTCTTCTCTCACAGAGTGTCTTAATTGGTTTAACAACGGACTGCAACTTTGTCACTTGTCTCGTATAGGGTTGTCACACCCGGATTGATTCAACAATTCTTTTAAACCACATGATATTCACATACATATGCAGAGCGGACCAGCGTTTCACCATCCACAGAAACTAACCAGTGTTTCAGCTTGGCTCTGCTTCCAGGATGCACCCTTCTGCTGTGAATCCCAATAATGGGTTGACTCTCTGCTGCTCCTGCTACTACAGAAACTTCTCCTGCCCCTCAGACACTCCAGTATTCGGTTAACCCTCGGAGGTAATGAGCATCTTCTTCTACCTCTTTAGGAAAGGCCCAGCTCGGTACCAGTTCCCTCTGTGCGACCCCTGCAAAAAGGAGCTTCTGCTCTGACCCCAACCACGAGACTCAATCCCAGCATCACAAGGGTGTCAGTCCCGGTGCATTCTGTTTCCAACAGTCTGTCACAGCTCCCAGTACTGCCACGCCTCTCCAGCTGCACGTCTTCACCTGCTGCAAGTTTTCCATACTCTGTGTTATGCTTGGGATAATTGCTAAATAACCCAAGGTGTGGGTTGTTAAATCCAATTGCCTGACCTTGAAGTCCTCCATTATGAGGACATGCCTGGTTTCCCCAGCAGTCAGTATGCATAGCCCTCTTTCTCATCCCCGTAGAGAAGTGGTGTTTCGGCAGATTAACACAGGGGAAAGTGGGTAGCACTTCCTAATGTTTCTTCCTCATCACAGTACCTGAATACAGGGGTACAACCCATCAAAATGGGTTTTGCCAGATCATGGGGCTGAGAGTGACAATAGCCCACAAAGGCTTGGGAAGGGGATATTTCAGGGTCACTGAAAAAAAGGGGGATACCATGTCTCCTCCAAGGGCAGCTTGTTCTCTTTTCCGAAGTCTCCCCATCGCTCAGGTGATCCTCCCTCGCATTGCCACCCCCAGGGTTGGGTTCCAAACCCGATGGCCCTCCCCTGGTCACCTGAGCACAGGGTCCTGGGGAAAAATAAGTGAGGACACGCTCAGGCTCATCACAGTAGCTGCATGTCCACACATATTCTCACATCCCCAGGCTGCTTGGGTTTGGGCATGACTACGATTGGTGACACCCAGGTCGTTGTGCCCTGTATGCATTCTGAAATATTGGCCCATTCAATGCGTATCAATTCCTCCTCCCCCTCTTCCTGAGTTGAAATGGGATGCCTCAGTGTCTCAGCGCGATGGGCTGAACTGTTTCATCCACATGCAGTCTTACTTCTTGTCCCTTCAGGCAACCTACTCCGTGGAATAAGTCTTCATATTCCGTGCACAGCTTTCTCACGTCCACGAGATATACTTGGAATGCGAAATGCACGAGGGCAAGGATTTCCACCGTTGTGCAACTCAGGAGGGTGACCTTTGTATCTCTCGTGATGTAGGAGGTCGCTTTGGTGGATTGGTCAAATGGCGTGATCAGTGCTTGGAATGCCCCTTCCAACAGAATGGGTGTTTTGTCCCTATATGTGAAGATTCGGATTCTTGGTAATAATCAGTCCCCTCTGCTCTGTCTTGTTCTTTGTATTCCTCAGACAGGGTGGACAGTTTTGCGGTTTTGTCCTTTGGTGGTGGTTGCAATCTGGGGCCTCTCGCTATCAGCTGCAGGGCTCTTTATACATTTGCAAAGTGTCCCGTTTTGTGGTAGGTCCCTCTGCAAGACCTGTGCGGGTGTCGAGTGTTCTCCTTCTTTGGTGGACCCTGTGTCAGGTCGAGGCTTTGCGTTTTTATATTTCGCAGATTTGTGGGCTTGCGAGCTGACTGCTTCCACTTCCTCTATCTTGAGGCCTTTTATAGCATCTCCAATGTGCGTCAAACTCATTGTAGCTAGCTGAATCGCTTACCTGGCACTCAGCGGGAGCGTAATGCCTTCTCAGCTAGAGGCTCTGTTATCTGGGCTCTTATTCTGTGAAAACAACAATAATAACAATAGAACTACTGTAATTTCTATTGGTGGGAAAAAACTGTATTGCAGTGTGCCTTTGATAAATCCCTCCCTCCTCACCTGTGCTTATGTTTTGTATAGCTCTCCATCCTGTATACTACAGGGGCGCATTGGTTTGAAACATTTAACTTGAGAGTCGGCGGTCTTCAAAAGATTCTTGTCAGAATAATGTCCATGTCTCTTTTTAGAGTTATCTTGGGTGGTGTTTTGGTGAAAAAATATATATAGTTCTTCAGATTCTGAGCAGTCCCTATGTTGGAGAGATCTCTCTTTTTAAATGTTCCCCTTTTATTTTACAGGTTCTTAGTTCTCAGAAAAGGTTAGATGCTGCGGTATGGCTGCGACTGGACTCGGTTTGAGGAAACGTTTAATAAACGTGAGTTCGTTTTAACTGAGTAGCTGCAGCCTTCAGAGACGAGCGCAGTAATAACTAAGCGAGGAATAACTTGCTGGGTCTTCAGGTAAGCAACATATGTAAAACTTCTTCTTTCTTATTCACAAAGGTCATTCATTAACGAAAATACCTTTTGTTTTGCAGGATTTCGGAAAGCTGTAGATGAAGTACCTTCAGGCAATGTGGAAATTGCTGAGGAAAACTTCTGAATGAAGGCACTGTGACCCCGAATGAAGACTGCTGCGTGGAAGATGCTTCGACTGCGATGGAACTTCTGAGAGAAGATGCAGAGACTACGAAATGAACAGCTGACTGAAAAAACACTTCGGAAATACTTTGGTTCGGTAAGTCTTTTCAGTAAACTATGGAAGTCTGTTGAGTTTCTGTGGAAACTAATATCTCTTAACTTCTTTTTTCCTTGGACAGGTTCTGTCAGAAGATTGCTGGTAGCGTTACCCACTGTCAGCAGAGAAGATGCAAAGCGAGCGCTCCAGCGGTGGCAGGGTTTAAGTAGCTTCCTCCGCAATAGGTGTTGCATGTGCTATGAGTTTACAATGGACTTGGTGGCAGCCATGTTAAGTGCAGGAAAAACCAATGTAAGCGCTATGTGAGCCTATGGGTGCAATGCTATGAATGAGATAAATGCCTTTTGTGCCAGGCTTGAAGCCACTGTTGACCCACTGACTGATATGAAGTTCCTTGCTTCCCTGGTATTTCTGAATGGGAACGGTGCTCCTTTGCTGGGATCATGACACTAGCTCATGTGCCCGCCCTAATTCCAGTATTCTCATGAGTGGCAGGTCTGGATCTTTGAGGATCTGCTTGCATAGCTGATTGAAGCTGCACTTTTGGATGATTTGGCCCTGCAGTTCGCCTTCTTTATCAGGAAGTTCACAGGTGGCGCTAGTTGGTGCAGCCGGGTGAAGAAACTGTCTATGGATTTGCTAGGCCCTTGAGCTGCCAGTCGCAGTTGGAATCGCTCTTAATCTATATTCACCATCCAGGTGAAGTAGTTGATTAGGGCTCTGCAAGCATTGAGAGATGAGTTATCGCCATGTGGTGGGGTTTTGAATAATGTATGCACCTCGCTACCTGCATAAAATAGGAGTAATGTCTTCTTGCGTGCATCATCCTTCACACCCGCAGCATCGAATAACATTTTTAGTCTCGCCAGCCAAAATTTCCATTTGGGGCGCAGTGTTGCCAGGGTTCCCTGTATGTTGAATTCTGGGACCGGATTAATGTGGAACTGCGGGCTGTGCTGTTGGTGCTCCACCCTTGGCAGATGACCCCGTAGTTCTGTGGTGCTCCTCCCTGGGTGGTGTACGAGGTCACTATGTCCTCCTCATTCCTTGCATTTACCTTGAACCTCCTGTCTTTGTACATGATGGTGTGATTGTGGGGCAGATGGTCGTTGGGGGATAATGGATCTAGGAGCTGGCTACCTTCCAATGGTGGTGCTTGGAAGTCGATTTGAGTTGTTATTCCAAATATTTATGATGACGGCCACTGTGTACCATGCTTCTCGGCTTAATGCCTATGCCTATGGCATGCACTGCTGTGGCCCGGCCGCATTAGCACTCTATTCGTAAAGAGCCGTGGCCGGGACTCACCTGTGAGGAAGGCGGGTGAAGTTCACCATTCCAGTTGCTTTCTAGGAGGTGAATGTTTCTTCTTTGGCTGCCACAGATGCAGCGCCTGGAGCCTTCAGTCCGTGCTGGTGTGTACCCCGTTCGGTGAGTGAAGGCGGGTGTCAGATCCCGCAGGACAGCTGGGAGGCAGTGGCTCCCTCATACTTTCCAACCCTACTGATTTAGGCAGTAGGCTACAGATTTTTAAGCAGTCCCACCATCTACATATTTGGGCGACTGATCCTACTGCTTTTTACAGTGGCAGGTCATTTATGTGACTAAGGCAATTAATCTGTCTCTGCGGTGGGAGGGTATGTGATACATTTGAATGATGGGCTCAGATCAATCCACTGACCTGACTGGTACATGACTCTGGCCTGCACTCTTGCCGGGACAGACCTTAGGTGAACCACCAGTGAAGGCAAGTGGCAGAGCGTGCCCCCATCACACAGCATCTGCCTATCAGACTGAGGAGGGTATCAGTCTCCATGTCATTTAGTGTTCAACTTGCACTGTGGGATTATCTTCTGTGAAGTTAGGTAAATGAATTTGGTGTTAATTTACCATTCACAATTATACATTTTAAACATTTGAGCAACTTTCCATGTTGTGCTGTTTGATGGGTTGTAAATTTTCGAATGCTCCAGTGGTGCCAACAATGTATGTTTTGTAATCTCCTGTGTTGTCATTGTTATGCTAAGTATTATTTTTGAAACTTGAAAAATCCTACATCTTTTTGGTCACAGAATGTTGGCAGTATGCTCCCTGGGGCTCCTTCCTTCCCCTTTGTCGCCAATGTTATGTAGAGCACACAAGCTGCGGACCTACAGTAAATGAATGTTATGACACCAGGTTGGTTCCATGCCATAAAAACGAATTAAAAAAAAAACAACAAATAGCGAAAAATACATTTTTTTTTAATTTGGGAATTCCCTCCAAGCTCCCCGTTTCTTTTTGTTGTAAACAGTACCCCGACCTCCACCCCAACCATTGTATCCCTTTTCCATGCCCACAAATAAATATTTTTTTAAAAATGTGGTATTTTTCCGTTATTCTAATTTCATTATATTTGCATATGTTATTTTATATTCGGTATACCCACCAGGTTCTGTAGTTACGTACTGGTGAGCGGTGTGCCGCTCATCCTCTTTATTAACTATCTCTGGTGATGGGGCACGCACCGTGGATGGTGACATGCTCCTGTCACCACATTGTCCGTGAAATGTAGGCGTGGCACATCTCTGTGGGGAACCCCCTGATCTTTAGGTTATGGCTTTTCTATGTGAGAGAGCACATGATCTTTAGGAGCGGTAGCCCTGTGTGAAAGAGCATTTGAAATTTAGGCGGAGGCTTTGTTCATGGCAGAGCCCATGAATTTTAGGGGTGGCATCTCTCTTTGGGGAACCGCATGAACTTTGGGATGTGCCTTCACTTGGTGGGAAAGCTTTTGAAATTTAGAAGGAGCCAACACTGTCTGGAAGAGCCAGTGAACTTTAGGGGGTGGCTGCACTCTGCCGGACAGCCTTTGAAGTGTAGGAGGAGACAGCGCTTTGTGTAAGAGCCTGTGAACTTTAAGTGGTGGCTTTATTCTGTGGGAGAACCTATGAATTTAAGAGGGTGGCATTTACCTGTGGGTGACAAAATGAACTTCATTTCACATTGCCAGTACTTGGGTGAGGCTGGTTCTTTAGGCAGGTAATTAAAAGAAAGTAAATGTTTACTTTTCTGCGCCGCAGCATGTGTGTCCACGCTCTCCCTGTCCTGTTGCTCCATGCTTCCTCTTCAGTCACTCCTCCCTCCCACTGCGCATTGATTGGCCGTCTGGCCCTTTAAGTGGGCCACCTTAGGCAGCCCCCTGCAATGGCAGCCCCCTCGGCCAAGGACAAGAGGCTAGGGACAGCTCCAGTGGTGTCTGCCGGTGTCCGCCGTGGTAGCCTGCAGCTGTCGACTTGCTACGACATATCAGGCAAGTCGAATTTGGGTGTGTAGTATTGTGCTGTGCTCTAAAAACTTAGCCTTTTTCTCCCCTTGTAAGAAAGTTGAATCTGGGTGTGTAGTGTTGTGCTGTGCTCTAAACACTTAGCCTTTTCCCCCTCTTCTAGGAAAGTCGAATCTGGGTGTCTGGTATTGTGCTGTGCTCTAAACACTTAGCATTCCCCCCCCTTCTAGGAAAGTCGAATCAGGGTCTGTAGTATTGTGCTGTGCTCTAAAAACGTAGCCCGTCCCCTTCTACGAAAGTCGAATCTGGGTGTTTCGCAGTCTGGTAACTGTGACATTATTGCTGGGTCTCTCTAGGCCCCCATCTGATTTCCCCCGCAAGGTGTGCCATTCATGGTTGTGAATTACTTGCTACCCTCCTGTGTCTTCCTTTTTTGTGAACCTCGGCTCCCCTCTTCCTTCTCCTCCTCCCCCTGCGCATTCTGAGCTGTGTGACACAGGGGTGGGTGTCTCTCTTTCTTCTTCTCTCACACCCTTCTCCTCCACCTATCTCCTTTGCACCCTTTATGGTGCTCCCTGTCTCTCCCATCTTCTCTAACTGCTACTTTATCTCCTACACTGTGCCTCTCACTAAGTCTGGAAGGAAGAACTTCAAAAGGGACATCTTGGTCTCCAACCCAGGCCTCCCTATCGCTGATACCTACACTAGTGCTTCCTCCAGATAGAGCCTTACCGACATCCTCTTTGTCGTTCCCTCTCCAGGCTATGGACCCCCCATATGGTCTCTGTTCTCTCTCCTTTTCCCTCCTCTCCCAGTAATGGAGGCACCCGGTGGGAGGCCCTCCTGGCCCCCTTCCACTCCTCTAAGACCATCATTAATGTCTACTTAAATGGTACCATCGTTGTCCAGGGCCCTCAGGCCAATCTCCTCCTTTTCGAAAGACACTTCATGTGCCTTATCAACTTCCTTTCTTCTCCTGCTATCCCTACTTACCACTCTCTGGCTCCTCTTCCACCACCTTCCTCTGCCACCTCTCTGGCACCCTCTGCTGCTTCTTCGGCCGCCCGGATGCCTCCTCCCTCAGCCACCTCACTGGCACTCTCTTCTTCCTCTCTGGCTACCCTGCCATCTCTTCCTTCCTCTTTTGCCCATTCTTGGGCACCTCCAACACTTCCGCAGGGCATACCTCATGCCTGTACCCCTCCACGGAAGTCCTGCAAAGGAGGTAATCTGTTCCACATTGCTACTCTTAACTCTCCGCTATCAAACACTCCTCTGACATCTGCCATTTCCTGGAATAGCTTAATTTGTATGTACTCTGTCTTACTGAGATTTGGTTCACGGCCAGCTCTATCAGGAGTTTTGTCATCCTCCTTCCTGATGGCTATGAGATCCTCTCCAAACCCAGAACCAACCGTTCCGGCAGGGGTGTAGCTCTGATTTTCCCATAGTGGATCCCTGCTTCTGTCATTCCAACGTAGGACTACTCCTTCTTGGAATGCCTGGTCTGCAGGCTCTCCATCTCTCCTGGCCTCTCTCTCACAGTGGGCACTATCTGCAGGCAGCCTGGCCAGGTTGTCCTCTTCCTCTCTCACTGTGCTGACCTCTCCTCCTCCCTCCTTGCCTCTACCTCTCAACATCTCCTCCTCAGAGACATGAACAACCACCTGGATGCTACTAGCCCCTCTTCTGGGCTCTTTCGCAACCTCTGCAACTCTCTCTCTCTCTATTCTTCCCTCTGGCCCAACTCACTCTGCAGGGCACACCCTGGATGTTCTGATCTCCTCAGACCTCCCCTTTCCACTCCCCCTCTCCAACCCTCTCACCACTCTTCTCTCTTGGAGTTATCACTTTCTTCTTTCCTCCCACCTTTCTCTCTCTACCCCTCAGGTCAAGCCGACCGCAGCACTGCCACCAACATTCTGGGTCATCCGGCCCATGAAGCGTGTGTTAGTGGAGGCTTTCACCACTACTTTCTCTCCTCCTACTACACCTTTGGCTGTCTCACACTCTGACACAGCCGTCTTCAACCTCCAGCTCTAACACCCTTGACGTCCTTGCCCCTGTCATGAGGATCCAATTGATGCCGCATCCAGGTGCAACTCTTGGTACGATTACGACTTAGCCACCCTTAAGCGCAAGTGTAGGGTGGCTGAGAGGAAGTGGGGGGTATCAAGCGCACCCTCTGACAAACTGGCCTGCTGCCTGCTCCAAAGGTATTACAGACTATCTGTCCTCTTGAAGAAGAGAGCCTACATCAAAGCCGCATCTCTACGGCCTCTAACAACTCGGCCAAACTTTTTAAAATCTGCAAGAAGCTGGCCAATCCTGTTACAGTATTTACCTCTCCTGTTCCCTCCCAAGTCCTTTGCATGACTCTGGTTTCTCATTTCACCACTAAAACTCAGGACATACTGTCCACTCTCTCTTTCTCTACTTCCTTTTCCTCTCCAGGCCCTCCAGGCCCCTCTTCGGCCATTTCCAATAACAATTTTTCTTCCTTTGCCGTGTTCACCTCTGACGAGGTTTCTAGACAAGTCTGATCTATGAAAGTCTCGTCAAAGCAGGTGCTCCCCTGCTCCTCCAGAACCATCAATGACCACATTGACACCCTTGCTCCAGTCCTGGACAATTTCTGCAATCACTCTTTTGTCACTGGAACCTTCCCTTCCCCCCTTAAGCAGTCCCTTGTGCAACCCCTTCTTAAGAAGCTTTTTGCTGATCCTTCCTTTCCGGCAAACTATCGCCCGATCTCCATCACTCCTTTCCTGGGCAAACTCCTGGAAAAGCTGGCCATCTTCCAGCTTAATCTACATACTGAATCTGTTGGTGTTCTCAACAACCACCAGTTTGGCTTCAGAGCAGCCAGAAGCACGGAAACTGCTCTCCTGAACACACCTATGAAGACTTGCTCTCTAAACATAACTCAAACCTTCTCTTTGTCCTCATTCTCCTTGATCTACCCTTTGCTTTCGATATGGTCAACCATGCCATCCTGCTCAATCGCCTCTGTGACAACCTTGGTATCTCTGGTCAGGCCCTGGCTTTGTTGACCTCATTTCTCAATGACCGACCCTCCAAGGTCAAACTTGGGTCTTTCCTCTCTTCTATCTCTCTTTCTACTTGTGGTGTTCCTGAGGGATCTAAACTCTCTCGTTGGCTTTTCAACCACTATCTGGCACCTATTGCTCACCGCATCTCGACCTTCTGCTCTAACTTTCTTTATTATGCGGATGACACCTATCTTTCCTTCAGGTTCCCCTCAGCCACTTCTGCTCCTTTTCTCATACCACATAGCCTGTCCACAATTCAGGAATGGTGTGCCTCCAACGATCTCTGCCTTAATGGTAGTAAGACTGAGATCCTCCTCATTCGGACACCTGCTCCCTCCATTCTTCTCTCACTCTGGCCACCCACCCTGGGCCCTCTGCCTTTGCCTTCCTGTGAGGCTACGAACCTTGGATCATCTTCGACTCCACCCTCTCCTCCTCTCCTCACATTTCTGTCGTCTCTAGGAAATCACACTATCAGCTGCACCTCCTCAGAGGTATTCTTCCTTTTTTCACTTTCCCCCAGAAGCTCACTGTCTCCAGAGCCCTGGTCCTCTCTAGGCTGGACTACTGTAACAGCCTCTCTCTAAATATGCCTGCCTCTACTCTTCGCCCATTACAACTTATCCAGAACAGGACTGGAAGAATTGTCCTTGGCCTCAAGCCCATGGATCGTATCCCTCCAGCTCTGAAATCTCTTCACCGGCTCCCTATGGCTGCAAGGATTAAGTTCAAGACCCTTTGCATCGTCCACAAGGCTTTCTGGGGCCGGGGACCGCACTACCAATAACGTTATCCTCCTAAGCATCTTCCTTCTTGAGCCCTCCAACTCTCTGAGGGTCAATCACTTCTCCAGGCACAGAGCGGGGGTAGATCTCTTTCCTTGGCTCGGGCCTCCCTCTGGAACAGCTTCCCTGCCTCTCTCAATCTTGAGCGGGACCTCCTCTGGTTCCGACACAATTCAAGACCTTCCTTTTCGCTTCTACTTTCTCTCTCCCTTGCTGGTTCCCTGACTGCTCTGCACCCTGGTCACCTGGCCTCCCACTGAACTTCAGGTCCAGGCTCCTGCATGTTCAGTTGCTTTTGCACTGCCTCCGGGCCTCACTGCAATTACAGGTCTGTATCTGCAACCCTACGCTCCCCCAATTCTCTGCACTTATGAGACACTCACTGCAGCACTTATGAGCTACCTGCACTTTCCCTCCCCCTGTCCCCAGGCACTTCTCTCCTACCCACCCACCCCCCGCACTTGTGTGATCTGAATGACACAAGGCCTAGCAAGATTGTTGTTTTGTCCTCCATCTGGCCTCCCTTCATTGTCTTTTCGTGCCTAGAAACACCTGTGTACAGGCGCTTTATAAATGACTTATCATATCATATCATGTTGTGCCTTCACAATGTGGGGGAACCCAAGAATTTTAATGGGTGGCTGTGATCTCTGCGAGAGCTATACACTTTAGATGTTGGATGCATTCTGTGCGAGAGTCTGTCAAGTGGCGGCTTTTAGATATTTTAACTTCTTCCCATGTCTACTCTTTGTGCCACAGCACATGGGGCCGCATAGACACAGACCCAAGTTGGTTCCAGGCTTTCCTCAAAACACCATTTTGTGGAAGCGTGTGCGAGTAGATATGTTCTGTTGCTGTTTATTCTGTGTGAATTACTGCCCTGCTTTTGATTTTTGTTGTGGGATAACAGCACACAGGCTAGGCTCATCTGTACACAATGGTGTTGGTGGTGCTGTTGGTGCTGGTGTTCTAGATGACACATAGTGATGTGATGTACTTTCTGTAAATGTTTCTTGAAGAGACTGTACATAGTTGTGCTTTAGCTTCTATTAAGTCTGTAGCCTCTGTAACTGTGATTCCATTGTGATGCTCCTTAGTATCACTGCACGTTTCTGCCTGGACTCTGATGGATCAAAATCTGTTTCCTTATCATCATTCATGCCGTTGTCATCATCCTTATTGTCAGACTTAACAGTGAATGGGAGCAGTGTAGATAGAGACCTCGAATTTTCAAGGTTTTTTTTAACTACACTGGGTGTTATTCTTCCCTATTATTCAGCATATATGGTATTTACTGCTTGTTAGGAAAGACTTCCCTTAGGTGCAATTTTCCCTCCATTTATTGAACTCCCATCATTTTTGCTTTTGTTTGGCTTACCCCTATCTATTGTTTTTCCAGTGGAGCACAACCTTCAGATGCACTCCTCTGGGCTTTTGCTCATCTCTTATGGGGAATCTGACACACCCTTCAGGCTGTCAGTACTAGGAAACTAAGTTTTGCTTAGTCTTTGACTATGTTGCCATTTCTTGGTAACTTTTTAATCTATGTGCCAAGTACCTTACAGTACCGCGCAAAGGTGTCCTTTTGTTTTATGGCGATAGCCACCCTCTAAGTATTTTTTGGTTATAAGTGTGCCTAGGACGAACTGGTGACAGCAGTTTACTTTTAAAATATTTTTACTTATTTTTAATGAACAAAAACGCATTTACCACATTTGGCTCAAGTCTGTGGCCAGTGCCGAAAGTGGCTGTGCCACAAAGTCTTTTTTTCTGTCCTTTGGCCATTTTGTCCCTTTGCCTTCCCCCAGGTCGAGGGACCCGGGTATTCCTTATTTGGGCATGCAGCCTCCCACAAAAACCGCATCTTTCGCGGGCTCCTGCATGTCACGTGTGCTAGTGCCCTGGAAGAGGTTTGGGACTGTTTGGTCCCAATCCACACTACTGGTGCCAGTATGTATGGTATGCCTGAATGACGGGAACCACTGTGGGCCATGATTGGCCCATGCATGTCATGAATGTAAGAGAACAGATTTTCCATTGGCTATCCCAGATTTGATCACAAAACCAATCTTGGATAAGAGAAGGGGCTCTGCATCCATTCCAAGTCCATCACCAGAAGTCCACACTGAACTACAGAAGGAGCCAAGTATCCTGAAACAAAAGAGCAGACCCGTGGAACTGCCGGAGACGTGCTGGAAGGTTTGGCACTCTGACCCCACTGTTGTCCTGTCGGATCCCTGCTTTTGTATCGATCACAGAAGTCCTGCAAAGGCGCTTCGACCCTTTGGAGTAGTGGGACCAACTACTCTCGGTACCTCCTGCTTACCCTCTAAAAGAGCCTCTTCAGAAGTGTTCCTGGGCCATCCAGCAAACTGACTAGCTCGAACCCGGGGTATCATATAGGAGCGCTGCCATCCTGAGTTGACACTCATGACTTTGGGAATCGCTATCGTGTGGTCCCGGGCCATTTCCTGCCAAATCTCATAGTCCTAGCTCCTCTTGGTCATGATCTATAGAATGGGTCATGCCACGATCATTTGTGGTTCCTGTGTCACCCTGCTGTGGTGATGGTCATTGTAGGATCCCTGCATACCTACCTCCCTGTGCCCTGAGATGTGCTGCACTCAAACTGTCCACTTGTCTTCATCGAGATGTGAGAAACCAGAAGGTGTATCACCCACTGGTCCCTTGGATCTGTCATCCATGTGGCTAGGACACAGCCATCGCTTTTGGAACCAGTTCCTGGGGGTGGACTAGTGCGGGAGGATCACATGCGTGAGGGGTCTTCGGTGAGTGGGAGTGGGACACTGTATGGTGAGATGCAGTATCCCCTTCTCTGTAACACCTTTGCCCCATCCTACCAGGTAGGATATTTGGGAACTCTGCCCTTTACAACATGAACACTTTCTCATGGACGGCATGCTATGAGAGAAAACGGACTTACACCTGACCCGTATACCTGACATGTCCCAATACCATGGTCAGGCAAGGTCAGGCAATTACTGACCATCACACACCTGACTTCCATGACACTTCCCCACACGGATAAAAGGCAGAGCACAAGAGCACACTCTGAGCAAGGCAAAACACAAAAGGAAATTGCAGTTACACGATGGCAGTTCAACGAAAGAAAAAATACGGCAAAACAGAAGGCGATTGCAAGGAGGGAAGTTCCCTTGATATTTTCGACAAGGAACCGTTGCTTTCATGAGCTCTCGAGATTGGAAAGCATAAGACCAGGAAAACAGGCTGAAGAATCCTACATTGTGTGTTGGAGATAACTGGGTCCTCCTGCGTCAATAATCAAGGTGGGGAGAATCGCTAGCCACTGCGGTACCAGCCTTGGCTCTAAGAACAAAGCAGCACCCGTGAAATCAGCCCAGTGGGTGAGTTGGGGAGAACCATACAAGACTGGTCTGTGTTGAAGCCGAGGCTGCAAACTCCAACATTGTATGGCGAGTGCTGGAACGAACATTGTTTGAAATACGTATGATAAAAAACGAAAGTAAAGTTGAACGGCTGATGAGTGATTGAACTTTGAAACAAAGATACAATACCTTTGACAGAGTGGTCCGACACCGCGTGTATGCTCAATTGAAGGTCTCTGTAAGGTATCCAGCTGAAAAGTGAAAGTGTTGTAGAGAATAGGGAATCAAAGTGGTCCTGTGACGGGTCAAGCTAAATCCCACGCACAGTGGAAAGTGTTCGATGTTGATACAGTAAAGAAGGTTTGCAGCAAAGTAGATAAAGTTTGTCTGAGCCCAGCGCAGAGGTACCCGGGATGAAGCGAAAATCACCCGAGAAGGTTTTGTGTTAAAGTGGGTCTGAGCCTGGCAGATGGGGACCCGGGTGAAGCAAAACTCACCCAAGAAGGTTCTGTGTTAAAGTGGGTCTGAGCCCGGCAGAGGGGGACCCACAGTGAACTGAAAATCACCAGAGAATTAGCACATGTGAAATCCTAAAAAGAAAGGAACTTTGATGTTTGTCATGTTGCATCAGGCCTCTGGAAAAGACACTTTGAATGGGAAAGAGACTTTGGCACAGAAGGCCATGATGTTGAAGTTTTGAACTGCATTCCTTGTGCTAGAGAAGCCAGAGACTGTGCCAAGCTCGAGTGTGCCACCTTGCCCCATGCTGAAAACTTGGGGCAGGGAAACCAACGGCTTGAATATCCTTACATATCATTTGTTGAACACTCTTCTTTTGCATAACATTGTTTCCCTCACTATTTGTATTTAGTAGTAAGGATTGGCAATAGGTTTATTAGTATAGGCCCTTTTATTTTGACAAGACACCACTAGTACTGCGTTATTATTATTTTATTGTCGTAGCTTGCTCCCATCTTTAGATTTAGGATTAGATAGGCGTTATTCAAACCCAATTGACGTTCAGTAAAAACCCTTGAACTGTGATCACTTGTGTCTGTCTTACTGTTTGATACCATGCCTTCCTTACTGAGAGCTGATCAAAGGCTACTGTCCCCCATGGAAAATCATCCCATGTGCAGCCGCTGAGAGCCGGAGCAATGTGTCACTGCAGGGGTTGAACCTACAAGCAACCTGGCCTAGACTGGCAAAGTCTGGCCATGACTGTGTCGAATGTCGGTTAGTACGTTCATCACTTACCGGTGGTCCCCTGGCACAGCCATTCTTCTTTACCCATGAGAATCCCTGGAAAGATACTCACCTTAGCTAGGATAGCCTGCGCTCCCTATCTATTTCAGAAACTCGATGTCACTCTACCTGTAAGGGTAGACCATCCGCGAATAATCGGACACTGTCAGTGGTCGAAGTGTAAGAAAATAAGTAGTGGAACTATGTTCCCTGCTAGCCAGTCCCGCTCCTCACAAACCCCATTGTCCTGCTCCCTCCTACACACAATATAAGCCCCCAAACACATTTGCCTGCTGTTTAAGGGAATGTTCAGTGCAGTGCACTGAAAATGCAAGTTTCAACTTCTTCCTAGACTGTTATTTTAAAACAAACTGTTCCGGAAGGGTTTCTTTTTAAAATAAAAGTATAGGAGCTGTAAAACTTGATTTAAAAAAGTAGAGGAGCACCGCTCCCGACCGCTTCCGACCGCTCCCGACCGCTCCTGCTCACTTCGACCACTGGACACTGTTCTTCATCACCTCAAGCCTCTTCCTGAACTGCTGCAGCTCCCTGAAGAGGACCCGCTTTCACTTTTACGCACAATCGCGCGTTAATGCACTGCTGTACTTTTGAGCATAATGCTCCAGACTTCGTAATGCTGGACTGCATAAGTTAGGGATTCACTCTGAAGAACTGCCTAATACAATGTTTGTGGGCACTTACCTCATCTGTTGCAGGTTCTGGTTGTGTTACCCCCCCTTATCCGCTTTAGGCGAAACACATTTGTATATATGGTAAATCGTGTAAGGCGTGTGTGGTAACTGTTTATTATTACTGTGATTTATTCATGTTTAGTTATAAGGCCTAAACTAAATGTATTTTTGATATACACGTGTCTAAGAGTATTCTGTGTAGTTTTAATGTGTGCGCTCATGGTGGGCTTCCGATCACTTTCACCCCTCCTGAGACTTAGTCTTGACTACCTGCCAAGCTACCGTAGATTGGTCTGGTTTGTACAGAAGGTTCCCCTGTTCCACTAAACTCGGGTGGCCTCCTAGACTTCTGCCCACCAGGTAAGCGTTTAGAAATCCTTCTTAACACTGCTCCCCTTCTGCCTCATGGGTACTGGATGGACACACAGACAACGACACACACACATGCGTGCGTGCACACAACCACACATGCTGGTAACATGTTCACAATGGTTCTTGATCATTATTACTTAATTACAATATGCCTGAGGAGGCGGCACAAACCTTGTGCCTCTTGTTGTTAGTCCCACCCCTGAAACCCACCCATTCACCCCATTTTTTAATTCTCCTGCCTCCCCGCCTCTGACTGCTCTCAAAGCAAAGAGGTACATTCACATCTGACGTTAATCTTCCCACCCTTGTGTTGAATTTATTAATGGCCTTTTTACAACATCTAAGTGCACGATTGTGGGAAGGCACCATTTTTGTCATGAACTACAGAACACGCCCCTTTTGGACTTCCTGGTCCTTGTCTCAACGGGGCTTACACTCCCTTGTACTTCCAACATGGCCGTCCACTGTGAAACACCTTCCTCGCTCTACACCTTAGACGTAGCGTGTTCTATTTATAGACCACGCCTCCCGCGGCTCCGCGCATCTCAATGCTATTGCGAAGTAGCGACCAGACGTGTGCTCTGTAGCTTGCAGTATTGTTTGCTTTGCTTCTTCCAGCCTACCCCATTCCTAGTCCCTTTCCTTCCTTCTTGATTCCTGAACTCGTGTGCTAGTTGCGCACTCTGTTAATTTCTCGGATTCCTGGATCCTTGCATCCCGGAACTTTGAACGTACGCTGGAGTCGAAAGAGACTCGTGCAGCCTTATTCAAGTCTCGATCAGTCCACAAGAAGACATCAATCAAGAAATCCAGCAAGGATCGAACTCAGGTGAGAAGGGGGGAACTCCTTGACAGTTTGAGACGACAACCGACCGAACTCGATATGGACATGGAAGCGCCCGTCCAGGACCTGATGCGTGGTATGCAAGAGCTATCAACCAAGGTGCGGAATCTAAAGGCGGAAAACGCCGCTCTCAAACAATTAGTTCTATCCCGTGATTCTGCCACAAATGAAAGTGTGTTGCTGGGCGGCATAGTGGACAAATACGATGACTCGGCAAAAACCCTTTGCGGATTCCTGGATTCATGTTTGGTCCACTTTACTTTTAAGCCCTACTACTTTTCAACTCCCAGGGCTAAGGTGGGGTTCATAATTTCCCACCTTTCAGGAAACGCCTTAACCTGGGCTACACCCCTCGTTAATTCCCGCGATGCTCTTCTAGATGACTATGATGGCTTCATACAAGCACTTAATACCATGTTTGACCATCCAGAGCAGGTCTATAGTGCCCAGGAACGCCTGTTAGACTTTCGGCAAGGATCCCAGGATATGCTCACCTATGTTACCCGATTCAAGCAATTAGTCAAGGAAGCTGATTGGCCCCCTGAGGCGAGTTTTACCCTTTTCAGGAGAGGACTGAACGAGAAGATTACGGATGAGTTGGCCAGAGTGGCTCGCCCAAACTAATTCCAGGCACTAATGGACCTTGCCATGCAAATAGATTTCCATATCCAGGAAAGGAAGGCAGAGAAGAAGAAATCCAGGGGTAATCCTCCGAAGCTGTCCTTTGAGAGTACTACCAAGACGGACACAAACCCAGGCTCAGTCTCTGAACCAGAACCCATGCAGATAGGAGCCTTCCGTGGACCAATATCTCCACAAGAAAGAATGAGAAGGATTCATACAGGGTTGTGCATGTATTGTGCCTCAGACAAACACTTGGTTAGGGAGTGTCCTCTAGCCCCTCCTCGGCATTCGGGAAATGCCAGCTCCCGATCCTAGATGGAGCAGAGCTTCGGGAGAGAGATGTTTGCTCCACATCAATTCCATCCTTGAACTCTCTGGGACAAAACAATTTGGTGATACTACAGGCCTTCCTGTCGTCCTCCAAGAATAATACCTATCCCATTCTGGCCTTGGTAGACTGCGGAGCTATGAGAATTTTCATTGATCAAGACTGGGTTGTTAGTCATCATATTCCGTACGATACACAAAGCATCATGCAGCCGGTGGAAGCAATCGACGGAAGATCCCTCACTTCAGGACCCATAAGCCTGCAGACAAAAGAGATCCAACTTTCCATAAACCATCACCAAGAGCGGATTGCATTCGACATCATTAAGTCAGCTCATTACCCCATGGTATTGGGTATGCCCTGGTTACAGAAGCACAATCTGTATATCAATTGGACAGCAGGATCACTATTCCTTTGGTCAGAGTTTTGTATGTCCCACTGTCTATTCCTGGATCCCCCCTCGACACCCCCTAAAGAACCACTAAGAGACCAGAAAACACCACTCATGGTTTCCAATATCATACAAGTCCCAGAGGCCTATCAGGGATATGCTGATGTATTTTCAACTGCCGTAGTCCAGGCCTTACCCCCTCACAGACCTGAAGACTGTGCCATAGATACAGATCCAAAAAAGGGTAGCAGGCGCCCCTCTCTCGAAAGAACAAGGCATGATAACCTGTTCAGTGGTTATTAACCACATTGAGAGTTCGCAGCCATTGCTTTTTGCTCACTGTACCTTCACAGATGGGAAATATCCATTTGCATATCAGTCTTTGTCCCGCCCACAAGGGCAGTCCAGCACCGAAATGCTATGGCAATTCCTCTCTGAACAAGAGTACCACCAGCAACCCCATACACGTGTTTCAGCCTTGTTGGGCATCATCAGTGAGGTGAAGCTGAGCCTCTCTAAGCACAGTGAGCAGGGAGTCCACGTCTGGTTGCCCCCAGGTAACCTAGGGTGACCAACCCCAAGTTCCTTTTCAAAAATACAAAAAAGGTAGCAGGCGCCCCTCTCTCGAAAGAACAAGGCATGATAACCTGTTCAGTGGTTATTAACCACATTGAGAGTTCGCAGCCATTGCTTTTTGCTCACTGTACCTTCACAGATGGGAAATATCCATTTGCATATCAGTCTTTGTCCCGCCCACAAGGGCAATCCAGCACCGAAATGCTATGGCAGTTCCCCTCTGAACAAGAGTACCACCAGCAACCCCATACACATGTTTCAGCCTTGTTGGGCTTCATCAGTGAGGTGAAGCTGAGCCTCTCTAAGCACAGTGAGCAGGGAGTCCACGTCTGGTTGCCCCCAGGTAACCTAGGGTGACCAAACCCAAGTTCCTTTTCAAAAATACAAAAAAGGTAGCAGGCGCCCCTCTCTCGAAAGAGCAAGGCATGATAACCTGTTCAGTGGTTATTAACCACATTGAGAGTTCGCAGCCATTGCTTTTTGCTCACTGTACCTTCACAGATGGGAAATATCCATTTGTATATCAGTCTTTGTCCCGCCCACAAGGGCAGTCCAGCACCGAAATGCTATGGAAATTCCTCTCTGAACAAGAGTACCACCAGCAGCCCCATACACGTGTTTCAGCCTTGTTGGGCATCATCAGTGAGGTGAAGCTGAGCCTCTCTAAGCACAGTGAGTAGGACAAAGACTGATATGCAAATGGATATTTCCCATCTGTGAAAGGCACAGTGAGTAAAAGCAGTGGCTGCGAACTCTCAAGTGGTTAATAACCACTGAACAGGTTATCAAGTCTGTTCTTTCGAGAGAGGGGCGCCCGCTACCTTTGAAAAACTATAGATACAGCTCCCTCAGCAGTGATTCCTTTCGGCAGAATGTTCATCCTTTCCGAACCAGAGAAAAAGGCCCTCCGAGAATACCTGGATACCAACCTTGAAAACAGCACCATAAAACCCTCCAAATCTCCAGCGGATGCTTCGTTGTTCTTTGTTCCCAAGAAGGACACCAAGGAACTCAGACCTTGCCTCGACTATCGTGGCTTAAATCAATGTACCCTCAAAGATCGGTACCCACTGCCCCTGATCTCGGATATCCTGGAAGCTGTGAGAGGCGCTGTAATATTCACGAAGTTGGATCTCTGGGGTGCCTATCATTTGATCCGTGTCCGGGAAGGAGACGAATGGAAAACAGCCTTTAGAACACCCTTTGGTCACTATGAATATCTAGTCATGCCCTTTTGACTAGCTAATGCTCCCGCAGTTTTTCAACATTTTATGGATAGGGTGTTTTCTGATATGTTATTCCTCTTCGTCATTGTCTATCTGGATGATATGATATGATATGATATGATATGATATGATAAGGCATTTGTAACGCGCCTATACACAAGTGTTTCAAGGCGCGACGAGGCAGGGAGGGGGGAACAAGGGGAGACAGACAACGATCCTACTAGGCCAGGTGTCATTCAGATCGCGCAAGTGCAAGGGTAAGGGGGACGGGAAAAGTGCAAGGGGGAAAGGGAGAGGGGAAAGTGCAGTACAGGGTTAGTAATGAACAAGATAAATAATAAGGGCCAGCTGGTGGCAAGTGCAAGATAAGTGCAGACAAGTGCTGGGAAGGGGGGCTGTAGTGATACAGAGACAGTCCCGCAGTGCAGGGGTTGCCAGGAAGGCAGTGCAGGGGAGAGTGGCTGGGCCAAGGGCCGAGATTGGTGAGTGGCCCAGTTGCTGATTCAGTACAGTTTCAGTGATTTAGCAGGGGAGAGGGAGAGAGAAAGCAGAAGCAAAGAGGAAGGTTTTGAGGTGCTTCCGGAACCGGAGATGGTTCTCCTCAAGTTTCAGGGGGGCAGGAAGGCTGTTCCAGAGGGAGGCCCCTGCTGCGGAGAGAGATCTCCCACCAACTTGTTGCTTGGAGAAGCGGCTGACCCTGAGGGAGTTGGAAGCGGAAGAGCGAAGTGCTCGAGAAGGAAGATATTTAGGAAGGGAGAGTTGAAGGTAATTTGGCCCCAGGCCCCAGAAGGCCTTGTGGACAATGCAGAGGGTTTTGAACTTAATCCTCGCAGCCACAGGGACCAAGTGGAGCGATTTCAGTCGTGGAGAGATACGGTCCATGGGCTTGAGGCCAAGGACAAGTCTCGCAGTCCTGTTCTGGATGAGTTGCAGAGGGCAGAGAGTAGAGGCAGGCAGATTTAGATAGAGGCTGTTACAGTAGTCCAGCTTCGAGAGAACCAGGGCTCTGGAGACAGTGAGCTTCTGGGGGAAGGAGATGAAAGGAAAGATACCTCTGAGGAGGTGCAGCTGGTAGTGTGACTTCTTAGAAACGTCAGATATGTGAGGAGAGAAGGAGAGTGTGGAGTCGAAGATGACCCCGAGGTTTTTTGCCTTGCAGGTAGGAGGAGGAAGAGGGCCAAGAGAGGCCGGCCAGAGAGCTGCAGGGAAGGAGGGAGTGGGTGTGCCGATGAGTAGAATCTCGGTCTTACTGGCATTAAGGCAGAGGTCGTTGGCGGCACACCATTCCTGGATAGCAGAAAGACAGTCAGAGATGAGGGAAGGAGAAGAGGAGGCCGAGGGGAGCCTGAAAATGAGTTGGGTATCATCCGCATTGCACTGAAAGTTGGGGCAGAGAGCAGCGATGCGGTGGGCGAGAAGTGCCAGATACTGGTTGAACAGCCAGGGAGAGAGGTTAGAACCCTGGGGGACACCACAGGTAGAGAAAAAGATGTCAGACAGGAAAGATCCCAGTTGGACCTGGGAGGGTCGATTGGAGAGGAAAGAGGTCAGCCAAGCCAGGGCCTGACCAGTGATACCCAGGTTATCATGGAGACGGTTAAGCAGGATGGTATGGTTGACAGTATCAAAGGCAGAAGAGCGATCAAGCAAAATGAGAACACATGGAATGTTAGAGTCAAGGTTCGAGAGCAGGTCCTCACGGATGTTCAGGAGAGCAGTTTCTGTGCTTCTGGCTGCTCTGAAGCCAGACTGATGGTCATGAAGGCTACCGACAGATTCAGCATGGAGATTAAGCTGGGAGATGGCAAGTTTCTCCAGGAGCTTGCCCAGGAAAGGAGTGATAGAGATAGGGCGATAGTTAGCTGGGCAGGACGGGTCGGAAGAAGGTTTCTTAAGAAGGGGGTGCACAAGGGAGTGCTTGAGAGGGGATGGGAAGACTCCAGAGGCGAAGGAGTGATTGCAGAAGTCAGCAAGGGCAGGAGCCAAGGAGTCGATGTGGTCCTTAATAGTTTTGGAGGAGCAGGGGTGGACCTGTGTTGACGAGACTTTCATAGATCGGACTTGTCTCGAAACCTCATCAACAGAAAAAAGGGGAAAGGCAGAGAAGGAGAGAGGAGGGGTGGCTGCAGAAGGGCCAGAGGATGGGCAGGGAATAGAGGGGGGGAGGTGATGGGAGGAGAGTGAGGACAAGATGTCCTGAGTTTTTGAAATGAAGTGAGAGGCCAGTGCCGTACAGAGGGCCTGGGAGGGGACAGGAGCGGTAGAGGCTGCAGCATGGTTGGCCAGCTCCTTGCAGATTTTAAAGAGTTCAGCCAAATTGTTAGATGCCGCAGTGATGCGGGCTTGGATAAGGGCTCTCTTCTTGGTGAGAACTGAGAGCCGGTATTGCTTTTGGAGCAGGCGATAGGCCAGTTTGTCAGAGGGTGAACATGAAGCACGCCATTTCCTCTCTGCCACCCTGCGCAAGCGTTTAAGGGTGACGAGATCCGAGTCATACCAGGAGTTCCATTTGGCTTTGGGCTTCAGGCGGATTCTCATAACAGGGGCAAGGATATCAAGAGTATCAGATATAGCAGAGTAGAGAGTGGAGAGGGCTATGTCAGGGTGGGAGTCAGCCGAGGGGGGAAGAGGGGCGAGAAGGTGGCAGCGAAAGCCTCAACTGACACAAGCTTCATGGGTCGGATGACCGAGAAGGAAGATGGCAGTGATGAGGGTGGCTTTGCCTGAGGGGTAGGGAGGGTGAGGTGAGAGGAGAGGAGAAAGTGATCACTCCAGGAGAGAGGGGTGGAGAGAGGGACAGAGAGGGGAAGGTCAGAAGAGATCAGTGCATCAAGAGTATGCCCAGCAGAATGGGTTGGCCCAGACGGGAGAATAGAGAGTGAGAGAGAGTTGCAGAGGTCGCGAAAGAGTCCGGAAGGGGGACAGGAGGCATCCAGGTGGATGTTGAAGTCTCCAAGAAAGAGGAGTTGAGTGGTTGAGGACAGGAGTGAGGAGGAGAGGTCCGCCCAGTCGGGGAGGAAGGAGGAAATTTGACCAGGTGGTCGATAGATAGTAGCCAAGGTAAGGGAATGGCTAGGAGAGAGAGAGAGTCGGCAGACAAGACATTCAAAAGAGGAGTAGGTCTGCGTGAGAATAGCAGTGGCAGGAATCCAATCAGGGAAGATAAGGGCCACACCCCCCCAGTACGGTTGGGCCTGGGCATGGAGAGGATCTTGTAGCCGTCAGGTAGGAGTGTGTCAAAGATGGTGACAGAGCTGGCTGTGAACCATGTCCCAGTGAGACCGAGTACGTCAAGGTCCAGTTCCTCAAGAAGGCGGCAGATATCAGAGGAATGTTTGACAGCAGAGCGAGAGTTAAGAGTGGCAATGTGGAGAAGGTTGCCATCTTTGAAGGACTTCCGGGTAGGGGTATAGATCTTAGGTACACCCTGCGGAGGAGAAGAAGGAGCACGGGAGGGGGCAGGGAGGGAGGGTAGAGGCAAGGTAGCCGAGGACAGAGGAGGGGGGACAGCAGGCGAGGAAAGGAAGTTGATGAGGTGCGGGAAGCGTCTGTCAAAGAGGTGAAGATTGGCCTGAGGGCCTTGGACCAAGACGGTCCCATTAGCGTAGACTTTAATGATGGCCTTAGAGGAGTGGAAGGAGGCCAAGAGCGGGTGCCACCATTAATGGGAGAAGAGGAGAAAGGAGAGAGCACAGAGACCATATGAAGGGTCCATAGGTCAGGTGAAGGCACGAAAAAGAGGATGTCAGTGAGAGTTTCCTTAGAGGAGGCACTGGTGTAGGTGTCAGCGATAGACATATTGATCTTTTCCAAGGATCCTCTAAAGCATGAAGAACATATAAAGGCAGTATTACAATGACTCCGTGAACACAAACTTTTAGCCAAACCCGAAAAATGCTTGTTTCATGTTACTTCTGTTCACTACCTAGGATTCATCCTCGCCCAGAAGGAATTGGTATGGACCCTTCAAAGGTAAAGGCCATACTGGCATGGCCCCCTCCCCCGTCCGTGAAACAAGTTCAATCCTTCCTGGGGCTTGCCAACTTCTACCGGAAGTTCATTTCTACCTTTTCCGAGATTGTTAAGCCGATCGTTGCCCTCTTGAAGAAAGACACCCCCTTTATCTGGTCTACACCGCAAGATAAGGCATTCCAACGTTTAAAGACAGAGTTCACGCAAGCCCCCATCTTGGCCCAACCCGACATAAATCGGCCATTACTAGTGGAAATGGATGCCTCTAACTACGCCATAGGAGCGGTCTTGAAGCAGGAACTTGAGGATAAACTGGAACACCCCATTGCTTACCTCTCACGAACCCTGACTCCCAGTGAGACACACTATTCCGTCCTGGAAAAGGAACTGTTAGCCATCCGCCAAGCCTTCACTGAATGGCGACATCTACTTCTGGGTGCTAGATATCCAGTTCAGGTCCGCACGGACCATCGGAATCTTCAAATTCTACAGTCGTTGGAGTGCAGGAACAGTCGTCAGGCGCGTTGGGCCTACTTCTTTGCCCAGTACAAATTCCAAATCACTCATGTTCCCGGATCACAAAACATGATTGCTAACGCCTTATCTTGACATCCTGACTATGTAACCACTGAAGACAAGGCCTATCCTAAGATGTTTACCCACACGATCTTTGTAGCTCAAGCAATCAACCTCCTGGAAGAAATTCGAGTGCAAACCCAATCCTCTGACCTCTGGAAGGATATTTCAAGGAAGAATCCATGGAGCCTAAGACTTAAGGAAGGATATTTATTCAAGGACAATGCACTGGTCATTCCTACACAGAAATTACAACAAAGAAAAATAAACCTCTGTCATGATACCCTTCACTCCGGACATCGTGGCATAACCAACACCCTCCGTCTTATATAAAGACAGTTTTGGTGGCCTGGAATGAAGACCAACGTACAGCAGTACATCAAAGCTTGTACTGTCTGCAGTCAAAATAAACATGATAACAAGAGACCGGCGGGTCTTCTACTGCAACCTACACTGCCAACAAGGCCATGGGAATTCATTGCTACAGACTTCATTGTAGAATTACCACCTTCCCGAGGGTACACGACCATCATGGTTACCATTGACTTGTTCACTCATATGGCTCATTTTACACCCCTGTGTAAGCTGCCATCCTCGTCCGAGCTTGCTTGAATCTTCCTGGAACACATATTCCGTTTACATGGACTTCCTTCCAAGATCATATCTGATCAAGGACCTCAATACATCTCTCAATTCTGGAAACATCTCTGTCGCATTTTGGGAATCCAACGCGCCCTCTCTTCTGGTTATCATCCCCAAACCAACAGGGCTACAGAACGTGCTAATCAGACCCTGGAGCAGTATCTTCGATGTTTCGCCACCAAGGTTCAGGATGACTGGTCGCTCCTGATACCCCTGGCTGAATTCGCCTACAACAATTCTGATCATTCAGCACTTAAGACCAGTCCCTTTTATTGTAGCCAAGGTTTCTATCCATCGGTTCTATCCTCTGTTCTCCCTCATCCTACACCAGTACCTACTGTCGACTCCTGGATAGAAACCCTCATCAACGTACACCAGGAGGCCAAAGATAACTTACAGAGGGCCAGAACACAGACTAAGAGGTATGCGGATTTCAAAAGAAGACCAGGTCCTTCTTATGCAATCGGTGATCAAGTCTGGTTGTCCTCGAAATTACTACCCCGACATCTATGGCCAAACAAGTTGTCCCCTCGGTACTATGGTCCATTTCCCAACAAGGAAATGATCAATCCAGTTTCATACCGGATCAGACTACCAGACTCCTGGAAGAAAATTCACCCAGTATTTCACACATCCTTATTAAAACCCTACACCCAATCCTCCCAGAAATCCTGCCGACCTCCTCCTCTACTAGTCGACAACCAATTGGAATATGAAGTATCCCGAATATGTGACTCCAGGTATAAACGGGGTCAGCTTCAATACCTGGTTGAATGGAAAGGATATCCTCCTAGTGAAAGAACTTGGGAACCACTCTCTAATCTCAAGGCCCCTCGACTACTCAGAAGATTTCCCCTTATACACCCTGGCAAACCCTG
This sequence comes from Ambystoma mexicanum, assembly GCF_040938575.1. Lineage (NCBI taxonomy): Eukaryota > Metazoa > Chordata > Amphibia > Caudata > Ambystomatidae > Ambystoma > Ambystoma mexicanum. The sequence goes on from NC_090927.1 coordinate 1,105,091,573, forward strand.
AGGAACGGGCCTGTCACCGCTCCCGACCGCTCCCGACCGCTCCCGACCGCTTCCGACCGCTCCTGCTCACTTCGACCACTGGACACTGTTCTTCATCACCTCAAGCCTCTTCCTGAACTTCTACAGCTCCCTGAAGAGGACCCGCTTTCACTTTTACGCACAATTGCGCGTTAATGCACTGCTGTACTTTTGAGCATAATGCTCCAGACTTCGTAATGCTGGACTGCATAAGTGAGGGATTCACTCTGAAGAACTGCCTAATACAATGTTTGTGGGCACTTACCTCATCTGTTGCATGTTCTGGTTGTTTTGCCTCCCTTATCCGCATTAGGCGAAACACATTTGTATATATGGTAAATAGTGTAAGGCGTGTGTGGTAACTGTTTATTATTACTGTGATTTATTCATGTTTAGTTATAAGGCCTAAACTAAATGTATTTTTGATATACACGTGTCTAAGAGTATTCTGTGTAGTTTTAATGTGTGTGCTCATGGTGGGCTTCCGATCACTTTCACCCCTCCTGAGACTTAGTCTTGACTACCTGCCAAGCTACCGTAGATTGGTCTGGTTTGTACAGAAGGTTCCCCTGTTCCACTAAACTTCGGTGGCCTCCTAGACTTCTGCCCACCCGGTAAGCGTTTAGAAATCCTTCTTAACACTGCTCCCCTTCTGCCTCATGGGTACTGGATGGACACACAGACAACGACACACACACATGCGTGCTTGCACACAACCACACATGCTGGTAACATGTTCACAATGGTTCTTGATCATTATTACTTAATTACAATATGCCTGAGGAGGCGGCACAAACCTTTTGCCTCTTGTTGTTGGTCCCACCCCTGAAACCCACCCGTTCACCCCATTTTTTAATTCTCCTGCCTCCCCGCCTCTGACTGCTCTCAAAGCAAAGGGGTACATTCACATCTGACGTTAATCTTCCCACCCTTGTGTTGAATTTATTAATGGATTTTTACAACATCTAAGTGCACGATTGTGGGAAGGCACCATTTTTGTCATGAACTACAGAACACGCCCCTTTTGGACTTCTTGGTCCTTGTCTCAACGGGGCTTACACTCCCTTGTACTTCCAACATGGCCGTCCACTGTGAAACACCTTCCTCGCTCTACACCTTAGATGTAGCGTGTTCTATTTATAGACCACGCCTCCCGCGGCTCCGCGCATCTCAATGCTATTGCGAAGTGGCGACCAGACGTGTGCTCCGTAGCTCGCGGTATTGTTTCCCTTGCTTCTTCCAGCCTACCCCATTCCTAGTCCCTTTCCTTCCTTCTTGATTCCTGGACTCGGGTGCTAGTTGCGCACTCTGTTAATTTCCCGCATTCCTGGATCCTTGCATCCCGGAACTTTGAACGCACGCTGGGGTCGGAAGACACTCGTGCAGCCTTAATCGAGTCTCGATCAGTCCGCAAGAAGACATCGTTCAAGAAATCCAGCAAGGATCGAACTCAGGTGAGAAGGGGGGAACTCCTTGACAGTTTGAGACGACAACCGACCGAACTCGATATGGACATGGAAGCGGCCGTCCAGGACCTGATGCGTGGCATGCAAGAGCTATCAACCGAGGTGCAGAATCTAAAGGCGGAAAACGCCGCTCTCAAACAATTAGTTCTATCCCGTGATTCTGCCTCAAAAGAAAGTGTGTTGCTGGACGGCATAGTGGACAAATACGATGGCTCGGCAAACACCCTTCGCGGATTCCTGGATTCATGTTTGGTCCACTTTACTTTTAAGCCCTACTACTTTTCAACTCCCAGGGCTAACATGGGGTTAATAATTTCCCACCTTTCAGGAAACACCTTAACCTGGGCTACACCCCTTGTTAATTCCCGCGATGCTCTTCTAGATGACTATGATGGCTTCATACAAGCCCTTAAAACCATGTTTGACCGTCCAGAGCAGGTCTATAGTGCCCAGGAAAGCCTGTTAGACTTTCAGCAAGGATCCCAGGATATGCTCACCTATGTTACCCGATTCAAGCAATTAGTCAAGGAAGCTGATTGGTCCCCTGAGGCGAGTTTTACCCTTTTCAGGAGAGGACTGAACGAGAAGATTAAGGATGAGTTGGCCAGAGTGGCTCGCCCAAACTCATTCCAGGCACTAATGGACCTTGCCATGCAAATAGATTTCCATATCCAGGAAAGGAAGGCAGAGGAGAAGAAATCCAGGGGTAATCCTCCGAAGCTGTCCTTTGAGAATACTACCAAGACGGACACAAACCCAGACTCAGTCTCTGAACCAGAACCCATGCAGATAGGAGCCTTCCGTGGACCTATATCTCCACAAGAAAGAATGAGAAGGATTCATACGGGGTTGTGCATGTATTGTGCCTCAGACAAACACTTGGTTAGGGAGTTGCGAAGTAGCGACCAGACGTGTGCTCCGTAGCTCGCAGTATTGTTTCCCTTGCTTCTTCCAGCCTACCCAGCGTTCGGGAAACGCCAGCTCCCGATTCGAGATGGAGCAGAGCTTCGGGAGAGAGATGTTTGCTCCACATCAATTCCATCCTTGAACTCTCTGGGACAAAACAATTTGCTGATACTATAGGCCTTCCTGTCGCCCTCCAAGAATAATACCTATCCCATTCTGGCCTTGGTAGACTGCGGAGCTATGGGAATTTTCATTGATCAAGACTGGATTGTTAGTCATCATATTCCGTACGATACACGAAGCATCATGCAGCCGGTGGAAGCAATCGAGGAAAGAACCCTCACTTCAGGACCCATAAGCCTGCAGACAAAACAGATCCAACTTTCCATAAACCATCACCAAGAGCGGATTACATTCGACATCATTAAGTCAGCTCATTACCCCATGGTATTGGGTATGCCCTGGTTACAGAAGCACAATCCGTATATCAATTGGACAGCAGGATCACTATTCCTTGGCTCAGAGTTTTGTATGTCCCACTGTCTATTCCTGGATCCCTCCTCGACGCCCCCCTAAAGAACCACTAAGAGACCAGATAACACCACTCATGGTTTCCAATATCATACAAGTCCCAGAGGCCTATCAGGGATATGCTGATGTATTTTCAACTGCCATAGTCCAGGCCTTACCCCCTCACAGACCTGTAGACTGTGACATAGATACAGATCCCTCAGCAGTGATTCCTTTCGGCAGAATGTTCATCCTTTCCGAACCAGAGAAAAAGGCCCTCCGAGAATACCTGGATACCAACCTTGAAAACGGCACCATAAGACCCTCCAAATCTCCAGCGGGTGCTTTGTTGTTCTTTGTTCCCAAGAAGGACACCAAGGAACTCAGACCTTGCCTCGACTATCGTGGCTTAAATCAATGCACCCTCAAAGATCGGTACCCACTGCCCCTGATCTCGGATATCCTGGAAGCTGTGAGAGGCGACCGTAATATTCACGAAGTTGGATCTCTGGGGTGCCTATAATTTGATCCGTGTCCGGGAAGGAGACGAATGGAAAACAGCCTTTAGAACACCCTTTGGTCACTATGAATATCTAGTCATGCCCTTTGGACTAGCTAATGCCCCCGCAGTTTTTCAACATTTTATGGATAGGGTGTTTTCTGACATGTTATTCCTCTTTGTCATTGTCTATCTGGATGACATATTGATCTTTTCCAAGCATCCTCTAAAGCATGAAGAACATGTAAAGGCAGTATTACAACGACTCTGTGAACACAAACTTTTAGCCAAACCTGAAAAATGCTTGTTTCACTTTACTTCTGTTCACTACCTAGGATTCATCCTCAGCCCAGAGGGAATTGGTATGGACCCTTCAAAGGTAAAGGCCATACTGGCATGGCCCGCTCCCATGTCCATGAAACAAGTTCAATCCTTCCTGGGGCTTGCCAACTTCTACCGGAAGTTTATTTCTACCTTTTCTGAGATCGTTCAGCCGATCGTTGCCCTCTTGAAGAAAGACACCCCCTTTATCTGGTCTACACCGCAAGATAAGGCATTCCAACGTTTAAAGACAGAGTTCACGCAAGACCCCATCTTGGCCAAACCTGACATAAATCGGCCATTCCTAGTGGAAACGGATGCCTCTAACTACGCCATAGGAGCGGTCTTGAAGCAGGAACTTGAGGATAAACTGGAACACCCCATTGCTTACCTCTCACAAACCCTGACTCCCTGTGAGACTCACTATTCCGTCCTGGAAAAGGAACTGTTAGCCATCCGCCAAGCCTTCACTGAATGGCGACATCTACTTCTGGGTGCTAGGTGCTAAATATCCAGTTCAGGTCCGCACAGACCATCGGAATCTTCAAATTCTACAGTCGTTGGAGTGCAGGAACAGTCGTCAGGCACGTTGGGCCTACTTCTTTGCCCAGTACCAATTCCAAATCACTCATGTTCCCGGATCACAAAACATGATTGCTGACGCCTTATCTCGACGTCCTGACTATGTAACCACTGAAGACAAGGCCTATCCTAAGATGTTTACCCACATGATCTTTGTAGCTCAAGCAGTGAACCTCCTGGAAGAAATTCGAGTGCAAACCCAATCCTCTGACCTCTGGAAGGATATTTCAAGGAAGAATCCATGGAACCTAAGACTTAAGGAAGGATATTTATTCAAGGACAATGCACTGGTCATTCCTATACAGAAATTACAACAAAGAATAATAAACCTCTGTCATGATACCCTTCACTCCGGACATCGTGGCATAACCAACACCCTCCGTCTTATACAAAGACAGTTTTGGTGGCCTGGAATGAAGACCAACGTACAGCAGTACATCAAAGCTTGTACTGTCTGCAGTCAAAATAAACATGATAACAAGAGACCGGTGGGTCTTCTACTGCAACCTACACTGCCAACAAGGCCATGGGATTTCATTGCTACAAACTTCATTGTAGAATTACCACCTTTTCGAGGGTACACGACCATCATGGTTACCATTGACTTGTTCACTCATATGGCTCATTTTACACCCCTGTGTAAGCTGCCATCCTCGTCCGAGCTTGCTGGAATCTTCCTGGAACACATATTCCGTTTACATGGACTTCCTTCCAAGATCATATCTGATCGAGGACCTCAATACGTCTCTGAATTCTGGAAACATCTCTGTCGCATTTTGGGAATCCAATGCGCCCTCTCTTCTGGTTATCATCCCCAAACCAACGGGGCTACAGAACGTGCTAATCAGACCCTGGAGCAGTATCTTCGATGTTTCGTCACCAAGGTTCGGGATGACTGGTCGCTCCTGATACCCGTGGCTGAATTCGCCTACAACAATTCTGATCATTCAGCACTTAAGACCAGTCCCTTTTATTGTAGCCAAGGTTTCTATCCATCGGTTCTACCCTCAGTTCTCCCTCATCCTACACCAGTACCTACTGTCGACTCCTGGATAGAAACCCTCATCAACGTACACCAGGAGGCCAAAGAAAACTTAGAGAGGGCCAGAACACAGACTAAGAGGTATGCAGATTTTTAAAGAAGACCAGGTCCTTCTTATGCAATCGGTGATCAAGTCTGGATGTCCTCGAAATTACAACCCCGACATCTACGGCCAAACAAGTTGGCTCCTCGGTACTATGGTCCATTTCCCATCAAGGAAATGATCAATCCAGTTTCATACCGGATCAGACTACCAGACTCCTGGAAGAAAATTCACCCAGTATTTCACACATCCTTATTAAATCCGTACACCCAATCCTCCCAGAAATCCTGCCGACCTCCTCCTCTACTTGTCGACAACCAATTGGAATATGAAGTATCACGAATATGTGACTTCAGGTATAAACGGGGTCAGCTTCAATACCTGGTTGAATGGAAAGGATATCCTCCTAGTGAAAGAACCTGGGATCCACTTTCTAATCTCAAGGCTCCTTGAGTACTCAGAAGATTTCACCTTATACACCCGGGCAAACCCTGAGGAACGGGCCTTCGGAGGAGGCATGCTGTCATGAACTACAGAACACGCCCCTTTTGGACTTCCTGGTCCTTGTCTCAACGGGGCTCACACTCCCTTGTACTTCCAACATGGCCGTCCACTGTGAAACACCTTCCTCGCTCTACACCTTAGACGTAGCGTGTTCTATTTATAGACCACACCTCCAGCGGCTCCGCGCGTCTCAATGCTATTGCGAAGTAGCGACCAGACGTGTGCTCCGTAGCTCGCAGTATTGTTTCCCTTGCTTCTTCCAGCCTACCCCATTCCTAGTCCCTTTCCTTCCTTCTTGATTCCTGGACTCGTGTGCTAGTTGCACACTCTGTTAATTTCCCGGATTCCTGGATCCTTGCATCCCGGAACTTTGAACGCACGCTGGAGTCGGAAGAGACTCGTGCAGCCTTATTCAAGACTCGATCAGTCCGCAAGAAGACATCGATCAAGAAATCCAGCAAAGATCAAACTCAGGTGAGAAGGGGGGAACTCCTTGACAATTTTGCCCATCCCCTTTACGCTGGCTGTTATCAGACTAGAGTCTTCATCATTTTGTAGTCACATGAAACGAAACATTACCGCTGCTCCACCTCTCATCTCAAGAAATTGCAGTTGCTCCGGTTGCAAATCACCTCCATAATGGATGGTTAGTGGCTCCTCTCAACCAGCATCTATGGTCATGCGTGGATGGGATTAGAGTTAGCATGGGGAGTTTGGTGGCAAAAACAGTAAGCTGCTTTGGGCCGAGAAACAGTGAGTATGCACGGTTCATCAATTAGCAAACACTGTGTTTTTTTCTGAGCAGGTGCCCTATAGTACATTACTTGCATATTACTTGCATACTTGTACAATGCAACATTTAAAGTTGATCACCACCGATTCATTGAATACCTCCAGCACTGCTCTTGGCTACATAGAAGTTGTTGCATTGGTAGACAAGATAACCAAAATCAAACCGATTGGCGGATATATGGCTGCTCCACAGTGGAACATGCAATTTCTCAGTGTTATCAAGCCACATCATACCGGAAACCATTAAAACATATCCTAATATTAGAGGCTTTGTGTCCCTTTTTATGTGATATAATTGTAGGATCACATGGTTACACTAAATCAGGGATCTACAACCTTTTATTTTCCCGACATTTTGGACCACAATTCCCATCAGACCTCCCAGCAAAGTCAATGGTTAGGGGGATCATGTGAGTTGTAGTCCAAAACATCAGGAGAATCACAGTCTCCATCTGGATCCACTGAGCTAAGGACAGTCTCTGGGGCACAATGCGGAGCACACTTATTTTCCCAACCTCTGGGATATAGTGCTTAACTCACTTCTGGGCTTTGCCATTTGTCTCAGAGATATAAAGTCTAGCTACCGTCTTGCCTCTCAGAAACAGTTGAGGGGATATAGTGCCCAGCTCACGCTAACTCTTAAGATTAGTGTGTGTTTGCATATATCAGGTGCATGACTTGCATTCTTGGGCACTGTCCTGAGCATTTTTGAAATTGATCATGGAAAAGGGTCATAAAAGACATTTGTGTCTCTGGAATGTCTAAAACATAACCATACTGTAGTAATGTCCTGTGCACTTCTTACATGTGAGAACAGCATAAGAAGGACTCCAAAAGGCAGCAATTGCCTTTGCTCTCTGCAGGTCAAGTGTAGAATTTTAAACAACAGCATTCTTGATTCTGAAATAAAGGTTGGCTGAAAGTCACAAGATAGAAGCCGCCTGGGTCATACCATGTGCAATTCATATCAAATATACAGTAGGCTTACCGAATGGTACGCCTGTCCGTGTTAAGGATGTTTGGGACACATTTGGCCCTTCAACACAGAGAAAATGAAGGGCTCCATGAATGAATGCTTTGGGGTGAGCTTGATAAAAAGGTTTCCTTTCTTGCTAAAGGCCATCTTTTTGAACCATTCTATTCTCTTCCATGAACAGGATGTTCTTAAAGTCTTGCCACGTGTCCATCCCGACCTTCTCCACATTGCCACTCTAAATGCTCGCTCTGCCATCAAGCACTCCTCTGATATCTGTCGCCTTCTTGAGGAACTGGACCTCGACGTCCTCGGTCTCACTGAGACATGGTTCACTGCCAGCTCTGCCACCAGCTTCGACACACTCCTACCTGACGGTTACAAGATCCTCTCCGTGCCCAGGCCCAACCGTTCAGGGGGTGGTGTTGCCCTTATCTTCCCTGAGTGGATTCCTGCCTATGTCACTCCTACGCAGACCTACTCCTCTTTTGAATGCCTTGTCTGCCGACTCTCTCTCTCTCTCCTAGCCATTCCCTTACCGTGGCTACTATCTATCGGCCACCTGGTCAAATTTCCTCCTTCCTCTCTGAATGGGCTGACCTCTCCTCCTCACTCCTGTCCTCAACCACCCAACTCCTCTTTCTCGGTGACTTCAACATCCACCTCGATGCCTCCTGTCCCCCCACTGGTCTCTTTCGCGAACTCTGTAACTCTCTCTCACTCTCTATTCTCCCATCTGGGCCTACTCACTCTGCAGGGCACACTCTTGATGCTCTGATCTCTTCTGACCTTCCCCTCTCCCTTCCTCTCTCCACTCCTCTCTCCTGGAGCGATCACTTTCTCCTATCCTCCCACCTCTCCCTCCCTACCCCACAGGCAAAGCCACCCTCTTCACTGCCACCCACCTTCTCGGTCATCCGACCCATGAAGCGCGTGTCAGTTGAGGCTTTCGCTGCTACCTTCTCGCCCCCTCCTCCCCCCTCGGCTGACTCCCACCCTGACACAGCCCTCTCCATGCTCTATTCCTCTATATCTGATACTCTCGATATCCTTGCCCCCGTCATGAGAATCCGCCTGAAGCCCAAAGCCAAATGTAACTCCTGGTATGACTCGGATCTCGTCACCCTAAAACGCAAGTGTAGGGTGGCAGAGAGGAAATGGCGTGCTTCATGTTCATCCTCTGACAAACTGGCCTGTCGCCTGCTCCAAAGGCAATACCGGCTCTCCGTTCTCACCAAGAAGAGAGCCCTTATCCAAGCCCGCATCTCTGAGGCATCTAACAACTCGGCCGAACTCTTTAAAATCTGCAAGGAGCTGGCCAACCCCGCTGCAGTCTCTACCTCTCCTGTCCCCTCCCAGGCCCTCTGCACTGCACTGGCCTCGCACTTCATCTCAAAAACTCAGGACATCCTGTCCTCGCTCTCCTCCTCTCTCCTCCCTCCCTCTCTTCCCGGCTCTTCCTCTTGCTCTCTTGCAGCCGCCCCTCCACCCTCCTTCTCTGCTTTTCCACCTTTTTCTGCTGATGAGGTTTCCAGACAAGTCCGATCTATGAAAGCCTCGTCTAAACAGGTTCACCCCTGTTCCTCCAAAACCATCAAGGACCACATCGACTCCCTGGCTCCTGCCCTGGCTGACTTTTGCAACCACTCATTCGCCTCTGGAGTCTTCCCATCCCCCCTCAAGCACTCCCTTGTGCACCCCCTCCTCAAGAAACCCTCTGCCGACCCCTCCTGCCCGGCCAATTATCGCCCAATCTCCATTACTCCCTTCCTGGGTAAGCTCCTGGAGAAACTGGCCATCTCCCAGCTTAACCTCCATGCTGAATCTGTTGGTAATCTTCATGACCATCTATCCGGCTTCAGAGCGGCCAGAAGCACGGAAACTGCTCTCCTGAACATCCGTGAGGACCTGCTCCTGAACCTCGATTCCAACACTCCCTGTGTTCTCATTCTGCTCGATCTCTCCTCTGCCTTTGACACTGTCAACCATGCCATCCTGCTCAACTGTCTCCGTGATAACCTGGGTATCACTGGTCAGGCTCTGGCCTGGCTGACTTCTTTCCTCTCCGGTCGACCGTCCCAGGTCCAAATGGGCTCCTTCCTCTCTGACATCTTTTTCTCCACCTGTGGTGTCCCCCAAGGATCCAACCTCTCTCCCTGGCTTTTCAACCAGTATCTGGCACTCCTTGCCCACCGCATCGCCACTCTCTGCCCCTACTTCCAGTGCTATGCAGACGATACCCAGCTCATTTTCAGGCTACCCTCGGCCTCCTCCTCTCCTTCCCTCATCTCCGACTGTCTGTCTGCTATCCAGGAATGGTGTGCCGCCAATGACCTCTGCCTCAATGCCAGTAAGACTGAGATTCTACTCATCGGCACACCCACTCCCTCCTTCCCTGCAGCTCTCTGGCCGGCCTCCCTTGGCCCCCTTCCTGCCCCTACCTGCAAGGCTAAAAACCTCGGGGTCATCTTCGACTCCACACTCTCCTTCTCTCCTCATATATCTGACGTCTCTAAGAAGTCACACTACCAGCTGCACCTCCTCAGAGGTATTCTTCCCTTCCTCTCCTTCCCCCAGAAGCTCACTGTCTCCCGAGCCCTGGTTCTCTCAAGGCTGAATTACTGTAACAGCCTCTATCTTAATCTGCCTGCCTCCACTCTCCGCCCTCTGCAACTTATCCAGAACAGAACTGCGAGACTTGTCCTTGGCCTCAAGCCCAGGGACCGTATCTCTCCAGGACTGAAATCTCTTCACTGGCTCCCAGTGGCTGCGAGGATTAAGTTCAAAACGCTCTGCATTGTCCACAAGGCCTTCTGGGGCCTGGGACCTAAATACCTTCAACTCTCTCTTCCTAAATATCTTCCTTCACGAGCCCTTCGCTCATCCGTCTCCAACTCCCTCATGGTCAGCCGCTTCTCGAAGCAACGAGCTGGGGGTAGATCTCTCTCCGCAGCAGGGGCCTCCCTCTGGAACAGCCTTCCTGCCTCCCTGAAACTTGAGGAGAACCATCTCCGGTTCCGGAAGCACCTCAAAACCTTCCTCCTCGCTTCTGCCTTCTCTCTCCCTCTCCCCTGCTAATCCTGCTTAACTCCCCACTGAATTCAGCACTAAACCTGCATCTGGGCCACTCTCAGCAACCTCGGTCCAGGGCCCAGCCACTCTCCACTTGCACTGCCTCCCTGGCTCCCCCTGCACTGTGGGACTGTCACTGTATCCCTACAGCCCCCTTCCCAGCACTTGCTCTGCACTTACCTCGCACTTGCCACCAGCTGGCCCTTTTTATTTATTATTTATTATTTTTTACGCTACTTACCTTGTACTGCACTTCCCCCCACCTCCTCCCCCTGCACTTCCTCCTTTTCCCCTTACCTCTGCACTTGCGCGATCTGAATGACACCTGGCCTAGTAGGATCGTTTGTCTGTCTTCCCCTTGTTTCCCTCCCTCCCTGCCTCGTCGCGCCTTGAAACACTTGTGTATAGGCGCGTTACAAATACCATATCATATCATATCATATCATATCACGCGGGACACACACTTTGCTTTATTGAGGTTGTGGATCAAAGGCCATTGCCTGCAAAGTTAGCATAAGGCATGGTTAATGTTTAATAAAAGAAATGAGCACTGTCCTCATTACCACCCAAACATAATGCAAAGAGGGGAGGCGAAACCAGGAACCAGAAAAAGACATAGCTGTAATAAAAGAAATGTGCACTGTTCTGCTTACCACACTAGCATAATGCACAGGAAGCAAGAATATAGACTTAAATAGGTGAATAGAGAAGGGAATTTAGAAGACTAGGAGCAAGGAGAAAAATTGAACCAAAGTGGGACTGAATGCAGGGAGGTTGAGGTCTGTGTTAGCAACCCTCAGTATAGATATAATTAAATTGACCTGATTAGATGCAGTAGAGGTCAGATGATAGTAAGGAATTGCCCTAGAGCCCTTATCACCCCGAATAGTAACCGGGAGGACAATGGGCCTCATTATGAGTCAACCGGTCTGGAAACAACGGTGGCGGTAAATCTGCCGCCATGTTGTTTCCGGACCCGCTGATTCCGAGTCCTGCTGTCATAGACAGAACCAGAGTTTCCATGGTCCCCATCCCCATGGAGTCCTACGAGACTCCATGGGAATGGGGATTTACAGAATTCTGCCCCCGGTTGTAATGCCCCGGTGATTCCGGCAATCACGGAGGCGGAATGGTATTACCTGTCCAGCGGCAGCCTGTCAGTTTTTCCAGCACGGCTACTGCCGTACTCGTAATGAGGCCCAGTGATTCCAGGGAAACCCTCTTGGGGAAGAAAACTCTGATGATGAGTCGTCTGCAGGAGTGGTATGGGAATCACTTGCTTGCCGGAAGAAGAACTGGCAAGGTTACTGGAGGCAAGGTGGGGTTGTTTCTCCAGCATTTGCAGCAGTCTGTGTCACTTCTGTGGCACATGACCACGTGCTGTAGAGGCGAGCAGTGTATGAATGGCTATTATATTCTTGTGAATGAGCAATGTATCTAATAATAATGCTGACCAATATACGCACGTCAACACCGTGAAGAGGATGCGGAGCAGCTGCGCGGGAGCAGGTTGTACACTGCTGCCATATGGTTTTCGTGCAGCACACTCTGCAAGGAAGGCAAGCCTAATTGCTGCAAGCAGTTACAAATCGTCTGAGGATATGATTTAGAGACAGAAATATCAAGGATAGATTAGGAGACAGATAGTTGCAGATGGCTCACAGTAATAAGTCAGAGTATATTGAACAAAGAGAAAATAAACTTACAGAGTGTCTTGCTGTAGGAGTAGCGTAAGGAACTCATAGTGGCAACAGTAAAACAGGCACAAGTGATCACAGTTCAAGTGTGTTTATTAAACTGTAAAAATGGGTGAGATAAACACCTAATCTAAACCTAAATCTAAGATGGGAGCAAGCTACGACCATCAAATGATAAAGATACCGTCCAAGTGGAGTGTAGTAAAATAAAAAAGGGCCTATACTAAGAAAAACCTATTGCCAATCCTTACCGCTATGCTACAAAATAGGGTGGGATAAAATGTTCACAAGAAAAGAAAGAAGTGTTCACAAAATGATAAATCAGGATGTTATGGCCGGGGTCTCCCTTCCCCACGTTTTCTAGCATTGAACAAAGAAGGACGCTTGAGCACAGCACACTCCTGGGCTTCTCTGGCACAGGCTTACTGTTCCTATTCTCTATATCAGGGCCTTCTGTGCCCAAGTCTCTCCTCATGCAAAGTCTCTTGCTTCAAATGGTCTGATATGCCAAAAATACAACAAAACAAATGTTCCTTCTGTTAATCTTCACATCAAGTGATTATGGTTCACCCTTGGATCCCCCTCAGCTGGGCTCTGATCCTTCTCTCAATTGTCAGCCTCCCTCAGACACTTGCCAATTGAAACAGAGACTTCCGAAGGGCGATCTCGTCTCGCTAGGTCACAAAATCATAGTTCGCACAGCGTTCCCCTCAGCAGGGTGCAAACGCGTTGCACAATTCCCTCAGTCGGGTTCACACTTTCCACAGTTCACAATTTCAACATCTCATCAGAAAGCGGGGGTTCTCTTCCCCTAGATTTCTCTTGGCATCCCTCTTTCGGGTTCACATTTGCCGCAGTTCATATTTCAACAAGAAAGTCCTTCTAGACCCCCTAGGTTCTTCCTTTACCCACGTCTGGGTCTCAGCCCCCAATTAGGCTTTCTCATAAGCCCCCAGTCAGGCTTTCCCTTAAGCCCCCAGTCAGGCTTCTCACAGTTCTATCATCACAATGAATTTTCAGGCATCCCTCAGTCGGGTTCACATTTGCCTCCACTATGTGCCAAAGACTTTCGACTGTACAATGGGTTTGACTTGACCCTCGAATGACTGCTTTGACAGTTTACGCCGGCCTCCCCTAAGGCCTCTTGGTATTTGGAGTTTCAACACTCTTAGTTCAATACTTTATCCTGGTTCAGGCCAGGGGGGGGCACCAGCCAGAGACCTTCAAATGAGCGCCCACATGGCACCAGACTACTCTGTCTCTGGTGCAATTTTCACTCAAAAGTACACAAGGTTCTCCCTCTGCCGGGCTTGGACCCCTCTTAGTGTCCAAAAGGGCCTCCCCCTTCCGGGCTTGGACCTTTCTTCAAAAGTTCACAAATGTCTCCCTCTGCCGGGCTCGGACCCTTCTTAAATGTTCTCAAAGGTCCTCCTTCTTCAGGGCTCAGATCCTTTTTATAAAGTTCACAACTGTCTCTGTCTGCCGGACAGGGACCCCGCTCACAAAGTTCATGAAGAAGACTTCCCTGCGCTAGGCTCAACTCTCCTCTCAAACCCCACAGTGTCAGAATGCACTGTCAGGATTTTGCTCCCACTTCTCTGCTCCCCAAAATGGCATTTGGCATTGGTAGCTGCAGGAGCCAAAAAGGGATTATGTTCTGATGTCAGGGTCTCTTCTGCTGACCCTCAGAGACCGTGGTTTGCCTGACTGGCCCAGGGGAGAAGTCTTGCTGTGGGGACTGCCAGGCAACCCACCTGCCCCTGGTCTTTCCTTCTGGAGGTGCAGCTCCCTCTCCACAGTGCAGTCTCCTCTGGACTCACAGGGCCAGTGTCAGGGTGGTTTTCTCCTCCTCTAGGTCTCCCAGGGTCTCTACAGCTCTTCTAGTCTCCCTCCGGCTTCCTGCACCTTCCAGCATCGCCCACTCGCTCAAGGTGTGCTTTCCTGCCCCACCTTTTATACTTCCTGGGAGTAGTGATTGGATCCAGGTGTGAGTGGTTTGAAGCCGGACAACATGGCGGTTGTCCATAGGAGTTAATTGCCCAGGGATTCCTATGGATAATCCTTATCCTCCAAATCTCTCTCCTCTTCGTCCCGGTGGTTTTAGGGAAAAACAGTGTGGATGGATTATGGGACTTGTCGTTTTTCCAAAGAATACTGGAAATCCCATGTGGGTTTTTGTCAGGGTGAAGGGGTTACCTGTAGTGTTGGGTAAAAATGGATTGTTGTAGGGCACGGGTGACATATGTACTTTCCTTCTCCTGGTTCTTCTATGCTTTGCTTCCGGTTTGTTATCTGTTGGGATTGGGGGGCGGGGGGTAACGCTATGGGTTCTGAAATGGTGTATGGTAACGGGGAATGTCGAGTAGGTGAGATCGGAAAATGGGCAGGAAGTTGAAATGGGAGATGAATAGTAGGGATAAAAACAGAATTCATTGGGGCTATAGGTTGGGAGGCTATGCAGAAGCAAGAAACAGACGTCTAGTCCACAAAATATTAGGGTGAAATATGAGCCTTGGTATCAGAGAAGGTAAGAAAATGATCAATCTTGTGGGTGCTGTAAAGTTGAGAATGCTGGCAATGAGCAAGAAGAAAGATGTGAGATGAAAGGGAAAGTGTGGAGTCAAAGATGACACTTAGGTTACAAGCAGAGGGAAGAAGAGATAGAAAATTAGAGGAGAAAACAATAAAAGGAGAAGGACAGCTGTACGAAGCATGAAAGAAGAGAATCAAAGTCTTGAATGATGGAAATGGAAAGAATGAGCAAGCAAGCTGGAATTGATATTAGTTGATTAACAAAGGAAAAGAAGGAAAAAAAGAGTGGAGAAATGTAGGCATATCCGTGGCAGTTTAAATTACAATTGTGAAAAATGGAAGAACTAGGAAAAGTATAAATAGAAAATAGTAAAGGTCTAAGAAGTGAATATTGAGGGACACCAAAACGGGTATGGAGAGTAGAGGAATAAACAGCAGCCTAAAATACAGAGTAGTAGTTGTTGGAAAGTTGGGTAGATACCCAAGAGGAAACAGAACCAGGGAAGCCAAGTGATAAAAGAAAGAACAAAAAAATACAATGATCCACTATATCAAAAGCTGCAGATAAGTTCACAAGAATAAGGATATATGATTGTTTGGTGTGAAGAAAAGAGGAAAGATTAAAGTAAACAGAAATATGATTAAAAAACGATGCAGTGATAATTGAAAATAGATTGGAAGAAAAGGAAGAGAAATGTGATAGTTTGAAGGGGAAAAGGGATGTAATGGTGCAGAAGTAAGAGATTGACACAATGGTGGCATGCTAGTTGCTATACACTTTCATTGTTACCACAATGAAGAAAAGGAAACCTAACTGTCGCTAACTCTAGGAGGGGTTTCCCTACCTCAACACACACAAATGAGTTGTCAAAATCTCTGTGAAACTAGAAAAAGTCCACCGTCCTGTGTCAAAAACCTATCTCTGACCCTCACACTTATAACTAATAGTCCGGCGAATGTCTTGGTTCAGGGATATGGCTCCTTTCTCCTGGACAGGGACTTAAAGTATCTGGGTTCTGGCAATGACTCTCTTCACCAGGTCGCAATCCCTCTCTTAGGAAACCAAAGTTCCAACTGTAAGAGAGGCATGGTATCACAAGTATGACACTGACACAAAAGTTACAAGTTTCAAAGCCTTTATTAGATTCTTGGGGTTTGGAAAAACTCTGACATTGCCCAATAGCTATGATGGGAGTAGTATCTACCATCAAATAATAAAGAAAACACAGTCCTAGTCAGTCTATGTCAAGTCAAAATGGCCTATACTAACAAAATGCCTGCCCTATCTCTTATACAAAAAGTGTGTGAAGGGGAATCTTTATACGAAGGAAAGTCAGTGTTATAACATAAAGGATCCAGGTGGCTGAGTCAGCTCTCCTCCCCACGTTGGATAGAGCAGAGTATGGCGGCCCCCGTAAATGGGATGACAAAAAGTGGGTTGAGGCTCGCCTGGCCTTCCACATTAAAGTCACTTATTCCAGTTTCCTAAAATTTCTTTCAGAGTGCAACAAAAGTTCACGTAGGTCTCCCTCTGTCGGGCTCGGACCTCTCAACGCATCAATAGTTCACGTAGGTCTCCATCAGTCGGGCTCAGACCTTTCAACCAAAAAGTACCTGATTTAACACAGATCTCCCTCAGCAGGGCTCAGACCTCATAATCACAGCACTTGCAGGGTTCCCTTTCCCAAGCTTCCATCACATTTTTTAGGGGTTCCCTTCCCCTAACTTATTTCATGTTTCTGGTCTCCCTAAGTTATGTTCAGACCGTTCACTGATGTCGAAGACTTTCAAATGTGCAATGCTTTTACTATAGACCTCCCCAGGACCACTTCGACTTTCACTTCAGCTCTACCTTAATGTTATTTGCCCCAATGTCTCTTGGCAT
Organism: Ambystoma mexicanum; assembly: GCF_040938575.1. Taxonomy (NCBI): domain Eukaryota; kingdom Metazoa; phylum Chordata; class Amphibia; order Caudata; family Ambystomatidae; genus Ambystoma; species Ambystoma mexicanum. Next base: position 1,105,108,415 of record NC_090927.1, read on the forward strand.
TGGTAGTGCCATACCACAATCAGAAAAGTTCAAAGGAATCTTCCTCGTAAAGCAATCACCCTTTTAATTCCCCTATCCCTGGGCTAATCTTGACCATTGCACAGTTCAAAAGTTTGTTCACTTTGCCACTTTATAACAATAAATCAAACATTTTGCGGAGACTTTCGAGTGGGCTACTTCCTTTTGCCTGACCCCTCCGCTACTCTGTATCACTGGCTTCACAGTTATCGGTAACTTAAATGTTAATTACTGGTTTGCTTACTTTCACGTCTCCTCAGCATGTGCACGACCTTCAATTGTGAGATACACTGTTGCGACTTCAATCTTTCCTTGACACAAACTGGCCTTTCATGTCTTTCGCTAACTCACCAGTTGTGTGCATTCCTTTCCTGTCTTTGCGGCTTTGATTCACAAGTCAAGGTTGATACTACAGGCTTGGCCTCGCCTCCCCAACTCTGTCGTTCACCCGGGAGGGTCGCTGGCATCATTGAAATACAATGCAGGCTTCTTCTTGTCTGGGATTTGGCCTTCTCCGTGTCTCCTTCACGGTTTCCCGGACGCAACGGCCTCCTGCTGGAATATTCTGGGTTTCCCTACCCTTCGCTCTAGTTCCTTGATCGGTCATCCTGCTCCAGTGGGATTGTATTCGCCCCAGAAGATCTGCTCCTTCTCGTGTCCCACCTTGCTCAGAGCGTGTTTCTATGTTCCGCCTATTATCCGTGTGGGGGGAGCTAATGGGTATCAGATGTATGTGATTACAGTCAAGTGCCTGACTTTGCCTGACCTGATTAACGGGACATGTCCAATTAGATGTGTAAGGGTTAGCCTCTTGACTTTCAGTCGCCCTCTTCCTCTGGCCAGTGTTTGTGTAGAAAGGGGGGGTTGTGACATTGAAGAATCCCATAAAATAGGATGGGGTATGGGAGCGGGAAAGGAGGGATACTGCGTCTCACCATCGGTTGCCTCACCCCCACTACCCGAAGATCCCCATCCAGGTGATCCACCCGCACTTCCCCACCCCCAGGGTCTGGATCCCAAGGACATGGCATTCCCACCTGATAGAGAGATCCCCAGGGACTAGCAAGTGAGGCACCCTTTGATTTCTCGCACAACCAAGTTCCAAGCTGTGTAAAACAAAGTTCCAAAGTTGTGTGAAAAACCAAAGTTCCAAAGTTAAACCCTTCATACCAAGGAAATGGCTCCCTTTCTTGGTCTCCTTCAGGCCCTTTACAACGTTCAGGAATGACTCCCTGGAGTTTTCACAATACCAAGAGAATGCCTCCCTTCTCTCGGCTTTTCCCAGTGTCCACAAATGTTAGGGTGAATGACTCCCTTCCCCTGGTTTTTTTTCATTTCAGTGTCCAAATATCCTAAAATGGGAGGAATTCCTTCCCCTGGTTTCTCTCCTTCATTATGCACAACAATAACATAGGGGATGACTCCCTCCCCCTGGTTACTCTGTTTCTTTTTGTGCAACAATACCAGAGGGGTTGACTCCCACCCCCAGGTCTTTTCATCTTTTCACAGTGTCCACAGGGGGGCGGGGGGTGATCCCTTACCCCTTTTCCCTCTGCTTCTTTATGTAAGGGTCTCTGACACTTCTTGACAAGTGTGGCTCCTTTCCTCTCCAGATGCTACGTTGAAGAACAGGTATGATGCTTCTCTTACTTCTAAGCTTTTATCTTTTTCCCCTGACTTGTTTTCTACCAGGTACTGTGACTATAAGGAGCAGTTCTGATGCCTTGACTTGGTTTTATGGGTTCGAGTGCCTGACTCGCATATTCTGCTTCTCTGCCTAGTCCACCTGGTATACTCTCCTGCCAGGTAGTGGGACCATGACGAGTACTGCTGATGCCTTTCATTGGCTTCATGGGTGCGGGCCCCAGACCTGCATATTCTACTTCGAGGGACACTCTACCTGCTATACTCTGCTGCCAGGTACTGTGACTATGAGGAGTTGGCCACTTTCGCCAGGAGGCATAATATAAATGACAACATAAGTGGGGAGGTAGCACCAATCTGTAAAGGTTATTTTATCAGGGTTACCGACCCTATACTTTTTAGGTTTCTTTTGTCTGCAAACTTCTACTTCGCTGGCTTGTTGCCTCTGTACCTCGCCTGGTGCCCGTGCACCTTTTTCTCTGGTCTGCCATAGTCCTGGGGTCCTTGGGACCCTGGTGTTCTACCGAGTGGTTTTGTCGCCGTTCTATGCTTCACTTCGATCTGCAGTGGCTCTGCAGGGGCAGCGTCTTCTCACACAGCTTCTCTTCGCTTTCCCGGGCTCCCTGTGTTCCTGGAGCCTCCTCTCTTCAAGAGGTCCTTCCTCACCGGACCGCTTCCATGCTCTGCTGCTCTTCTAGCGGTGTTCCAGTCCGACTTCGCTCTCCACCTGCACTGTTGGACTTTGCGGTTCCTCCAGGGAGGGCTCATCGTAACCATTAGTACTTCTTCCCTTTTTTTTAGCATTCATACTAACAAATTGTCTATATTGACTTGACTGCTTTTGTTGGTTCCACGCGGTGCACTTTAGCAATCTGCACTCCTTTTTCATCTCAGTTTCCTTCGTCGTTTCTCATAAATGTTCTATTTCACTCCCTCTTTAGTGTTTTTCACTAGCTCCACTCTGTCCTTCCTTCTTTCTCTATTAAGCTCTTTTTCTCTCTCCTCTTAGTATCCTCTCCATCCTCCTTAACCACTCAAAGTCTCTTCCCATTTCTTCCATGGTGCTCTTCTGAACTGCCTGCATGAGGTTCTCCCCTCCTTCCCTTGAGGGGTTTCACTTAACCTCTTTTATGCAATTCTCTCTACCTTCCTCTCTGGTGTTCTTCCCAAACCTCTATATATGGTGCTCTTGCCCCCTTCCTTGTTCCTCCTGGCTCTATACAGTGTACTCTCCTTCTTCTCTCTTCTTCTGCCTCCAGCCACCTCTGTACTCAGCCCTTCTACCTCCTTCTTCTTTCTCTTCCCAATTTCATGTAAGAACTTCCTCCTAACCTTCCTTGTAATGCTCTATCCTCTAATCCCCTCTATCCTCGTTCCTTTCTCTCTTCTTCTGCCACCAGTTTCATCACTCCTTCTTCCTCCTATCATCCAGGCACCACTCCTCACTCCTTCCTGTCCTTTTCTCCTTCTTCACCCAGCTGCCACTCTCCTTACTCCATGTGCTTCCGCTCTCTTTTCACAGCCAAACCTGTCACTCGCTCACTCCTCACACTCACACCTCTGACTAACTATCATCCACTCTTATAGAAACCTGGCCCTTCCCTTTGGAATGGGCCCTGCTTTGGCAGATACCGCTGTGAGGAAATGTTGCAACAGTTATGAGACTAGAGCAAGGAATCCTACTGACACTGCTTACATGTGTAAAATTGATTCCTGCTGCGGTGCGCAATGGTATGGATAATGCCTATTTAAGGATGACAGATATAAAGTCTATAGACCATGGAGTAGACCGCCTTCCTGCTTGGTCTTCTGCATTGAGAGAGTAATGGAGTGCCCAAATTCAGCCCTCGGCAGACCAAATAGGCTGACAAATCCCAGGCCCAAAAATGGAAGAGTCAGAGGAAATGACAAAGGCCTGTTTTATTCAACAATTGTAAAACAGGGGAAGCAGTTAAACGCACAACTCTCAAAGCTATCCAACCTCATAATGCAAATCATCTGTTTAAAAGGCAAAAATACATAACTTCCACGTCACAACGTTATCTGGGTTAGTAAAACCTAATGGAAGGCTGAATTGGGTTAGTTGCATCATAGAAGTATATAATCTATAGGAGTAGACATTCTGATTGGCTCCACCTGGGACCACCTCTTAATTGATAATGGTGAATACATGTCATCTCTACGGTTCCATGTAAAAATGTCCCCCACATAAAGTCGCCATTACAAAAAGTAGTCGTAAAAAGCCTGTATTAATGTCGTTTTAACCTAAATAAACAGTTCACCTTTTGAATAATTGCTTCCCGTCAGTCAGTGCTAAAATGAACTGTCTACAAGATTTCCTTCTTAAAATCATCGACAAAGTAGCATACCAAAAAATTCAACACCACCTCGAGCACTTCCAGCTCTTAGGAGTCAGACAATCGGGCTTCAGGCCTCAACATGGTACCAAAACTGCACTCATAGACCTTAAGGCACAGATAGATGAGTTGAGAGATCGGGGCATGACTGCACTATTGCTACTTCTTGATCTCTGAGCTGCCTTCGACCTGGTCGACCACGAGATCTTATGTGATCACCTTCAAAAAGCAGCCCATTTCTCTCAAGACGCTACTGACTGGGTCCAATCCTTTCTAAATAACCGCACAATGAGAGTCTTCTCCCTACTAGCAGCAGCCGACCCAATGCCCATCACCTGTGGCATGCCCCAGGGATCATGCGTTTCCCCGACACTGTACAACATATTCACGAAGCCCCTTTTTGATGATCTAGATGGTCTGGGTATCACCTACACCAATTATGCCGATGATACCCAGATCCTCATCCCGCTGACGGGGGATTATGACAAGGATTTGGCCTTCGTCAATAGGGTGTACCTCATCATTCAGGAATGGATGGTCTCAGACGGTCTATGTTTGAATGATGACAAAACAGAAATCCTCATTCTGTGATCGCCACATAACCTTAGCAAATTGGACCAAAATTACTCCTCCTTCGTAATTGACAACAATAAGATCACAGTAGCCAAGGAGGTCAAAACCCTCGCTTCTACCTAGACTCTACTCTCACCTTCAAAAAACAAGTTAATGCCATGGCTTCCGCCACATCCTATACATGCAATATACATGCAAACTCATCAGAGCAGCTAAACCTTTTCTCTCTCCATCCAATTGCATCACACTAGCCAGGGCGTTGATCCTGTCCAAGCTGGACTATTGCAACGCACTATATGTAGGCTGCAACAAATATATCACTAACAAAATACAAATCCTTCAAAATAATGCCCTGAGAGCGGCCCTCACTATCCCGAAGAAAGCCCACATTTCTGACTCTAGAAGATCTGTCAATTGGCTATCCACTAAAGACAAAATATTCCTCAAATCGGTATCCCTGACTCACAAATGTCTCCACCAAGCAGCCCCTCAATACCTTATCACTAGATTCACCAGACCTACTTCATCTCGCCCCTCCAGAATGGCCAACTCTAATCTCCTTCTGGTGCCTAGGTTCAAACGTACAATGTCTGGAGGGAACAGCTTTCCGGTAAAAGCAGCACAATTCTGGAACTCCCTTCCTCCTACTTTCAGGGAGGACCTTCCCTACTGCCAATTTAGATCTAAGACCATCCATTGGCTCAAGGCTCACGACACATAACGACCGCCAGCTCTCTTGTTGCCCTGATGCCCCACACCACTATGTTTGTAAATATGTACATTTAGGTTGTCATCTGTTTGGCATAGATATCTTTCATGAGACAACCGGCATCTTGTATATAATATTGCCTATATTGTTTATCGCTGTAATTTATGCCTCCTCGGCGTGCATTGTTTCTATTTTACGCATCCAGCACTGTAACCACAGCTGGACCGCGTACCTTTGTATGTAACCAAGCTTTGCAATCCTCTTGATGCCTCTGCGCCTTGCTACCTCTCGGTTAGGGGCGCAATATAAATAAAGAAATACTAAATACAAGCACTGGTACTATGATTTATATGTAGTGGGAGAGCCTGCGCTTAAAAAGGGAACTCTGCAGGCGACATGCTCTCATGTTTAAAGGAGTCAGACACAGCGCGAGCAGGAATATTGCTTAATAGCCTTTAGCATTTACAGTTTGTGCTGCCATGCTAGCTGTCATTTTGTTGTGCTGAGCAGTGGACAGTAAACAGGGGCACCGTCTGCTTTTTGGTGTCGCACCGAGAAAATGTGTGGTGTTTAGCAACCTCAATAATAACACAGGGGAAGTCATCCTTTGTGATTTGCAGTAGGAAATGTATATGCTCTATACTAATTCATGCATCGCACAGCTACCAATGAATTCAAGGGGCAATCCGAGCTCTCAAGCTGCCCCATGTTGGGTATCTCCTCCAGTCTTTGTTTTTTTTTTTTGCATGCTGGTATTTGCAGTCTGACATTAAGCACGTGTATAGAAAGAAGACTGCTATTTAGTGTTTGTGCGTCTTTTAAAAGTTGCCATATTGACATATAATTGAAGTCTGCTTGGAGTAATTCAGTCAGCGTGTAAGACTTTTAAGTGTTTGGGCCTCATTACGAGCATGGAGGTAATGAAAATAGGAAGGCAGAATGGTATTACCGGCATCGTTAACGGATCCGGGCCATTACGACCCGACAACCCGCCAATACCGCCACCGCCCGTACCGTGCCCCTTCATACCGGCATGCACACGTACACGCGCCCCTTCGCGGCGGAAATTCCCGGGATGCTGGTAATAGGAGGACATCACAAGTTACGCGGGCATGCACTTACCGGCATCCCGAAGGCGGTAATTAGGGCCTGCACGACGGCGGCAATACAGGCATCGCGGACCACCCGTAAATAGCAACCTGCAGTGTAGGCAACTGCCACAGGTGCACACAATCACCACAGGTGGAGTCAATGGAGCCTGTCCCATTACAAAAGGAGTACACCCACACACCACACCCCTTCCCACACCAAAATTATACCACTAGCTGTTGCAATCATGGGGCTGGAGGATATGCCTGTACTGCTACAACTACAGCAACAACAGCAACAACAACAACACCAACTACAGCTACAACAACAGGTAGCACAGAGGAGACACAGGAGGAGAAGGATGGTGAGACAGGGCCAGCAATTACCACCAGTGCAGCCAGTGGTACCTCGTAGGCAGCCACCAATCCCTCGCATCAGACCCAGTCCATTCAATCTAACCCCTGAGCACATCCACATCCTGTACCGGTTGGACAGGGACACCATCACCACCATAGTGGACATAATACACAACGACATTGTCAGCCTCATAGAAATACGCACTGCCATCCCCCCACTACTAAAGGTGGTGTCTGTGCTCCACTTCTTGGCCACAGGCACCTACCAGCACACAGTGGGCCAGCTGCATGGCATATCACAACCACTCTTTTTGCGCATGCTGACTCAAGTGCTGGATGCCCTCTTGAAGCATGCTAGCACCCACATATCCCTACTACAGACTACCCAGGAGCTTGCCGACACTAAAGTAGGCTTCCATGCACTGGCAGGCATGCCCAGTTGCGTCGGTGCCCTCGACTGCACCCATGTAGAATTGGTCATCCCTCAGAGGCGGTGTATCGCAATCGCAAGCAATACCACTCCATCAATGTGCAGATGGTATGTGACCCCAGCAAGATCATCACACAATGTTGCGCCCAATATACCGGATCTACACATGATGCCATGGTGCTGCGTAACACCACGCTACCCTGCCACATGGAGCGACATGCTGGACGACGTGCCTGGCTGCTTGGTGAGTTGCCTGACTGGCCCATGGCAGTAGATTGGGGTTGTGAGGTGGGGGGATGCATACTCCACCTGGTTGGGAATGGGGGGATGCATACTCCACCTGGGTGGGAATGGGGGGGGGATGCATACTCCTCCTGGGTGGGAATGGGCGGTGAGTGGACAATGCACTCAGAGCTAAACACTTCTGACCTGAACCTCCAAACTCGAACATGCTACTTCAATGCCACACATTACATCAATGCTGTACATCAATGACAACATGCAAGACGCACAACCAGGCCACCATGGGTATGTCAAGTGATGCATGACTAAGTAGCATACACTGCAATAGTGGGAGCCAAGACATCATTCCACATCCACAGTCCATCCGCATCAGAATGCAAGTGTACACCCTGCATCATTTGAACAATGCAATCCACACTAGCAGACCATATTGCAGTACACAATGCATCCAATCAATCTGTGTGCATACGTACAGGGACATGTGCATGTCAGCACCAAATAGCTGCAGCCATGGTCGTGAATCCTAAAGGTGGCAGCTCAGAATGACTCACACAGACCTCTCTGTGCTCCCATGCAGGTGACGGAGGCTATCCCTTGAAGCCGTGGCTACTTACCCCTGTGCGGAACCCGCGTAACAGGCACGAAGAGGAGTACAATTGGGTTCATACCCGTACCCGTGTCATGATTGAGCAGACCTTTGGCCTGTTGAAGGCGCGGTTCCGCTGCCTAAGCAGGTCTGGTGGAGCACTCCTTTATGGGCCTCAGAAGGTGGCAAAGATCACCATAGCCTGTGTCATGCTGCACAACATGTGCATCCGGAGAAATGTACCACTGTCACCTGACATTGACATGCATGCACCGGGGGCGGATGATGAGGATGAAGATGGAGGAGAAGCAACACCACTGCCAGTACGTTATGCACAAGATAGCCATGCTGTACGCCAATCACTGATTGACGAATACTTCTGAACCACAGGGACGTTGATGGATATGTGTGAGTGCTACACTGAGCTCTGGGTCCATGTGGACATGCACACAGGGTATGTGGGGAGTTGGGCACTGTGCACTGTCATGAATAAAATGAACACACACAAAATGAACAATGTCCAGGCATTAAATGATTTTGCACACAACGGGTGTATTAATGAAAACTACAGAAAAGTGCGTCCTCCCTCCACCACTCACACGCCCTCCCTCCTCCCCCTCCACCCCAAACATGCAAACACCACATTCCCCCTAACCACCAATGAACACCCCATAACCACCAATGAACACCCCATTAATCCCCTATACACCATCAACACCACCTCCCCCCACACCCATTGTCATCCCACACTATTTGCGGGCTTTCTTTGTGTCCGGGGGCAGCATTTCGGTCTGCCTTGTACTACGCCTTGTCATCCGCACAGGGCTGGAGGGTGCGGAGAATGCAGGTGTGGAGGATGGGGTGGATGCAGTTTGAATTGGCAAGGCCGGCGCAGGTTGCTGGTGCTGCATGTGTTGCAGGATGCTGGTCAGGACCTGCGTGATGTCCCCCAAACTGTCACGGATCATGACTGCACAGGCATTAATGGCGGCAGTGTTCCCAGCAATGGCCTGACCGATCTCTCGCCGTGTCTCCTCTCTGTCAGCCACATATTGGCGCACAAGGTCTATCATGGAGTCCTGCCTTGCCTCCACCCTTGACAGCCGTGCCTCCAAGTCAGTGGGAGCAGCAGAGGTTGAGGGTGCTGCGGCTGGGCGTGCCATTGCAGGGCTGGCCTCGGGGGTGGTACTGAGGTCGGAACTGTGCAGTAGAACTGCAGGATCCAGCATGGGGCTGGAGACTGCGGCCTGAGTGTCGGGTTGGGGCATGAACGGGGGGTTAGGGGTGTGTGGACATTCCACATGGATTGTTCCACCTTGGTCCACGTACTCCTCTGCTCCTAGATCAACATCACTGAGTGGGGCTGTGGCTGCTGCCACACCCACTGAGCTTGTGGCAGCGGACTGGGTGCCATCAGCCTCCCCTTCGGCTGTTGTTGCCAGCTCTGTGGTAGCAGTCACGTCCACTGCTGCAGTGTCCTCGTGTGCCTGCATGGCCTGTGCACCTACCTTGGATTGGACTGTGGGCCACGGTGCTGCCCCGGAGGTGGGTTGGCCAGTGGCCGGCGGTCTGGCCCTGGACGTAGAAGGCCTTGTGGATGTGTCCTGACTCCTACCTTCTCCATCAGTGCCTTTGGGGGAGGAAGAGATGCAGGGCATCAGTGATGCTGTTACATGCAAGAAGCATGAGATGGTGCTGTACAGTATTTCATTTCTCATGCATTGCAATCTTATAGGTGTATCACACAGGGTAGTTTCAAGGGGGGGCATATTGGCATTGGCCGTGGCATCTCCATTTGGCACTGATATGTACCAGGTGGTATGCCATTGTATTGGGCTTTGTGTGATGTGTTACATGCAAATGGTCCCTGTGTGTTGGGTGTCTGTTGGTTATGGGATTGGCACACAGCATGCATTTCAGTGTGGCAGGGTTTGGGCCTCCATCTGGACATGGATCTGTAAATGTGTGTACGATGGGCCATGCATTGCCTTGTCTCGGCTCACGTTCACATCAGTTGTGCTACATCATGGTTTGGCCTACAGGGGTTTACAGGGTCACTCACCTCCTTCTCCAGATGTCGCGGCACCCGTCTCCATTTCCACGAAGCCCTCTATCGACTCCATCTGGATGGTTGTGCTACAGGTTTCCTCCCAGCGCATGAGTTTAACCGGTGAGATCCCCCCCACCCCCGCCTGTGGCCATGGCCTCCCTCCGATTGATGGCCAGGATGTTCCGGACCCTGAGACGGAGGTTGTCCCATCTTTTTTTGCAGTCTTTGACTGTCTGGGGGGTGGTGCCTACCTCAGACACCTTGCGTGCTACCTCTGCCAAAATGTCCTTCTTCCTCAACTGCACCTCCCTTTTGAGGTTGTTCGTAAATACCTCATCGGCATGGGCAGCAAGGGTATCTGCCAACATATTCAATTCCTCATCTGAGAAGCGCTTCTTGCGCAGGCGGGGGGTGGTTTTTCGGGTTGCCTTGGAGATGTTGTACACAATGGCCTTGGTCTCTCCTCTGTAGCAGTGGTGGTTTGGGAGGATTGCAATTAATTGTGTTTTTAAAGATGGCCCCCGGCGCATTTCCCGTTCCAACGCGATGATGTTACTTCCGGATCTGGTATTACGAGCCCGGTATTAGCATGTTGTTATTACCGGGTCGTTATTAAGGGGTTGCTCCTTGGCGGAGGCGGTATCGGTGGGTCCCGTGATGGCGCTATCGGGGGGTTGGAGGCTCATTAGCGGCATGGCGGTATGGCCATTACCGGCATGGGGGTTCACGCATGCTTGCGCACTCGTAATCAGCCACTATTAGCGGCGTCAAAGGAGCACGGACCGGCTACTTCCTCCATGCCGGTAATGACCCCGTTTTTAGCAGGATTCTCGTAATGAGGCCCTTTGTGTGTTAATGTTGTTGCTGAAAATTAATGTCTACTCGGTTAACACAACATGCATTTGTGACGCTTTTCTCACGGCGACATTATTCATGACGAATTTCTAACAGGGAACATTATTACTGGATACCATCTCTACAATACTTGATTGGTTATTGCAACTGTTGCAAAGCAGCATCATTTGAGAGCAATGATTGTTTGGCATTGGCTTTGCCAACCTTGTGCTCCACCTTTGAGTCACTTGTGAGAAGACCACGTTTTGAACTATTATACTCAGCTTTTAACAGGATTTTAACCTATTTTTCGATGGCTGCCATTACCATCTCTGTCTAATGGAGACTTGTTCAAGCTATTTTGTTCTCAGTATTAGTCTTAATTAATGAGCACCTAGTCCTCAAGTGTTGTCTGTTTCTTGGTTTAATATAAGAGAAATATGTCTTTATCTTGTCCGCTCCTCTGTACCAGTCAAAACCACACTTTTCTATGATAACCTTGGTGAGCTGTGCAGCTACTGTTCAATTTTCTCATCTCTGTGCCTTCTAGCTAATTCAGCGAGTTTGTTTTCCCTGCGGCTTTGATGCTCCTTCAAGCTCTACCATTCATTTGAGCCTTGCAGATCCAGTTTATCCAAAATGTCTGCTTTTCACTGTTGCATTCCTGTATTAAGCAAGCATTATGTGTTCTTATGCATCTTGCGTTACAGCAAATATATTTGAGTATATGTTTTCTAGAGTCTGTTGAGTGCAATGCATATTCTTCATGTATAAATGCAGGTTGACCTAATGTTTGTGTAACTTTGTGATGAATGTATGTCTACTTCGTGTCTCGTGCATCTATGTAAGTCAGAAGTGGGAGGATGTCACTTGCTTTTGTTATTCTTTAGCTACAACCTGTTCATGTATGCCAGATCTTGTAGGTTCATCTCTTCTTTGATCATTCAAGGGGTAAGGCCGATAGGGTCGTCTTAGTGAATAACGCCTTTCAGGTCTGCAGTATGGCAGTGGAGGGGGGGGCATTTGCCAAGACTGATACGCTTCTCTCATTTCTACGATGTAGAGGCAGGGGATCTGTCTCTTGACAAGAGTAACAGCTCCAGTTCTGCAAGCGGATCTGTCAGCGCATTACATGTGCATTTTTCAATTCCAATACATTTCTGTGTTTTTCTTACTTCCACAGGATAACCCGAAAGGGGACCCTAGAGTGAGGATCCACAACAGTTTTGGGGGCTTCTACTGACAGAAGAATCCCTTAAAGGCACAGGATTCGTAATGCTATGTGCCAAGAAACAGTCTTTTGCCTCAAATCTGGGGTGAGGTGGGGTGGGAAAGCGATGCAAGTTGTACCTCATCATGGCCCAGCATTACACTGTGTGTAGGTCAACTAGCCATTTAACCACCCCATTCAGTCCTCTATCGGCAAAGGCAGGGGACATCTTTACATGACACACATTGTTACAAAGAAAAGTGAGAGAATATCATGGACTGGTGATGTGCATTGATCGAGGATTCCCATTCTTGTTGTTGTTTTTGCTTTGTTTGGTCTGTGCGGTGTCTTTAAGGTGTTTTTTTTTTGTTTGTGTGGTTTTGTGTTAGAGATTACGTATAAGGAGTTTTGCTTAGGTATGTTTTTTAATCATTTGTTTTAATAGGGGGGGCAAATGTTGTTCCAGTTATTTAGAATGTAGAGATGTTTCGTCATGCTTTGCATTGCTTTTCATGTATTTACCTATGTAATGCAATATGATGTGTTATGTGTATTCTATTTAATTTTCTGGTGATATGTTGTTTAATTATCTAAACATTTTTGAAAATAAATATTTTTTTTTAAAAAAAGAATATCAGGGGCAAAAACAACAGTCAATGTTAAGGGATAGAGAGAATTGCATAGTAATTCCACACATAAAAGGAAAGGAAAATGTAAAACTTCAGCTCATGTGCCTAGCAGGCACAAGGTCCCAGGCTCTTAAAAATTAGAGTTTGAGAGGCAGATTAATTTCATAGAAGCCCTTAGAGAGCTATAACCATGAAAACGATCTGAGGAGGAAGCTTGGGTAGGAGGTGCTGAGTTCAACATTCCCTGGCCCTACCAATAATCAACTCTGGAGTAAATACATCAAACACTTGCTTTAACTCTACTTTTATGTTTACTTCCAGGGAGATGTTGAAGCTAAACGAGAGAATGCATTGAGAAGTACTTTTGCTGGCTTGCAAAGCCTGGTCTTACCTATGTTTTCTAAGTGTCCCTTATCACGTGATTTAACCCGCTACAAAAAGATTGAAAAAATGATCAGCTGGGCAAGGCGAAAGAGTCTGGTGTCGAGGAGAGCAGGAGTATGCCAAACCTCCAATCCCAGGAGGAGAGAAGTGCAGCTGATGATGATGATCAAATGGGAAGGCTGCAGATAATACTTCAAGTGAGAATGAAAGCAATATACCTAAGGCTGGATGCTCTACTCGTAGAGGTTCTGTCTGCTTGGGTTTGGGTGGGCTAGGTAGTCCAATCAAGGCTCTCCAGTCTTGGTTGGGTCTGCTGGGAGCCTACTGGGTGGATCTTGGACAAAGTGTTGCCCACATCAATTTACATTGGTTAGGAGGTGCTGGGGGTAATTTGGCTACCATCTCTGGTCTGTTTGGTCTCCACCTCTGGGTGTTCTGTTCTTTGGTCAAACTTTGGATCACTGCCTGAAGAGCTGTTCGGTGAAGTTGGTGAATAAGAGACTGGAGGATTGTGAGTAAAGAGTTCACGAGTTGTTCCATGATGAGCTGTTCCTTTACCTCATCTGACATCAGCTTTCGGGATATGAAAGTCGAACATATCCATTATAGTCAAGCGATTACAAGATACTGTCTCTCTGGGTTTTCAGAGAGCATCAACCCGTCTACATTAAAGACCTGGAAAGGCTGCTTACGGTTCTCCTGTGAGAAGGGATGGCATGTATTGGGCACAGCTCGCCTTATCCCATAATTTCATAAGCATTCCTTTGGTTCATTGCTAGGCCCAACTCTCTACAGCAAAGCTATGAGGGAACTGGGGTTCGAACAGGTTGGATAAAATCATTCTTCAAATGGCCCAGCACTGCCAAATGTCTGGTGAACAACTTGTCTAAAATGGTCGTCAGCTAGGGTTCCCCTTGTCATTGCCTAAGCTGCTTCGAGTGAACCTTTTTCAGTGGGGCCTGATGCTTGGATGGAAAATTCATCTGAACTCACAGCATTGTTAAGGGTTGTCTACACCCTGGTCATCCCAAACGTCTTCACAGATGGTTTAAGCAATCAAGATTTTACCAGTTGGGGCAGGAACTGAGGGTGCCCTCGGGTCTGTCCTTAATACCTGTAATTCAAAGGTTCCGTTTATTTACGTATGTATGTATTTATGTGTAACGTGCCGGGAGCCCGCAGGCATCAGTGCGCACATGCATACAAAGACAACAAAAGAAAGGGACAGAGTAAAGGAGAACGATCATAGAGCTCTTGAATCCACTACTTGAAAAGTATGGTCTTGACTGTTTTCCTAAAAGGGAACAGATTATCCACCAGTTTCAGATCACGGGGAAGAGAATTCCATAACTATACAGCCCGGACTGGGAAGGAACGACCAAGACCCTTAGCCCGTTTGAAGGTCAGCAGGAGACCAGGGCCAGGTCAGATGAGAGTAGTCATCTTCCAGGTGAGTAGCGAGTCACTGCAGATTTGAGATAGGAGGACGCGTTACCAAAAAGACAACGGTAGACGATGGTACATGTTTTGAAATTAATGCGATCCTGCTTAAACAGCCAGTGCAGATCTTTCTGATGTTTTGAAATGTGCTCCTTCCATGTGACATTTTTTTATGATTCGCACGGCATCATTTTGAATTTGCAGAGATCTTTTTAGACTGGTGTTGTTTGCCCCAAGAAGTAGAGCATTACAGTAGTCTAGCCTTGATAGGACAGTGGCACTGCCGATGGTGGCAGCATTCTTTTCAGAAGTCAGAGGTGATCATTACAATTTCTACTGATCATGTTGGTGTGTTTTTCCAAGTTGAGTGAGGCTTCCAAAGTGACACCCAGTGTTTTTACCTTATGTTTTACTGGTATACTGATGTTATTTATAGCAAGGCTATCGTAATGCGCACTGAGCTTACCCCTGGCCCGGCAAGTGCCAATAATGAGCAACTCTGTCTTCCCTCCATTAATACACATCCAATTTTCAGACATCCACAGTTCGATCTGTTTGAGAAGTGAATGCAGTTTTGAAGAGTCTAGGGAGTGGTCCTCTCTAAGTTCCATCACCTGTTGCGTGTCATCCACTTAGTTGGTAAAAAAGATGCCAAGGCTCTCTAAAAGGGAGCAGATGGGTTCAATATGAATGTTAAACAGCACCAGTGACAAACTGACACCTTGTGGACCTCCACAGAGGATGGACGCAGGAGGTGAAAAAGCATCCCCTCAGTGGATTGTGGAGACGCAGTGGAACAGGAAAGATTGAAGCCATTTGATTGCTCCACTGGAGCAATTACCATTGGATTCTAGAGCATGGAGAAGGCGTTGGTGGTCTAGCAGATCAAAGGCTGCAGATAGGTCTAAAAGGACCAGTAAGCCTGTCTTTCCATTCAACATTATCCCCAACATATGAGATTGTAGGTCTATCAGAGCTGTTTCCGTAATGTGGGCTGGCCTGAAACCTGATTGGCCCCTATGCAAGATGTTATTGGCCTCGACATAAGATTGAAATTGTGCAGTGGCCAGTTTGTCTAAGATCTTCAAAAGAAAATTGCAATTTGTTATTGGCCTAAGATTTGTCAGGTCTCTGGGGTAAAGGCCTACTTTTTTGGGGAGGGGAGTGACAGTAAACGCTTTGATGGAAAGAGGGATGTGCTTGTCCTGGAGGAAAGCGTTGACAAACCGTGTCAGGAAGGGAGCAAAGATGGCTCTATGCTCAAGAATGATTTTAGGTGGGAAAGGGTTTTCTGCAGAGGTCGGTTTCATACAGGAAAGTAGATTATCCATATCTGATACCTCGACAGGGCTGAAAGAGAATTTGGGGGAGGTCCGAGGGACCCTCAAGGCCCCGGAAGGGTTAATAAGGGGTTTCGGGTGGACTGGGCTAAGAGCACCTGGTCCCTTGCTTTGGCAATTTTTGCTTCAAAAGCCGCCTGAACCATCCTACAGTCTGATGCTGAAGGCACATGGGAGGTGGTAGTGGACACAGGTTTTTCCAGGGTTTTAAATATTTGGAAAAGTTTTCCCGACTTATTAGATGCATCCTCAATTTGGGTGTTGAAGAAGTTCTTTTTTGTTTCAATTATTTTTAATTTATAGTTGTTATCTGTTACTTTCCATAGTTCCCTATTCTCTTTGGATGGGACCTTCTGCCAGTCTCAAAGGTGCGTTTGAGCTTCTTTAGAATGGATAGATCAGTGGTGATCCAGCGTTGGCGCCTTAGATTAGCTCTAACAAGCCTCAACCGGAGCGGAGCAGTATGATCGATCATGGTCTGGAGAGACTTACAGGCCAATTCATGGAATAAATGTGCGCCGACATTTGTGGCCAAGCGTGAAAAATCCAGTGCGTGCGATTCATGGAAGGCTTGCGTGTGTTTTTTCCCGGGATGTGCGCCAAATCCGCGCGTGGTGCACCTGGGGCGCACACGTCCCTGCGACATCCCGAACGATGTGCGCGATGAGCACAGCGAAAGAACACAACGTGTAGCACACACACCAAAAAGGGGGCAGAACACGCGGAATGGGGAACAACGCGTGAAAATTAGGGCGTAACTGGGGAAGTACTGCTGGGAAATACACGGAACGCCCACACGCACGTGAACAACACGTATTCATGGAATCGAATAGGGGAAACCCGCGCACGCCAAAAGACACACACAGGCGTAAACACGTCTGCCACATGAAGGCAGGCAGAAGCATCCCTGTGCAGTATAAAAGTGCACGCAAACAACAAACACGTATATACAGCTACGATTAATGTCCCATTTCTCGCAGCACTGATCGTGGGACACCGCAGGAGGAGGAGAATAGCCAGGCCCGCATTTTTTTGCCCAGGACCAGCCTTTTTGGGATGCCTGGCAGGTATAGGTTTCCACTTCGTATCATCCTAGACCTGGTCACTGAGTGGAAGGATGACCTCACATCACCCACCTTGTGCTCCCAAGCACTGAGCCCCTTGGAAAAGGTGCTCAATGTCCTGCATTTTTTGGCCACTGGGTCATTTCAGCTGACAATTGCCTTAGTTGGGGGTGTCTCACAGCCCACGCAGTCACGCTGCCTACACCAGGTGTTGGCAATCATGACTGCGCGCCTCTCAGTCCGCAGGCACATATACATGCCCAGAACACCAGCAGAAAGGCAGGCCGTGGTCCAGGACTTTTACAGGGTGGCACACTTCCCCAAAGTGCTCGGTGCCATAGATTGCACCCATGTGGCCCTACGTCCACCTAGGGCCACTGAGAACATCTACCGCAAGCACTGGCATTCCATAAACATACAGGTTGTATGCGATGCCCATGGAATCATCACCTCTGTCTATGCAAACTATCCTGGGTCTACCCATGACAGTTTCATATACAGAATGTCCGCCCTGAGCGGGGACCTGGAAGCTGGGAAGCATGGCGACACATGGCTCATTGGTGAGTACAAATGTCTGTGCACATGCATGCATGGCACACACAGACAAATACACAAACCCAACTAATGACAACCATCCTCACCTCCCCAGGGGACAGTGCCTACCCTCTGAGCAACCACATGATGACACCAATACGGAACCCCACCACACCACCCCAGGTAAGATACAACGCTGCCCAAATTGCAACCAGGGGCATAGTGGAGCGTACATTCGGAGTGCTCAAGTCACTCTTCCGCTCCCTTGACCGCTCTGGCGGGCAGCCAGTATATGCTCCCCCAGTAGTGTGCAGGATCATTGTGGCAGCATGTGTCCTGCACAAAGTTGCAACACTGCAGTGCGTACCGGTGGACATGGTGGTGCCCCCACATCCCCAACCACAGGCACAGGCGCTGCTCATGGGAGGGGAAAGGGCACATGGCGAGGAAGCCCGGACCCAGCTTGTGGCCACATTTTTCACCTAAACTCCCACCCCTGCGGAGTGCAGACAGGCCTGGCACATACCAGATGACAATTGATGATGACAAAGAGACAGTCAACTGTCACAACCTTACCACCCTGAGAATGTTGCCACGGAAGTGCTACATTGTGTGCATCCCCAGCTACTTAAACATAACTACATCTGACCTCCTCCACACAACCCCAGGGTCTGTACCCTGACAGGTAGAGATGGAACTTGAGTAGAAAATAACCAAGCAGGCTGGCACAACTGGATGGTTGAGCTGAAACCCAATCAATCCTTGTTAGCATGAACAAAGAAAGGCAGAGACAGCACAAGTCTGGAAAGGCACAGTGAATGCGAGATAGCCGGAAACAGCTGACAGCAAGTTAAGAGCCACAAAAGTTGAATAGCATTGGTAGAAGCCAAAAGTCAACATAAAGGCATGGATGTAATAGATGAAAGACAGGAGGAGCGGCAGAGAGATGCTGTTGAACAGAAGTGTACGGCGGCAAACCGAGGCAGTGTTAGAGTACGTGGAAATAACTGCCCGAGAGATGGGCGGACAGATCTTCAACAAGGACAGTAGCAGGAAGAAAAATAGGGACTAAAGGCACCAGAGTGTGAAAAACAAGTAGAAGAGCTGTAGTCCAGCAGGAAAACTGCGCCTTCAGGTAGCATCAAAGTCCAAGAGGGAAGACAGATAAAACGTGCCGTCCAAATGGAATGGAGCGTAGTAGTAGTATAGGCGGACATCTCAGGTGAGGACTGGACCGTGAGTTGTGCCTCTTGGGTCACATTCCTAATGCATCCTCCTTTGCCACAATCCCCAGGGGCTGAACTTAACACGTACCAACTTGACATTGTCACCACCCGGCCCCCTCTCACCATCAGTGTGACCCTGACAGCTAAATGGTGCAGGCTACCATCTACAGCATGAAGTGCATCAAGCACGTATACAGGCAAGAAATGAACATACATCACAATCAACATCAATAAATGGACAGTTCAATAATGTACTCACCAAAATTGATTGCAGACATGCCGTGGAGAAAACATCCATAATCCCCACCAGGGGTGTTAACACAAGTAGTACAGCAGCAGACAGGCCACAGATATGACGAAAGTCCAATGCCCTTGTGTAAATGGTTGTCACACCGAACCATCCTTGCAAGCCCATGGAAAGGGAAAGCAGGAGTGGCTTATGTGTCAGAACCCGAAGCCACAAACACATGCACGAGACAAGCTTGAATGGGCCCAGATGGAACAGACAATGGATGCTTTCAAAAGCCACAAAGCACGACACCGTCACATGAATGCAAAATAGACAAACAATATTAAACTAATTTAACTAATTAAACTAAAAAAATATAAAATGGCCACATACGATCCAGGAGGTGGGGTGGTACAGGGTGCACCTCAACACCCACATGCGATGATGTTGAGATTTAAAAAAAAAAACTCCATGGGCTCAACGCCTGCACGGCCCGACCTGTGTGGGAGATAAGTCGTCATCTGAGTCACCCTCTGGGTGGAAAACAGAAGGTGGATGTGGCACAGTACCCTGACCACGCCTATGCACAGCTTGCCCCTCGTCAGCAGCAAGTCTGCGGGACTGGTAAGCCTAGTCCTGTGCGGCGATGACACGTAGGTCAGCATACAGCACCTCACGTGATACGCGTGCTTCCTCTTGCTAGGTAGCATGTGTAATACAGAGTTCTTCCTGCATGCCCTTGCATGACATCTGGAACACCTCACGGCATGCACGTAGCTCAGCCGAGATGGTATTCTCAAGCTGCTCCAACCTCTCCTCTGACCGCTTCCTCTGGGACATTTTGAGCACACCCAGAGTAGATCTGAGGGATTGATGGCCATCCCTCAGGGCCCTCCTGTGTGCCTCTGAGTGAGCAGCAAGTGCTTGACGCAGAGACACCATTTCAGCCCGGCGTGCCCTGTCTGCGGCCGGCGGGCCGTGGACTGTGCTGCCCGCTGCTGGAGATCCACCTGCCTAGCAGGGGGTAGCACGGATTGGGCCACACGTTCCATGCTCTGAGCGATCTTATCAATTGCTGCCTCCTGTTTTTCTGAATTGGCACACATGGATTGCTCCAACTCAGTATACCCTGGTGGTGCACGGCCACCGCGTTGCCGGACTTGACACCCGTGGGGGCAAAAGGAGCCGTGGTCCTCACTGGGTTGGCACCGCCCGCGGCTGCAGGACTACATCCCTCCGTTGACGTGATGCCCCAGGCACATCAGCAACTGGTGTGGAGTGTGACCATGCATCCCGATCCACCACAGGCAGAGGTTCCAACACCGTCTGGCCCCTCAGTGCAGGTGTCGCGGATAGAAGATCGTCCACATCAGAATCACTCACCGTCGACAAATGGACATGACGCACATCCAACTCAACATTGTTGTCAGAGTGATCATACGAGCTAGACTGATTGCCAGCCCTGGGAACGATGGTCTGGAGCACAAGTGGGTTCTCGTGGCCTACCACCCCACAACCACCACTTGTGCCGAGTTGATGATGTAATAGCAACCCTGTATCAGGATTGACATCACCATCCTCTGGCACCATTGCATCATCATCTGTAATGTGGAAAAAACAAACATGATTACACATGTCAGAAGCACATAACCCACACACACATAGACATCACATCGACAGCCAACACATGAAGCAGACACATCACACACAAATTAAATTCCTGCATGCATCCAGTGGCATTGATATGCAAACACATCCCAAAATCAGAAATGGATGTGTGTAAATAGCGAAGCGTACACATGTACAGAATGTAGTATATCACCTCCATCACACACCACCTCTGTCAGGCACATGTCACAGGCAGAAATGACAGATGGCAACAAAGAGATGGCACATACCATAAGCATGTCTGAACTGCCAAATGGCCACAGCTGCAAGTGAATCCAAACAGACCATGATACACTTAACATGCATGTACACATGCATCACTAAATCATCAACACCAATATAGCTTCATCCATCTGCAGCTCGGCCCGTAACGGGCGTCATGGGCCTTGTAGACATAGTGAATGTCCCGAGCAAAGCAAGGGTCTGCAACCAGGCATGAGGGACCATAACGCCCAGGACGGTCCGAGCTGCCGGCAATGAAGCCTCCAGAACACCCCTCAGGGCCTGATTGAGCACATTGTGCATTGATTGTGCCCTAAACCATTATTCAGTGTGTCAAATCATCACGGCCAGGCCCCACCAGATTAGCTAAGTGGGCCTGGGCGTACACATACTGCATGACAGTGCACCTTCAGGATTGTGCCAGTTGAACATAACGGGCGCAATGCTGAAATCTCAGCAGCATTAACGTTAATCAACTACATATTAGTCATGCAACAAAAAAGCTGCAGAGGACACATGTGTAAATGAACACTTTCACACACACATAAGTGAGTAGCCGCAATGTTGCACTACACAACGTTGAAGCTGCTTGCATATGTACATGTGAAATTGTTCATAAACACCCGTGTCCATATACACCCGTATGGTGATTATGAACAGCATCCTATCGAGCAAAGCAAGCAGCTACAACGCTGCTTGCTTTGATGTATGTGAAAGTGCACAAAACCACACGTGCAGGCAGCTCCACAGTCATTAGAACCCGATTGGCAGGCTATAGTCAATCTGCGGCCTATACCAGTTAGTATAGGCCACAGATTGACCAATCAACTTTGCTAAACATCCGCTAGGGTGTTCCAATACTGAGTACATGTGTCACAGGATGCACCTGTGCCTGCGCCTTTCATGACAGTGAAGGGATGACAATCTGACCATACATGCCAGGTCACTTTGACATTGCAGCAGTTAGTAGGCATGTATAACGGTGTAACATGGCTCAGAAGGGGGTTGGTGCAGTGCAGAACATGTGTATGTTACCGACTATCTACATCAACAAGTACATTATGATGTCAATCAATAAACATGAAGGCACTGTAAGTGCAAGGTCAGGCATCACGTGCAATGTGCATGCAATGGGTTGCATGGCTACAGGCAACCCCGCCCCTTACTGAAAATGCATGGAGGCATTGCATGGCAGTGAAAGGTTGACTAGAGAACTGTGTACTGGCAGACAGTGTTGAGTAGCGTCATTGCATCATCTGAGTCAACTGACAACACAGCAGATGAGAATGGGACAGTAAGCAGGACACATGATGAACCCTCTGTAGTACACCCATTTGTGCAGAAGGCACTACACCAGTGGAACAGAGTCAGTTGGCCTGAAACAGGGGGATGCCTGTGCCCCACACAGACCATGACATCCTAAACCTGTGCGTGATGCAGGACTGAGCCAGAGTGGGCATGGAATGGATGATCAAAAGCCATTAAATGTATATCCTGTACATGTATTACTATGATCATCCTGCCAAGGACACATAGGGGCATGCATGGAATGCACATGGAGCATGAATGGGCACTCATGTCCCTGCGGAGCATCTGCCATCTGCACAGTCCGAGTGAGACACCCTGCATCAAGGAATAATTATATACCCCACACTATGGGCCTCATTAGGACCCAGGCGGTAAGGGGTTTACGGCGGCGTAAACAGCGCCGACCCTTACCGCCTGATTCCGAGGTCCCTTAGCGCCATGGCGGATTTAACACCTGCTTTTAGCAGGTGTTAAAATCCATGGCGCTAAGGGACCATGTTGTTAATTACGCCACCGTAATTTACGGTGGCGTAATTAACGCCTTCCCCACTCCCATTATGCCCTATGGGGCAAAAATGGGAATGGGGAAGGGTAAATGGGGATTGGGGACTTACCGCCCCGCCGACCTCGGAATGGGGCGGTAAGTCTGCCAACCACCATGGCGTAAACATAGTTTACGCCATGGTGGTAAAGGTACGACCCAGGCGGTAACTTACCGCCTGGGTCGTAATGAGGCCCTATGTGTCTGGCAGGTTGGCAGGGTGAAGTGTGCATGTACACAGGAGCATTGAACAGGCAATTGCAGTAGTCCAACATGATACCCACCAGTGCCATGGTGAAATTGGGGTGCAGGGGGTGGAGGGGCAAGGGAGCATGCCTACGTGGAGTACCCGCATGCAGGCAGAACATACATGCACGTCAGTCATGCGATGACATAGTCTGAGTGCTGAGTGGAAAGACACCCCAGGCTACACGCAGAAGGGCCAGTGAGCTGGAACATGGATCGGAGGGGCAGCCGGGTGACAAGCATGTGAGTAGTGTGCAAGTGTGCTGATGAGGACAGTCCCCGTCTGCTCCACATGTCCAGCATGCTGCACAGCAGGCACGCATCAGTGAAGCATTGCATGACTCGCACATGAGAACCATGTACACATAGCATGTAGTGGCAGTCAAGCACAACACATCACACAATTAAACCACACATGGGCTGGACAAACACGCAACAACACTCACTGGACGGGGCATCAAAATCCAGCATCCCTCCCACTCCTTCGACCAATTCTGCCGGGATGAACTCCGCAGCGATCAACTCGTGTGGAGTGAGATCTTCCTCCTCAGGTGGTGGCCCACTGCCAGTCACCCGAGTCATGGCATAATTGGAGGCATGCTTTAGCTTAGCACAGCGTCTGAGGTCATCCCAACTCTTTTTGCACTCCTGAGCTGTGCGCACCTCATGTCCGAATGCACTGACACCCTCCGCAACATGCTTCCAGTGGTCCAAATGCTGGGCAGCCCTAGTGTGACAATTTGGAGCCACTAGCACCTCACGGTCGTGTCCCGACACGTAGCCCACAAGGAAGTCCAGTTCCTGCTTGCCAAAAGGCTTCTTCCTCGACGTGCCAGAGGCCGGAGCCGTGTCTGGGGTCCCAGCCTCTTGTGCAGGAGCAACCTTCCTTCTCTTGGGCAGTGATCCGGACCCTGACTGGCAAATCCCGCCCTAATCAGAAGGGGCAGTGGCGCTGGTGGATTGAACCAAGGGAGTGGCAGGTGGAATGAGGACGGAAGCCCTGACTTGCGTCAGTGGCTGCTGGGTGCTCTTGACTGGACCCTGTGCAGCAACAGCCGCTGTGCCAAGGTCATTGACCGAGACTGTCCTGGATGGCAAACTCACAGCCGGGGTGGTGTCGGGTGCATCTGCCCATGAAGTTGCCAACGCTCGGGGCAGCAGATGACAACACTGCCCCAGGGACATGTGCCTCGGTCAGAGCATCCCTGCGTGCACTTACCATGTGTCTCCTGACCACCTGTAAATCATCCTGGGACTCTTCAGGTGCCAACGCAGCATGCGCTGGCCGACCCTGAGCGTGGGTGGTTGTGGCCACAGCTGTACCTGCAGCTACCACTACCCATGGGCACGTGGCAGTCGATGAAATGGACTGCCGGGTCACATGGGGGCCAGTGCCAGATGCAAGAGCTGCATCTCCCAGAACCAGAGGGGGTGGTGGCATGACTGCACCAACACGTGGCAGAACATCCTGCCGAAGTGGTGCACCCCTGCCTCTTCCCCCTCTGCAGCCACCCTGGACACCCTGGAGTCCCCCTACTCCCTGGTCACCCCGGCCACGTCCCTGACCACTCCCGCCATGTGGAAGACGCCCAGCTGAGGCGCCCCTCACCTTTCGTGGCCTCCCAACCATGGCACAGATGTAGTAGTGCCAATGGGAGGTGTACACAACAATTGCCCTGGGCAATTGGGGTGAAGGGGATGGGGTACTAGATGTTAACAGCACCCCTGTGCACCTGCAAGGCTGTATGTGACCCCGGTGAGAAAATGATGGGTCACGCAATGCTCAGGCACGCCCAAAACTGCAGTAAAACCATGCATGCAACCCCCGGTAGCCCACGTGTGTGGAATTAACCTCCCGCAGTACGCGGTGGCACCCAGGGACACGAAAAACACGTAGACATGGGACACACAGGCTACTATGACCTCGTAAACGGGTAAGTGATACACGGGGGGACCCGCAGTGGGAAAAATAGCATGCGCAACTCACCGTCTGTCTAGCATGGTAATCAAAACCACGTGTAGGCAAGACCCCCGCCAAAAGAAGAGATACGTCCTTGATCTGCTGTGAAGTAGTGATGGCGCGTGAAAGAACCAGAAGTAGCAACACAAGCGTCGATCTCCACAAAAAAGCATGTACATCGAACTGCTGGATCCCGCTTAGCTTTAACTCGTGCTGAGGGAAACGCCGCGCGTGTCACATCACTTACGTGCTTAGGCCCTTTACTCGAATTACATTCATTAACACGTGGATGTGCTGTTTTTTCACGTGCTGAATCACTGTGCACCCGTGCCGGGGGAAACGCCTGCGCGTGTTACGTCACATACGCGCTTACGTGCTAAGGGCCTTTCCTCGAATTACACGCTGACGTGCTGTTTTTTCATGTGCCAAATCACTCCGTATCAAGCTGGCCACGCGACAACACACGGAAGACCACGCTCCTGCCCAGAAGGCCATTTTCCTGCCCCCTAGAGCTCCAAGCCCACACCCACCAGCCATCTGCTGCTGCCTGCCTGCCTGCTGGCCACCTGCCTTGCTATTTGGTGCCTGCACGTCAGCCGTCTGCAGGGGTCCAGTTGCTGTGACCACCCCTGCTGGAACAGAAGACTCCCGACTGCAGTTCCATCGCTTCACATCCCAGGATCCAGTTGCCCACTCACACCTGCCTCGGGGGTTGCCATGTCGGGGGAAACACCATCTGAGACCACTGGCGACCCCCAGTCAGAGAGGCAACCCGCAACCTACTACACATCCATAAGCGATGGAAGGACTTCAGGTCCAGGACCCTCAGGAAGGCCCGGCGCCTCTTGGACGCAGCAGATGCAGTGGGGTGCCGGGTCCGCCTTACCAACGACCAGATGAGGGTCTTGGAACGCATACACCCAGCGCTTCACCTCCAGGTCCTCGAGAGGCTGACCCGTCCGGAGTCGAGCAGTAAGTGTCCATGCATACTGATTGGACGCAGTGCATGTTGAGGTGTGCCAGGAGTGTGCAGCTTGGACATATGTCTGGAAAGGCCCATGTATGGATGTCTATGTGCAGGGACATGAGCCTGCTGCATGTGAGTCCAGTCATGTGTGATGCACATCAATGGTGTATGTGCTCCAAAGCATGATGCACAAATGCATGTGGAGACGCACACATGTAGGCATTTCTGTGTATGTACTATGCCATGGTTGGGTTGTGACGCATGGATGCTGGTTCCACCTTCATGTACGTGCACGTGTACATGTGCACGTGTGTGTGTTTGACATCTGTGCGACTGTGATACGCCATGGATGCATGTGACACAGACATGTAGGAAGCCGATTGGTAGATGTGACATAGTTGCCGATGATTGCACTGTGACAGGTGGTGGAGATGTACAGATGCATGTCTGTCTGGTGGCGTGTGTGCATGTGTTTGGCACTCCCCATGTTGCTTGTGACATCAGGCTAACCTTCGGATATTCATGCTGTTGTGTGTATGGATGCTGCTGCCTGCTGCACCATTCCTGTTAATTTGTGCATGTGTGTGGGTTCAAATGAAATGTGTGTTGGGGAGTGTGATGCCATCTGTGAAGTTTGACACTGCCACTCATGTGCAACTGTCATGTGTGTATCAGACCATTGTACAGTGCCCTGATGCCTGTGTTCTGTCTCTCCCTGCCTGCAGCGTTGACTGATGAAGAGGGCGGAGACGGTCCCCATGGCCCGCAGGCAGCCCATCACCCTAGACCATGGATCGCAGGCAGCCCATCACCCCTGGGCATGCCCCGCAGGCTGCCCATCACCCCTGGGCATGCCCCGCAGGCAGCCCATCACCCCTGGGCATGCTCCGCAGGCAGGCAGGCCATCACCCCTGTGCATGCCCCGCAGACAGCCTATCACCCCAGTCCATGCCCCACAGGCAGCCCATCACCCTAGACGATGGCCCGCAGGC
Organism: Ambystoma mexicanum; assembly: GCF_040938575.1. Lineage (NCBI taxonomy): Eukaryota > Metazoa > Chordata > Amphibia > Caudata > Ambystomatidae > Ambystoma > Ambystoma mexicanum. The sequence continues at coordinate 1,105,135,264 of NC_090927.1, forward strand.
AGCCCATCACCCCTGGGCATGCCCCGCAGGCAGCCCATCACCCCTGGGCATGCCCCACAGGCAGCCCATCAGCCCAGTCCATGTCCCACAGGCAGCCCATCACCCCAGACCATGGCCTGCAGGCAGCCCCGCAGGCAGCCCATCACCCCTGGGCATGCCCCGCAGGCAGCCCATCAACCCTGGGCATGCCCCGCATGCAGCCCATCCACCCTCCCCATGGCCCGCAGGCAGCCCATCACCCCTGGGCATGCCCCGCAGGCAGCCCTTCACCCCTGGGCATGCCCCGCAGGCAGGCAGGCCATCACCCCTGGGCATGCCCCGCAGGAAGCCCATCACCCCTGGGCATGCCACGCAGGCAGCCCATCACTGCAGTCCATGCCCCACAGGCAGCCCACACCACAGCGGGGACTTTTTCCACACAATTTCATTGGCACAAGCGGGGTACGCGTATTTCAAGGGGTGCACGGGAGTTTTCCACGTGATTTTGCTGGCGCGAGCGGGTTACGCGTATTCCGGGGGGTGCGCGGGGAGTTTTCCACGTGATTTCGCTGGCGCGAGCGGGTTATGCGTATACCGAGCGGTGCGCAGGGAGTTTTCCACGTGATTTCGCTGGCACGAGCGGGGTACGCATATTCTGAGGGGTGCGTGGGGAGTTTTCCACGCTATTTCGCTGGCGCGAGTGGGGTACACATATACTGAGGGGTGCACAGGGAGTTTTCCATGCGATTTCACTGGCACGAGCGGGGTACACGTATTCCGAGGGGTGCGCGGGGAGTTTTCCACGCGATTTCGCTGGCGTGAGCATGGTACGCGTATTGCGAGGCATGCGCAGGGAGTTTTGCATGCGATTTCGCTGGCGCATGAGGGCTGTGTGGTGTTTTTAGTGCATTTTCGTGGTTGGGGGGCTGTATGCTGGTCCACCGGCCTTTGCGCCATGTAGGAGATTTGTGCAATGTTTTTGGCGCACGGGGCGGGCTTGGGGGCGTAACTGGTGCTGCTGCAGGGTCGTTGCGCCACTCTGCACCACGGCTGGTTATGGATGTAAGTATCCATGAATACGCTGTGCATGAAAATGTGTTTTGGCGCACATGGCTGGCGCACACTGGCGCATGCTCCCTCTCTGTGCCGCGTGCACTACTTCTGCGCTAAATTCTATGAATTACCCCCTTAGTATAGAGATCTTCCAAAGCATCAGCATGATCATTGTCTGTAGTGTTTAACTTGACTGAATTCAGGCAAGACTGTTGGGGTTGGAGGATCTCTGAAAGTGGGTCTTAATTTCGATATAGTAGTTGACAACATAATGATCGGGCCAAATGCAAGGGAATATGTTCCCCTTATCATTCCTAGGTTTGTTGTTCATAACCTGGTATTTAAAATTGAGGAGTGATTCTTCCCGATTGATAGCCTTTTGGTCCATGGAGTTAACCCCCCAGTAATTAAAATCACCCAGGAATAAAGTGGAGCAGTTAGAACCGCTAAATTTGCTCAGCAGTTGTATGATTTCATCATAGAAGTCTGCCAAGGTTTGTGGGGGGCGATAGATCAAGACAAAGGTAATGCATGATTGGGGGGTAGGTATCATTTTGAGATGTAGTATTTCGCAACCCGGGGACGGGAAGAGCTGGAGTTCAGATTTGGCAATAATTGCCGCTCCTCCGCTTCTGCCCGTCTCCATGTTCTTGCGGAAGAAATAATAGCCTTTGGGAATGGCCATTTTAGTCATAGGGCCACTAGAATCAGTACCCCAGGTTTCCATAATGCAAATCAGTTCCAGCTCTATTTGGACGATAATGTTGTGGACATTCTGAGCATGACTGTTGAGCGATCTTGTGTTTAAAAGGGCAATCTTAAGCTTTGTGTTAGGTGTGACCTGAGAAGTGGAAGTTTTTTTTAGCAGAAACTAGGTTAGAGGACTCCCCTTGTTCAATAGCCGTGGTAACCGTATCCTGAGGTGGGCTGCTAGCTTGACAAGGACTCAGAAGAATGGAGGCAGTAACTTGTCCTAACATGTGATTTTCAATGCAGGGTATGTCTTAAGCGTTAGATTGACCCGAGAAATCAACTGTATCCAAGGTTGACGTTTCCTTGGGAGATAAGTGCTGAAGAGTCCGATCAGACGGTTCCAATTTTAGTTTGACATATTTTTGTATGAGTGTAAGCTTTTCCAGGCTTTAAGCGGTAAGAAAGAGAACCATTGCAGCAGATACGCCCATTCTTAGTGACGGTGGAGGAAATGAAGCGGTGTGCTAGAATCAGACAGAAGTTTCATTCAGAGAGGCTAACTCTCAGGGTGCAGTCTCAGAATGCTTTGGTCTGAGGGTCTGTGTACTTGGTTCCTGCTGGTTTCAAAGCCTCACTGCTATGTCTCACCTCTTAGCGAGATGCTGTGGGGACCTTGGCCATAGTTTTCATTTTTTGTTCTCTCAACATCCAAGGCCCGCTGACTGTCAGTCTTCCAACTCGTGTCACTGATGGTGGAGTATTTGTCCTCATCATTGGATATAGGTAATTCTGGAGACCAGTGGGCCTTTTGTGTAGGAAATAACCATCTATTTGGAGTTCAACCCCGTTCTTTATGAAAGTGAAACACATGGCGTAGATCCAGTGGACAAGTTTGGAAGAGTTTGCAGGTAGGTGGGCCTAAGACATTCGGGGCCACTCAATCCTACTTATGACACCAACTACCAGGATGCTGCTGAAGGGAAATAATGCAATGCTCACACAGAAACTTAAGTTTGAAAAGAACACGTTTATCAGGGATCCTTACAGGAAAGGCCCTACTAAAGAAAATATAGCTCGCCAACAGAATCTCTCTTCCTTGAAATTCAACCTTAGCTGTCTTTGGAATTAACAAAATCTTTGTCTCCAACAGGAGTCTCTAAGTTTCATTTTCCTTATTCCAGCAATCCCTCACTGGGATATATTCACTGTTCTCAGTCACTTAGCGTCTTGGGGGTTTGCGCGCCCCCACATTTCTTTCATAGCACTTAGGTCTATAGCTTCAGGACCCTCCCACCGCCTTGACTCCTGGAAGTCCTCTTTCATCTAGTTTTCTGGGCTCTACATGCTTCAGCATGCTAGGCCTGGATAGTGGTGGTGGTTAAGGCTGGGGGAGGTGAAAAATTAACCCCAGAGTTTCAACCACGAGGTTGTCAACTTGAGACTATCTACAGGCAGGGCTTGCTTCGTCTGAATTCCTTTTAGGGGTCTTGACTCTAGACAACAAAATCCCATCCTTACCTTCCTCTTCCAGAAGTATCAATGGTCGTGATCCTAAGGGGATGTCTCCAATGGACCCTGACTATCTGGTGCCCCCCCCCCTCTCTCTCTCTCTCTCTCTCTCTCTCTCTCTCTCTCTCTCTCTCTCTCTCTAGCTCTCTCTCTCTCTCTCTCTCTCTCTCTCTCTCTCTCAATGCTTTGTCACATGCTTGCACTTCTAGCCTCTCCAGACCCTCGGTATTGGGGTTATCAGCTCGTTCCTCCCTATGGTTTTGTCTTCACCTTCAGCAGCCTCCTCCTCTTCTCATCTCCGGATATTGTCACCAGCGACCTTTAGAATACCCTCCCTCTTTTTTTTCTCTTGGTGCTTCCTCTGACCTCTTGACTCTCCTCATCTTTTCCTGTGTAGCCACCTTCACCATCTCCTCGTTCACCCTGGTGGCCCTCTTCTCCACCTCTGTGTTCTCCTTCATCTCACCTCTTCCTCGCACCTCCTGATTCTCCTCTTCACGACTTCCTTGTTTACCTTCCGTTTCCACTCAATCCAACTTCTGGACAACTCTCTCTAGTCCCCTCTACGTTGCTCCAACAACTTCTGCTCTCATAGTCATCAGTCTCCCCTATTTCTCCTACCTCACCTCGAAACACCCATCACTGCCAGAAATAGGTGTCTTTTTTATAGAGGGCAAATTCATCCATCTGAGACTTCTATCCTTGTATAAGGAACCAACTTGTATCAAAATGATACTCCCACAGTGATTGGTCCTATCTTGTAACCTGGGAAGAATCACCCCCTATAGATAATTAGGCACCACAATGCATGGTGAGGAGGTATGAGCAGGTATTACGCGTTCCCTCCATCTAGGATGCTGCGCGTTCCACCTCCATGCCACATAGCAGACCACCCACGCAGACTCTGCCTTGTTCTTCTTCCTTCAGCGTTCTGTCTCCCACAGCTGCTGGAAGCACAGCAGGGGCCCACCCCACGGGAACAGCTGGTGTCTTGGGGAAGAGCCGACTGTAATCCAGAAGAAGTTGCCTTGTGAGGGTGCCTGCATTTTAATGCCTACGTTTTATATGAAGAACCCGCACCTCAGGAATATTTGGGCACCTCAACTTTCAAGCTTTTTCTGGGGAGCCTGGCACTATGTAGGGGTTTTGGTAATGGCAATGTAACCACTTTGAAAATGGTTTCCCCTAAACTTTGCCAGAGGTTGAGATACACCGCCTCTACTTGGAGCTACTCTAAAAGGGACATGGGCCTATTGTTGCTCCAGATGAAAAGCGCCTGCCCCCCTTTTGGCCATGATGGGTGTGCCAGGGGATGCTTCTCGCACTGGCCCCTGGGACTAGCATGGCATCACTGGGGATAGCAACTGACTCTTGTGGCCACCCCACCCCCTACCACAAGGGTCATGCAGGGGATTTGATTACATGGGGGGAGTGCTTTGGGTTTCCAACTCTTTTTTTCAAGCCAGACCCGAAGTCTAAAATTATATTCTTTTATATAGCGCTTCACGCTGGTTTCTCCCACTTCTAAACACTGTAAGGCTGCACAACATGATTATCATCACAATTTAGAGCAATGGTTTATTATGCTGCCAGCAGTCTAAAAAACCTATGAGCGCCTGTGAGAAAGGTGTTCTCTTCGTTGGGCACATGTTTATTCAGAACCCAACACGACATATGCCCCTTTGTGGCAGACGTTCACTTTAACCAAAAGAAATCAGCCCACGTCTAATCTGTACGAGTCCTACCCGACAGGTGGCGAACATACGCTGTCCTATGTATTTATTTGCGCCCTACAGCGAGTGCAACCTTTCATTATTACAATGCTAGGGTCCTGGCTTGTGTGGGGGCCACCTTCCAGGACCTCCGCTGTAATGCTCATCTTGTAGCAAGGGCCCTCGTTCGAGTGTCCTGTTGATTGTGTCCTGTGCAAGGAGCACATTATGTTAGTCCTGCAGAGATCGGACATTTCATTGGTGTATTAATGTTTCCTTTCCTGGTGGTGGTCTCCCACACTAATGGTAACCCTTCAGTATTGCAGTGGCTGTGCCCTGTCCTATGTGAGGCGCCTCTTTACAGTTGGACAGTGCAGATCACCTTTCAGGATTTCAGTGGTCGAGTCCTGTGGGAGGCGCACTTTGTTCAGTCCGGCGTTGAGGGTCCCCTATCCGTCGTATGGCCCTAGTGCCCTTGTCTGTGTGAGTGGGTAGGCTTAATCCGGCAGCGGGGGGCACCTTCTAGAATTGCATCGGCCTTCTGTCGGGTGGAGTACACTTCTTTTCGTTCTGGTGTGGGGGCCAGGTAGCATTGTCACAGTGCTGGTATCTCCCCGCAGCGGTGTCTTGTTATGAACTACGTCTGCTGTGGTAAATGATAGGTGCAACCCTTTCCGAGAAAGGAAAACTCCTGTAAAGTCAGATGCAGGCGTCTGATTTTCATTTAGGAAGTACGATATGTGTAATTGTACACATAAGTGCATCTTTTTCCTATGGCCTTAGCCCAACACAAAACTTCTCAAAATACGGTGTTGCTTGCATTACATGCTCTTCAACACACCCATGCGCGCTCGCGCGTGCACGCACTCTCTCTCGCTCTCTTTTCTGGTGATGGTTTCTTCGAGTTCAATTTCCACCGTTACATAAAAAGTTGGACGTGGATCAACATTGCGGAAGCGCTGAACCGCATGACCGCTTTCCATGTGCATCACAGGTTGCAAAAGGCTACATAACTATTTGCTAAATTCTTGTTCAGATTGCATGGAAACGGAAGGCCACAGAAAGCAATTAGAAAAGAATGCTTTGAAAAACACTTTGCTTGCACCATAAAGAGAGCTCACTCATTACATCAGCGTGTCAAATATTTGCGGTAGATTGCAGTCAAACCAGTCAGGTGAAAGAAACAGCACCACATTTGGAAAATTGGTGCCCCATAAGGCAGATTGTCAGTTGGTGTGCACCTGCCTTACCTGTGCCTTAAGCAGTCCCCGCAACAGAGGCGCCGGACACCAGCCTCAACAGTCACCTCAGTGAATTGGATTAGAAGAGGAGTCTTCTCACCTCGGCATGTCTAGCAGGATACTTAGTACTTGGCCCTCATTGCCCCCACTCTTGAGCTCTACTTTCTCGCCACACTCTACACGCTTGTTTGTTAGCAGTGAACATAAAGCAGCTTTTCGCAAACACAGGAAACCTGCTAATGGCTGAGGCCTAAATTCCTTCTAAGGAAACTAGACCAAAAGCACTCCTGATCGCCAATCCATATTGGGTCAGGGTTTTTCTCCTTTGTATATTCAGCGTTGGTTTCTCTATGGATCCTCACGATTGCCCCCAGCAGGAATCTAAATCAGGGGTGCACAACTGATTTTGAGAGAGGGCCGAAAGTACCTTACATGAGGGCTATAGTGGGCCGAAAAGTAAATGTGGGCGGGGAGGTAGGCGGGGCGTGGCAGGAGGCTTTTTAAACCCCCTATTTGTACTAAACACATGGAAAAAGAATGTTTTTGAGGGGTAACGATTTTTATTTGCATTTCAAACTTACATTTTGTACTACACATTTTCCATTGTTATAATTTATTTCTATTTAGTTATTGTATCTCGCCTGTTTAATTAACTTATATAACTTATATATATTTTATTGACCCTAGATTGGACATGCCGTTATTTTGGACTGCTACAGTTTGCTATTTGGGTTGCCCAAGAGGAGTATGGCCTTCGTTGAGTCAGGTTTCCTCAAAAAGCCAAAGATGAACATCTCCTAACTGTGCCTGTTTTAGCTTTATTATTGGGTTCACTCTTGGAGTGCAACACTATACCCCATGGCCCCCTCACCCCCAACCAAACATTATGCCCCATGTCCCTCACCCCCAACCAAACACTATGCCCCATGGCCCCCTTACACCCAACCAAACATTATGCCCCATGGCCCCCTCACCCCCAACCAAACACAATGCCCCATGGCCCCCTCACCCCCAACCAAACACTATGCCCCATGGCCCCCTCACCCCCAACCAAACACTATGCCCCATGTCCTTCACCCCCAACCAAACACAATGCCCCATGGCCCCCTCACACCCAACCAAACACTATGCCCCATGGCCCCCTCACACCCAACCAAACACTATGCCCCATGGCACCCTCACCCCCAACCAAACACTATGCCCCATGGCCTCCTCACCCCCAACCAAACCCCCCACCTCATGGCCCCCTCACCCTCAACCAAACCCCCCACCCCCCAAATCAGCACACACAAACCAGCACCAATACAGACCCGAACCCCTACCCCCCAACTCCAAACCCCCCACCCCCTAACTCAGCCCACACACTCTCAAGCATGCACCCATACAGACCCGAACCCCCACCCCCCCAAATCAGCACACTCTCAAACAAGCACCCACACAGACCCGAACCCCCACCCCCCAACTCAGCACACACACAAACATGCACCCATAAAGACCCGAAATCCCCACCCCCAACTCCAAACCCCCCACCCCCCAACTCAGCACACACACTCTCAAGCATGCACCCATACAGACCTGAACCCCCCACCCCCAACTCAGCACACACACAAACATGCACCCACACAGACCCGAACCCCCCACCCCCCCAAATCAGCACACTCTCAAACAAGCACCCATACAGACCCGAACCCCCACCCCCCAACTCAGCACACACACAAACATGCACCCATAAAGACCCGAACCCCCCCCAACTCCAAACCCCCCACCCCCCAACTCAGCACACGCACTCTCAAGCATGCACCCATACAGACCCAAACCCCCCACCCCTCCAAATCAGCACACTCTCAAACAAGCACCCATACAGACCCGAACCCCCACCCCCCAACTCAGCACACACACAAACATGCACCCATAAAGACCCGAAACCCCCACCCCCCAACTCCAAACCCCCCACCCCCCAACTCAGCACACACACTCTCAAGCATGCACCCATACAGACCTGAACCCCCACCCCCAACTCAGCACACACACAAACATGCACCCATACAGACCCGAGCCCCCCACCCCCCCAAATCAGCACACTCTCAAACAAGCACCCATACAGACCCGAACCCCCACCCCCCAATTCAGCACACACACAAACATGCACCCATAAAGACCCGAACCCCCCACCCCCCCAACTCCAAACCCCCCACCCCCAACTCAGCACACACACAAACATGCACCCATAAAGACCCAAACCCCCCACCCCCAACTCCAAACCCCAAACCCCCCAGCCCCCAACTCAGCACACACACACTCTCAAGCATGCACCCATAAAGACCTGAACCCCCCACCCCCGAACTCAGCACACACACAAACATGCACCCATACAGACCCGAACCCTCCCACCCCCCAAATCAGCACACTATCAAACAAGCACCCATACAGACCCGAACCCCCACCCCCAACTCAGCACACACACAAACATGCACCCATAAAGACCCGAACCACCCACCCCCCAACTCCAAACCCCCCACCCCCAACTCAGCACACACACACAAGCATGCACCCATACAGACCTGAACCCCCCACCCCCCAACTCAGCACACACACAAACATGCACCCATACAGAAACGAACCCCCCACCCCTCCAAATCAGCACACTCTCAAACAAGCACCCATACAGACCCGAACCCCCACCCCCCAACTCAGCACACACACTCTCAAGCATGCACCCATACAGACCCGAACCCCCACCCCCCAACTCAGCACACAAAAAACATTCAAATCAAAACATTCATACACATCCGACAAACCCCCACCCCCGCATCTCAACATACACACAAAATACATTAAAATCCAAACATTCATACACATCCGACACCCCCTCCACCCCCGCATCTCAACATACACACAAAATACATTCAAATCCAAACATTCATACACATCCGACACACCCCCCCACCCCTGCATCTCAACATACACACAAAATACATTCAAATCCAAACATTCATACACATCCAACACCCCCTCCACCCCCGCATCTCAACATACACACAAAATACATTCAAATCCAAACATTCATACACATCCGACACACCCCCCACCCCCGCATCTCAACATACACACAAAATACATTCAAATCCAAACATTCATACACATCCGACACACCCCCCACCCCCGCATCTCAACATACACACAAAATACATTCAAATCCAAACATTCATACACATCCGACACACCCCCCCGCCCCCGCATCTCAACATACACACAAAATACATTCAAATCCAAACATTCATACACATCCGACACACCCCCCACCCCCGCATCTCAACATACACACAAAATACATTCAAATCCAAACATTCATACACATCCGACACAGCCACCCACCCCCGCATCTCAACATACACACAAAATACATTCAAATCCAAACATTCATACACATCCGACACACATCCGACACACAACCCCCCACCCCGCATCTCAACATACACACAAAATACATTCAAATCCAAACATTCATACACATCCGACACCCCCCCACCCCGCATCTCAACATACACACAAAATACATTCAAATCCAAACATTCATACACATCCGACACACCCCCCCACCCCCGCATCTCAACATACACACAAAATACATTCAAATCCAAACATTCATACACATCCAACACCCCCCCCAACCCCGCATCTCAACATACACACAAAATACATTCAAATCCAAACATTCATACACATCCGACACACCCCCCCACCCCCGCATCTCAACATACACATAAAATACATTCAAATCCAAACATTCATACACATCCGACACCCCCCCCACCCTGCATCTCAACATACACACAAAATACATTCAAATCTAAACATTCATACACATCCGACACCCCCCCATCCCCATCGCAACATACACACACAAACATAAAGCAAAACAAACCCGACCAGTGTTGCCAGGTCGGAAGGAAAAAATAAGCTGAATGCCCTTCCAAAACAAGCCCAAAACAAGCTGACTCCCATCCAAATAAGCTGAAAAAACAAGCGTGCACCTAAAAAGTTATGGAAAGGTCTCAAAAGTAAGAAACATAACACAACAAGAAAAACATACATAGACAGAACACTACACAGTGTGTTAGAACAACAATATTTTATTGCATGGTGACTAGAAGTCCCAGATTACAAAACAATACGGCCCTGAAATACATTGTATTTGTATTTATTGTTTTATATAGTGCCTTAATCCAAGGCGCTATATAAAATTGTAACATGGCCAATTGGAAGCTGAAAAGAAACATGGCCTTCCTGAATACATCTCTCTGAGAAAATGTTGTATGTAGATTCGAATAATCCTCTAACCCAGTCTTGAGTCTTGCAAAAAAAGTTTCCAAAAAATAAATAAATAAATAAAGGATTTTAGTGGATAATGCGTCAGCACTAGGGTTATCACCAATATAATATTGCTATAGAGGGACGCTTGCTAAACTAAAACAATCCCCTTCTTTACATGTCAGTGTGTCTGTCTGCATGACAAAACTTTTAAAGTGCGCTTTCTTTTTGCATATGCTTAGGCATTTGGCATTGATGGGCCACCTGGTGGGCAAGTAACGATCCCATCAGTGCCAAACACCTATGCATATGCAAAATACAGGGCGCACCCGAGAGCAAGACAAAGCAGCAATTGCCATCAAGTGCTGCCAGCAGCCCAGTGCAGGACGCTCTGTGCGACGTGTAATGGGCTTAACAGCAATATAAACAAGCCCAATTACACGCGCACAGACGGTCCAACAAGCGGACAAAAACCGCGACAAGCGACCTCCAAATACTAAAAGCGACTTTGGGCAAAAACAAGCCCAAAGTCGCTTATAATAAGCGGACCTGGCAACACTGAACCCGACACACAAACACAAACAGACCACTTACCGGAGACATGCTGGAAGGCAGGCAGGTAAGCGGCAGGTAAGCTGGAATCGTATTACGGCTGGCGTGGTCCAAGGCTGAAATGCCTTCCAGCATCAAGCCTTATGGACCACGCCAGCCGCAGTGCTGGCACTCCATTGGTGCAGCACACACGCATTACGTGGCTCGTAGGAGCGACGTGGTGCGTGTGTGTGCTGAGCCAATGAGGGCCAGTGTTTTGTCCGGCCCGGAAGACAACAAAGACTTTCTTAATGGAGGGCGGCCACGGGCCGCCCTTCATTAGGAAAGTCTTTGTGCCTTGCGGGCCCGACAAAAGAGCATGGCGGGTCGCAATTGGCCCGCGGGCCGTATGTTGTGCACCCATGGTCTAAATCATATCACAGAACCTCTTTTATTCTTTTCATTTGTTTCATTACGTATTTGTCCTCTGGGCTCCCCGAGTCTCTGTTAGCATGCCAACATTCATGTGTGACCTCCTTGCTTGCATAAGGTACTCAGCCTATGGTGGAGCTAGGTATGCACTGCGGTTAAACAATGCCAGTTCAGCCGCCTTTGGAATTGTGGAAGTTTCGATACTGCTCAATCAGATGTCGCGTATTTCTAATGTGTAAGGGTGCCACGCTTATAAAATATCCTGGGATTTTTCAATCACACCCCTTTCTTTCTCTGTTATCCACAAACATTTACCTTCCTACTCGGAGTGTTCTTTAATAGGTGTAACGCTCACCTGGTTCCCACGGAGGCGCGGCGTCAAAGGCGCAGAACTCTGAAGATGGACAGAAAGGGCCCCTCTATTCTGGCTTCCCTGGCTCGTTGGATACCCTCCTGTGCGTGAACAGGGAGTATTACCAACTGTGGAACAATGCTCAAGCCTCCCACTCCCTTCCAACCCTCCACGATACCTCCTCCACGATTCCCCGTGAAGCCTCACCTTAGGGTTTGGAAGGATGAGCTCTCCATCCTGCTTCTGATGCAGGGGCGCGTTGAAACCCAGTTACTTCACTGGATTGAGGATTGATGGGAGTTCAGGTAAGCTTGACTGTTCAGGTAAGGCGCTGTAAAAGTTCTGTTCAAAAGTTCAAGCTTAATAATAATGTTCGTTGTCTAATTGCAGCAAGCGCTAATGCTTATGTCTTTTCCCCCTTAGGGGCCGGGGTTCGGAGTGCCGGAGATATGGCGCCGACCCGAAGTGAAACAGTTCTGGATGAGCGCTCAGGTAATGTCTTTGCATTCGCTCATTCAATGTCTTTGTCTTTTTTCCCCATAGGGGCCGGGGTCCGGAGATGCCAGGAAGCGGCAGGACCCGAAATGCAGTGGGAATAATCCAACAGGTAAGACTTAAAAGGAAACTGAGCTTTCCTTATTCCTTTTCTCCCTCTCACCTTTGTTCTTGTCTTTTTTCCTCTAGGCGCCGGGGCGTAGCTGAATCCGGAAGATCGCTGCTGAAGATGGAAGCGCCTTGCCAAGGTGAGTAAAATGCAGCGCTGCAGCGATCGAAACGAAATGCCTTTAAAATGATGTCTTCCTTTTCAGGGCCGTTGGAGAAATGACTCCGGGATGCAGATTTAGCAGGTAAGGGCTTTTCTTCTCCTATTCTCTTCCTTTCTCCCCTTGCAGGTGTCCCAGGGTGCTGGCAGGCGTGGCTGAAGTCAGGATGCAGGAGCTGACACGGTGAGCGTCCAGCTGCTAGGTGCAGAACAACGCGAAGCACGTGTGGCTGTTCGGGTGGGGTTTAAATAGCCTTGGAAGAAGTTCCTGGTATGTATCCTTCCACCAATCAGGTATGTATCCTTCCCCGACCAGACCCGGGTGGTGAAGTAGTCCTACAGGTAAAGTAGTCCCATTCAGGCCTCAAGAGGGCCTGGATGAAGCAGCAAGGTCTGCATCAGGTAAGTGTGCACCCAAGCACTTAAACACATATCCTCTTCTATGAGCCTGGTGCCTAAGGCACCAGGACTGGGGTCCGCTATGAGCCTGGCGCCTAAGGCGCCAGGACTGAGTCCAAAGGGCCCCGACTTGGGCCCGCTGAGACTTCCCTGGGGAAAATGATGTCTGCCTCTGGGGTTGCTGGGCCCGGGCTGGATCCTTAGAGGTAGGCATCATGACAATAGGTCACACTTTGCCCTCAGGCTAGTGTGAGGAATCAGAGGGTGTTAGGGAGAATTCTCTGTTTAGGCTTAATTTCCTAACCTAGTGAGTCCCCCAGCAGCTTTGCTGGATTTTTGGGGTTTATTTTTTTCTCCTGCCAAGAGTGAGATTCTTTTACCCTCATTCTTGGACATGATTTGAGTGTGTTTCTTTGAATCTAGATGTGTTTAATGGGCTATGGGGTCTTTTACCCCATAGGGCTTCATGTGTTTTTGTGATATGTGTTACACAGCACCCTCAGTGCAGTAACACAGGGGTGTCATAGTGACCCCCCAGTATAGACTCCATACCCTGGGACTGACTACTGTCTCCCAGGGCATGTAAAGTCACCATTGACTTTACTAGTCTTAAATTCTGAACAGAACCAGTACCAACCATCATATTGTGGACGTACTGGCTGGGGCAATTCAATTGCCCCGGGGTCTGTTAGTCGAGGGGGCACGTCTTCGTCCCCCCTGATCGAGTTTTGGCTGGTGGCAGTGGATACTACTTTTTATATTCAACCGCAAATATTTTCCTATGGGATTTCCCATTGTTTTAGGCTACTATCTTTATTTAATTAGTTACGGTAGCCTCGAACATGCCTCCGGTTTATTTAATTAATATTAATTCTCCGGTTGGTATTTTTTGCCAAAACTTGATTCTAAAATGGCGTTTGTGTTCTCTTCTGTGACTCAAACCCAAGTCGAGCCCTTTGTTCCACTTTTTGGCGGACTTCTCCACAGAAGCCCTCCAAAGTGGTGCCACTCTGTCTGGGGTACTTAGGAGAGGTGGAGGGGGATTTAGGCAACCTGGACTGAGTTGCCTAGGCAACTCAAGTCGCACTCTGTCCTGATTGGCCCAAGTGGCGAGCCGGCCGGCTCACCACTTAGCATGTTTGAGTGACAGCTAGGCTGAGTGAATGGGAGTTTTCTGCATAAAAGCAGGGCTTTGGGAACTGGAACTTCAGAAGTCGCCACAGGACCTAAGAATCCGACGAGGGAGAAGCTGAGCCGACCTGCCACCACACCACCACCGGTGGAGCCCTGCTGGACCGCCTCACCACTTTTCCCAACGACAGAGGAGATCTCCCGCCGGAGAGTCTTCTTCCTTTGACTGGTGGGGATAACCAGTTTCACCGTCTTTTCGCCTTCCCGACGTACCTTGTGGCTGCCTTGCCTGTGCCAAGCACCCCGGAAACCGGGATACCACGTTTTACCACGACCGCGAAACAAAGGTACCACCTTTAACCGGAAAACTCCGCGGCTGGTTTCTTCCCTGGTAGTGCAACGACCTTCATCTTTCCTTCAAGTCGAGATCTTCTCTTCCCCTGGACGCCGACGCAACTTGCACCCACTACCAGGAACAACTGCCACCGCTGGAGGATCCTTCCCACTTAAGGTACCGTGTCCCACCTGGCTTCCCTTGCTACCGACTGTACGGAGTAGATTTAGCCCCCGGCTTTAGAACCTGGGTTAGCCTGGGACACCCTGGCTAAACTTTCCTAAGCCTCTCTAAACTCTTTTTGAACCCTCTGCAAGACTTTCTAAGCCTAGTGTAACTGTGTGATCTTGGGCGCATTTGTGCTCTGCTCTCTTCTAGGAGTGGGCCCAGCCTTTGGACTTTGGCTCACCAGTGACTTTTGCTCTTCTGCCTTGCTAACAGTGTTCCTGAATCTTAGAGTGGTGTACCTTTCCATATTCTGTCTTTTTCCTTCCCTTTCTCACAAACTTATTGGAGTGCCATCTAGTTAAGCGCTCACCTCTGTATGAAAATAAGTGGTGTTTTTCAGTGACTTATCTGATAAAGAAAAAAGGGGTGTATATATTACAATAGTAACTGTGTTTCGAATATTTTACAATAAGAGTGCTGGAGTGTTTCAAACAGTGTGTTTTTAAATAAATAGTTATATACTTTGATACCAAAACTCTGGTCAGTGTTTGCTTGTATTATTGTGTCTGAGTGCCTATTGTGTATACTTTGCATACTGCCTAACTCTTCTTGAGAGAAGTCTGACTGCTCAGCCACAGCTACCAGGTTAATCTGGGTGGTACAGACTGCTACCAAGTGGGTTTACTGCCAACACCTCTAGTCTTAAATCTTTTGCAGTGGTCCCTATGGGAACTGCACAGGTTTCTGCCTAACAGAGGGCTTCTTCACTTATTTCCCCAAAATATCATCCCCCAGGGGGCTAGGGAAATGCCATCGCTCGTGGATCCTGACCTTGGGGTGGATATCCGAGGGAAGATCACCTGGGAGAGGAGACTTGGGAAGTGAGGAGGAGGTACCCTTTGGTGAGACACGGTATCCCCCATTTTCCTTTCATCAAGAATCAAATGTCCCCCACGCTTTCATGGGATATTTCAATCCCTTCCCTATTGTGTTAGAAACCATCTCCTAATGTATACCACGATGGTACTGACACGAGGAAGAGACCACCTAGGAACTTAGATTCTTCCTTTATTAATTCAGACATACCAAAACACCAATCTGGTACCGAGACAAGGGATAGACCACATAGAAATTTACATTAGACATGCACACACACCACTCTCGTACTAGGACGAAGTAGAAGGATGCCGAGTACCAAGACTGTTGTGAACTCTGCCTGCACCTGGAGCCAAAGGGTCCATATACATGGCCCTCTCAGGTGAGGCTAATGAGGAAGAGGAAGGAGAAGAAGAAGGAAAGGTGCTTGCAGACAGAGAAGCCGGAATAGAAGGCAGGGAGACGCGTGTCCGAGATGCCAGGGGGTTGCAGAGTTGCTGCAGTGGAAGCAGAGTGCATCTGGCATTGTCTGAATGTCCCCGGTGGCAGGGTTAGGCTGACAACCTCCTGGAGTCAAGCGGACTTCTGCTCCATTTTACCTGAGTTGGCGGATGCCCAGGACGAAGGGATTGCCGAGCCGGGAACAGTTGCAGCAGCCAAGGATCGACCAGAACGGAAAAAGACCCACAAAGGCAGCGTACCCAGTGAGTCAAGTCAGGCTGTGTGACGGGCCGCCTGGTGAAAGAAGGTTACAGCGTTGGCGAGTCAGCGGGCAACAGCAGAGGCAATATAATTGACAATATTGGAATTGTGAATCACTGATGTTTAACGGCTACGAGAATGTGATAAAAGGAACGGTTTGAGAAAACCGAAATGTCACAGAATTGAGAACGCTGCGTAGAGGGCCATCAAAATGTATTTTAATTTTGTGGCTTCCGTATAGGAAAAAAAAGTGGTTTTTACACCAAAAACAGGGGTTTGGGGGTGGACCCACCCCAAAAAAATAAAAATAAAATAAAAAAAACATTCAACCTTTTTTTTTCTGGTCCTTTTGACTCGAAACTATTGCATTCGAATCAATTGCAGTCGCCATTTTACCTACAACCTGGTAAAACACGTGTTGAAAAGAACTGTCAGAATCTAAGTCCAATACCACTGTTGTGTTGAAGCAGTGAGGGTGCAACTATGGAGATGATGCCAATCAGGTGTGTCGGTTGCATGACCTGTAATGGGTGGACCGTGTGGACTGACAACTGCGCCTAGAGCGAGCACACACCACCAAAGAGAAGCCACTTGAGTCATCTATATGTTTATGGTTGAATATCCAGAGAAGCTTGCATATTATGAACTACCAGAGTTGAACTATGTGACATTGATGAAAGAGCCAAAAGTCAGAAAGCTGGGAAGAATCCTGAGTAATTGTGCTGTTGTGAAAACAGAGAAAGACTTGAACGCTTGCAGAAGGGAACCCCTTTACGAATGGAAGTGAACTATTGAATAGGGAGAGCCCCTTTCCGACCACCAGCTGGAAGAAGCTCACATCCTGTAATGGGTGGACCGTGTGGACTGACAACTGCGCCTAGAGCGAGCACACACCACCAAAGAGAAGCCACTTGAGTCATCTATATGTTTATGGTTGAATATCCAGAGAAGCTTGCATATTATGAACTACCAGAGTTGAACTATGTGACATTGATGAAAGAGCCAAAAGTCAGAAAGCTGGGAAGAATCCTGAGTAATTGTGCTGTTGTGAAAACAGAGAAAGACTTGAACGCTTGCAGAAGGGAACCCCTTTACGAATGGAAGTGAACTATTGAATAGGGAGAGCCCCTTTCCGACCACCAGCTGGAAGAAGCTCACATCCTTTGTTTGAACGCTTTTTGAGTTGATGCTGACATCACTACACAGTTTGAACAAATAGATGTGAGGGCAAGCATAGGTTTTTACACAGACTGACATTTACTTTGGACCTCCTGACACAGACTATCATTAGCTTTAGTTTGGTAAGGAAATCCCACCTTAGCATAGGGCTAGGTAAGCATTACCCCCACATCTTTGTGGTTTTTAATAAACATTTATAGCCCAAACCTTACTCTGTTGTCTGTGTCTACTTCCTCATGCCTTCACACAAGGCAATCCCAGAAGTTTTATTCTGGATTTTGACCTGTGGTATAAATTAAATGTAGGCCCATATAAATAGGCCAACACATCTTTTATAATTGCCAGAGTGCATCTCAACCCCCTCATACATCCACATATTAAATAGTATACTCATTTTCCTTGTCTCTAAATCTATCTTGTAACAATTTCCAGTTAATCCCACACACACTAGCATTAACCCATCTTTTCCACATCATCGGCTCCATGGCCCACTTAACGGAACTGACCTATGCTATGACAAAGCATTCTTCCTGCCGCTTCATATCTGTCTGTCTGTCTGTCTCTCTCTCTCTCGCTCTCTATTTCTCTGATTTGTCTTTGTCACCTATCCCCTGTTTCCCATCCTCTTATCTTGACTCTTTCCACAGACTAGGGTCTGGATTGCCCGGGCAGAGGGCACAATATGCCAACTCTTGAATAAGCATAGGCACTCAGAGACTACTATGGTGCTGATTTGGCATAGTACTAATATCTATTAAAGTAGCATGACACAACATTGGGGATGCATTTTCACTTGGGAGTCTTCAGTGATGTACTGTGCCTCATGCAATGTTTGCTATGTGCTTATTAGCTGGAGTTGGGGCACGGGAACATCTCCCTCTGGTCTTTGAGTGCGCTATAGAGGGAGAGGAGCCCACCTCCGTTTCTCTATCAGGCATGTGATGTCTTCACTTATCCTTTTGTATCCTCCCCTGTCATGTCTCCTGCATAATGCCAGATCTCCCTGCCCTCTCCCTTTTTTCTCTCAGCAAATCTGTTCCCACACAAATGCTTTGACCCTTCCAGCTGCCTATTTTGCAACAATTGCTCTCTTCTTAGGCCCATTCACCTTTTTTCTCCTCAACTCAACTTTGAGGCTAGCCAAATAGCAGGTTTACATGGCCCTCAATTGTTCCTTATAATAATGTCTTCCTTAGTTCTCCATGTTAAAAAATACCTCACTCCCCGAAAATAAAAGGATAAAACGATGGCTGAGCCTCCTACGTGTAAAATCAGAAATTAGATACATGGCACGGCATTGATATCGTTGATACAGGAAGTAGACTTGAACGTTAAGAAAGTGGTAGGCAGATAGGCTTTTCTCAAAAATAAAATGGACAAAAATGATGCAACAATATGAAATTACACTCTGAAGCGAATTAATACATTCAGGCTTTTGAACTAGGAAATAAAGGGAAATATTGTTAATTCTGATGTGACTGGTTGTAAAACGTAATGTTTATATATTCATATCCTATCAAAGATATTTTCTACGGGGCTATTAGCCTTAAAGGAACTTTTATGAAGTGTCTAAATTACACATGACGAACTTTCTAAGATAAGTGCAATCAAATACCATCAAAGATATGGTGGCTTGACATAAACATGGAAAAACACTTCTATCTGAAATGTGAGCGTATAATACGCCGTTTCAGCTAATATGCGACAGATGCCATATCATCATCCAGTAGTCATCCTCGGAAGTCCAGTTCAGCGCTACAGGGCAAAGCATGGTGGGTAACGAAGGGCTGGGTATGGAAAAGAACATTTTCTGGAGCACAAAGAATGCACCAGTTACTATCTCCGAACTGGGGGTGAAGGTACAGGGATGTCTACTTGGTGGTGCTGTGAAATGAGTCTCTAGTTAGCTGAAATCATGGATTATATGCTCACATTTCAGATAGAAGGGATTTTTCAGCCTTTCTTAGGCCCTCATTTACATTGATGGAGTTTGCTAAACATACTACAAAGGCACCACTCATACCGATGTTAGGCCTTGTTGCATTGGTGTGCTCTGTTGAGGTTGAAGCATGCACCTAGGTGTCTCAACTTTAAAACGTTTTTTGTTTTGGGTTGTTAAAGCCATCTTAAAAACAGCACTGCTCTAAAAAAACAAGACCGTTTTTAGAGCCAAAAGCATACCTTTGTGTTGTTTTCTGCATACTTAATGCCTTTATTGCATAGTGACTGTGTAGTGAAGATGCACTTACAGGGATTGTTCCTGGGTTGTGTTCTCATATGTGCTACTTGTTAGCTGATATTCTCACATTTGAGTAAGTAGGGTGTTTCATGTCTTTTTAAATCCATCATAACATTGGTGCCTCCCCGAATGCTCCAATCACAAGGATGTCGGACTATATTGATGTGGCACTATACTTAAGAGATGATTCCTTCTAAGGTTAAAATGTGTACTTGATGGTCTACATCTTTGAGAGCTGTTTTATGTTGGAAAAGCCAAGTTTAAAATAGTGCTGCCCTATTACACAAAGACAACTTTCTGAAGGAAAAATAAAATTGACAAAAATATGAATGTGCTTCTCAACCATGGCTCTATTTCAAATGCACATTAGACAGTTCTGATAGGACAACTCTTAAAGAAGCCCACAGTTGACTTGTTGACCTAATTAGCTACCAACCCATTACAAATCTCCAGTTCATTGGGAAACTCATTGAAAAACGTGTCCCTCCTACACACTGCTAAAATCAAACAAATCAGACAGCTCTGTGACTACCATTCCTGCTTTTGCCACTAATGCTGCACCAAGTCCGACAGTACCCGAGTGCTGCACACCGCATTCCAATGCATGTGTAGGGGTGACTTATGCTCCCTAATCCTTTTGGACCTCTCGCCTGCATTTGACACCTTCGACCATCAGACACTTCTCAATCTTCTCGATACGAGGATAGGCTTCTCTGGTACCGTCCTAAAATAGTTTGTTTCCTATCTGTACAGCAGACACAAAGCCATAGGGGTGCCATTCAGATCTCAGCGACTCCTGGAATACCTTCACATCTTCATGTTACTGTTATACATCGAATGTACTCATGTAAATGCAAAACCATGGATTTCTTACAACATGATTTTTTTCAGTGCTAAAGGGTGCTTTTGTGTTTTATCTAAAGTGAAAAAAACACACCAGTCATTTACTCCACTAATCCTTGTTCACATTTTTGTTTTTCAGGTCTATGTATTAATTTTAAAATGTTTAATAAAACGCTAGATGTGTCCAACACAATTCAGAAGACGAGCTATAGTGGTAACAAGAAAGGGTACCATACTTGCTTTGTCTGCCTAAGTGTTTTTCTTAAATATAATAATTTATTTTAGTTTGTAAAAAAGAGGCACTCTATCAAACACATAGCCCAAATAATTTTTCCTCTTATATAATGTATAAGGTTAAGGGGCAAACTACTAACTGTGAACTTGCATAGGTTTTTAAGTAGGTCTACCAAACACAAACAGATTTTCTTAGAGGGGGCACTTTTAATTTCGTTCTGTGTTTCTCAGGTAATTCAAATTCAAGGAAAACACATATTTTACCAGTATTGATATGGGTGGGCGAGGGGGGGTAAGAGGGAGGGAGGGTTAGGCATGCCCAAAAAGCTTTCTCTTATATATTAATTCTGCCAGATCCGCACTCTGTGCTTTGTATTTACTTTGACATTGACAATATTTTACACATTAGAAATGACTTATTACAACAGAGTTAACGTATGTAACACTTTAGTTTTCTTTTAAATATGGTTTATATTACATTTATATTATTCATTTTACTAGCTCCAGGTCATGGTTTTAACTGAATGTTTATCAGTTTTGGAATGTTATCATGTGATAAGTTTAATTTGTTTCAGTTTGTTTAGTTTTTGTATTGAATTCTTTTATGGACATTATATTGTTTTGAAATAAAGATTAATTTGATTTCAGAGAGATTTGGAATGTGGAAATGTAAATTGTTATTAAATTCATGTAATATTAGCTTTTATCCAAATGCCTTGAATGCTATTAATGTCGTGTAGTGTATGAAATATATAGGTATAGCTCAACCTATGTTCCATCTAATATAATATCAAATTGTGTACTACTAAATGTGAAGCCTTCCAGGATGATATTTAGGTTTACCAAACTCTGATACATTTGACTGATGCAAATGCAAATGTTGTATTTGTAATTTTTAATTTTGTATTGTGTATACATTTTAAACAGAAAACTTTTACACAAAATATATTTCGTATACAAATTAAAAAAAAAAAAGATCTATCAACATAAATATAACACACAAGAGGTTTCTAAGCGTGGACCCGGGGATCGAACCTGTGTTGCTTCGTGTCGTCTTGCTTCCAAGGTGAGCATGTTGCCGCTGAGCTATCCTCCCGGGAAAAATATGAAATATATAGGTATAGATCAACCTATGTTTCATCTAATATAATATCAAATTGTGTACTACTAAATGTAAAGCCTTCCAGGATGATATTTAGGATTAGCAAACTCTGATACGTTTGACTGATGCAAATGCAAATGTCCTATTTGTATTAATATTAGCATACTCTATATGTTAAGTTATGTTACTGGAATTTGTACCACACACTGCTTCCATTTTCATGGCCTGCAGGTGCTTACGTGGATATGAAGTGAAAAAAGGGGGAAGGGGGCTAGGGAGCAAAGGGAAAAGAGTTGTTGTGCTTAAGTGTTGGTGAGTGCAGAACCAGGGGTAACTGGCGGTCCTGTGGGTGTGTTTTCTAAGTGGATAGTGATTGGTAAACTGGGTGCATTTTGTTTTCAGATGGGAGATCGGCATGGTATGTGAAGGGTCTGCGTATTTTGTCCAGTGCTCATGTTTGCAATTTTATTATAGAGGTGTATAGTTGTGACTGTTTTGGTGTGGGATCAGGGTTTTGTTTAGCCATTTGTGTTGGGAAGTTTGGTGAGTATATAGTGAGGGAGGTTGGATGAAACCCAAGGTTGTTAGTGTGTTATGTTCTTTGTGTGTTGTCTTTTGTGACAGAGAACTTTTTGAGAGAGGGTTCAAGATTTTAACTTTCGTCTGGTTTCCGGGCATATTTCTTTAAAAAAATGGTTGATTAGTTTAGTTTTAATGAGCTGTGCCTAACAGATGTGCTGTTCCAAATTTGTTTTGGGTAAGTTCTGTTTGAGTATTCCTACAGATGTTTTCCTACTTATTAGCTTGTTCCCTGTGTTCTACCGAGTGAGACTTTCTTGTTGGGTGAGTATCGGGTTTTCCAATGGCAGTGATGATGAATAGGTTATGCCTGTATGGCATGTTGTCCCAAGATGATTAGAGTTAATGAAGTTTGCGTTTTTTTTCTTTCATTGTTGAGTGTTTGTTCCTTTTGCTTATTCCGGTAGGACCATTGTTGGGTGGGTGCCAGGTTGTCTTATGGGTTGCTTTACGGCTGTGTGCTTTTTTATTTTCTTTCTCACTTGGTTTTGAGTTTTATTTTATATTACTGTCTTTGGGGTATACTAATCCAAAGCGTGTGAGTGTCTGCCATTTGTGTTTTCCTGCAGATCATGTGTAGTTCATAGGTCATCTGGTGGTGGTGCGATGAGAAGGGCTGCACCAGCAATCTGCCAATAATTTTTTAATACCTTGGGCAAAATCGAAGATTCAGTTTGATGTTTTCAGCCCAGAAAATGCCAACAAACCTCCAAAAAACAGTGGACAGAAAGTGAAAGACTTTCTTAGATTGCACTCTGTTTTAAGTATGATTTTTAGCTGTTCGACCTCCAAAGTATTTGTTAACTTGCTGATGGTTTGCTGGTCAACCTTGATTTTTTCTCATGCATTCGTCTATCCAATTCTAGTGAGACTGGAACCGTTAAAGATATTGGGCCAGATTCATGGAAGTGTTTTATAATGGCACAATCCTATAGGAAAACATTCCATGAATCAGGCCCATAATTGGCTGCTCTGTCTTATGTTTTGACAGAATTGAAAAATAGGAGTGTAGACGATGCATCCTGGTTCTTCAAAAATAACAGTCAGGAGGATGCATCTAGTGAAAGAACATATTTTACTCCCATAATGTGTTTGCTGCTCTAAAACGGATTACGTTAGATTTTCCAATTCTAGAATTTTACAACGCTGCATTTAAATGATGGGTGGTTTGTAGAATATAACTCAATAGTTTATGAGGGAATCCTAAGCAAATTCATAAAACTATTTAATGCCCAACACATCACTTGATAGCTTTTATTTAAAATGGTGTGTCAATTATGACATGTTCATATATTTGTTTTGAGTTGATATGCATGAAGAGCTTTTCCGCTAGTAGGCATCCCAGAGCTTCTCGTGTGGCTTTGTCTTATCCGGTATCTAGCTCAGTGCACTGTTTTGAAATAATTTCCAATTTTTAGGAGGCTTTGGTCGCACAGTCTTCATCACAAATGGTTCGAATTTTATTTTTTATAGCACGAAAGAGGACTGCACACTACCACTAATCTTTTAAGATGCATAGATGAGTTAATGACAATGACCATGTGCACTGTCACCAGGGTACTTAAATGATGCCTGGCTTGTTTGAGAGTATTTTACATTGAGAATTGTAATAACCAAGTTATGAGTTAAATACAGCTGCAGTTATAAAAGTAAACTCAACCTCCTTATATTGTACTTGTAGTCCTAAAATATACTTGTAGTAGAGCCTCCATCATCTTTGAGCCCAATCAATCGTTGTAATTCTAAACATGCACTAAACGTTTTAATTTTTGTTTGGACAAGTATTTCAACACCTTGCAGCTCGACTCTATTCTATTTGGGCTCTAAACATATTAACAGTGTGTTCCTACTGTATGCATACACAAAACCCATTGAAGAGAATGTATATTTTAATTGTGGCAAGGTACCTTATACATAGCAAAGATACCATCTTGCCATTTTGTAAAGTTCTCAAATGAAATTATTTAAAGTCACTTGTACTACTATCTTTTAGCCTGGCTTTAACTGTGTTTTTGCTTTATTATGCATACTTTAAAAAAAGGTAACATTTTTCCTTTTTATATTTTGCACTGTTTGCTATGCTACATTGTCGTTCCTTACTTGTACACTCTATAGCATCTTACTTCATTTTAAAACGAAGTGGTTATTTAAATGTTTCAAATAAATAAATAAGCAACATGAAATTGTCAGCTGTTCCTAACAACTGCAGTATTATCGACATGCTCCATTAAATATATTTATCACCTATATAAAAACGAGGTTTCGATGAGCCATACTATCTCCTCAAAAGCTTTAAAGTTGATCTCATTGACTGTGCTTCTCGAAGTGTAGCAGCTGAGTTATTGTGCTTGTAAAGTTATATTTGGCTACTTTATATATTAATATCTTTCCAAAAGTATATCTGTACTTGTTTTTATGTTTGTATGTTCTTTGTGATGTAATGTATGATTGTTAGTCTGTGGGGTTCATTAGGCTTGCATTTACGTATGTGCAGTCTAAGTTAATTGATTTCTGTGTGTTTATGTGGTGGAGTATGTTGTAGGGTCGCACTACTGACTGATCCCATGACCCCTGACCCAGGAACCTCTATCTTTGAAGGGTCTTTCCCTCCTGAGGAGGGTCTTAAACTGGGCTCATAGTAGCACTGAGCTCGGCACAACACCACTAGAGGGCACTCTTTCCAGCTGCCTGGGGCTGACTGCAGAGGTCAGGGGCCCTACAAGAACCACCCAGGGTCATGCAACCGACTGATCCTTTGAGCCGACTTATAAAGCTGACAAGCTTTTTTGATAAACTCACTCTGGTGTGTCCTACAACAGGTTGTCCATTTAAGAGTGGAAGGTATGTTAGATTTTCCCCACTCCTTTAGGGTTGCCATTTTGTAGCCTGATGCTCCCTAGTTAGTCCTCCACCAAGCTCCTTACCAGCATCCTGTGATTTAGAAGCTACTGCATTCACTGTCAAACGAGGACTGGCTTCCTGTTTCTTGTTTATTTTGGTTCCTGCTGAAGTACTTCCGGGTTACTTTAGAAATGTAAGTGGTTTCCTTGGGGAATCCACTCACCCGGGCATGCAGAGCAAAGGGTTGTCAAAGCTAAGGATACATGCAATTATCTTTTTCCTTCTTTCCTGTTAGCCCTTGTTTGCCACTGGAGGTCACTAACGTTACACATACAACATTCAAATCCAACTCCACCATAGCACTCCAATAAAATCACAAATTGCATTCACCAGTATCCTGCTTAACTGCCACTCTGCAAATATCCACACACATGAAATCAATGAATTCATTGGCACACACTTGCCAGACATACTCTTCCTTACTGAAACATGGCTCAAACCCCACCACATACCCATCATCCCTGACAGGCATCCACCACACTATATCATTCACCACAAAGACCACCCACACAAACACAGTGGTGGCATTGTCATCACATATGAATATTCCCTCACACTTAGCAATCCCACACACCTGCCATACACATCCTTTTAATCACTCTCTCTTACCTGCTCCCCTCCAATACCACCCCCAAACACACAATCACAACTTCCAAACTGACTGGACTTCACAACTAACAACCACAGCTCCCCATGCACCAATATCTACCCTGGTAACATGAACCCTGGTGGGTCCCATCCATAGAGCACCCCGATAGTAAAGAATCTCCTCACCCCTATGATCTCACGCAACTCATCACCTATGCCTCACCCGCAGCTGGCAACTCCCTGAACCTTTTGATTTCAAGCAAAAATCATATTGGTGTAAAAAACAAATCTGGGTGTTGTGGTCAGACCACTTGCAAACCTCTTCACACTCACTCTACCACATAGGATCCCCCACATGTCACACTCCCCTCAACCCAATACAGATAAATCAAACTGAGAGGCAGATGAATACATCATCCATAGCTTTTGCCCCTCCTCCAGCCCAATGTCATAAAGGTGAGAAAGGCTACTCACTAAGACAATGGTACAGCCCGTATACCAGGCAGTTACAGCTAGAAATAGACATGATCTAAGCTGAAGATGGCAACGGTAATCAAACTAATATTGTGACAATATATGTGCATGCATTAGAAATTAAGCAAAAGTGCACTCAACATGAAGCAAACGCACACTAGGTAATATATGCACTTATACATGAAGAATATTAACATAGCATCCATAAGACATGCAGAATACTAACATAAGCAATTTATAAGCTGAATGCAACATGAACAACATGTGAATATAGCTCACTAACATAGAAACATGAGAGTAATGAGCAACCATCTTTTCCAAAAAGGAGGCCACAGCACGCTTTCATGTAGACAAAGGCATCAAGGCTTCGAGAGAACACAAAACGCTGAAACCACAGAAATACAGATCCTTGCAGATCCCAGGTAGAAGCCAGTAACCACAGCCAAGGTTACTGTGAATTAGGGGAGGGCCACAATGTTGCAGAGAAGGCACGAGATAGCAATTCCCAGTGTGTAGACATATACTCCCAGATTAATTCAAGTTTAGAAGAGCACAACGGACCATTTTTAGCCAGGTGCGCGCAATTATAAGCCAAGAGAAATCCATGCAGGAGAACTCAATAGTGTCCCCAGTGGTAAAATAAACCATAATACTGACATTAATATTAGCTGAAATCCCAATAAATGCAGAGTGACATAACATCACACGTGACTCATAATTAAAGAACACTGTCTATTCATTACCAACGAACACAGAAAGAATACCTGCCTTTCTCCTTACAATTACACTCAGACATGAGATGCCACACAAGGCTAAATACAAAGAGATAACCCTGACTCATGGCCTAGAAATGAGAGATGGTATCTTCTTTAATTGAAAGGAAAGCAATCCATGTACCTCTCTCCCCTACAACTGTCTGGCTCATGTCTTGGTGATCTGTCAGTTGTCCAAGGCCCTATAGAATGTATATGTAATTACCATCACTCACCAATCCCCATCCCCTATAGGGTTTTGGTAACAGAAATTACCGTATGATGTCAATTATGACAACTGTTGAATATATAAACCATTATTTTTTATGTAAGGAGTGAGAGTTCCAAGAAATAAATGCTTGTATGTAGTCGCTGTTTTATTTTGATGATAATAAAGCTGGGTTTTGCCTTGCACTTTGCCTGTTTTCATTATTTAGGGCCTCATTACGAGGTGGGCGGTAAGGGGTTAATGGTGCCAGTAAAGGCGCCAGAGCCGTTAACCCCGTACCACCCTATTACGATGTCCCCTTGCGGGCCCCGCTCTGGACGTCTGGTTTTACCAGACGTCCTTAGCGGGTCCTGCGAGGGGACCAGGGAGCTAACAACGGGCCCGTTATTGACCGGCCTGTTGTTAGCTCCCTCCCCATTCCCATTGAGCCCTATGGGGGCTCGAATGGGAATGGGGATGGTCCGGGTTCCCTGAATGGGGAAATACCGGGCCCTCCAAAGTCGGAATGGCCCGGCATTTCGCCATTCAGGGACCACAGACCCGGACCCGCGTTTGGAGGCAGCCATGCCCTCATTAATGGCATGGCTACCTCCAAACTCGTAATGAGGCCCTTAGTCTGGCTTGACGGATTCCAGAACCTCTGTGTAATTTGGGACTCTCGGTAGGGCCAGCGCTGAAGAACAATTCCCATAAATAAATAAATCATTTTTTTCATTGCAAGGCATACATTAGTTTTCAAAATTGATTAGCAGAGTTTGCTAATTAACATTTTCTTTATTAGCAAATAAATAAATGTGATTAGCAATTTTGTAGAAATATTTTCAGTGTCACCAGAAGTTATTTGTACCCAAATAATAAAATGAACAACAATATATGTAATAAAAAGGCTCAGATAATCACATACATTGTAAAAGCAGATGTTTGAGGGTCTCAATTTCATCATCACTACATAAATGACTTAATCAACTAGATGTCTGAACACCTGCTCTTGCACCCACAATTTCAAATGTTGGATATGAATTTAAATGTCATTTCATAAAGCTTTATGACCAACAATGATTTGGGGATTTTAAAAGATATCATGGTAAGGATCCCAAACTTTGTTCTTTAACAGATTGTTGGTGTATAATTCTAAGGCCAGCAATTTAATTTCTCGTTCTTATCCAAACAGCCAAATCATGTACATTTTAGAAAGGGTTCACTAGGGATTATGATGCATGTTCCCCAACACAATGAAATATAGTTGACACGGAAATTTAGATACACTAACCTAAACTTTACTAAAAACATGGATATAATGCTATGTATTTCAGTAGCAATACTGTAATGATGAATTATGCAACAGCGTACATTTTTAGGAATGGAGTTTCAGGACGGTCTTTTAAAAAATGTACGCATACTGGTATTTGCCAAACAGAATATAGTTAGGTTAGCATAATAAAATATCATCCTGATTACTTCAGGTTTGCAATTATTTGAAAAAGAAATCACTTTTCTTTGCTAGCACTCCCACACAAGCCTTTGGCACTTTCATTAAGAGTGGAGGAGATTATCACTGCTTCACTCTCTCTCTATTAGCCCTTCTGTACTTGCATTGAACAGAGAAAAGAGGGTGAAGAGAGTCAGGAGGGCAAGAGAGAATGCAGGTTGAACTGTACTGTCATTGAACAGGGAAATTAAAATCACCAGCTGTGCTGCACAAGTGTCAATTCGATTAGAATTACATAGAAAATTGCTATGCGACAATGCTAATTATTTGCCCTGCACTGTGTGCATTATTGTTTTTTTGTAAGTATAAAAAATGTCCTTTTGTAAATCATGTTGTAAAAATAAAAAGTAAAGATATGTGGTGATGTGTGGATCTATCCATGCCAGAAGTGTAGGTTACATTAAGTAGAAGGCAGCATTACACTGGTGCATCCTTCCACTAGATGGCTACATGTTATTCTCATTGGTTTTCCTACCCTTTTCCTCCACAAGGGTCATATCCTAATTCAGTTAGTCACAATGCACACTGTACAGTTTGTAAAATATAACTGTTTTAATTTGCCTTTTCATGGCTTCTTTTACTTTTCTGCAATACTGACATTTTTACTTGCAATTGATTAGGTGGCAATATAATTTTAAGAGTTTGGTCAATGGCCAAACTCCTATCACAGTTAGTCTTATCCTCTTGCATAGCTGCATAAAACATCACGCTAATGATGTTTGCCCTTCCTTCAAATGTTTTACCAGAGGAGCTTCATTTCAGAACACTTACTCATCAGGAGGAAAATGGCAGCATATGATTGTTGGCAATGGCAACAGGGACTTTAACTGCACAGCATTTCTCTATAGGGCTTGTTGTGCTTCACTCACAGATACTACATGGCAACAAGTAATGGTAGCATATACCATGCACATAGAGGCTGCTGCACTCCCATTTTGCTCCTGTTACAACCCTATTTTTATTGGTTAAATCCTGGTGAAGAATTCCTTAAAAACTCCGACCAATCTTCATATTCGGTCTATGTTTACTTGTTTTGTGAAATATGTCCTTGTGGTCCTCATTATGAGTTTGGTAGTTTTATTTGCCACATGCATTATTTCTGAAAATCTACATCTACACACATTTTCCCATCTATGTTTCCCATTTCCATCATCATTTTAAGAATGGAAATGGATTGTGCACAGTAGCGGATCATACCTCTACTGTACACCTTTTTTTTAATGCACAAAAGGTGAAACCTGACCCTTTTGTGTGCCACACTGCAAATGTAGTTAAAGGGTTGGCATCAGAGATGTCTACTCTCTCATCCTTGTTTGTAGTGCCCATACAATAACATTTATTTTAATTATTAGGCAGTATTCTTAACAAGAGTGTTGTGCCATTACACTGTAGAATGAGGAAACGACGGACAAAACAAAGAGTACCCAATATGTAAGTATCAGATTAAATAACATTGCAAATCAAGATTACCATGTTGAATGGGCAGCAATCTAAATGGTCTATCCTGGAAACCCCAGGCATGGGGTCATCAGGATAGAGGGTGGGCACTTGCATCTGCAAGTGTGAGGGGCTCGTGGTGTGAACTAGACAGGACAGGATCTGGACACTCTCTATGCAAGAGCTATGAATCAAGCCGGTCGTGACTGAGGGGAGGGGCTGCTCCGGCACTTAGCCAGAGGCAGACGCCGATGGCTGGAACTAAATGGGCATGTGTAGACAATTATGACGGAAGACTGTCCAAATTCTGGTACCTGCTGTGACTGATATATATTGGAATTTAAACCTTAGCAGTTCTGCTGCTGCACCAACATTATGCCTCACAATGCAACTGTTCACAAACAGACAGTGGCTGCTCTGTGGTAGGGAAAGAACGGGGGCTCATGGCCTGCATTTTAAAGGTACAACTCTGTCTGTTGATGCGATAAATTGCCATGCAAGAGTCTCGCATTGCTATGAAATGGGCATTCAGCATTATTCGTGGCATCCTAGGGGCGTGTGTTTATAGGGAATTGCAGAGCTTTGGTCAAGAGTCACAGAGGTAAAACATGGGCGCAGCTGCGTTGAGGATGCCTTCCTTTCTGCTTTCCTTTCCTGCACTGTAAGAAATGCAGACTATCATAGTGAGAAAATGTGCAGAATGAATCTATCTATCTATCTATCTATCTATCTATCTATCTATCTATCTATCTATCTATCTATCTATCTATCTATCTATCTATCTATCCATCTATCTATTTATCTCTCTCTACATCCATCTATCAATCTTTCCTTCTCTCTGTCTATCTATCTTTCTATCTAACTGCCTCTATATATTGATCCCTATCCATCTAGCTCCCTATATTTACTGAAAAAACCCAACAAAACCCTTGTTATTCAGCGGATGTGGGAAGCCATGACCGGCTTAACCCGGCACGCTACCACTGATGTCCCCCATAATGCCATTTTGTATGTCATTGTGAATCCTTCTTTTATAATATGTATGTGCTCATGGGCTTTGCAATGGGAACGTGCCGAGTTAAGCTGGTTATGACTTTAGACATCTGCTGAATGTCTAGGGATTTGTTGCGCTAAATCTGCACAATTTAATGGCACCTGAGCTTCAGTGAATTTTAAGGGTTTTGTTATACCATCATTTTTTGCAGCCACTAGCTATGGCCTTCGGCCGTGTCCACTGCACATGTTCCCCCAATATGTTTCTTTTGGACCTACTAGGTGACCATGGCCTTCGACGGTGGCCAGTGTACATGTCAATTGGGCCCAGTAACCAGGGCCTTCAGCCAGTCTTTGGCCTTGCCCACGGTATATTTGAAAACACTACTGGACCACTAGCCATGGCCTTCAAAGCCATGGCCACTGGCCACGGCCTTTGGCCTTGTCCACCCTACATGTTCCCCCAATATGTTACTTTTGGACTCACTAACCAGGGCCTTAGGCCTTGCCCAGTGAGCACGGCCTTTGGCCATGCCCACTGTATATTTTAACACACTACCGGGACACTAGCCATGGCCTTCGGTGTTGGGCAGTGGACACGGTCACTTCCCAAAAGTGGGACCACAGCCAACTATGCATGTCTTTCAGGCCCACTGTATATTTTAAAACAATACCGCTCCATGTCAACTGTACACGTTGAAAACGAGAAAAATGTGTGTCCCCTACGTCGCTGACAGAGGGGAAATAACTAACATGAAGTACAAAGGGGATCATGTCAAGCGGAACTCCATGTTAAATTAAATAATATTCAAAAGGCTTCAAATGAATGTTGGGCAGGCTAAATCAGATCAAGAAAATAGAAAAAACATGTGTAGATATAACACATTTTATTAATAACAAGTACATAGAAATATATCAAATCGACAAAGCTAACCCATGATGCATATTCAGTTTCCATAGTTAAGAGCAAGCACAGATAAGAAAAAGTGCTAGTGCATCTCGTGTGTAAGTTCAATGTATAAGTAACACACAAAAACAGAATTGGGAGGACTGAACTTCAACCATGTAAAGGGGATCATGGCCAGTGATCATGGCCTTCCACTGTGCTCACTGTGTATTTTGAAACACTACAGCCTACATGGCCAGTGGCCACGGCCTTTGGCCTTGTCCACTGTACATGATGCCCCAATATGTTTCTTTGGACCCACTAGGTGGCCATGAGATGAGCAAGGCCTGAGTGGTCACTGGCCAGGGCGATATTACACCCCTTGACATGTTGCCCCAATACCCCACACCTCACAGTAGCTGTAAAATTCCACTTTTTAAAATTAATCTAATTTTTTTTAACTCTCTTTTTATATTTTTAAACTTTATTTCCATAACCGTGGTTATATTAACAATGGACTACAAATAACCCTGAATATTTCAAAAATATTTGCGGTTAGTATACGTGTGATGCAGTTGCAATTACCTGGAATATGAAAAAATAACCTTGACTATGTGAAAATGCCCGATCTATGAACTTGGTCACCAGCCCTCGCCCCCAACTCCCCAATTTCACAAGGTGTCCTCATTCCCCCTCCCCACCTCTAGCATGATGCCATTCAATTTTTTTTTCTCTTTTTGTCCTCCGAATGACATTTTTTCTACTTTTTGTTCTTGGATAACCCAAAATAATACCCTGAATATTCGTGAATATTTCTTGCATCAAGCAAAAAAAATGACATTTTTAATTTCTGAAAAGCCTCTCATGGGAGATATAGCTATAATTTTGGGGAAAGGGGGCCACCGTTCACCATCAAATATTTAATAAAATACTGAATGCAATATACCCAGACCCTACCCCACACCACCCGGAAATCAACACTTCGTGCCCAAGTTGTTACGTACCTGGTCCAATTCCATCCAGCGGTTTTTGCTGTGCGTCTAGCAAAGATTTGACATTTTCATCAATGCGAAAATGAATGGGGATGAGGCTGAAACTGGTTTTTTGTTTTATTAATAACTTATTTAATTTGTAATGGATCCTTCCCAAAATGTCCAGTCTGGGTGGGCCAAGGGAGTGCAGCTGTAAGTATAATTAGGTTTCCAAAATGTCAGCCAAATTCGTCATATGAGTCAAATGCTATTTGCAATTCATTTTTTCGGAAAACACAATACTCAACGTAACTATAGTGCAGCGACCGCTGCTCTATCTATCTATCTATCTATCTATCTATCTATCTATCTATCTATCTATCTATCTATCTATCTATCTATCTATCCTCTATCTATCTATCTATCTATCTATCTATCTATCTATCTATCTATCTATCTATCTATCTATCTATCTATCTATCTATCTATCATTCTATCTATCTATCTATCTATCTATCTATCTATCTATCTATCTATCTATCTATCTGTCTATCTATCATTCTATCGCGATCTATCTGTCTATCTCTCTCTCCCTATCTATCTCTAGCTCTAGCTATCTGTCTCCTTATCTCTATATATCTATTTTCACTCACTCTCCTTACACTCTCCCGCTTTCCATATACACTCTCTCCCCTGTCCATCTTCCCTCTTTGTCCTCCACCTCTCTCTCTCACTAGCACCTGTACAGTCTCATCCTCTAGTTATTTATTTATTTATTTATTGCATGTATTATACACCCAAACCCGGGGGTGTCACGGCGTAGTTACAGAAAGCTTGATAAATAGGATTAACATTATATTTGACAAAATTAGATCACAGTACAGTTAGTATACACTACTATATACACGAGCACCTATGCATGCAGACTCTTCACATCTTCCACTGCTCTTACCTTTCTTTCCATCCCCCACTTTCTCTCTCCTCTTTCCTCTCACACCCTCGCTCTGGCCATCCTGCTGTCAGGCTCCCTCGCTCACACTTCCTCTCCCTCATCCTTACTACCATCCTCCGCCACCCCCT
Organism: Ambystoma mexicanum; assembly: GCF_040938575.1. Lineage (NCBI taxonomy): Eukaryota > Metazoa > Chordata > Amphibia > Caudata > Ambystomatidae > Ambystoma > Ambystoma mexicanum. The sequence goes on from NC_090927.1 coordinate 1,105,169,426, forward strand.
TCCCATTCCCTCGCCTCTGCATCCTCTTCCACATCTTTGCTCTCTCCCTTTAGCCTATGAATACCAACCGAAATATACACAAACAAATGCCAACATTGTTGGCTTTGCCAGTGCTTGTTTTAAGTGGTAACCATGATTTTGTTTAAGCTTCTTTAGCTCTTTTGAGAAAAAAAACCTTCAAAGGTAAATTCCATCGGCAGCCATTTTTGTGCTCGGTAGTCTGGAAGCACTGCAAATGCATTTTCTAGCTCTGACTTCTGAAAGGGTTCTTTTTTGTTGATTGTGTTTGCTCTTATATTTACCTGCCATGCTAATGGCTCTGTCTGCGAACCACTGACATTTCTGCGCGCCCATTCCCTCTGTTCTACCGTGGGCTTCCATACTGTAGCCTGAATGAGGTGGTCATTGGAGGAAATGTCATGTATACTTTTCTGGATGATGCATTGCCATTCTAAACATTGCATTCATCTATAATTCACAGTACCATTATAGCAACATAATACCTTGGTTCTGGTGCTCCCGCTAAGAATATGACCTAATCATGAACTAAAGATGTATTTCTTATTACTGTGCTCCAATGCTTGGCACAAACTTTCGTAAAGCCATCAAAATTGGCCGTTACCATATCTTTGGGTAAGCGGCCTGAAAGAATCAGGTTATGAGGCAGGAACGTCGTTTAGGGGTCGTCACGGGTCTCCCTTGCGACCCCTGAGGTCTCACTTGCTACCCTTGTGGTGTCACTTGCTACCCCTAAAATAAATGTTTAAAAAACAACTTTTCTCTTTATTTTTTTAATTTTTACAAATCGAAGGTCCTGTGCTGTGGCCAGTGCCATGTGGCTCTTTGTTTCTGGAGTGGCTGGCTTTCTTGTTCAGGCTTCTTAAAAAAAACAGGGGGTTCGACAAGTGTAACACTTTGAGCAGTGAATCTAAATAAGAAAGAATAGGAATAACAAATAATTTGTCTTTCTGGAATTCTAGACAATAATTGCTAGACTCATGAAAGGTTTATTTCAGGCACATTTCAGGGGGCGAGCCACTGATTTAGTATCTTCTTAAACACCTCAAATTCACAATGCAGACAAGAAGTATTTAGAATAGAATAAGCATCCATATCCGACTATGTATTTTGATTTTCTCAAGTTGCAGTTATAGCATGTTTAATTCAGTTGCTGCAATGTTTCTGGTGGTAATCTACCACTGATATTACCCCACTGCCGAATTCTTAGATGCAAGCTGAAGTGAAGGATTTACCGCCAACAAAAAGCTCTGCTTCACCGCCAAACATCTGCAGGTTTACCACGGCAGTATTACTAGCCACTGCGAATCTGTAAAAATCCCATTGAGGACCAACAGACTTCAAAAATGGTTGTTGACACGGTTTTAGCACCACTCGTAATCTTGTAGCAAATCCACTGGCCCAAGTGGCAGTATTGGTCAATGATTTTGGTAGTAATTCTGCAAAAGGAAAACCATAGAGTTACCATCAAGCTTGTGAGGAGGCCCCAAGAATGGTAGAATTTAATTTTGCTGAGCACAAGAATAAAATAAGCTTAAGTACAAACATTTAGACTGGTATGAAAATATTATTTTTTATAAGTATCGACATATATTGTAACATTACATTTTAGATATGGGAAGCGTTACATCTTAACCAGGTAAATATTTCTGTAAACAAATACTGATTGGTAATTGTGCATTGTAAGTTTAATGTAGATCAGGGTTTTATAATCTGCAGTATTTCATCGTAGAATTGTAACTATTTGGTTGCTTTGTTTACATTCTGCTCCTTGTAAAAAGGCCCAATGGCAATTCCCTTAATATAAAGGGAAAAGCACAGGACTGGATGGCCCACTAACACCCGACTGTGGGCCTGATCATGAGTTGGGCGGTAACGCTGGCGCTTTTAGCGCCGGCGCTAATAGCCCTACCGCCAAACCCCCCGGGCCCAATGGGGAAAATTTGCACTATTACTGCCGGCGGATTTCTCGCCGGTGGTAATCGTGCCAAAAATCAGCAATTTTGCCACGGATTTCCCCCCAGCTTAGGGCTGGGGGGAAATCCGCCAAAGCCATGATCTGGCGGACCCTTAAATGTGACGGTAATAGCACTACAGCCATTTTTAAGGGTTACCGCCAGACTCGTGATGAGACCCTGTGTGTTACTTAAGCAATGATGCCACAAAATGCATTAACTCCATTTGTTTTAATGGTTCATTATGTACCCAGCCATAGTGCTTATTTAGGTAAACTACCTGGAACAATGGTCTCAAAACATGCTTAAACCCATCCATACTCTTACATTTGTCTGTAAATCTATCTGCGCTCAAAGTGCAGTTAAAGGCCCAGGACCCGACAGAATGCCAGCGGGCATTTTGAAACAAGATCCTAATTTTTGGTCTGTCATTCTGTTTTTATATATTTAATGCTATCTTGCATTAATGTGCATTACCAACACGTTTCTGAGGTCATGGAAGGATGCACTACTGATTCATGAAAAGGGCAATAACGGCTAGCAAAATTGAATCAACCAATATCTCTTAATTGACAGTTTATTTAAAATCTTAGCAGGCCCTCTTTTAAAAACGAATCTGAGTGGGATAACATAGCAAATCGGCTTTAAATCTATTCCTAACACTACAATAATGGACCTGAATACTTGCCACAAAGGTTTACTCGCTACAGACCAAACAGAAGCCTCAGATATGGCTCAGCACTTCTATTCATAATTCCAGTGACCGGATCAACTCACACTGGGGGAACCTCCTTCTCCGTACAAGGACCCACAATTTGGAATACTGGCCCTGTAAACATCCGCCGCGTAGAGGATCACTCGTCTTCAGGAAAGCACTCAAATAATAATAATAATGTATTTCTTATACAGTGCTACACACCCATAGGTCTCAGAGCGCTCAAATAACAGAAGACATTATTATCCCACAAAGTGGTACTCATTTTATCGACCTCGGAAGGATGAAAGGCTGAGTTGACCCTGCTGGGATTCAAACCTGCCACACCAGGCTGCACACAGATATCAGGGGCGAGCGCTTAGCACGCTGTGCTATCTGACCGGCCTTCCCCCTCCCCCTTGCATACCTGATCAGACCTACTTTTCCTAGAATGTCTAACAACCCCCTCATTTGCCTTAATCCGCCCAAAACCCAGCACCCCCACCCACTCCCACAACCTACATAACCCTTCAATAAGCTTTCTTATTTAATCAATTTACATCTGGCCTCTGTGACAAGAGCCAGCAAATGTCATTGAATGGAATCAGGCTCTCCTAACGTAAGCTATTCCAGCCCACCTGCTACTTCAATTTCAATGACTCTAGGCCCTAGTAACCTAAACTGTTCTAGCAGCCCATAGAGCCCAGTTGCTTCTGAATTTATGAATTTAGACTCTCTTAACCTAAGACTCTCTAGCCCATCCGAAGGCCCCACCGGCTACTGAAGACTTTCACGACTTTCACTGGCAAATCCCAACCAGTAGGAGATCAGCCTCTCGCTCAGGCTCCCCTAGCATGCTTAGTGGAAAGGATCAGGCATTCAAGCCCTCCAGGTGGGAAACAGGCATTCAGGGGACTTGGGTGGGTGGGTCAAGGAGGGGTGTAGTGAGCAGTTGATCTTTAGAGGATTGGGTGGGCTGGAGACTGGGAATGGCCCAGATGTCCAATTTGGTATTTTTCTATAGTTGATTACACATTTGAATCCATTATACTACATTTACTGTGCAGTAATGACATGGTACAGACAAGAGGGCTTAATCTCGTGATATCTCTTTATGATCTGACAATTGAGCATGTCATTTGCATGTTGTATGCATGTTAGCCATTTATGCATGCGTTCTGCATGTAAGGTATAGCAGAAACCTCAACTGTGGACAATTAGGGATTGATAGACTATTTACAATACCCTTGCTCCGCCCACCTCCCCTTGTGCTGCAACCCATAGAATACAGCATGAAAAGTTCGGTCCAGCTGTCACATAGCCACTGACATAGCAGTCTTTCCTTATGCCTTTGCAATATACTCTGCATGATTTAAAATGCTTCAACCTAGTCATCTCTGCTTAACATGGAATGCCATTTACTGTTAGCTATTATTTCTCCTTTTATTCACATGTTTGCAGAGACTGCGGTCTTCCGAAGGGCGTTCAGCCACTGCAGCACTTCAAATCCATTCTAATGGCAGTAGGTGCTATACAAATATCAAATAACATAACATACTTGGCAATTACTTATACATCAATTAGGATCTGGTATGCGTTGCATTCATGGACCTGTCCACAGCTTCCACCTCTGAACAGAGTGACACTGTGGCGGGTCCTGTGTTTCCAGGGTATGCCAGAACAACGACTCAGGGATTTGAGGGAACTTCACAGTGGCAATAGGCAAAAGGGCCATGGTTAGGGTATGGGGATCTGGGGTTTGTACATCCTGGTTTGACATTAATAGGGTCATTTGGCAGGGGGTGCTTCTCAGCCCATCTCCTGTTCACTCCATACACAAATATGCTTGAAAATGCAGACTCGAGGGTCAGGTGTATGTCCCTTACTCAGAACTCCAGGTTCACTTCAAACCCTGATCGAAAGATATGTGTGGTTTCTGCCTTCCTTTGATGTAAATGTTAACGCTGCCAAATCGGTGGTCGTTAGCTTCACTTCGAAAACCAAACTAAGAAGGGGTTTCATTTATACTACGGGAGCGGGTGTAAGGATACCAGAGAGAAATCATTTTACATTCCCAGGTGTGACCTTGGCCAAAAATCTCAGGGGTCTTGAACAGTTGAACACAACAGATAGGAAATTATTGCAAAGTGGAGGTGCGTAATAAATTTGGTTTAACCTTTAGAAAGCCCCAACCATTATGGCTATTTATACTGCCCGTGATACAGCCATGGGGCTTTATGCTGCAGAGGGTTGGGGGGGGTTTAAGACTCCTACAAACTGCATGTTTCACAAAACCAATTCTGCCATAGGCTATTGAGACTGCCAACATGTGCCCCCAGATTCAAACTACACCTTGAATTTGATATGTGCCCGATATCGGGGACATGGAATAGTGCCACACTTCAAATCTGGCTGACTACACAATCAAATTGAAAAGCAGTTTTATCTTAAACCATTCTAGACTAGGATATGTTCCTCCCAATGTGAAGAAGTACCCTGGTGAAACTATGTTATGAAATGTTTATCAGTTGCCCAAGCCTTTTATGTGTGGCGCTCTATTATTTTGCTCAGAGAGACCGATATAAGCCAGATAACTGCTAAGACTAGTGCAGAAGTGTGGAAAAACTTGAAGAATGTTCTGGCCTCTAAACTAAAATGTAAGGAGTGCATATACTATCGAGCAGTACCCAGAGATGGTGGTGGGATGTGTGAAGGAATGGTAGCAAAGAGATGTCTTAGCACCGCTTGTCCCACCTGAGAATTAGACCTAACATGTGTATCTAGGCAATAGTGTTGTGTAAAAGTGTGTACAGAACTCCACGTTACAGCTTTAGAGGAAGGTCAGATCTCTCTTGGCAAGAGTGTAGTACTATGTGATGCAGTTTACGATCCATTTTGAAATAGCCGATTTAGAGACATGGTCCCTTCTCTACCAGCTGCCACGGAAACGAAAAACTGGTTTGCTTTGTCTTTTCCAGATAATGGATATGCAGCCATACCTAAGTTTTTGGAGTGCACATGTAAGAAGGTTGGACAGTGACAAGGCTTTGTTTTAATGTATTGCTGGTAAATTCCTGGCTTTGTTGCAGGGAGAAGCAAGATCTCCTGTAGAATGGCTGTTGTTCTTTCTGTCCCGAGATGGTGGGTTTGTGCTTACACTGTGCTCTTCACTTCCCAAATATAAGTAGATTGCATGTCCAATATTTGTTACTGAAATCAATTAATGTTCGGGAATGCTATCCCACCTTTGCATTCTTCACGTCTTGTAATTCCAGTAGGTGTTATTCGTGTAGTTGTTGTATGGGAAAATCTCTTCGCTGTAGATCAAAAACTTTGGATGATATGCAATGACACATTTATGTTTATTCCACTTTTCACTGTCAGTGTTGATTCATGTTTATGCATAGTATATTTTTTGTATTGGTTGTTTTAACCTTTTGTTTTTATATTTATTTTTGTCCTTCCCTTGTTTTATCTTTCTACTAGCAAAATGTACACGTACACTGCACGGGCTCTTTAGGCAGACATGATAACACGCTCATCAATTGTTGAAAATTAATGATATTGTAGGTCGCAGTTCCCAAGTCGCTGATCGCTTGATGTGCTTTGGACTCTGAAGTAAACTGCACTGAGAATGGGCATGTGTGGCTGGCTGACATACCCTAGAGCAGACGTGGACAGGATGCGAATGTTGGCATGCTGCAGCATACTGGGATCTTCTGTGCGCTCCCCACACCTGTTGCCCTACCCTGGCTTGGTGCAATGCATTGCGGTGCAAATACCTCTGAAATGGTGCATCCTATGCCCTTGAAATGTGGTTTTCAAGAGTTTTGTTTTTCGCGTCAAGACGCTTAAAATGCGCTTTGTCCGGTCCTTCTACAAGGACATTGATGTTTTGCCGATTTTAGGCAACCATCTCATGTGTGAAGGGGATGAAATCCCAGGTAAGGGGTGGGGTGCCCAAACGTCACGTAGCTAGTAATGTCTGGATATTCCTAACTGGTTACTGTGCAACATTTGGTGTAGTTTGGGGGAACAGTGTGGAATAGTATAGTGAACACACTAACCGATTTTCTGTTTTATATATAGATTGCGGAAGTTTGTTATTAATATGTTGGCTGAAGTGCACAGCCATGTTTTTATTGAATAACATTGGGTAAGCTATGTACTTTGATGAGTTTTCAATATACAATGTAAATAGTGCTTTATAGATATATACATACATTGTAAAATCCTACGAAACTCTGCAAATCCTTCAAGGTTTGAGGTCATGGCAGTGCCATACGTGGTGAAAATGTGTCTGATGTACTTGATGCCCAGCAAGCAAAAGGGGAACCTACCCTCACTTTTCCCACATGTTATTCAGCAACCTAATTACCCTCCTTTTGTGTTCTTCTAGGGGCAGACCAGCACCTCGAGGAGGTTCACATCACCCACGGTTTTCTCCTTGAGACCATGGAACTTTGCTGGTGTACTGTAAGAACCTTGAGGCATCCTGATGAACTCATAGAAGCCTAAAAGGTAGATGAAAACTTTCTTCTCATGGTCCCACAGATGCATAGGGATATTGCGGTAGCAGCTCCTAAAGTCCTGGTCTGTAAACCACTTACTCCCCATCTGGCAATCCAATTGCATTGTGCAACTGGGACATGGTGTATTGGTCCAGATTAGCGCGGGTGTTCAGTTGATGGTAGTTGATTCACATCCGGATAACCCTGTTTATCTGGGTGATGATGATGGGAGAAGCAAAAGGACTCCTGGGTACCTCGTTATCCCTGCCTGCGGAAGGTCGTCCAGGCCGTTGCATGCACCTTTCACATCTCCTGGGGCCAGACGTCATGATCGGTCGTTGAAGACTGATCATGAAGTCTGATCTCCCTGAAGAACCTCTCATCACTCACATGGATATGATGTACCACTACATGGGGTTTGCCGATATGCCAGAGATTGTGGATAAAATATCAGTGTGCTGAGTGAGCTGCTCCGCCAGTCACTCCTTATCCTTTTCCGAAAGCGTATCTCTCCAAAGTTGTGAGTCTTCCGATCCAACTGTACCCCATATGGGCGGGTGGCAATACTCGCTGGGACTATAGAATTGGTCAGGTGGAATTGTGTGACAATTTCACATCCTGGTAAGTGGATGTTCCGACTGGTCACATTTATGCCCGGCACCTTGATGGTCCACAAATCCATGCCGTCCATTGTCCCCAGAGTTTGTTGTACCTGTAAACTCTCTGAGAGCTTTTTACGATCTGGTGACTCCATCAGCAGACATCTTGGACTTTACTCCCCATTTAGTTGCACTCGGCCAGCAACCATCATGTGTAAGCCTCAATAGTGATATGCCTAAACCGGGTCGTGCAAACCTCTATAATTGGTCCATCAGGTAGTGCTCTATACTTGATCTCTCTCTTTAGGTATACTTGCTGGCACATGAGGTATATGGACAATGTGTTGGCATGTCACAGTCTAACCATCTCCCGGGCATATGCTGCCAATGCATTGCACATTGAATAGTTGGTTAATATCACCACCAATGTTACATGTTCTTTTCTCCCACTGCTGCAGATCAGTACCAGGGTGTTGATGGCTGAGCTGACTCTGGCTAAATCACATGGAAATGGCAGTCTGACCTAGATGAGCACATATAGTTGCAGGGGTCATCTCACACACAGAGGGGTTTACTGTACAATTGGTCATACACAATGGTCACCTTCAAGCTGCTATCCAATAGCTCTTGAGCCAGCCATCCAGTGATGGTATTTGGCACAGTGGCTGGTTGTCCTATGAGCCCTTCAGGTATTCACCAGGATCTTCAGGTGCTGAGCTTGCTGGTAGTGGGACGTCACCTGGGGAGGACCAGCAAATCTGGTTGGATACTGGTTACCAGAACACTTGCTCGCCGGTGGTATCACTGCAGCCTTGGGCCCATCTGGTGGTGCACACCTGATGTCTATTATCTCTTCTCATTTAGAGCATGGCACTGGTGAGAATCCAGGTGATTCACTTAAGGTCCTTGCTGGTGTTTGCCACCATTGTGCATGCAGTGACCTGTGTCATCTGTTCTGTTCACGCACAACACCTATTGCAGAACTGTGTCGTCTCTGCTGAGTTTCTGTGTTTCTGCTGAGCTGCAGTCCACTGAGCAGCCCTTTCAGCCATTCAGCCCTTCAACCCCTCAGCCCAAAAAGCACCCCTCCACGGAAGAGGAACTTTTCTTTGTGTGGCTGTACGTGAACTCCACATCAAAGACAACAAGTACAGGACTGTACAAATCTCATTCAAAAGTGGGGAAGAGCAGTCTGTGCAGTGCGTGCACGCCTGCTCGTTTGCCGTGGTCCACAATACCTTTAAAGGTAAAAATATTTCCTTTGTTTCCTGCCATACCGTGTTTCCCAAGTGGAAGGCTGCATTTATCATCATAAACTTAATGGTAGTGCTCAGCGGACCCGCCGGTCTCCATTCACTGCAACATAAGCATACTTGCGAGTGACTTTGATGTGTAGCGGGAGTAGGGGTATTGTTTGCAGCTCCCTGTCAGCAGCGTCCACATCAGTTGTTTACATCCTGGACACTATATTGGAGGTCACAAATCATTGTCAGCAGGGAGTTTATTTCGTGTGACATTCTTTCTCCCTGTAAGCGGACTCTAAAGCACCATAATTTGAAACTCGGCACATGTGGGACCAGTGCCTTGTAAATGGTATTGATATTGTGAACTATTAAAGGTGCATTCTGGGAATTGTGTGCCTTATTTTTTTTATTTTTTTCTGCGGTAACTGCGGGCCTAGGACCTTTGAACTGCATTGATCATCGTAAGAACCAAGCACTATAGGGGGTCTAGTATCTCTCGTATTCACTAAGTATCCCCAGTCAATTATTCTTGCGACGTGCACACTTTCTACCTTCAGTGACTGCCAGTAATAGTAGTCAACTAATCCATTGTGGCCATTGTGTGGTGAAATACACTGAAGCACTTGGGATTGTTACTTCTTCCTCTTTTACCCTCCGTCCCTCGGTGCTTTAAAGCACAAGGCAGGAATAAACATTATAATCTCTGCAAAACAAAACCTTATGGAAAAACATCCAAAGTTCAAGCTGCATCGACGTGCTGTGAATCGCCAGCTTGTGGGGAAAAGGTGGAGATGAGCAAAGGGCCCAAGAAATCCACTACATTACCCGGCAGATCGCCTATTCAAATAACTGACTTTTTTAAACCTGAAAAGGAGGGTCAAGATGATAGATTCCAGAAAATGACTGCCCAAGTACATGCGAAGGCTGGTACAGGTAATCTGAGTGTAGCGTCTGTTCCCTCATTTGCTGCTATAGATGATAACTCCTTGTTGGAGTTGTGTTATCACCTGTGCGGATCCAATCGGGTTGCTGCGGCACAGGGCGACATCTTGAGCCACCAGGGGGGCGAAGCTAACAATGGTAGTATGGTGAGGGAACATAATGATCAACAAGCCTCCACAAGGCTATCAAGTACCCCCTCCCTCCTTCCCCCATCCAATGTACCCGACACAGAACCTATTATCATCCGAGAAGAAGTTGGGGAAAATAATACCCTTAACCATGAAGGGTCTGTGAGCGAAATTAACGAATTTGATAATAACACCAATACACCTATGATTAACATATCCACCCCATCGCTTAATATTTACTCCCAGCCACATATACACAGTGAATATTTAAGTGTCCTCATGAAAAATAGTAAGTTGATGGACCATAATGTGGAATATGATGAAGATGCTCAGGATGAAATTGAGAAGAAGAAGTCTGATAACTCAGTGGTGATAGTGGAATCCAGAGCTGAGCAAACCTGCTCTGAGGATATTGCCTGCTATCAATAACCCCGGGATAAAGCCCAGGAAAAATGCCCAGCCACAGGGTAATACTAAAGTAGCCGAAATTAATAAAGAAGATGCAATTGTTCCCTGTCATCCCCTCAATTCCACTACGACATCTTGCAAAGAATTGAAAGGGAATAAGAGGCGTGCCCGAAAACAGGCTAATCGGAAAAGGAAGAGACAAGAAATGAAATCTGGTATGTTAGCAAGTTGGCTCTTACAAAATAACAAAGCTAATAGTAAAAAAGAAGAGTCTTTGGACGAAGAAAGTTCTGTCTCTGAAAGTGATCTGGAGGGTTCTTCGATTAGATCGGTTAGGACATATACCAATGATAAGAGGAAAAACACAGGGCAAAGAGTGAGAGGTAGCGTGGAGAATAAATATGCTCCGCTGGTAGAGCACGAGGTGTTAGCGGTTGACCTACGAATTGTGAAGATAAGTGAAAAAGCTGATAAAAGAACAAAAAAACCTATTAACAGAGTTTGTTTGTTAGCATTATTTGCCAAAATTACGGAACTGAGAATTTTTAAATCATGTGACTTTGAGTTTATCGAACCAATAAGGAGGCAGTTTGGTGCAATATCAAGGGTACATTGTGTATTTCCAGCTACAGCCAAAGTTATTAGAGCTCACATAGAATCACTTGATTTTCTGGGCTTTGATTTGGACATCGAGATTATAGATGAAGAACAGCAAAATGAATGTTTGCATTGTAAAGTTGATAAACCTGAAGAACAGAAAAATGTTGCACATAAAGTTGAATCTGAAATTCAAGTGGGGGTACGATGGTTACAACAATTGGTTGATATAATGAAAAAATCTTGCCAATGAGGCTGTTCGATTGTGTCTTGGAATACTAGGGGGCACAGCCATTTTATTAACCCTGGGCTTCCCTAGATAGAATTTTATATAACCACATTTTTCTACTTCAGGAGACTTGGTTGGTTAATGACATTTTAGTAGACACATGTGTTATTTCAAAACCATGCAAATAAAGGCCATTTGGTGGCCTAATAATAGGAGTCAGCCTTGATTTCGATTCAGAAAGAATCATGCCTTCTAGTACAAATGATAATGTACTGGCGGTAGTAATAAGTACGAAACAGAAAACTCATTGGCCTCATTACGAGGTATGCCGGTAAGGCAAAAACGATGCCGGTGTGGTAATACCGGCATCGTTTACCGTCCTGTTGCATTCCGACCCGCAAATCCGGTATTAGCGGCACACTAAACAACGGTCCGCTAATAGCGGCATAGACGCGTACATGCGCCCCTTCAGGGAGCAAATACCGGCATGCCGGTAATAGGGGTAATTCCAACCCACGCATACATGCAAATACCGGCATCGCAAAGCCGGTAATCACGGCCTGCATGATGCCGGCCATACAGGCATCTCAGACCACCCGCAAACAGCAAGCAGGATACAAGGCAGCTGCCACAGGTGCACACAATCCCCAGAGGTGGAGTCAATGGAGGCTGTGCCAGTATAAACTGAGCACACCCACACACCACAAGCTCCCACCCCCCACAGGTGTAGGCAATGTAGAGTGGCCCAGTACAAAAGGAGCACACCTACACACCACACCCCTTCCTACACCAAAAAGCTACCACTAGCAGTTGCAATCATGGCACTTGAGGACATGCCTATACTGCTACAACTACGGCAACAACAGCAACAACAGCAACAACTACAGCATCAAGAACAGGCTGCACAGAGGAGACGCAGGAGGAGAAGGAGGCTGAGACAGGCCCAGCAATTACCACCAGCACAGCCACCAGTGCCTCGTAGGCAGCCACCAATCCCTCGCACCAGACCCAGCCCATTCAACCTAACCCCTGAGCAGATCCACACCCTGTACCGGTTGGACCGTGACACCATCACCACCATAGTGGACATGATACAGAACGACATTGCCAGCCACATAGGAATATGCACTGCCATCCCCTCACTACTAAAGGTGGTGCCTGTGCTACACTTCCTGGCCACAGGCACCTATCAACACACAGTGGGCCAGCTCCATGGCATTTCACAACCACTATTTTCACGCATGCTGAACCAAGTGCTGGATACCCTCCTGAAGCACGCAAGCACCCACATATCCCTACCACGGACTACCCAAGAGATAGCCGAAACCAAAGTAGGCTTCCATGCACTGGCAGGCATGCCCAATTCTGTCGGCGCCATCGAATGCACCCATATGGAATTGGTAGTCCCCCATGCCATAGAGGCGGTGTACCGCAATCGCAAGCAATACCACTCCATCAATGTGCAAATGGTATGTGACTCCAAGAAGATCATCACCCATTGCTGCTCCCGATTTCCTGGATCAACACATGAAGCCATGTTACTGGGTAATTCCACGCTACCCCATCACATGGAGCGACATGCCAGACCTTGGCCTGTTGAAGGGGGGTTCCGCTGCCTCAGCAGGTCTTGTGGGGCACTCCTATACAGGCCTGAGAAGGTGGCAAAGATCACCATGGCCTGTGTCATGCTGCACAACATGTGCGTCTGGAGAAATGTACCACTGCCACCTGACATTAACATGCATGGGCCGGGTGAGGATGATGAGGATGGAGACGGAGGTGAAGTAGCCCCCCTGCCAGTACGTGATGCATGGGATGGCTATGCTGTACACCAAGCACTAATTCACAAATACTTCTGAAATACAGGGACTATGAAAGACTCGTGTCAGTCAGACACTGGGCTAATGTGGAAATGCACACAGGGAATGTTAGGAGTTGGGCACTGAACACCGTACCACATTAAATGGATGCACACAAAAATAAAAATGTCCAGCCATGGATTTTTCTTATCACAACGTGTGTATTTACAACAGAAAAAATGTGCCCACTCCCCCCTCCCAGACTCCCCCAACAAACTCCGTGACCCCCCCAACAAACTCCCTGACCCCCCAACAAACTCCCAGTCCCCCCAACAAACTCCCTGACCCCCCCAACAAACACCAACACCCCCAATAGACTCCACAAGAGGCACCCCTTCACACCCAACCTTGTGTCCCACTACCATTGTCACCCCACACTACTTCCTGGACTTCTTCCTGTCCAGAGGCGGCATTTCAGTGTGCCTTGCACTCCTACGTGTGTGGCGCACTGGGCTGATGGGGACAGATGAAGCTGGTGTGGAGGTAGTAGGTGATTCTCTGGCAGGTTCCACACCTCCTGCAAGCCGTGGCCGCTGCATATGAAGCAGCATTGAGGTCAGCACCTGTGTCTTCGCCCCCAGGCAGTCCCTCATTAGCCGAGCCGATGCATTGACAGCGGCTGTGTTTGCTTCGATGGCCGCTGTGGTCTCTTCAATTGCTGCGGGAATATCCCGCCTCGTTTCCTCCCCGTCTGCTATGTACTGGCAGAGTAGGCCTAACATGGCCTCCTGTTGGGCCTCCACCATCGACAATCGTGTCTTCAGGGTTCTGGAGGGGGCTGGAGTGGTGGGTTGTGCAGTCACGTGGATGACATTTTTGAGACTGGACTCCTCAGAGGTGGGTAGGTCACAGTCACGGAGGCAGGGAGCAACTTCACTGCAGGTGGGTGACTGCAGGTGTTGGGGCGAGGGGGTGGGCACGGGGCGCGGGGTGGCCGGGCATCTCACCTCAGTGTCTCCCTCAAGCTCCACACTGGCATCAAGTTCTTCCCCCAGTGGAGGCGGGTGCTTCCAGGGACTCCCCTTGGAGAAGTGTGGGTGTGGCCTGCTTGTCTCCAGTGGAGGTGGTGGTTGCCCTCTTCTTACGGTGTGAGGTGGATGCCCTCGCAGTTGTCTCCTGGGTTGCTTCTTCCTCATCAGTGCCTGGGGGGGTAGAAGAGATGCAGGGCATCAGTGATGGTGTGACATGGCAGTGGCGGTGCTGTTCATTATTCATTTGATCATGCTTTCATGTCTTACAGGTGTGTCACGCAGGGTATTCAGAGGGGGCATGTAAGCATTCACTGCATGGCAGGTGGCATGCCATTGATTTTGGGTTTGTGTGAAGTATCACATGGGCAAGCTCCAGGTGTGTTGGCTGTGTGTTGGTTAAGGGATGGGCACTCAGCTTGCATTTCAGTGTGGCAGCGTTTGGCCCGCCATCTGTATTTGGGTATGGTCAAGTGGATGTTGGGACATGTATTGCCTTGTGTAGACTCTCTACCACTTCACTTGTGCTACTTCATGGTCTCCCCTACAGGGATCTGCAGGGTCACTCACCTCCTTCCGCGGTTGATGCCGCACCCGTCTCCATCTCACATAATCCCTCGATGGACTCAGGACTGATGAATCTGCTGGCCGTCTCCTCCCAGGGCATCAATTTGGCAGGGGGGTGGGCATCCCCGCCTGTGGCCATGGCCTCCCTCCGATTGGTGGCCATGATATTGCGTACCCTCAACCGGAGGTCATCCCACCACTTCCTGCAGTCCCTCACACTGCGCGGGGTGGGATCTACAGCTGATACCTTGCCTACCTCCTGCCAGATTTACCACTTTTGTTGCTGCACCTCCCGCTTCTTGTCATGGGATTGTATTGTGTCTGCATGTGCAGCTAGAGTGTCCACTAATATGGTGAGCTCTGCGTCTGAGTAACGCTGTTTACGCAGCCGGGGGGTGGTCTTCCTGGTTGCCTTTGACATTCTCTATGGATTTCCACTGTGCTCTCTGAGTATCGGCTGGTGGTTATGGAGGATGGCAAAGGATTGTGTTTTTAAAGATGGCTGCCAGCCCATTTCCCGTTCCTGCGCGATGACGTAATTTCCGGGTCAGTTTTTTGGCGAACACGGTATTACCATGCCGGTATTTAGGGGTTGGTATGAGGCGGTACCGCTATGGGCGGGCCCCGCGATGCTGGTATAGGGGAGTTGGAGGCCCTTTAGCGGCATGGTGGTATTGCCACTACCGGCATGGGGGGACGCACGTGCTCGCGCACTCGTAATCACCCGCTATTAGCGGGTTCATAAGAGTACGGACACGCTCATTCCGGCATGCCAGTAATGAACCCGGTTTTACCGGGGAACTCGTAATGAGGCCCCTGTCTGGTGTTAACATTCTAGTAATCAATGTATATGATCCACCTGGAGGAGTGAAAACTATGGCCAATTTTGACACGATTGATGAAATTATTACAAGCTGGTTTTCTGACATAAATAATTCAATGATTGTTTTGGCTGGTGACATAAATGCCCAATGTGGTACCATGAATATGAAGGTTAACTTCAACAATTTAGCCACTATTAACACCCCAGTGAATAAAAAATGCAATGCGCAGGGGAGTCTTTGGAAAAGGTATTGATAATTGATAATTCTTTGGAAAAGGTATATGGACGAGTGGGGATTTAGTTTCCGAAATGGAAGAACTGTAAGTGATACCCCCGGGAAATATACATGGACATGTGGAATGAAACGTTCCACGATTGATTATATATGGGGGAATTTTTACTTGCTTAATATTGTGTCTGATTTTGAAGTTCTAAATTATGGTGAAAGTGATCATGCCATGATACGTGCGAAATTTATAAAAAATAGTCACAGATGAAAAGATTATGAGCGGTACGAGTAACATCTATACCAACCATAAAGGCACAAACATTAAATGGAACACTAAAAAATGTAAGTTAATGACATCTAAAATATACTCACTTTACGAATTCATCCATATCCATGCTGATAATCTGAGTGGTGATGATATTGAGAGTCTGCTTAAAGAGATAGTGATTGATGTTGCCTCAGTTAAAGGTACCCCCCAGATCATCAATGGTAAAAACGTTAACCACTCCTATGATGGAGAACTGTTGGTGGTAAAGTGTAAATATCGCTCCTCTTTGCGTAAACTAAGGAACTCAAATATGGGTCTTTCTGAGTTTAACAAAGAAAAAAAGAGGTTGAAAAATGGCTACAATAATTGGTGTAAGCGTAGAAGATGTGCCAAGTTGAATACAAAATGGCAGATCATGATTAACACCCTTCAACGCAATTAAACTAGCTCTGTGTGGAAAGTACTGAACAAAGTAAGAAATTATCGAAAAGCTAGTATTTTGAATCCCATAAGTGAGAAACTGTGGAAAGCGTATATTTCTAGGATGATGTATAAGAAAAATAGTGAGACCTGCCTTACTACTATTTGTAAAGAATGGCCTCTCAGATTCTCAGCTAAATTCATAGAAGAAATTATAATAAAACTGAACAAATCTCGAGCTCCTGGTCCTAATGGACTTGCCACCATAGTGACAGGATCCCCATTTATGGAGCTATGTGTTGTTTAAGTTGTTTACCAATGTATGCAGAGAGCGTTGCATCCCCGCATCCTGGAAGAAAGCTATCTTAATTCCGGTTTACAAAGCAGGAGAAAGAGCCTTGCCAGAGAATTATCGGCTATTGTCGATACTAGATTCTACTGGCAAGGTGTTCACCGAAATTGTACTGGAACATATTAATTATTGGGTTCAAACCAACTTCCTGTTTCATCCCTTCCAAACTGGATTTAGACGAGGCACAAGTACGACCCATAATATTCGAGTTTTGTATGCAATAACCTCCAAAGCTAGAACCAGTAAAATCCCTTCCGTGTATGTCACCTCTGTAGATTTTAAATCTGCAATTGACAGTGTTGATTGAGGCAAATTGTGGGAAATTTATATGAAGCTGAAATGTCCTAGTTGGATTGTAGATATTCTGGTTAATTTACAAGATAACAACAGTGTACAAATTCGCCTCGATCATGATGGCAACTTAACACAGTCCATTAGAGTGAATAGATGTGTGAAACAAGGATGTCGTTTGGCTGCCCTTCTTTTTAATCTCTATTTAGCAGATCTGATCAGACGATTTGCTGCTAAAGCCAGTTGCCCAGGTAAATTTGAGAACATGATAATATCTGCCATGTTACATGCGGATGATCTAGTAATGATAGACCATTCATTTAGAGGGATGAAAGCGATGCTTGAAGAACTTGGCAGCTTTGGGGAAGAACACGGTATGTCCATCAACCTAAAAAAAACACAAGTTATGTTATTTTCTTGTAAGAGAGCTAATAAAGTAAAAATGGAACTATCATGGGGTATTGTTGAATATACTGAGGAGTAGAAATATTTGGGAGTTCCTTTTAATTGTAAATTTGGCTATCGTTGCTTAATTGAGAATAAAGTTAGACGAGCCAAACAAATCACCATGATGGTGAATACATTTGTAAAAAATTATGCAGTATACGGTCTACAAGGGATTTTGACATTATACTGACAATGGTTTACACCGGTTTTGGTATACGGACTTGAAGCCATTACCATCACCGATCTATCTTTTATAGATAGGATTGAAGGTCAATTTTGCCGTACTATTTTGGGTGTACCTCCCTCTTGCCCCATTCAATATATTAGACTTGGCATCCAGTCATTGTGTTCTATTGTTAGACAACAGCGAGGATTATTAGCTTTGAAAGCAGTGTGCCAGCCCGAAAGTGAACTATTACAAATTATAGGTACACATATTACTAAAATTGATGGCACTAAACCCAGGTGTAAATATGTGACTAGTTGCTGTGAATTTTCTAAGAGTTGCAGTGGGTAACTAAAGTTAACCAGTGTGGATATTTTCCTGCAATTAAAAGAGCGTTTAAAACTAAAGCCAAGAGAAATGATTGGGAAATGAATTTTATTTGTATGTATTAACTTAAAAACTTTAAATACATTGAATGGATTTCACATACGTACTTTAAACCCCAAAGGTACCTAATATGATGCCCAGATCCATGGGTTCATAAATTTAGGTTACTAATGAGAACCAATGTACTCCCAGTGAAATCCACCTTTGGTCACCAATGGAAGATCATGAGAAAGGACAGATACTGTCGCATGTGCCAAAATGCTGAAACATTAGAGACTGTGAGACATGTGCTTACTTGCTGCCCTAAAAGACGAAAACACTACATGGTGAATTACGGCCGTGTGGTCCATAACATGGAATATGTACAATCTGAAGATTTTTGGACATGGTGTTTGAATGTGCAATCAGAAGCTGTGTACATCGCACTTTACAGGGTATGGCAAACTGTTCCTCTTATAGCTGAAAGTCCATAAGCAGTTGTAATGGTTTTGGAAAATGGTTTTAGATAATGAGACAGTATGACTCCCTTTTTTTTTAAGTAATCAAAGTTGATGGAAATTTAAAGAATATGTATGTCTGAGTATTTAGTGTAATGAATTAATTGTAAGATAGTATGACTGTATGTAAAAGTTGTATAGTTTTATGAACTGAAAAACAACGAAATAAATAAATTGCAGAACTTCCAGGTCAGGAAATCGTGCAGTTTGCTATTGGTTCTTGAGCGCATTGAAAGAGCTAGTGTTACCTCTAAAGCGATGGTGATGAGGAGCCTATTGCATGCTCTGGTGGCCTGTGTGCCACAGTAGACATTGCAACAGGTGCCCTCTGCAGCTGCATGACCTGCTTGGCCTGTTGCAACTCCTCCACCTGAGGCCTCAGGTCATGCCCTGTGGCTGTAGATGCGGTCACCAGATGACTGGGTCATCTCTGTACTGTGTCATCCATCTCTCTCCAGCACAACCCTGGGACCAGTTCCTGGTTTCTGGGTCCGTTCCCAGAGTCACAGCTGCATCATCATCAGTGGGATTGATCTTGCTGTGAACATATCCTGTTGCAGCCTGACCAGGTTCAAGCTGTGTAACCTCAATCCTCTTCTGCTGGAAGGCCATCTGCAGAATTGGTTCATTTGTGGCTCAGTATTCCAAGAGTCTCTCACCCGGTTAGTGGTGGTTGGTGTACTATTTTACTAACAACTCCAAGACAGATTCTGTACCTCAAAAGACTCCCTCCAGCATATACATAATTCCATGCAGCTTGGGGTCTGGATGTATGACACAATGAGCCTGAATGACTCTCAGCGCAGGACCTCGCAAACTCTCAATCACTCACTGCCACTTCCACCAGTCAGAGTGTCATGATTCCTGCCTCTCATGTCCCCAGCCCTCCAAGATGTCAGGTTGGAGCCAGGCCACGATCATCTACATGGCCCTCAAGGGCCTCTCCATCCCTCCAAAGACCCACTTGGGGTCAGACTTGGCGCTTGTGGCACCAGACTCACTCACTCCCATAGGACAACATTGGGGATTGGACTTGTAGTGCATTGATGGGGACAAGATAGATGCCCCCACATATTTCGTTTCCCAGAACTGCATGTGCAGTCTAGTCTTTTGGGTGTGGTTCAGCCCAGAGACACCTGGGATACCCAGAGACTATTTAAGCCACACCCAGGCTGAGAAACATGCTTTGTGTTTTCTGCACCTGCAGCGTGATACTCACTGTGTTCGGATCGGTCTCCAGTAGGCCTGCATCTTTCTTCTGCGATCAGCTCCTGCAAGAACAAGAACACTGTTAGGAGCAGCCTTACCTTGCAGCGCTTCTGCCCATCATTCATCGCTTCTTCTGTTCTGCGGGCATCTTCGGCGGTGTCATTCCCATCCAGGCACGCCGCTTCCTAAGGAAAAGGGAAAAGAACAGAAAAAAGGCATTAGTAGGCATTCAGCAAATCTTTGCTTATTTTTAAAGACAGTACGAGCTTCAAACGCTTACCTGAATCCCAGCCGCTCTGGGGAAACTCTGTCTACGGAACTTCTCATCCATCTGCAAGAGGGAAAAGACACTCCAGGTTAGCGTGGAAACATCTAGAGGTGCCGCATCCCGCGCTTACTCACCGCATTTCTTCTTCATAACTGGCATGCACGCTGAAAACGTCACGGCACCTAAAAGACACAGAAAAATAACTCAGGTCAATACAAATACGAAAGGGTCGCATCGCGCATCGCACTCTCCCTCACCTTCAGCGCTACTCATCTCAGCAGCACGTCGCCATCCCCGGATGCCGGCCATCATCTAAGGAAGGAAAGGAACAAAGTTAGAGAACTGTTCAAAAGACTCATTATACTTACCTGTCAGACTCTTGCCAGTGAAGTAACTAGGCAGCAACAAGGCTGCATCAATCAACGTGCCCCTGTGCTGAAAGCAGGACGGAGAGCACACTTTCCAAGAAAACAAAGTGAGCTGTGGATCAAAGGGAAGGGTTGGACCCCGGGGAAGAAGGGGTTCAAGCACACAGAGACAATCAGGAGTTAAACTCTACCAATCCTGTGTTTCAGGCCCAGTCGAGTAGACTCCAGGGAAGGGTTCAAGGTTGTAAGAGGTCAGAATAGGCTGAGTGACGTCCCAGTGGATACCAGGTGAGCATTACACAGAGTCTCTCCAATAATGCATCATCTTTATGTTTGGTCCACTCAGATCTGATATCCGTCTTAAATTTTCTGGGTAGGCTTCCCACGGGGAAGGGTCTCATGATCAGATTTTTCTGAGACGGTCCCCTGCAGCATGACTTTGGAAGCATCCACCATGCAGGAAGCGATCAGTATGGTGCCTCTTTCTTCAGGTGCTGGCATGCGTGCTATGCACAGAAAAGCTAGTGGTGCTTGTGGTGCTGCCATGATGGTGCCTACACTGGGTACTGCAGCAGGACCGGATGCAGAGCTGGGAACAGCAGGGCTTTGGCTAGGAAGGAGAGGTGGGCTAGCCTGCAACCCTGTCCAGTGGAGTCCAATGAGGTTATGTCTATCTTGGCTCTCCCCAGAGATGGCGAGCGGAGGTATTTCTGGATTGACTACATGGGAGGCAAAGCAGACCAGGATGCTGGTCCCGGATAGGCCAGGGGCTTTACCCAGTCACTTAATCTGGTGAATGAGGGGCTCTAGGCATTCGGCCAGCTTGACCACATGGTGGATGGCTTTGCTCCACTAGACATTACCTATGAGGAAGCAAAGTTCTGGCTTAACTCCCTCACCCTCAGCTCAGGTAATTACCTTAAACCCATCAATGAGGGTAGTACCTTCTATCTGGTGGGTGGCAAGTTCTGCAATATCAAATACAATGCTTAAATATATTTACAAATCAATCCGTAACCACAAAATTTCATAAAATACGTCCAAGTATGAAACAGCAACATACACTGACAACACAGAGGCCAAAAATGTACACTATAACCCAAGGATGGCAGACAGGATGGGTGTGGAAAAAGCCAGGTTAGTAGTTTACTGATAGGCACAATGCCATAGGGCAATCTCCAAAAATGTGACAGCGGGTTGATGTTTAGGAACACTAGGCGAGGAAACGTATAAGGGGACAAGGTGAAACTACCTGTAGCTCGTTGATCACCCTGGCTTGTGATGCATTGAAAAGCAGTAGGACAGTCAGGATCTGGCAAGATCAACCAGGTTTTATTTCTCTATTGACTCAGTTTTGCTAGGTCTGGACTCTCCGGACTGTTGGGACTGGGGGCTAGCTAGCCTTTTGGTCGTAGCCCCTGAGCAGGGGCGGCTCGTCCATAATGGCCGAGTGGACATCGACACATCAGGTCTTGGCCCCTTCTCACCAATTATGGAGGAACCAGTCCAGTGAAATATGAGCACTCCCTTATCTGTTTTTTTCAGCTGAGGGAGTGCTTTTAACTGTCAATGGGAAACTCTGTTTCCCATTGACAGTTAAAGTTCTCTAGATGTGCAAGCTCAATGAACCATGCAAGGCTGGGGACATTTGCCTCCCTAGCCTTGCATGGCTCATTGGAAATGCTGGCTGAGGAACTGCATGTCTGCATGTGCAAGGGGCCTCCTTGCACATACAGACAGAGCAGGCTGGAGTGGTCTCGTCACCAGGAAGCTTCCGGATTCCTATTCATGCTAATGGGGGCCTCAGCACTGGCGAGGAAAGACCCATGGCAGAAGGTAAGTTTGTTTGTGTTGTATTTTTTAATATAAATTATTTGTATGGATGCCTGCATGCTTGTGTTGTTAGGTGAATGAATGTATGATGATGGATACTAATGTGCATGAGAACATGATTGCTGTGTGCATGTTGTGTAAATGTGTGTGTTTGTATGTTTATTTATTATTTAAATATGTGTATGGATGCGTGTGTGCTTGTGTTATGAGTGAGTGCATCATGGATGCTCGTGACTGTGAATGAGACAGCAAGTGCTTGCTGTGTGTCTGTTGTGTAAGTGTGTGTGTGCATGTGCTTGTTCTGGTCCGAGATAATTTTGGCGAGTGCAGGTAGGAGGTTTGTACAACAAAGGCATTTAAAAAATGCCTTTGTTGCACAACCCCCCTCCCTACCGGCCAAAATCAGCTCTCTGTCTGAGCTGCTGTGGGGCCCAGGGGACAGGGATGGCATTTTTTTAACTTGCCATCTATGATAGATGCCTAGTAAAAAATACTATATCTGCTCCCCGGCCCCCAGCCCCTTGCAAACACACATATTCACTTTGATTGCATGTGTGGCACTGTGGGGCCCAGGGGCCAGGCATGGCATTTTTTTACTGGACAGCTATTGTAGAGGGGGCAGGCATGGCCTTTTTTACTGGGTATGCCCAGTAAAGAATGCCAGCCCAGTCGACTGGGATTTCTAGTTCCTCACATGCAATGTCACGCCTGACCCCTAAGCCCGCTAGCGCCTCGAATGTACACACAGTTGATTATCTGTTCATGTGACGTGCTGAAGGGCAATGAGGGAAGGAATTACATTTATTAATGGGCATCTGATAAATGCCCAGTAAAAAATACCATAGCTGGGTCCCCCAGCACCTCGCATGCACACAATTAATGTGTGCCTGTGAGGCGCTTGGGCCCTCGAGGGGCGGGCATGGCACTTCTCTCTTGGCATCTATGCCCAATAAAAAAAAGTCATGACTGTACTCTGGGACCCAAGCAGGGACGTAATTTCACTAACATGCCAGGGCTAGCGGAAGTGATATCACATGACCCATGACCTCTGATGACATCACAGGAAGTGATGTCATTTGACCCCACCCCGAAGGGACATCACAGGAAGCGATGGAACACAACCTTTTACCCCTCAACAAAACAGGAAGCGGCATCACAAAGCATTGTTTCTACAGAAATATGGTTACGATATCACTGTATTGTGATATACATTTCATACAAGAATAGATCACCATATGTATCATTAATATCAGTGCGTATAGGCCCATATTACCAAATGACTGTGAATGCAAGCTGACGTCCAAGGCCAAATGATAATGAGGTGTTACTGTATAGCACTTAGGCTTAAGCACTTTAAATAGAACAAATATACATACAATATAACCCAGCCTGTGTTGGTACTCATTTATGAACCTTAGCAGGATGAAAGGCTGAGTGGACCTTGTTGGGAGCTGTACCTGCAACCTGCAGATCACACACACATTGCAGCAGCACATGCTCAACCCACTGAGTTATTTTACTGGCTATAGCTATCAGAAAACCTGTGGCATTCAATTTTGTATTGGGCATCTTTGATAAAGCAAGTATGATAAGTGTTAATATGTAGCTAAACTGGCATCTCAATGCAGCCGGTCTATCCATGTCTTATTGCGGCATGACATTTTGGGGGTAATTCATAGAATTCAGCGCACAAGTGGCGCACACGGCTGGCGCACAGTGTGCGCGTGCGAATCCCTGCGCCAGCCGCGTGCGCCAAAACTCATTTCAGTGCACAGCGTATTCATGGATACCAGCCACCAAAACCAGCCGTGGCGCACAGTGGCGCAGCGACCCTGCAGCAGCGCCAGTTACGCCCCCAAGAACGCCTCTCGCGCAGGGAAAAGCCATCAAAAGCCCCAATCCAGCGCGAAGGGCTGCTCTAACCCTGTACCAGCACGGCAAGCGGGCTACGTGTATCACTGGGGTGCGCGGGAAGTACCTCACGTCATTTCAGCTGGGTACGTGCATTTCAGGAGTGCGCGGGAAGTTCCACACGCGAATGTCCTGGCTACGTGCATTTCGGGGTGCGCGGGAAGTTTCACACGCGATATCAGCAGGGTACGTGTATTCCAGGGGTGCGCGGGAAGTTCCACACGCGAATGTCCTGGCTACGTGTATTTCAAGGTGCAGGGGAAGTTTCACGCGCGATATCAGCAGGGTACGTGTATTCCAGGGGTGCGCGGGAAGTTTCACACGCGATATCAGCAGGGTACGTGTATTCCAGGGGTGCGCGGGAAGTTCCACACGTGAATGTCCTGGCTACTTGTATTTCGGGGTGTGGGGGAAGTTTCACACGCGATATCAGCAGGGTACATGTATTCCAGGGGTGCGCGGTAAGTACCACATGCGATATCAGCAGGGTACGTGTATTCCAGGGGTGCGCGGGAAGTTCCACACGCGAATGTCCTGGCTACGTGTATCTCAGGGTGCGGGGGAAGTTTCACACGCGATATCAGCAGGGTACGTGTATTCCAGGGGTGCGCGGGAAGTTTCACACGCGAATGACCATGCCACGTGTATTTTGGGGTGCGCGGGAAGTTTCACACGCGATATCAGCAGGGTACGTGTATTCCAGGGGTGCGCGGGAAGTTCCACACGCAATTTCAGCAGGGTACGTGTATTACAGGGGTGCGCTTGAAGTTCCACACGCAATTCCATCAGGGTACGTGTACATCAGGGGTGCGTGGGAATTTTCACACATGAATTCAGCAGGGTACGTGTATCTCAGAGGTGCGCGGGAAGTTCCACACGCGAATGTCCTGGCTATGTGTATTTCGGGGTGTGGGGGAAGTTTCACACGCGATATCAGCAGGGTACGTGTATTCCAGGGGTGCGTGGGAAGTCACACACGCGAAGTCAGCAGGGTACGTGTATTCCAGGGGTGCGCAGGAAGTTCCACACGCGATTTCAGCAGGGTACGTGTATCACAGGGGTGCGCTTGAAGTTCCACACGCGATTCAATCAGGGTACGTGTATTACAGGGGTGCGCGGGGAGCACCACACGTGAATTGCACGTGTGGGTCCTCCCAGGTGTTCCCTCTACACCCTCCACGGCCCCTGCAGGTGGCTCACACCACAGGGGCCTACCCTGCACATGTCCTGCAGGCACCCCATCCACCATGGCCATGCCCCCCAGCCAACCCACATGTCAACTTGCACTACTGCCCACCAACGCATGTCCCCCTGCACCTCCAGCCACCAGGGGAACCCTCCACCAGGCCCCCACCCATGTCTCCCACCACCCCCACCCCCCAGCAGTGCAGGGCCAGCCTTCACCAGGCCCCCACCCATGTCTCCCACCACCCCCACCCCCCAGCAGTGCAGGGTCACCTCCACCAGGCCCCCACCCATGTCTCCCACGACCCCCACCCCCCAGCAGTGCAGGGGCAGCCTCCACCAGGCCACCACCCATGTCTCCCACCACCCCCACCCCCCAGCAGTGCAGGGACACCCTCCACCAGGCCCCCACCCATGTCTCCCACCACCCCCACCCCCCAGCAGTGCAGGGGCAGCCTCCACCAGGCCCCCGCCCATGTCTCCCACCACCCCCACCCCCCAGCAGTGCAGGGGCAGCCTCCACCAGGCCCCCACCCATGTCCAACTCATGTTCCCCACCACCCCCATCCCCCAGCACTGTGGGGCACCTGCCAGCAGGCCCCCACCCATGTCCAACTCATGTTCCCCACCACCCCCACCCCCCAGCACTGTGGGGCACCTGCCAGCAGGCCCCCACCCATGTCCAACTCATGTTCCCCTCCACCCCCACACCCCAGCACTGTGGGGCACCTGCCAGCAGGCCCCCACCCATGTCCAACTCATGTCTCCCACCACCCCCACCCCCCAGCACTGTGGGGCACCTGCCAGCAGGCCCCCACCCATGTCCAACTCATGTTCCCCACCACCCCCACCCCCCAGCATTGTGGGGCACCTGCCAGCAGGCCCCCACCCATGTCCAACTCATGTCTCCCACCACCCCCACCCCCCAGCACTGTGGGGCACCTGCCAGCAGGCCCCCACCCATGTCCAACTCATGTTCCCCACCACCCCCACCCGCCAGCACTGTGGGGCACCTGCCAGCAGGCCCCCACCCATGTCTCCCACCACCCCCACACCCCCAGCAGTGCAGGGTCACCCTCCACCAGGCCCCCACCCATGTCTCCCACCACCCCCACCCCCCAGCAGTGCAGGGTCACCCTCTCCCAGGCCCCCACCCATGTCTCCCACCACCCCCACCCCCAGCAGTGCAGGGTCACCCTCCACCAGGCCCCCACCCATGTCTCCCACCACCCCCACCCCCCAGCACTGTGGGGCACCTGCCAGCAGGCCCCCACCCATGTCCAACTCATGTTCCCCACCACCCCCACCCCCCAGCACTGTGGGGCACCTGCCAGCAGGCCCCCACCCATGTCTCCCACCACCCCCACCCCCCAGCAGTGCAGGGTCACCCTACACCAGGCCCCCACCCATGTCTCCCACCACCCCCACCCCCCAGCAGTGCAGGGGCAGCCTCCACCAGGCCCCCACACATGTATCCCACCACCCCCACCCCCCAGCAGTGCAGGGCCACCCTCCACCAGGCCCCCACCCATGTCTCCCACCCCCCAGCAGTGCAGGGGCAGCCTCCACCAGGCCCCCACCCATGTCTCCCACCACCCCCACCCCCAGCAGTGCAGGGTCACCCTCCACCAGGCCCCCACCCATGTCTCCCACCCCCCCCACCCCCCAGCACTGTGGGGCACCTGCCAGCAGGGCCCCACCCATGTCCAACTCATGTTCCCCACCACCCCCACCCCCCAGCACTGTGGGGCACCTGCCAGCAGGTCCCCACCCATGTCTCCCACCACCCCCACCCCCCAGCAGTGCAGGGTCACCCTCCACCAGGCCCCCACCCATGTCTACCACCACCCCCACCCCCCAGCAGTGCAGGGGCAGCCTCCACCAGGCCCCCACACATGTATCCCATCACCCCCACCCCCCAGCAGTGCAGGGCCACCCTCCACCAGGCCCCCACCCATGTCTCCCACCCCCCAGCAGTGCAGGGGCAGCCTCCACCAGGCCCCCACCCATGTCTCCCACCACCCCCACCCCCCAGCAGTGCAGGGGCAGCCTCCACCAGGCCCCCACCCATGTCCAACTCATGTTCCCCACCCCCCCACCCCCCAGCACTGTGGGGCACCTGCCAGCAGGCCCCCACCCATGTCCAACTCATGTTCCCCACCACCCCCACCCCCCAGCACTGTGGGGCACCTGCCAGCAGGCCCCCACCAATGTCTCCCACCCCCCCCACCCCCCAGCAGTGCAGGGTCACCCTCCACCAGGCCCCCACCCATATCTCCCACCACCCCCAACCCCCAGCAGTGCAGGGGCAGCCTCCACCAGGCCCCCACCCATGTCTCCCACCACCCCCACACCCCAGCAGTGCAGGGCCACCCTCCACCAGGCCCCCACCCATGTCTCCCACCACCCCCACCCCCCAGCAGTGCAGGGGCAGCCTCCACCAGGCCCCCACCCATGTCCAACTCATTTTCCCCACCACCCCCACCCCCCAGCACTGTGGGGCACCTGTCAGCAGGCCCCCACCCATGTCCAACTCATGTTCCCCACCACCCCCACCACCCAGCACTGTGGGGCACCTGCCAGCAGGCCCCCACCCATGTCCAACTCATGTCTCCCACCACCCCCACCCCCCAGCACTGTGGGGCACCTGCCAGCAGGCCCCCACCCATGTCCAACTCATGTTCCCCACCACCCCCACCCCCCAGCACTGTGGGCCACCTGCCAGCAGGCCCCCACCCATGTCCAACTCATGTCTCCCACCACCCCCACCCCCCAGCACTGTGGGGCACCTGCCAGCAGGCCCCCACCCATGTCCAACTCATGTTCCCCACCACCCCCACCCCCCAGCACTGTGGGGCACCTGCCAGCAGGCCCCCACCCATGTCTCCCACCACCCCCACCCCCCAGCAGTGCAGGGCCACCCTCCACCAGGCCCCCACCCATGTCTCCCACCACCCCCACCCCCCAGCAGTGCAGGATCACCCTCCACCAGGCCCCCCCCATGTCTCCCACCACCCCCACCCCCAGCAGTGCAGGGTCACCCTTCACCAGGCCCCCACCCATGTCTCCCACCACCCCTAGCCCCCAAAAGTGCAGGGTCACCCTCCACCAGGCCCCCACCCATGTCTCCCACCTCCCCCACCCCCCAGCACTGTGGGGCACCTGCCAGCAGGCCCCCACCCATGTCCAACTCATGTTCCCCACCACCCCCACCCCCCAGCACTGTGGGGCACCTGCCAGCAGGCCCCCACCCATGTCCAAGTCATATTCCCCAGCCAACATGTCATCACAATCTAGATCCCTGGTCCCTATGGTCAGCCTCCAAATGCAAAACACCCACCCGAGTATTGCATCCACCCACTCATAATTGGCAATTACATGACAGAACACCAATTGCAAGTTCCGAAACAAACACATTTCCCTCACATACACCCAATGGGTGTCAGTGAATCTCAAAACCCATATCATGATATGCATGAAACGAATGAGATACTACACATTGAAGTTCAATAAAAAAAATATGTATTAAAGGAAACATAAATAGAATCAAAAATAAAGAAACAGAAATGGGAATGTACAAAAATGAAAAGAAGCATGTCCGTGAAAAAAAGCAAAACCAAAAATCATAATCCAAAGTAATGGTGTCCAAAGTCACTGTCCACAAAAGAAAATCCAATGGGAAATAATGATTGAAAGCCATTGCTCCATGGTCAAATTGTGAAAGAAAAATACAATCCAACAGTGAACTATGTACATACGAACAAGCCAGGGTCCATTTTCCCAACAAAAGAAATGAAACCTATCTAACTACACTAACTAATAAAATAAACTATATACAAAAATGTGGCCAATGTCCAAAAGGTCAAAAATAAATTTAAAAAAAAGGAAACCTAACCCTACCTACATAACTATGTACAAGGGCAGCGGGCTAGTTTGACGGCTCACTTTTGGATGTCCCGGGCCAGGGCATCATCGAACTCCTGCTCAATGTCCCGGAGGCGGTCCTCCTCCATGGCCCCGAGGGTCCGCAAGGCTGTCGACGTGTCCACCTCCAAACCCCTGCGGATTGCCTCGAGGCACTCGGCCCGCCTCAGGGCCCTCCGCATGGAGTTCTCCGCCCTGACCATTTGAGCCGTGCCTCTTCCGCCCGCTGCCGCTCCACATCTATGGCGTGGCCCAACCGCTGCCAGACGGAAGACACTCTCTGTCCTGGGTCCTCCTGCCCTCCGGCCGATGCCTGCCCCTCCGATGTTGAAGGCCCGAGCCTTCATGGCTCCCACCACGTTGCTGCTGCTGTGCCTCTGCCCGTGCACTGCCTCCTGCTGCCTGCACATCCTCCGCCGGCTGGGGTGCAGTCGTTGATATGGCCACCCCTGTTGGACGTCCGACTCCCGACTGTGGCAGGGATGCCTCCTCCACCAGCCTGGCCGCCCCGTCAGAGGCAGCTCCACAGGGCACCCAGGTGACTGATGGGTGGGAAGATGGCACGGAGGACGACTGGCGCGTAGGGGGTTCAGTTGAGGAGGGGGTCATAGCAAGCCCCATCAAACGGAGGAATCCGGCCTGGGTGACCTGTCCCAGCAGGCTGACGTGGTGAATGAGCCAATTGAGATGACGTGCAGTCTCCTCATGAAAAGACTGCAGGTCACCTCGCATGGCCCGTTGACGCAACGCCACACCAGTCAGGACAGGCTCAACCCGGACCCGGATAGCCACGTCCGCAGGCAGAGGAAGGCCAGTTGTCGTTTGCTCATCCCCTGCCTGAAAACGGGTCTGGACGTAGGCATCCCTGCTGGTGCAAGATGATGCAGTGACAGGATCAGGGACAGGATTGCACACAGGCACCTCCGCTGCGGCCTGTGCTGCCTCCTGTCCCTGGTCCTGCACTGCACCACTAGCACCAGTGGGATCCCCACCTCCAGACCCCATCTCTGTTGCTTGCACGGCCTCCTCCTCCACCAAACCCCCCACCAACCTGGATGACTCCGTGCCATCTTCCCCCGTTGGGCCCTGTGGGGTCCCAGCTGCCCCTTCTGCTGCCGAGGAGTCCAACTCCAACCTCCGCCTCTTGGACCTTCCCCCGTCAGCTGCGGCCTGGGATGCGGCACCGGACTCCTCACTCCCCGACGAGATGACAACATGGGAGGGGAGCCGGGCCTTGCGTCTCCGGCTGGTGGTGGGATCCCCGCCGCTGTGCTCCACAGCACCTTCTCCGCCCTCTTCATCAGTTGACGCTGCAGACAGGGAGAAATAAAACACAGGCATCAGGGCACTGTACAATGGACACATACACACATGACAGTTGTACATGAGTGGCATTGGCAAACCTCAGACATGCCATCACAATCCCCAACACACATCTCATTTCAACTCGCACACATGAGCCATACCACAGCCATCTCGCAACTGCCAGCACCATCCATACCCATACAACAGCATGAGCAGGCAAAGCTGAGCCAGACATCACATGCAACACAGGAAGTGCACCACACATGTACACACACCACCACACTTGCATGCATGTGTACACCTCTGCCAAGTGTCGCAGTGTTCAGATGGGCATCCATGTCACATCTGCCAATCAGGCTTCCACATCCCGCTGTCACATGCATCCATGTTGCATCACTGTTGCACCCTTGTCAAATACACACAAATGCACATGTACACAGTGCTGATACATGCAGCTGAAAACAACATACATGCGTGACATCACGGACATGTCTACTTACATACACATTCATCCAAACATGTGTGCCCACACAACTGCATTTGGCATGCAAGCCTACGCACACAAGCACCATCCATGTCTCACACATTCCAGCCCTCGCATGTGTTAGCCCCACGGCCCTGTACACCCCCACCCATACTCGACCCCATACAAACAGATGTGCAACCTGCACACTACTGAAACATCACCACACGCACAGCTCACAATCAGGATGCATGTACACTTACCGCTCGACGCCGGACGGGTCTGCCTCTCAAGGACCTGGACGTAGAGCGCTGGGGATATGCGTTCCAGGACCCTCATCTGATCTTCCGACAAGTGGCCCCGGCGACCCTTGGCATCCGCTGCCTTCAAGAGGCGCCGGGCCTTGTTCAGGGTCCTGGACCTGAAGTCCTCCCAGCGCTTCTTGACATGTTGGAAGCCGCGGACTGCCACCCCCTCTGCGTTGATGGCAGTCACAATGTCAGTCCAGATCCGAGTTCGTCCTTCCTTGTCGGCGCGGGAACTTCCGAAGAGGGCATCATACTGCCCCAGGACTTGCTCCACCAGGACACCAACTTCGGTGGCACTGAAGCTGGTGCCCCTCTGCCTCTCTGGCCGGGGGTTGTCAGTGGTCTCAGATGGTGTTTGCCTCGACATGACAACCCCAGAGGCAGGAGTGGGTGGGCAACTGGGTCCTGGGGCTGGGCTGTGGACCGATGGAATCCCAGTCGGGAGTCTTCTGTTCCAGCAGGGGTGGTCACAGCAACAGCACCCCTGGCTGATGTGCAGGCAGCAAATGGCAGGGCACGTGGGCAGCAGGCAGTCAGGCAGTAGCAGATGGCAGGTGGGAGCGTGCTCGGGGCTCTGGGGGGCAGTAGTTCGGCCTTCTGGACAGGAGCGTGGTCTTCCGTGTGCTTACGCGTGGCCAGCTTGATACGGAGTGATTTGGCACGTGTAAATTCGGCACGTCAGCGTGTAATTCGAGGAAATGCCCTTAGCGCGTAAGCGTGTCTGCACGCATACGCAATTTCATTGAACAGAAGGCCCCTGAAGCGCAAGCGCCCCTGTGACGTGACGCGCACAGGTGTGCATGGGCATTTCAGCGCGCGTGAAAAGCTGCACGTTCGCGTGTAAAATCGAGGAAAGGGCCCATGCGCGTAAGTGACGTGATGCGCACGTGCGTTTCCCTCAGCACGGGTTAAAGGTGAGCGGGCCCAGCAGTTCGCTGTACGTGCCTTTCGTGGAGACCGACGTGTGTTGCTGCTTCCTGTTGTTTCGCGCGCCATCACAACTTCACAGCTATCAAGGACGTATCTCTTCTTTTGGCGGGGGTATTAGCTACGCGTGTTTTTCTGCATCGCGCTAGTCAGACGGTGAGTCGCACACGCTCTTTTTCCCACTGCGGGTGCCCCTGTGTATCGCACCCATTTTCGATGTCATAGTAGCCTGCGTGTTCCACGCGTATGCGTTATTCGTGTTACTGGGTGCCACTGCATACTGCGGGAGGTTGAATCCACGCACGTAGGCTGCAGGGTTGCGTGCACGGTTTTACTGCAGTTTTGGGGTGCCTGAGCGTTGCGTGACCCGTCACCACATGACCGGGGTCACATACAGCCTTGCAGGTGCAGGGGGGCTGTTAACATCTTGCTTCCCACCCCCTTCACCCCAATTGCCCAGGTCAATTGTGGTGTACACCTCCCATCGGCACCACTCCATCTGTGCCAGCACTACTACACCAGTGCCATGGTTGGGAGGCCACCAAAGGTGAGGGGCGCCTCAGCTGGGCGTCCTCCTCGTGGCGGGCGTGGTCGGGGACGTGGCCGTGGTGACCAGGGAGTTGGGGGACTCCAGGGTGTCCAGGGGGCCACAGAGGGCGAAGAGGCAGGGGTGCGCAACTTGAGCACAATGTTGTGCCATGTGTCGGTGCAGTCATGCCACCACCCCCTGTGGTTCCTGGGGATGCAGCTCCTGCATCTGGCACTGGCACCCATTTGACCCGGCAGTCCGTTCCATCGACTGCCACGGACCCAAGGGTAGTGGTAGCTGCAGGTGCAGCTGTGGACACCACCACCCAGGCTCAGGGTCTGCCAGCGCAGGCTGCGTTGGCACTTGAAGAGCCCTTGGTAGATCTCCAACAGGCCAGGGGGGAAACCATAGGGGCAGGCCGGGCTGCTCAGACCAAGGCACGTGTCCCTGGGGCAGTCATGTCATCTGCTGCCCCGAACAGCCGGGTGTTGGCAAGTGCAGGGGCAGATGCACCCAACAGCACCCCGGTTGTGAGTCTGCCAACCAGGACCATTGCGGTCAATGACCCTGTCACACCTGATGTTGCTGTGCAGGGTCCATTAGTGGGCACCCAGCTGCCACTGACACAAGTCAGGCCTTTGGTCATCCCTCCACCTGCCACTCCCTTGGCTCAATCCACCGAACCCACTGGCCATACTGGTCAGGGCGCCATTAGGCAGCCAGGGTCTGCGCCACAGTCCAAGAGGAGGAAGGTTGCACCTGCAGCACAGGCTGGGACCCCACACACAGCCACGACCTCCTGCACGTCGAGGAAGAAGCCTTTCTGTAAGCAGGAACTGGACTTCCTCGTGGACTACGTGCAGGGCCACAGCCGTGACATGCTAGTGGGTGCCAATAGTCAGACTACGGCTGCCCAACGTGACACCCACTGGAAGCATGTTGCGGAACATGTCAGTTCATTCGGCCATGAGGTGCGCACGGCGCAAGAGTGCAAAAAGCGTTGGAATGACATCAAGCGCAGCACTAAGGCTAAGCGTGCCTCTAATTACAACTTGACTCTGGTGACTGGCGGTGGGCCTGCACCAGAGGAGGAAGAGCTCACTCCGCATGAGGCTCTCGTTGCGGAGTTCATACCACCTGATTTGGTCGAAGGAGTGGGAGAGATGCTGGACTTTGATGCGCAGTCCAGTGAGTGTTGATGCGTGTTTTTTGAGGACGTGTGTGTTTCACTTGTGGGATGTGTTGTGCATGATTGCCGCTACATGTGACGTGTACATGGTTCTGATGTGTAAGTAATGCAATGCTTCCGTAATGCATGTCTCCTCTGTCTGCATGCGGGACTCCATGTAGGCATGCTCCCTTGCCCCTCCTCCGCCACTCTGCACCCCAGTTCCACCTTTGCACTGGTCTGCTTCAATCTTGCCAATATGTACTTTCTTGTTCATGTGTCCTGTGTAGATGCTAACTTCCAGCGTAGAATCTGCCAGACATATGCCGTGTGGTACAGCCTTAGTACTCGATGCAGGGTATCTCACTTGTACTGTGCATGGGTCAGATGTCCCGCATGGACATGAGTGCCCATTCATGCTCCATGTGCATTGCACGCATGCCCCTATGTGTCCTTGACTGGATGATCACTGTAATACAAGTCCTTGGTTACATACATTGCCTGCCATCTCATCAGCCTTCCCATGTCAACTATGGCTCAGTCCTGCGTTGCACACATGTTTAGGGTCTGACAATCTGTGTGGCTCACAGGCCTCAGCCTGTTCAATGGCCAATGACTCTGTCCAACTGTTGTTGTGTCTTCTTCACACATGGGCGGAATCCAGAGTTTTCATCATGTGTCCTGCTTACTGTCCCTGCATCATTTGCAGTGTTGTCACTTGAATCACATTCAGCTGTTGATGCCAGTGAACACTGCCTGTCAATACACAGGTGTATGGTCAGCCTTTTGATACCATGCTAGGCATCCCAGCTTTGGTACTGGGGTGGAGGGGTGCTTGGCTTCTAGGTATGGTACACATTGAATGCACAATGCACGTGATGTCTGAATTTGACATTGCACTGCCTTCACATTTCCTGGCACACACCATGGAGTCCTTGTACATGTAGGTAGTGAGTGGCGTACACATTTTCTGCACTGCATAGACCCACTTCCATGGAAACTGCCACCTTTCAACAGGTCTGATCACAGAAGCAATTCATAGTTGACCCAGCATGCATGGCAGGTTATATGTTGTGTGTCACATGTCTGCCTGATGCGTTTGCTGTCAGTGTTTGTGTGTGTTGTGTGCTTCTGACATGTGTAGTGACCTTTTTTCTCTCTATTTTTCAGGTGATGATGCAATGGAGGCGGAGGATGGTGTCATGCCAGACACAGGGTTGGTACCGCTACATCAACCCGGCACTAGTGGGGGTCATGGGGTGGTAGGCCACGAAACCCCCCAAGTGCTACAGTCCATCTTGTCTCTGGCTGCCTATGAGTCCAACCTTGATGACGACTCTGACGTCCATGTTGAGTTGGATGAGCATCAAGTCCATGTGTCAGGGGTGAGTGATTCTGATGTGGACACTCCTCTGTCTGCGACACCTGCACTGAGGGATCAGACAGTCTTGGTTCCTCCGCCCGTGGCGGATCGGGACGCAGGGTCACCCTCCACACCAGTCACTGATGTGCCTGTGACATCACGTCGACGGGGGCATGTAGTCGTGCAGCCGCGGGCGGTGCCAACACAGCGAGGACCCCCGGTCCTTGGGTCCCGCAGGGGTCAAGCCCGGCAACGCGGTCGCCGCGCGCAACCACAGTATACTGAGTGGGAGCAAGACATGACTGCCAATTCAGAATGGCAGGGGGCAGCAATGGAGAACATCGCTGAGAGCATGGAGCGTGTGGCCCGATCTGTGCTCCCCCCTGCTAGGCAGGTGCTTCTCCAGCAGCAGGCGGCACGGTCCACGGCCCGCTCGCTCAGGCTGGGCATGGCGGCCTCAGACAGGGCACGCCAGGCTGAAATGTCGTCTCTGCGTCAAGCAATTGCTGCTCACGCAGAGGCGCACATGGATGCCCTGAGGGAGGAGTATGCTTCCCTCAGATCCACTCTGGGTGTCCTTATGATGTCCCAGAGGCAGCAGGCAGAGGAGAGGTTTGCACAGCTTGAGCATACCATCTCGGCTGAGCTACAGGCTTGCCGGGAGGTGCAGCGGTTGTCCAGCCAGGCCTTGCAGGAGGAACTCCGTGTTACACGTGCTACCTTGCAAGAGGAAGCACGTGTATCACGTGAGGTTTTGCATGCAGACCTACGTCACATCGCCACACAGAACCAGGCTCACCCGTCCGGCAGACTTGCTGCCGACGAGGGGCAAGTTGCGGCTAGGCGTGGCCAGGCTACTGTGCCAAGTCCTCCTTTCCAGAATGAGCCAGACTCGGACGACCATCTATCTCCCACATAGGTTGGGCTGTGCAGGCGTTGAGCCCATGGAGGTTTTTTTTTTGGCTCAGCATCATCGCATGTGGATGTTGAGCAGCACCATGTACTCCCCCCTCCTGGGTGCCTCCCCTCCCCCCCGGGTCGTATGTGGCCATTTTTGATTTTTCTTTTAGTTTAGTTAGTTAAGTTTCTGTTTGATATTTAGTTTAATTAGGTAATGTAGGTTTTCCATAGTTAGTGTAATTAGTTAATAGTTACTATAGTTTAAAATTGCCCGTCTATTGTGCTTTCATGTGACGGTGCGGTGCTTTGTGGCTTTTGAAGGCATCCACTGTCTGTTCCAGCTGGGCCCTTCAGGCTTGTCTTGTGTATGTGTTTGCTGCTTGGGGTCCTTGACTCACATATGCCACTCCTGCCTCCCTTATCCATGGGCTCGCAAGGATGATTTGGTGTTACAAAATTTTACACAAGGGCCTTGGACAGTCATATCTGTGGCATGTCTGGTTCTGTGTGACTTGTGTTTACACCCCTAGTGGGGATGATTTTGGTGTTATTGTCCACTGCTCAGCTTTTGCTAGATGGGGTGTTTCATGATTAATGTGTACATTCATTGCTATGCATTGTGTAGTATGTTTCTTATCTTTACTGTACACGTGCTTGTTGCAATTCATGCTGTAGATAGTGTTACACACTTTGGATGTGAAAGACGGACTGATGGTGTGATTTATGCTGTGACTCTCTGACATGGTCAAGTAATGAGATGCCTGAAGAGACACACACAGATGACTTTGAAGCATTAATCATGTGTTTCATGCCCTTTCTGCAGTGGGATGGGCCTCCAAAGCACCTTAGCCAGCAGACATGGCCCATTGGACGACGGAATTCTGGACACGTTTGTTGGTGCCCACATGCACATGTGTGCACAAGCAGAGGCACAGGGATTGCAGACCTACATCCTAGAACTGCTGACGTGTTCCAAGGAACTCCAGGCAAGGTGAGCAGCACTGGGGGGCCACTTCACAGCAAAGCTTGCACCAGGCGAGTTGCACATGCAGGCTTAGTCACAGCACTGAGGGTGAGCTTGGACGAATATTAGTGTTGAAGCACACAATGCAGCTCAGATGTGTTGGTGGACTGATGGCTGTTGATTGTAGGGTTGTCTGGGACAACTGCAGGGGCAGTGGCACATGCCCTCCGGTACACCAAGGTCCATTGAGGCACTTGTATCAACCATGTTGCCTTCCGAGACATGGAAAGGGGCAGCTCACAGGGACATACAGCAAGGGACATACTTGGGTGCAGTGCATTTCATTTCCATGTACTTTATGATAAATGCACTGCCAACTTTGTTTCGGTCATGGTGGTACGCAAATTGCTCTGAGGTCATGGCTTGCTATATGGGTCTGTCTGCTTACCCAGGGAACATTGCATGTTGTGTGAATTGTGACACATTGGTGTTCGATTTGCCACGCATCCACCGGCAGCTGACTTACTGCATTGACTGTCTATGACCTGTCAAAGGGGTACTGTTATATATGGGTACGAAGCATCTACACCAGATTTTCTGTTTGTAGAGTAGTTTGTTGCTATGGGGCATGTTTGGTGGTGTGTTTTTGTGTAATTGGCACGTACAGGTTGTTGACTGTGGCTCTCTTTGCAGCATTGCAGTGCTCCTGTAACCGGACCTGAGAGTGCGCAGGCAGGAGGCCAGCACTCAAAACCAGAGCTAAGTGTCTTGTTTTTCTTTCAAACTGCTCTGCATAGGCTTGCTGGGGGGTGCACTAATGCATGGATGTATGTGTGATTCAATTTGGTATGTTTTTCCCCCCTAATCACTCGGAATCCTATGCAATTTTGAACCCTGTACCCTCTTCCCGGTGTTCCTGCTTCCCGTACCTATTCAAGCAACGTTCCCTAACCCTCTTTCCCCGCTGGGGTTGCGGATGCCTTTGTAAGTCCCGAACTTGCAGGCGCCAAAACCCTAGAGGGGGTGGTTGGTTCGTACCACTCCTAAGCCTGGACTACAGAAGGCCATGACAATGATGTCCAAGTTTGTTTGGATTGTGTATGTGTTCATGCAGGTAGTACATTTTCGTGCATTCCTTACTTCCATGTGTCATTCCTTCTCCCCTCTCCTGCCACTCATTCCAGTTATCCAGTGTGCCAACACCTGTCCCGACTGCATATCCCTGAACCTCCTTCCCCACCAGGGTACTCAGGGGCCTGTGTGAGTTTGACCTTGCAGGCATCCGGGACACGGTGGGGGTGGTTGTTTCGTGACACTCCCGCGCCTGTACACGGGACATGTGAAAATACACAACCGTTCATGATGCATCATCCTATGTTATGTACCACACATGGTTCACATCTTGTTGTGACATTGTTTTACTGTGCTATCTTGGTTGTTGCATCATTGTGGTAGTACTTGGCCTTTGTGAGGTACTGCTACATCAAGTCATCTACTGGAGGGTGTTCGGGTTCGTTTTTATGCCTTGGATTTTGTGATTTTGGAAATGAGTGTGGATTCTGAGGGTGCAGGCATCTTTTTACACACAAGGTGGGAGATGGTGACGAAGGGTAAAGGTGATCCTGTGGCCAGGTGGAATTGAGGGTTGAAGGCTCCATGACCCAGGTGCAGTTGTTCAGTGGGTCATGGTCATTTGTGAGGGGGGGGGTTGTTGTTGATAGTTGCCTTGCCCTGCAGTGTGATGGGAACTCTGACATTGTAATGGTGGTATCCTATGTACATGTTGTGTTCTGCTGATCAATGCCTGTTCATGCTTTCAGGTGCGAGGGGATAGTTGTGGTTTGACATGCTGGGGTGTACACATGGGGAATGTTCACATGTGATGTGTAGAGAACACTGATGGTCACTTGAGTGCACATGCATATGTTGAGTGCATGTCCTTGCAGACCCACACACTTGCACTCTGATGCACTACATGTACTCCCACCCTTGCATATCCACGTGTACACTGTTTGCCTTCTGGTGGCCACTGTGTCCCTGCAGCACATGTTCTGTGACCAATTATGGATCCTGTACATGCCTAATTTGCTTTTTGATGTGGTCTGTTGCTTAGATGTGATGCTCAGGGTGTGCATCACACACAATGGCTGTTCACTGTGCTGTGTGCTGAGCAGTGTGTTGCAGGAGTAGGACACAGCACACAGAAGCTGCAGTGTTGATTTTGCAATGCACAATGTGCATGTAGACAGGCATTCATTGTTATGTTACGTGTACAACTCTTGTAATGCATTTGGAAATGACTTATTTTGGGTGGGAGGTTGTTGGTCTGTCATTTCATCTGATTCCTGGTCAGGCATCATTGTCTGATGCCACTGTACATTTTGGACATGGCAATGTGTACCTTATTGTTGCTGTGTTGGTGTATGGGTATTGCTTGCCATGTCATGTTGTGGTTTGGGAGGGTTTGAGTGACATAACAGTGATGGCCATGGCCTGCTGTGCAGGTGTGTGTGATGCACACCTTGATGTCAGGGTCATCCGCTTCTCAGAGCAACTAGCTGGGGGTAGATCTCTCTCCGCGGCAGGGCCCTCCCTCTGGAACAGCCTTCCTGCCTCACTTGAACTTGAGGGGAACCATCTCCGGTTCGGGAAGCACCTCAAGACCTTCCTCTTAGCTTCTGCTTTCTCTCTGCCTCTCCCTTGCGGAATTCTTCACTGGAACTGCACTGGAGCTGCAACTGGGCCACTCTCACCGACCTCGGTCCCTGGCCCAGCCACTCTCCACTTGCACTGCCTCCCTGGCAACCCCTGCACTGCGGTACTGTCTCTCTATCCCTACAGCCCACCCTTCCCAGCACTTGTCTGCACTTACCTTTGCAGTTGCCACCAGCCGACCTATGTATTTGTTTTTTGGTCTACTTCCCCTGTACTGCACCCCCCCCTCCCCTTCCCCTTGCACTTTTCCCTTCCCCCTACCCCTGCACTTGCACAATCTAAATGACACCTGGCCTAGTAGTACCGTTGTCTGTCTTCCCTTGTTCCCCCCTCCCTGCCTCATCGCACCTTGACATACTTGTGTATAGGCCATATCATGTCATATGTCATATGTGTGCCTTTTGGTCACACGGGATAGCTCGTGTTTAAGTAACTAGGGATGCAGACGATGTGGCACTTCCATGGCAACTATCTCAGGGTGGTAGGGTTGTAACAGTTGACTGTCTCTTTGTCATTATCGATTGTCACCTGGTATGTGCCAGGCCTGTGTGCACTCCGCAGGGGTGGGAGTTTAGGTGAAAAATGTGGCCACAAGCTGGGTCCGGGCTTCCTCGCCACGTGCCCTGTCCCCTGCCATGGGCAGCGCCTGTGCCTGTGGTTGGGGATGTGGGGGCACCACCATGTCCACCGGGACGCCCTGCCGTGTTGCAACATTGTGCATGACACATGCTGCCACAATGATCCTGCACACTACTGGTGGTGCATAGAGTAGTTGCCCGCCAGAGCGGTCAAGGGAGCGGAAACGTGACTTGAGCACTCCGAATGTGCGCTCCACTATTGCCCTCGTTGCAATATGGGCAGCGTTGTATCTTACCTGGGGTGGTGTGGTGGGGTTCCGGATTGGCGTCATCATGTGGTTGCTCAGAGGGTAGGCACTGTCCCCTGGGGAGGTGGTAATAGTTGAGATTATTAGGGTTTGGGTATTTGTCTGTGTGTGACTTGCATGCATGTGCAAGGGCATTTGTACTCACCTAGGAGCCATGTGTCGCCATGCTGCCCAGCTTCCAGGGCCCGGCTCAGGGCGGACATTCTGTATATGAAACTGTCATAGGTGGAGCCAGGGTAGTTTGCATAGACAGAGGTGATGATTCCCTTTGCATCGCATACCACCTGTACATTGATGGAATGCCAGTGCTTGCGGTTTCGGTAGATGTGTTCAGTGGCCCTAGGTGGACGTAGGGCCACATGGGTGCAATCTATGGCACCGAGCACTTTGGGGAAGTGTGCCACCCTGAAAAAATCCAGGACAACAGCCTGCCTTTCTGCAGGTGTTCTGGGCATGTATATGTGCCTGCGGACTGAGGGGCGCGCTGTCATGATTGCCAGTACCTGGTGTAGGCAGTGTGACTGCGTGGCCTGTGAGACCCCCCCACTATGGCAGTAGTCTGCTGAAATGACCCAGTGGCCAAAAAATGCAGGACATTGAGCAGCTTCTCCAAGGGGCTCAATGCTTGGGAGCAAAGGGTGGGGGATGTAAGGTCATCTTCCCACTCCCTGACCAGGTCTAGGATGATATGGGGTGGAAACCTATACCTGCCATAGACCTGGTCGTCAGGCATCCCAAAAAGGCTTGTCCGTGTTGTGAAAATGCGTGCCCTGGCTATTCTCCTCCTCCTGCGGTGTCCCACTTTCAGTGCTGCGACAAATGGGGCATTCATCGTAGCTGTATATACGCGTTTGTTGTTTGCGTGCACTTTTGTACTGTGCG
The DNA here is from genome assembly GCF_040938575.1 of Ambystoma mexicanum. Classification (NCBI taxonomy): domain Eukaryota; kingdom Metazoa; phylum Chordata; class Amphibia; order Caudata; family Ambystomatidae; genus Ambystoma; species Ambystoma mexicanum. The sequence goes on from NC_090927.1 coordinate 1,105,211,133, forward strand.
CGGGTACGCTTCTGCCTGCCTTCGTGTGGCGGACGCGTTGACGCCTGTGCGTGTCTTTTGCCGTGCGCGTGTTTCCCGTATTCGGATCCATGAATACGAGTTGTTCGCGTGCGTGTGGGCGTTCCGTGTAGTTCCCTGCAGTACTTCCCCAGTTACGCCTTCTTTTTCACGCGTTGTTCCCCATTCCGCGTGTTACGCCCACTGTTCCGCCCACTTTGGTTGTGTGCGCTGCGCTATGTGCGCTTTTGCTGTGCGCGTAGCGCACGCCGTGTATGCCTGCGTACGCCATGGCTGGATTGGGCGCACGGACAGCGGGAAACACGCGCAGCATCTTCCTTGAATCGCACGCGTGCGCTGCGTTTCTCACGCTTGCGCTCCCTTCCGCCTGCTTGCGCATGGATTTTCAGCGGACGTTTGTTCCATGAATCGGCTCCTTTGTATTAGGCATCTTTGGTAAAATAAGCATAAGTGTTATTTAATACGAAGCAAGACTAGCATTTCAATGCAGCCAGTCTTGTCATTTCTTATTGTGGTATGACATTTTGTATTGGGCATTTTTGATAAAGAATTCATGATAAGTGTTATTATGTAGCTCAACTGGCATTTTAGTACAGCCAGTTTGGACATGTTTCCATACTTTGGCATGCATTCTTAATGGTAAAGCCAATTGGAGTATGTTATTATATAGGGATACATCGGCAGATATAAAAATGGTTGATTTTATCCATCAATATAGATTTGATTATGTGAGGCTGGTGATCCCGTCACCCTTGGTAAGGGGGCCTTTTATTAAAAGAAGCTGATGCATTACAGAGAAGAGGTTTTGACATACTCAATTTTCAGCCTACCACGATGAATGTAGGAGCAGGCACCAATGTATTTGAAAGAAATAAGGTACCAGAACACTCACAAACAGAGGTGATGCAAAGCATAGATAATGAGAGAGGGATACTAAAAGACATGAATGAATGGCGTGAGCTGGTGCTCTCCCTGAAAGATTCTGTTGCCCAGTTGAAAACTCTAGGGCAACCCCTTTAGCTTGAAGGCAAGAGCAGTTACCAAATTTAGAATTGTATCATGGAATACAAGAGGGAATTCACATCTTGCAATAAATAAGAAGATATGCCAATTTTTGTCTTGTTATGACTTTATTTTACTGCAAGAAACCTGGGCAATAGGCTCCATTTTGTGGGATGGATTTGAGATTCGCTGCATAAAAGCAAAAGCAGATAGTAAGGGGCGAACGAAAGGAGGTTTAGCTGTAGCCACCCCAAATAATGAAATGATTCATATTGAAACTGAATCCCACATTCCAGACTCAATTATCGTACTGACACTCAGAATTACTACTGCAGAGGGTCATACATTTCTGGTGTTAATAAACATTTATTGGACTTCTCTTGATTATATGGATAGTGACTTGGAAATTAATATTAGCAAACTCGACAAACTAATAGATGATTGGTTAGGGTCGAAACCTGGGGGATCCATTATTGTTATGGGGGATCTCAATGCAGACTGTAATATACACAACAGTGGAATGGTTTGGGGAACGATTTCCTCTGATACTAGGAAGGCCAGTGACAAATGTAAAAGGTATAGAGGAATTATGTGGATGAGGTTTGCAAAAAGTTGGGGCCTTAATCTAATGTACAATACAAAACCCACTTGGTCAGCACAAAGTGAATCGTCCATAATTGGTTATTTGTTTGTAAGTATGGACCTTCACCTTGCTATGGGTAATTTGGAGATTATTCCCACAGATGCCAGCAATCATGTTATGTTATCATGCATTTTGCCATGGAAAAAAAAGGATGTGTCATTGCAAAGCCATTGTGCGAATATTGAGATCAATGCGAAAGGTTCAAGAATCAAATGGAACGCAGGGAAAATTGCAAAGTTCAATGATAGAATGTTATTTGAGTATGAGTCACAACCTTTTGAGAGTAACAGGGTTACATACACAGTTGGACATTTTTTGGAGCATTTGGAAGGGGTGATGAACAAATATTGTAGGAAGGTTGGATCTAAAGAAATAAAGGCATCTATCCATAGGCATACATATGACCTGCAAACTAAAAAGAGAAAAGCACTGCTAAAAAGAGAAATTCGGATGATAAGAAGATTAAATATGGAATTGAGGTCTCTGTTAAGAGAATTAAAAAATGTAAGCAGCACTATAAAAATTGGTCAATAAACCATTGTACATGTAGGCAACAAAAATACTTGGAAGCCTTGTTCCAAGCAATGAGGACTCTGAATTCAAGATCTTTCTGGTCATTAATAAACAGTACAGAAAGAACCCAAACCTGGCTTGCCTTGAATCCAATAAGTGCAGCTGAATGGACAGAACATTTCTTGAATTTATATAGAGACTTCAATTCTGAACCAATTGAATGGGACAGGAGCAGTCATCACAAATGGGAGCTGGATATATCCATTGAAAATATAAATGGATACATTAAAAAAATCAAAAACCTCCAATACTCCAGGCCCAAATAATTTGTCGTTTATGACTCTAAAAAACAACATTGAATTATGGGCAAAAATTCTTCATCTTTTATTTAGTGATGTTCTCCTGAAGGAAGAGATACCTAATGCATGGCTTATATCTCATGTATTACCAATCTTTAAGAAGGGCAATAGATTATGTACCTCAAATTATCGCCCAATTTCTTTAATGAACACAGAAGCCAAGTTATTCTCATCCATTGTGTTAGATAGGTTGTTAGTATGGATTGAGAATAATGACATATTAGATATAACACAACTTGGATTTAGAAAGGGAACAGGCACGGATGCAGGGGGGATGCTAGTGACCCAGTTGCAACTCAATGCAAATACAAAAATTAAAGGAGCCCTTTATGTCGCTTCAATGGATTTATCAGCGGCTTTCGATATGGTCGATAGACCAACACTATGGAGGAGACTGCAGTTTTTAGGCATAGATGTAGATCTGCTTGAGATGCTGGTAAAACTTTATTCAGACACCTTGATAAGAATAAGACTAAACAATGAAGGTAGGATAACACATCCAATTAAGAAAAACTATGGCCTCAAACAAGATGTGCACTTGCTGCAATCTTATTTAACCTTTATGTATCATCTGCAGGTACATTTTTTAGATGGGAAAGGGCTGGTTGCTCCGAAACTCAGCCAATTGGTAGTGCAATGAACCTCACACACTGATGACTTTCTTTTATTTGATACTACTAAAATAGGGTTGCAGCGGCTGATTAATGCATACGTAGTGTATGCAAAGGGTTTGAAGCTAAATATAAATGCATCTAAAACAGTCATAATAAACTTGGGGATAAGCAATAGAAATCTGCAGGTGCCTTATGGTTTTGTGATGGTGCGGGAATCAACTGCAGAAATCACTGAAATATTTAGGCTTTGCATTTCCAAGTACTCTGTCTTCGAACTTTATGAAACATTTTTGAAAATGAAAGCCATGGATGCTTCCAAGCAATTAAAAACCATTGAAAGGAAATTTGGGAGATATTCATTGTATGCTTGTATTGAATTCTTTACCAAACAAATAATCCCTTGGCTTAGTTATGGTATGGAGTTCATAACCGATTCAATAGTTTGATACTTGAAATTAATAGAAGGCATGATATGGAGAAATGTCCTGTACTTTATGCCAAAATGCATACCTTTCGAAGTAATTAGATATGAGCTTGGACTTTCCTCTCCAAAGCGTCATGATATGGAAATAGGCTGCCCTATTAAGAAAATGTTTGATAGGGAAAGGCAATCAGATATATAGTCATTTAGCCTATGAGAAAACAGGTCCATTTATGAAAGATCTGATTGAAAGTTTTGAGGAATCTTTTACAAAAATGGGTCTATCATTACAAAATCTGCTGGATAAACCATTGAAAGTGAAATCGATAATAAAGGCACCTGACTGGGTAGGTAATAATGTTACCTTATTAAATTCTAAAATATATGTACAGTCTGTGTCCTTATGGAAATGGCATCCAGAACCGGAACAATAAATCTTGAAATATCCCTCACGGGTAATACGGAATCAAATAATGAGATTTAGATCTAATGTCTTGAACACACAGGAAATTAGAAATATTCGCAATCCAGTATTGGATGAAAATACATTTTGTAGTAAGTGCCTTATTGAAGGGGAAAAGTAAACTCTGTACCATATATTATTAAAGTGTCCCAGTTTAAGGGAAAAAGAATTGAATATTTCAAGCATTTTGTACACGATACATAGAGAGTTGATTGGGAACAGTTATGTTTTGATATGCTTCATGGCAAATCAATGTCATTAAAAATAAGAGTTATTGCATTTCTAATGAATGTTTGTGGCCTCGAATAGAAGGTGCTATGGATGAATATAAGGTGCTGAATCGGTAAAAGGATAAAATGATGGTAAAGCTTCATGGATGAGGATAAGAAAACCCTGAATTAATCTGTGTAAAAGTTCAGGAATCAAATAAAAACAGATGTGAATACCCGAGACAACATGAAATGTACATATTCCAATTGGACCAAGATGTGTTTTTATAATGTACTTTGGCAAATCAATAACAACATTTAAAGGTTTTATTGTTGTTTCACCGTATGCTTACTGATCTATATAGGAGTGGTAAGGAAAGAACTGAATGAATACATTTTTTTTTCTCTTTGTTAAATCATTATGATCTTAAGTTACTGCTAAGAAATTAGTTACGGCTATATTTAGAACTGGTCAGGAATGAACCAAATGATTCAATTTTAGCGAAATTAGTATGATCCTAAGGTTTCATCACCTTACTGTTAAGAAATGTATTTTGGTGTTTTATGTATTTTTTTTATCAAAGTGGATTTTACAATTGAAATGAGTTTGTAATTACTTGATTGTTCTTAAAGGGGTATTTTGTGTGTATGTATATGTTTTGTATAGGAATTCTATGGTGTAGAGTTTATTTTGAAATTATGGGTAAATATTTGGGAATACTTGATTGGATTTGCTTTGTAAATCTTGTAAGTTGTGAAATTGTTATTTTAATTCTGTTTTTACAAAGGTTTTTCGATAAACCAAAACAAATAAAGTTAAAATAAAATGATGTGGGGATACTCGCCATATATTGGCAGAACAACCCATGGACATGTTTTCTTATAGTATCTTTAGTGGCATTATCCACAAAGCAAACATGAGTATGTTCTTATATGGGAATAATAGGGTATAATGTGCAGTCAGCATGGAAATGGATGCGCACAGCCAGTGTGACCATGTTTTATATTGGCACCTATTGTGGGAAGGCATCATGAAAATGAGTTGAAGAAATGCTCCTGTGCACTGTTGGTGACTTGCATCTATTGTTTTTTTTTCCTGAGTTTCCCTACACAACCCAATGGCAAACTGTTTGGATTTTTACAGAATTTACCTAGAAAGTGTGCTCTAAAATACACCATTTTCACCCCCCTCAAACCCCACTTGAGTGGTGTGGGCTCCCTCGCTAGGCTCGGTCGCTCTGGCATATCTGGGACAAATATTGATGCCCCTCCAATTAAAAAATTCACCAGCCGCCACTGCCCCTGAGCTTCTATCTGGCGCTACTACCAAAAGACCCAGGGCTATAGCCCTCTCAACCCACCCTACCAATGCCATCAAGGAGCAGGGGGCGCCAACTCAACCCACTGAAGTGAGGGCCTGTCCCAGCTGCCCTATTGACAAGCCACTCGCGCCTCAGGTGCCGTTCCTCTTTGTTATGGTTTGAAGAGTCCCTTGTGGTGCACATGCGAAGAGGGACCCTGTGCTTGGGGGTAGCCTGGGAGCGCTACCTGAAGGTAGCACCTCTTTTTTTTTAAACACGTTCCTAGCATGGAAACCCAGTATATAAGAGAGGAAAGGGAAGAGGATACCTAAGGCTCGGAAGAGAAAAATGAATTGCTCAGCAGAACTGAGCAGTCCTTTGCTGGCCTCCGTACACTGAAAGACTGAGTCAGCCTTCTGGTGCTCCAACATGTAGCCTATAGGTTACACAGAGATTGCTGCGGCCAACTACTTAGCCAGCAAGCTCTGTTACTACAGTTTCATTCTTCTCCACCCTGAGGCTGACATATCTCACACTCTTGCAATCTTTGCTAGTGGATTTAACATGCTTTCAAAAAATGAATGTGACCTCGGTAATCTAGCTCAGTGGGTTTATCTAAGTGCTGCATTTACACGCGTGCAGCCCGAGGGCCCTTGTTTCAATGCAGGTCGGGATTGAGGAATGTTATTTGCAACACCAATTATTTGGTCTCAAAGACACAGCTCAGTTTAACAGATGCACAATGATAAACATCTGCAAAATTACCAAACCAAGTTTATTTCCATGATGTTTTATACCGAAATAAAGCCAGATTAATTGGTTAGTTTTGTGTACCTCATAGGGCATTTTGAAGTTGAGTTGTAAATATAACTCAAGGCTTTGCAAAAGCAGTCAAAGTGTGCATGTTCACAAGCTTGCGCAACAGCAATACGCCTTTTTCTTTTTAGAAATAGAAATCAGTGACAATGGTTAAACGGTAACCCATTGGCCACACATGAAACATGCCACATTCCATTCGGGAAATACTTGTCATTTCTGTTTTTTATTTCTCTTTTGCATACGTGGTCCTTGGAGTTGTCCCCCCCGCCCCCCTTATTAATACTGCACTTAATACAGCACTAAAACTCCCAGAATGTACTGGAGCTCCTTTTCTATTTAAAGGTATACTGCCCAGAGAGGACAGCTTACGTCTGCACTTAGTGCAAACAGTTCCCCTCTGGGTAATTTATGTGACTTGCACTGTGAAGTGAAAATGAGAAATGTAAAGAAAAGGCGGAAGCCTCTTTACCCTTCTCCATTTGCACTCTGCAGTGAAAATTGAGTAAAGGCTGCCTGCCGTATATGCATGGTGTGCAGCGTTTACAATGGAATTTGTTTCACTCCATCATGAAAATCTCTTGCTGCCGTGAAACCAAGTTATTTTTGAAGGATGAGGGAACACGGAAGATGCAAATGTAACTCCTGTCTGGCCCCTCTCCCCTGTCCTCTGCCTTCAAAACCAATGAAAATCCCCTGGAGCGTGAATGGAGGCATTGAAACAGGCACAGCTGCATTACACCTGTCTTTAGCCCCTCCATTTACACTCCTGTGGGGGGGGGAGGGAGGGGGGGAGAGGTTGGGCGGAGGGGGTGCGGGGGGGGGGAGTAGATTGGCCTATAGGGAACTCTGGAGATTTCCCAGTAGGCCTCTGCACCCTGGACCTTTTTTGCCCGATAGTCTATTTTATTTCCAAATGTTTTCATAGGAAAAGGGTTGGGTTTTCGGAAAATTTGAAATATAGGGCCACTTGGAAAGATTTCCTGAAGCCCCTGGAAGATATTCAACACTCTCCCTACCCGGCCTTGGGAGAGATGGCTCCACAGGAGGGGCAGTGATATTCTCCAACACCGCCAGAGTGTCGCCAGGCCTCGGTAGCGGGATGTCACATGGGGCCACAGTGACAGTGTCCATGGTGTAGACAGTGATGATAGGTCTCCATGGCCATGTGCGAGCGCTGTTCTGCTGGTTGAGGGCTCGGCTCGATGATGTCAGGCGGTAGTGACAAGGTGTCCTGTGAAGCCTCACTCTCCTCGCTCTCATATTGGTCAGGTTGTCTTGTCCACTCTATTGTGTTCTCACCGTCATCCTCTTCCACATCGTTCTTCTGATCATCTGTGTCTTCTCATTCCCCTGTGAATGGGAAGGCAAAGGGGGACATTACAGGGTTGCCAGTATCCTGCTGGTAATTCAAGGCGGGATGCCGGTAACCTTGCCTTACCGTCTCGGCTGCCCGATATCCCAGTATTACCGGTATTATGGACGGCAGAGTGACAGAAAGTGCCCATTGCCACGGAGTCCTGTAGGACTCCATGGGATGGGATTTACTGAATCACCGGCACTGTTAGTAATGGTGCCGGTGATTCAGGCATTTGTTTGCTGGTAGGGGCTTGAACTCCTGGCAGGTCAGACCTTCTGGGAGATCCGTGGCCCCCATCGGCAAACTGGAAGTGTGCCGGTCTGGTAAAATTGCCCGAGCCAGAATTACCAGCATTTTTACCAGACCGGCACACTTGTAATGAGGCCCAATGTCAGTGTTGCAGGGACATTTTGCAGTGTGGGCACCATACACAAGTACATCAAGTGTGCTGCCTACGCAGGGCTAATTTTCCACTCTTCATGTAAATCTGATACAGGCACCAATTACGTGTAGACTTATACGTAGGCAGATCCCTTCTGCCAATATTTTGTCACAGCGGGTGCATTTTGTATTTGTATTTTATTGACTTTATATAGCCCTTTAATCCAAAGTGCTTTACATGAGAACAAGAAAAAAAAGCACAACAAGCATAAGATGGCAATTGAATCACAACTCGAAAACAGTACAAGGAACAATTTACATTATTGCTGAGGTGAGGAGGGAGAGGAGAGGGACAGAGGCGTGAGAGGGAATGGGAGGTATGAGTGGAGGTAGTAGCAGAAGTAAGAGGTAAAGCGAGAAGGTGTGAGGAAAAAGAGAGGAAAGAATAAGACTAGATAAGAGCAGAAGGTAGGGTAGAAGGGAGTAGAGAGGAAGGAGAGGGTAAGGAAGTACAGGAATAAGAGGTGAGGTATGAGGCGGTGGGAGAAGTAGGAAAGGAGGCGAATGGTGTTAGGGAGGGGAATGGAAAAGATAAGATTTTAGAGAAGAGCGAAAAGGAAGGGTAGGAGGGAGAAGAGCGGATGTGGAGGGGGAGGTGGTTCCAGTGGAAGGGAGCGAGGAGTTGGAAAGAGCGGAAGCGGCAGGGGGCACAGGGTGGTGGAGGAGGAGAGAGTAGGAAAAGATTAGCAGAGCGGAGAGAACGAGAAGGGGTATAAAAGGTAAGAAGGGAGGAAAGGTAGGGGGGGCAAGACCATAGAGGGATTTGAAAACAAGACAGAGGAACTTGAATTTGAGCTGGGAGTGAAAAGAGAGCCAGCCTAGAGAGTTGAGATAAGAGGAGATGGAGTCAAGAGGTGAGAGAAGGCAGAAGGGGCGGATGGCAGAGTGGTAGACAGATTTGAGTGGGGAGAGGTGAGAGGAGGGGAGTCCAAAGAAAAGGGAGGAACAGTAGAAAAGTCTGGAGAAGATGAGGGAGGTAATTAAGAGTTTAGCAGCATGAAAGGTTTGGAGCGGTCGTATTTTACGAATGTTGTAAAGGTGAAAGCGACACGACTTGGCAGTAAGAGAAATGTGGTGAGATAGAGAGAGGTGAGGGTCTATATGAAGACCAAGGTTACGGGCATAGGGAGAGAAGGAGAGTTGGGAGGGGGGAAAGAGAATGAAAGGGAGAGGGGAGGGAGGAGGAAGAGTATTGGCAGGGAAGAAAAGGAGTTCAGTTTTGTCAGCATTAAGAGTAAGGAAGTGAGAGGACATCCAGTATTTAATAGCAGAAAGGCAAGAAGAGAGTTTATTGTGAATGTCGGAGAGAAGGAGGAGAAGGAGAGGAAAAGCTGGGTATCATCAGTGTAGAAATGGTGCGAGATACGAAATGAGGAGATGATGGGAGATAAGAAGGAAGTGTAGAGTGAGAAAATAAATGGGCCAAGGACAGAACCTTGGGAGACTCCATAGTTGAGAGGATATGTGGGAGAGGTGGAGCCAGCCCAGGAGACAGAAAAGGTCCAGTTACAGAGATAAGCGGAGAGCAAGTTGAGGACAGTGTCTTTGAGGCCAAATGAGGAGAGGGAGTTAAGGAGAAGAGGATGGTCAACAGTATCAAAAGCAGCAGAGAGATCAAGGAGAATAAGAATGGGGGAGTGCTTAGAGAAGCGTGCAGAAAGGAGTTAAGAACAGAGATGAGGGCAGTTTCAGTGGAGTGTAGAGGGCGGAAGCCGGATTGGGTGGAGTGAAGGAGGGAGTGGTTAGAGATGAAGGAAGAGAGTTGAGAATAGACAATGCGTTCGAGAAGTTAGGAGAGGAAGGGTAGGAGAGAGATGGGCGATAATTGGAAGCAAGATGGGGATTAGCAGAAGGTTTTTTGAGAATAGGGATGATAGTCGCGTGTTTAAAAGGAGTAGGAAAAGTGGAAGTCGAGGGGCAGATGTTAAAAAAGGAGGTGAGATAGGGTATAAGCAGGGGGTAGATTTTAGGGATAAGTGGGGTAGGAATGGGGTCAGCGGGAGAAGCAGTAGGATGAGTTTTGGATAGAAGGAGGGTAACATCAGAATGAGTGACAGGAGAGAAAAAGGACATGGAAGAGGTTAGGGGAGGAGGAGGAGGAGAAGGAGAGTAAGAGGGGGAGGAGAGGATAGTTTGGCAGAGATTGAGGACTTTGTTAGAAAAGAATGAGGCAAGATCAGTAGCAGAAATAGGAGAGGCGACCGAAGGATCGGGGGTAGCTGGAGAGAGAAGTCGGGATAAAGTTTGAAAGATACGGCGAGGGTGGGAGGATTGAGACTGGAGAAGGTCAGAGAAGTAGGTGCGTTTGGCAGAGTTAAGGCAGGAGTCATAGAGGTTATGATAGGTGAAGTATGCAGATTGGTTAGAGGGGGAGGGGTGTTTTAGCCATACACGTTCAAGGCGCCTAAGGAGGCGGCGCATGGAGGAGAGATGAGATGAAAGCCAAGATTGAGCAGGTCGGCAAGAAGGGCGAAATGAGGAGAGGGGGTAAAGAAGATCAAGAGCAGAAGAGAGAGAGGAAGTTAAGATGTGCAAATGTACAGGGCAAAAAACGGAATTTAAGAATGTACACCACCTTTTGCTCTTCACATTTGCACTCTGCCATGCAAAGTGATTAAATGCTGCCAGGCATGGTGGCATGCCGGCATGAAGACATGCTCGCATGTCGGGAAGGGTTTAATTGTAATTGTACACGCTCCCAAGCATGTACAGTGGATGATGGTGCATAAAGCTGGTGGACCCCATATTGATCTCCAGCCTGAGCACCGGCATGAAAAGCCATGCCAGCACAACTGCTGGAGCTTTTGTATGGTAGAGATTAAGGGAGCGGCGGAAACACAGGTTGCTTTGCGCCTCTCCTCTCCGCCATACCAATGAATGAAAATGAGCCATGGTGTGAATGCCTTACTCAAAGCCTTTACCCCTTGCATTCACATTATGGCTCTTTGGAACATGCGCTCCACAGTGACGGGCATGTCTAACGGTGTGAGTTGCCCATGTGCAACATCATAGTGCACGATCATGTCCCTGACACCCTGTCTTTGCCCATTGTTCCGACACATTTGTACAATTCACATGCTGCATGAGTGCGGATATGCATCAGGTTCCTGTGTCTGCTCAATGTCTCTGACAGTTGTCTATGCACTGGGTATTCCTTGCTGTTCAATATACCTATTGTTCAGTGATGGCAGGAGTGGGGTGGAGGGTTTTACTGCTGCTACCATCACATGGCGGTAATGCCCAAGTTCACATTTTTATACTCCGGAGTGCATTCGGGGTATGTGCGTTGGAGTGTGATGTACAGAAGTGTGTAATTGTCACCTTTGGCATGCTCATTTGTGGACAGGTGAGTATAATGCTGGTAAGTGTTGCCATGGTATGACTGCATGGTCTTCCTCTGTAGTCACATTCTATTCACATCCTGCAGTGCATGCTGGAGTCATTGGATTGGGTGTGGCACAAATGGCAAGGTGACTGGGTTACATGACTGGGTACGGCACATGGTCCCTCATGTTCTAGTAGCTATACTGTTTATTTGTCGATGTTCCCCCGGTGCACTCACATGCAAGTAGCATGGAGCGAGGTATGTGGATGTGTTGCGTCTGGTGGCCATCCATTTTACCTGTGGTGTCAGTGCCTGCGTGTCATGTGATAGGATGAACATTGGTCCTAGGCCATCTGATCGGCTAGGTGCAGGCCTTCTTGCCGCACTTGCATGTGCTGTCTATGAAGCATCAGGGGGCGTGCGGGTCATGGGTGAATTATATGTCCATGTAGTTACACCTAGCCAGCCAGTGATTGGGGGGACCACTTTACCAGTGTTGCACAGCTCGATGTGCCTGTATTTGGGCATGTGCTCAGGTGCGCACATGCATATGTTCTGTCTCATGTAGTTGCTATTTCCCCAAACACCCCATGTGTAGATGAGGATTGTGGGATGTGGACACATGCACAATGAGGGCAATGGGCCTCATTGCGACCCTGGCGTTAACCAAGTTGACGCCGTTATTTTTCCGACTCCGCCATGGTGAATGGCGGAATTACCGCCCCATTCCAAGGTTGGCGGGGTCGGTAATTCCCCATTCACCAAGGGCCCTTCCCCATTCCCATTTTTGCCCCATAGGGCTCAATGGGAATGGGGAAGGCGCTAATTACGGCACCGTAAATTACGGTGCCATAATTAGCTCCTAGGTCCCTTTGCGGGTTGGTTTTTTAACGCCTACAAAAAGCAGGCGTTAAGTACCAACCCGCGAAGGGAACTTGGAATAGGGCGGTAAGGGTTTAACGGCACCGGTCTCGTTAACGGTGACTGTTAACCCTTAACGCCCTACTCGGAATGACCCCCAATGTCTTTGTCGTTCTGTCAAGAGCCCCTGCTGATGTTTACAAGGGAGGGGCTAATTGGGGACATGTGTGGTCGTTCTGGATCATAGACTGGTATTGGGCTCTCTTCACACAAGAGTATTATCATAATGAAATCCCATATGCATCCTGTTCACTCACCAGCTGCCTCAGTCTCTACTCCTCCAATTACTTCAAGGGTGATGACGCTGATGCTAGCACGTGTCTGCTCCTCCCATGGTCACAGGTACATGGGTGGTTGTGGTGGTGATCCTCCTCCTGTGGCCAGGCACTTCCTGTTGTGTTTTGCAACCAGTTTGCAGACACGCCTCTTGAGGTCGTGCCAGCGCTTCTGGATCTGGCCCACCCTGCGTGTTGTTGATTCAACAGCATTGACATTGATCAGGATGAACTTTCACATCTTACTGTGTTGACTTACTGGGACCTTCAATTGCCCTGGATCCACAAGGCGTTCAGCATCCTTTGTTACACCCTCCACCAGGACCTTCAGCTCATCATCAGTGTACTTGGTGCTGCATTGCTGCAGCATGGTCCTGGTGTTTTTCGGGTGTTGTCGGGCAGAGAGGGTGTCACACTGGTCTAGCATGGAGTTAAGAACTGGTGGTCAACTCAGGAGCGGGTCATTGTTCTATGGACTGGGGTTTGGGGACTGAGGATGTGAAAACACTGGGGGCAAGCCAGGCATGTAGTAGGTGGCAGTGCATGGATAGTGGTGCCAGGAGCAGAAGGTGGGGTGTAATGAGGCACTTGGCCACAAGGGCTTTCAGAGGGTCCTGGGGGCAGAGGCTCTATGGGGGTCCTGGGAGCCAGAGCTCTCTGGGAGTTTTGGGGGCAGGGGCTCTATGTGGGTCCTGGGTGCAGGGGATCTATGGGGGTACAGGGCAGGGGCTCTATGGGGTCCTAGAGCAGGGTCAGGGCATTTATGATATTTTTTTAATAACATTTGTTTGACCCTCAGCTCACATTTGCCCTTGTCTGGGCTCACCTGTGTAGGATCAAAGGGTTTGCTGGTCGTGGGGGGCTGTAGGCCCCTGGGGAAGGGTAGGGCCAGGGTGTTTTTATTATTTATTTATTTTTACCCTGACTCACAGTTGCCTTTGTCAGGCCTTGCCTGTGTGGAACCGGGGGGATCTGGGTTCTGGCTGCAAGGCTGTACGGCTTTTGCTGTTGCAAGGTTCACCACCTCTCTCCATTTCCAGATACATGTATGCTTGCGCGTATCGGGAAACGGATATGACATGGTGAGGATGCAATGCACAGCGTAAAGGCGAGGGTTTGTGCCCTGCTTTTACACTATCAGTGGAGTTTCGTGGCGATTCTGCCATGAAACCCCAAGGATGGTGTACATTGTAGAAAATGGGGCGTATTCGGCCCACTTTTATGTTAGTGTACAATGTAAATGTTCATCGCGCTGTATAATATGCTGCGATGAACATGAGCCCCAGAGTATTCATTGCTACTTGTTTACGTCCCTGCCCCAAGTACAGATAAATCAATATTAAGTTAACACATGTAATTGTCTCTTTGGGATCCACACTGTAGCCCTCTCAAAGAAGTATAACATTCATGGACTACAATAATTTTAGTGAGTGCCACTCTTCCCAGGAGGGAATGGGTTGTTCATGACAGAAATGTCTTGACCTACCTATCCCCTTTCTAACTATATCTGTATTATTAGCATACTAATCTTCTAACCCCCTGTATATTTGTACCCCTAAATAAGTCAATGGTTTGGAGGCCCAGCTAAGAGTTAGGCTAGGAAACTGGGAGACAGGTATGTCTCTCAGAGCACCTACTGGAAAGAAAATATGGCTTTCCTGAGTTGATTTTGAGACTGCAGTGCATATCAAAATCTTCCACCACTGACAAGAAAATAGGGATTCTGCTTATTGGATCTTTCGGGTATTTTAATAGACGAACCATGTACAATGCTAGTATGCGTTCTTTGCCTACAGCTCCTATGCTTGACTCCTCCAGTGTCATCCTCAGTCCATTAGCCAACAGCTCAATCCCCGGTGCGAATGATAACGGCGATAGTGGCCGCTCTTGCCTGGTGCCCCTCTCCAATGACCGGCTTTCTGATCTCATTACCTCATTCTGCTGTGGCGTCTTTTTTTATTTTTTTATTTATTTAGTAGATTTTCAAACAATCAGAATATATATATCGCCAAAAGCGTAACAAAGCATTGAACTCAATACTCAATAACACATTGGTAAGTAAATAAAAATAGTCCAAAGTATACAGAAGCACAGAAATATTTCAGAGAATGTAAACTAAACCCGAAACCACAACCAAAATAATACACCTATACACATCCTCACATATCAAAGAAACTAAGACACAGAACAACACAACAACAGAAAGACAACACACAGACAACATAAAACAGAACGAAACAAAACTGGGGAAACTCTCAATGAATGCGCATACATAGAATCAGATAACTGGGTCCAATAGAGGCTGTTAATCCTCCAATACACAGTCACCATATAAGTCATTAAATGGTTTCCAAAGGGCTTGATACTTATACTCTTTCCCTTGCCTCACAAACATCACCCGTTCAAAATTCGATTGAACCAACAAATCATTAACCCAATTCTCTACTCTAGGCTTCTTCCTCGTCTTCCACACCATCAACACTTGTTTCACTGCAACAACAAGAGCTTTATCAACCCATTGACCATACCTACTAGACACCTATCCAACACACCCATCCAAAATTCCAACACCCGAGAGCAATAACACAACATATGAATCAACGTTCCCTGCTCCTTCCCACATCCCCAACACAAGTCATCACCAACCAGCCCCAGTTTATACATACGCAACGGGGTCCAATATAGATGCCCTAACACTTTCAGATGAATCAATCTCAACCTCAAATCCAACTTGCTTCTATACTCTACACCCCACATGAATTCCCACTCCTTTTCCCTAATATCACAACCCAACTCCTGTCTCCACTTCTCTAAAGCTTTTTCCCCAGCATCAACATCCTTCGAACATACCGGCATCAAGCTAGTATAAGTGCATACCATCCGTGGGGATGACTTAAGAATCTGACCACCCGCCAATAACTCTTCTAACTAATGCTGTTGGTCCATTACATCACAGCCTTAAAGTTCTGACCAAGTACAGGCTTATGGTCATTGCTTCAAGCACTTAAAATAGTTATACCCAATTGCCTGAACTGAATGCCTTGTCTGCATCGAGCGGCCAAATAATAGGTGGTCTTCATTATCTTTAGCCTCCTATTCCACGTGTGCTGTTTGTCTGAAGTTAGTGTATGTATTGTGTTATGGAATAAATCCAGTCTGATCCTTGTGAGCTAGTTTAGTCATATGGGCCTGTAATCATCTACCCAAAACTTGATGTACATTCCTGTGGGTCGTTCCCTGGTTTCAATAGTGCTGTCAGTACAGCTTCCCTCATAGAATTTGGTAATTCTCTCTGTGTGCCTGTACCAATCTGGTTGTAAGCTCTTCCTTGCGTATGGCGTAGAACTCTGCCGGAAGCCTGCTGTATCCTACCGGTGCTCTACCTCGATTCAAATCTCGGATGGCCAGCTTTATTTCCTATATTCTTATATGTCCCTCTAATGTCTACCTTTCTGCTTACATTCATTCTTTTCTGATGATCTGCCCGATAAAGTTCTCCATCTGTACTGTATTCAATGCTGAAGATTGATTGATTGATGCCTGAAAATATTTATCTGAGATCTGAGATCTAACAGTTTGTCCATCAGTGTTTCTTAATGTGGTGTTTGCTGGTTTGCCACCTTGATCCATGGTCAATTGAGCTAATTATCTGCCTGACCTATCTCCATATTTGTGCAGTTTCGTTTTCCAGACTTGTGTCTCAAATGTGTGTTGCATTTATAAACTCTCCAGACAACTTCTCTCTGGGGACTCGCTGCCTTGTGCAATTGTTGCATGACTCCATTCTTGTTATCTGTTTTCTGACGCGTCCCTCCCAGTCTTTTTAGCCTTTAATGCAGTGGCTATCTTACTGCTATAGTTCTGCCCATGCACCTCCCCTAAGGACCACCTTAAACGCCTCCCATTTCAGTATTCTGGTCGACGTTGTATGTGCATTCTGTTTAAAGAGTATGTTTAATTCGACTTACGTATATCTTCTCTGAAACTCAAATCTGATAATACCTTTATATATAAATTCCATGCTGATACACTCGGCTTATCACCCTCTATTTCCATATCCACTTGTAATGTTGAATGATTCAATATATTTATTGCCAGGTACGGAGTATTATTGAATCAGTGGCAATGTTTATCACTTACAAAGCAGTAGTTAATTCTGGTGTTTGTGTACCACTGAACAGTAAGAGTAGTTTCTCATGCCCGGATGTTGGTGCCTCTAAACATCTCTCAAATTTAAATGAGCTGGCACTTCTTTCAATGGTATAGCTGTTTCAAGCCTGTGCCCCATCGTACCTATCCAACATTTTATGCATCGTACAATTGAAATCTCCTGCCCAAATGATTAAATTACCCTTATCGGTTAGCACCTCCTCGCTAATTCGCTCATTCCGGGAAAAGGAGTAATCTCGATGGTTGGGGGCATAAATCTTTACTAAGTGACTACATTTCCCTTCCAATTTCCCCATTAGTATTATAATAATCCCTCTGAGTCAATATCTTCTTTGGGAACCTTGTACTGAACTCTATTCGCTATCCATTAGTACTCCTCTAGGACCTTTTATATATTTAGTACCATGGGTTCTACCACCCCATCCTCTCACATTTTATAGAGTTGCCCCAATACCAAATGAGCTTCTTGAACCATAGCTATATCCACTGCACTTCTATGCATAAATGATCCTATTTTGAACTTTTAGTATAACTGTTCAAACCTCGGGTATTGCACGTAAGCAAGTTCACCCTCCCCATCTTGTCTGAGTGAGTTTGCTCTTTAGGTGTTTCATGTATCTAGCGTGTGGTGCACAGTACCAACAGCCTAAAACTTTAACATTCCTCTCTACCTCCTGCACACCCTTGGCCAAGTGGGTCCATCAACTTTGTTATCTTTCTTAGCACTTCTGCTATTTCTACCAAATGCTATGATGGCCTTGCCTCCCACTTTATAAGTAACACCTACAAAGTTATGTTCTAACAAGTGGGTCAAAGTCGTTTGCTCCTCCCGGGTACGCTTATTTGAGCATGTGTTTGCTCACTATGGGAGGAGTAGTCGTAGCTCCTAAGTCACTTTCAGCAGACAGATACACTTGCAAGCCCACATCTCTGTAGTAACTGCTTTGAATAACATTATGTAATCTATATATGCATGATGCGTAACAGGAGACTTCTAATTCCATCTTAATATGGCATCTTATTTGCTTCCACTCATTCCGCTACTACTCTAAATCTACTATCCTTATGTCCCCTATATGCTTACACACAGTCATATTCCATGTGCCTCTCTGAGTAAATGTATTACTGTTACGTAGCTTTCGCTAGTTAACATTTATACTTCAGAGACAACTTCTCTCTTACAATTTATGAAATCCTCTGCAGAGCAGAACGTCCTGCCTTGTGCATGAAACTATATCTACCCTCATTATAAACACTGTTTCCTCTGGGGATTGATATCTAACAGAAGCATGATTGTTTCAGGTGCAGCAGCGGTTCTTTAAAACATACACTATTTCAGCATAACACATTTCTGCTTGTTTGACCTGTAAAGTTCTGTTCCATTGGTATCCGGTCATTCCATCAAAACCCAAACCATCAAATGTCAAACCATTGAATTTTCTCGCAAGGGTGGATATGGTATGTGAGATTGTTTTTCCCAGAAATCCATTAACAGTGATAATGAACTCTTTGAGTCGTGTGTGGCATCTTGAATATCTGATGTTGTGTTGGATTAATAAAGTCTTCTTGGTGGCTGTCAGACTAATATTGCGTGTCTGGAAAACTAGGAAAAAGCCGTATGTGGAAGATTGGCTAGTTCAGGTGCAAATTCTTTCACGTTTTGAGAAATTGAAATTGGGTAGATTACACAAAGAAGAGATCTATAATGAACAATGGGGTAAATTCAATGAGTTTTATGCCTGATGCTCTGTCAGAATGTTTTTTCTTTTTCTTTTGTTTAATTTTCTTTGAGTGGGGGGTGGTGAGAGGGGAGGGTTGATGTTTGTGGTGTCTTTGATGTTTTAATTTTGTTGGTAGGATGAAAAAGTGTTTTTTATGATAAATTGATTAGTAGTGGTTTTAAAACCGCAGCGTTTTCCAACACAATAACGTTGTATTTATGTTTGCGGTCGCTTCAAAAGCGACCGCAAACATAAATACGTTTTTAAAGCTGCGGTTTTATTTTTAAGTTTTCCGGGCTCCTCCAGCCCGGAAAACTTAGAAAAAAAACTGCAGCTAGTGCTTATTTTTTGTAAAAAAAATAAATAGCACTTACCGAGATTCAGCTGCAGCTTTCCTGCTCTGGTCTCCGGTCCGCGTCCTCCGAGTCCCGGCACGCCACCCAGCGGTAGACTTTGTTTACTACAGCTGGCTGGCTTTTCCTTCATTAGTGCCGCAAAAGCAAAAGCCAGCACAGGAGGGCCTCCATTTCACAAAATGGCTGCGCCCCTGTGCTTGCTTTTTCGAATTTTGAGCTTGAATAGCTCAAAATTTTACATAGGAAGTTTTAAAACGGAGGATGCTAGTATTTTTTTTTTTATGTGGCCTATCTATTTTTGAAATAAAATGTTTTACTAGACCATCCCTTTAAGGGACCATGAAGCTAACGGGCCCACAATTTGCGGGCCTGTTATTAGCTCCTTCCCCATTGAGCCCTATGGGGGCTCAAATGGGAATGGGGAATGGTTTTCGAAATGGGGTCTTACCGGGCCCGCATAGGTCGGAATGTCCCGTTAAGTCCCCATGCCGACACCTCGGACCCAGACCCGAGTTTGGAGGCAGCCATGGTGTTAATAGCACCATGGCTGCCTCCAAACTCGGAATGACCCCCAACGCATCAAGGATGCATTTTTTGAGTCTTAAAACTAAAGGTACGCTCTGCAAAAATTGAAAGACCTCGTGGTTCAGTGTACCAATGATTTATATTACACTTCCATCTCTGAGTTTAAGTCATTGGTTGTGGTCAGGTGTCAGTTCTGCCACTTCCGCACGCAGCCACTATCAGTATTTTATCTCTGTGGATAAGACAATACAAGTTTTACTGCACAGTTCACCAAAGTGGAAGTACTCTGGTGGGACCTTAACGAGTCCCCTATTACTTAGCTCTTGTGGGGTAGACACTCTGCCTGTGCAGATTGAGGATGGGGGGGAGGTATGGGTAGTAAATGCAGTGTCAAACATTGATGGGGAAGTTCACTGTCAAAGGGTGGTGCTTCTAAAACCACAATCTATATGCAATGACAGTGCATGCGATAATGCAATTGACACTGCACGATTGAAGAACCTGCCAATGACCTTGAGTTCCCAAATTGTTTAATATTTCTGGAACGCGCCCGTTTATAGAGGGGAGGGAAGAAGGGAGTGAAATGTATTGGAGTATCGGTGGGGAGGGGTGAGTGTCAAACAATGCCACGTCACCAAAATATAGGTGGAAACGACTTTACAGAGCATTATTAAAAGGACCGTGGGCGCCCTCGTGTGGCCACGAGGTTAAATAATCATTTCGATGTGGATGAACGGGTTGGTGGTGAGTGTGAGTTGAGTGACAGACATTGGTGAGGGTTTTGAGTGGCGTCGTTACTAAGTTCTTCATTTAACCCCCTCCATCCCAGATGGCAAAACAAGTCAAAATCAATGCCTGTCAAGCCATAGAATCTGATTTAGTGATTTACGCCTTACCTGCTGATGACACACAGGTTAACATGTGTCTCCCTGGGGTGCATAGACAGTGTGCCAGCTAAACTATATTTCCTTAAGAGTTTCTCGAGGAACAAAAAGCTCCAAATCAATGTTCTTATTTTTTTTCGCCATACAGTATATTTGAGCCAGGCCGCTTCTTACGGTACCTGCCGCTCCCGCCTGTCTTTGGTAAACCAGAGACCCTTAGCGATAATGCCCACATTGCAGGGGTCTGACTCAGTGTCATGCTTTCTCGACAACCTCACAGCACACAGTATTTGTCACTTTGATTTCTAAAGTCTTCCTCCAGTCCTATGAATTGTTTAGCTCACAAGTAGAGTAGAAGCGTCTCTCTGGGTTATCAGAAATGTAAGATAAATTTACATTTCATCTATCACAAACAAAGGCAAGTATTTTATATCTTGGCAAGCACACAATAGTTGTGTTATGGCATGCGCATTGTTATTGTAACTTCGGACACACTTTTCGGGACAGTACTGTAACAAACGTTGCACTTAAAGTTTGGCAAAACTATGAAACAAGTAGTGTTACTGTACACACAATTTGGCAATTATACAAATGATTATTTTTCTGTACACACCTCTTTGTTACTGTATTCATTTGTGCTATTGTTCACAAACTTATGCACTTACTGGTCATACTTGCCACAATAAACATATGTGTGTTACGCTACAGCAGTGTTTATAGTCACTGCACTGCAAGTGTCCCAAAGGGACATCACAATGGGGCACACTTGCTCTTATGTCCTGTGTGCACAGAGTTGAAGTGGAATATGTGACACGTGTGCAGGGTGAGACTAGATACCACTAATAAACTGTTGGCAAAAGGCAGCAGTTTGGGCTTTTGTGTAGGCATGGAAAAGGCTCTTGCCAGGCACTACTGTAGTGGTAAGGACACACATAGTGCTTATAAATCGAGTGTCTGAATGCAGACCTGGTTAAGACATTTTTATTGCACCAGTAGCGTGTTTACAACACCTATTATACAAATCAGCAGTCCTTAAAGCAACAACAAAAAACCCATACTATGCAACAAGAATTCAATCGGCAAACAACCCACAAAAAGAACTCTAGAAAATCATCAACAATATCAAAAACCCTATATCCTGAAACACAGGCATCATGCCATAATAATCACTATGTGACAACATCACCAACTACCTAAGAACAAAACATAGAAACAATCCAACAGACCATTGAAGCAAGCCATGCAACAATAAATACAAGCACAAGTACGGAACTGCTGACAACCGGCAAGCCACCAACCGCAGCAACACTTGACTGATTCGAACCCATAGATGAAGATGTTTTCTCCACACTAATAAATGGCACAAACCTTGTCGGATCTCCCAGCAACCCTCAATGACAGCACCCCAGCATCTTACTTCTGGCTACTGATGAACCTATCCCTAAACACAGGAATAGTACCAACATCTTTCAAATCAGCTTACATCAAGCCACTCCTAAAAAACAAAACAGGAAGCGTGGAAGAGCCCAACAACTACAGACCTAAATCTAATCTACCCTACCAGGCTAAGCTACTGTAGAACCACGCATGCAAAATCCTGCTCAACCACATAGAAACAAACAGAATACTCAACCACTCGCAAGTCGGCATCAGACCCAATGAGAAGAACAGAATCAGCACTTCTATCCATATGAGACAACCTAAAAATAAATGCAGACAACAGCACATTATCAGCCCTCATACTACTGGACGTATTAGCTGCTTTTGACACGATCAGATACACAATACTAATCAAGAGACTGGAGGAATGGGTTGTAAAAATCTCTGCTTTACAATGGGCAAAATCCTTCCTCACCAACCGAACTGAAAGAACCTACCTACTCCATTTACCTCTAAAATGAAACACATCTCCTGTGCAATACCACAAGGCTCTAGCCTCTCCTCACTCCTCTTCAACATCTACATGTCCCCCTTAATGAAAAAATCATTTGAAACCACAAACTGACCACCTAGAACTATGCAGATGATTGCCATCTCATCGTCAAGATAGCTACAGCCCAAGGCCAAAACAACACCCTCAACAACTGCCTCACCGACATATACCACTGGATGACAACCAACAACCTCAAGCTAAACCCAACCAAAACATAAATAATGATCTCACTCCCAGAGGATAACACACCAGACACACAACTGAACTGGCCACCTGGCATGGGAACCCAACCTGAAGCGTCGGCCGTGATATCAACTCTGGAAATACTCATGGACAACAACCACAAGTCAATGCTATAGCAAGGAAATGTTTCTACCTCCTGTGACTACTTTTAAAAAAAAAACAATTTTATTAATTTTCTTCCAATCAAACAACAAACAACCAAACTTGCAGTACATATTACAATATTTCCAATGTTTGTGCAATTCCATCAACGTTTTACTGCATCTCCCCCCCCCGAAGCCTACACTGCCTCACAATCCGCTTCTGCATCCTGCAAAGGGGTTCCTGTGTGCTCTGCTGAGTCTTGGTCACTCGACCAATCTCGTATGGACCCAAACAGTGAAGATATTAAATGTTTCTAGGCTGTCAGGGTTTCTGCTTCTTCATCCCGGCCAAAGTTACTAGCTTCATGCCATACGGCAGTTTCAGCTTCCGCCCATTTCTGAAGGTCTTTCCACTACATTTCTATCCTTGGTCTGTGGCATGTCTTCCATCCCATGACGATCACACGCTTCGCAAGTATATACGCCAAATCTTTTAGCTTACTTACATGTTTAGTTTTACGTGGTCTAAGAAACCCCCTATCAAACATGCCCATGCTATTTCTTCAGTTATCTTAACCCCTTTTTCTTCCAATCTATGGGCTACTTCTCCCCAGAATTTCTTGATTTCTGGGTATGCCCAAAACATATATGTCATCCCCGCATTTTCCTCACCACATTTGGGGCATGTTTGTCGTTCTGCGTTTTTAAATTTAGCTATCCTCTGGGGTGTCATATAAACCCTATGGGTTACATACAGTTGTATTTGTTGTAGCCTCGCATTCCTTCACACTTTCTTGTGGTACCCTTGGGCCCGCTCCCACATCCCATCACTCATAGGGGTGTCCACTTCTTCCTCCCAGTCTTGTCTCAATTGTACCACTTCCTTCCCCGCTTTAGACATCAGCAGCTCATATATATAGTTTTGAAAGACAGGCTGTGGTGCTCCGCAGTTCCCACTGTATGTCGGCCTATGCACAGCATGTGAATCTAAGCAGATACAGGCATCAGAAATACGATTATGGTGAGTAATGTATCCCATATCCATTTACACGTTGGTCACTTGCCAGCTTTCAAAACCCAGTTCAACAAAGTTTACGCCGGTCTCCCTCAGTCGGTCTCAGACCTTTCAAACACACTTTACAGGGATTCCCTTCCCCCAAGCTTAATTCAAATCCTTTAGAGGTTCCCTTGCCCTAACTTATCATACTTCTGGTCTCCCTCAGTCGGGGTCGAACCTTTTCCTGATTTCAAAGACTTTTGAAAGTGCGTGGCTTTTACTACAGAATTCCGCAGGACCACTTTGACTTTGCCTTTAGCTCACACTCTTGTTGTTTGCCCCAGTGTCTCTTGGTTTGAGTAGGTTGATGTCATAAGCACAAAGTTAAACTTTTTACACCCACCCCCCTTTTCCCGGGGTGATTTTTGATCACTTTGCTTTTTATAGTTCATTCACTTTATCGCTTCATTACAAAAACATTACACCTTTTAGAGACTTTTGAGTGGGCTATTTCCTTTCGCCGGATCACTCTGTTACTCCATATCACTGGTTTCACAGCTTTCGGTAATTCAAAGTTCATCACAGGTCTGCCTTCCTTTTGTATTTCATCCACATACGTACAGCCTTCAATTGTGCTATATACTGTTGCAACTTTAATCTTTCTTTAACACACATCAGCCTTTCATGTCGCTTGCCAACTCACCGGCTGTGTGCATTTCTTTCTTGCCTTTGCAGTTTTTAATTCACGAGTCAAGGTTAATAGCACAGGCTTGACCTCGCCTCCCCAACTCTGCCGTTCACCCAGGAGGTTTGCTGGCGTCCTTGAAACACAATGCAGTCTTCTTTTCTGGGATTTGTCCTTCTCTACATGTCTCCTCAGCCTTTTGGAGGCCATGACCTCCAGCAGGGAACTCCTGGTGTTCTCTACCCTTTGCTGTCGTCCCTCGGTCTGTCGCTCTACTCCAGTAGGTTCACCTTCGCCCCAAAGGTTCTGCTCTTGCTCGTGTTCCACTTTGCTCAGTGTGTCTCTGTTCCTCATCCGTGTGATGAGAGCTTTCCTCCTCTTATCTGTGTGATGAGAGCTAATTGGTATCAGTTATTATGCACTTAAGTCAAGTGCCCTACTTTGCCTGACCCGATTAGCAGGACATGTCCAATGAGATATGTAAGGGTTAGCCTCTTTACTCTGTCGCCCTCTTCCTCAGCCTAGGGATTGTGTAGAAAGGGGCAGGGAAGAGTTAGGACATTGGAGAATCCTATAAAATAGGATGGGTCATGAAAGGGGGAATATTGCATTTTACAATCAGTCGCCTCATTCCTACTCCGCCGCAAAGACCCCTCGCCCAGGTGAACCTCCCGCACCGGTCCACCCCCAGGGTCTGGATCCAAAGGCGATGGCCGTGCCCTGGCCACCTTTGAGAGAGATCGATCCCTGGGGACTAGTAGGTGAGACACCCTTTAGTTTATCACAGTTCCCAAAGGTTTTCCAAGCTACACCCAATGGACCCTTCATAAATTTGACAAAATAATTAGAAGAATGACATGCTTTGTAGACTTATTTGATTGTTACCCATATCAGCTGTTCAACCTCCAAGGGCCCTCACAGGGGGAGCCAGCTAAAGACCAACCTGCTGTCAAAAAACCATGACTAGACCCTGCCCAGCCAAGCACTTTGCTGGACATGTCCCAGGATCTCTCTTACATTGACACTTCAGGCTCTCAAGAGCCAGGTTTACTAGCAGACCAAGGGGACCTATATGACAGACCAATATTATGATGACGTCTACATACAATACCGGACCATCATGACCAACCCGTGGCTGACTCCCCTGTGGATAATAGGCTGCAGTATGAGCTCCCCCTAAAGGCTGCCAACGTTTCAAGATTGATAACCAAAAAGTGCAAGTTGACAAAGAAGATTTGTAGAAAACATCCTTGGGGATAAAAGGTCTGCAGCACAGTTTATACCTGCAGTCCATCCAGAGGCGCATTCAGCCTTCTATACTCACCCCACAACCTTACAAGGGTAGTTAACCCCCTGAATTGAAAAGATGTTCAGGCCAGCCCTCTCCGACCCTTTATACATCAGGGGTCAATTAAAAATGGAATCTCTCGTCGTAACTATCACAATAAAGAGGGCCTCCTTTGCCTCTGCTGACAAGAGCAAAAACACACACACACCCCACACACCACACACACCCCACACACCCCACACACACCCTTAATTTGGGAAAGCAGTCGCAGTCGAGGACGCACTGAAAAGTGCTAAAGAAAAGTTTGACATCCTGAAGTCATGCAAAAGGCACATTTAAATTAATGCCGATTTCTAGGACAAAACTCAACGGTCCTCGAACTATAGTTAGGGTGGACAAACTTCATCTTGGGGTTTCTCGCAGGGGCAGTCTTCCCAGCAAAATTTTCAAAGGGGGCACACAAAGTCCAGTAGGAGGTTGCATTTGTCAATTTATCCATGCATGGGAGGGGAATCGCGTCAGGCAAGTGGGTACATTCCACCGTGGCAGGAGACGTGCATAGAACTCCTACAGAGGCCATCCATCCAACCACCCACCAAGACAGACACAAAACGCAGGAGGAACAACTCAGTCTGCTAGAAAGAGGTCAAAGCACTGCTGGAAAAGGACGCTATAGAGATCTTTCCGGCATACCATGTAAACAAGGGTATCTATTCAATGTACTTCCTTGTGCCAAAGAAAGTCCTTACAATGTGCCCTGGCCTAGACCTCCTTCCATTAACACATGTCAAGACACAAAAGTTCCACATGACAACGCCACAAGAAGTAATCCCACTGCTTAAACAAATGGACTACATGGCAACATTGAATATGAAAGATGCATACTTTCATATTTCAATGTTCCCAGCGCACAGAAAATTCCTGCGCTTCAAAATAGCAAATCGACACTACCAATTCAAGGTGCTCCCCTTTGGCATAGCCTCAGCTACAAGGGTATTCACCAAGGTATTGGTGGTAGTGGCGGCAAATTTACGCAGAGCATCAATCCCAGTGTTACCATATCTGGACGACTGGCTGCTGAACAGGGGAATCCCCTCAGATTTGCAAGCAGAATACCCAAAGAACAATCAACCTTCTGTTCCAATTGGGGTTTTCAATCAACTAGAAGAAATCTTGCCTAGTTCTAAGCCAAAACAAGCAGTTCTTAGGAGCTACCATAAAGACAATTGAGGGGCTAGTCTTCCCCTCAAACGAAAGAGTTCAGAACATACTGGTGCAAATACCTTGTTATCTTGCCGGTCACCAAATAACCGTATACAAAGAAATGCACCTTCCCGGGATGATGGCTTCATGCATTTATCTGGTTCCACACGCACGGTTACGCATGCGCCCAATGCAGTGGTGGTTAGCAAAACAATGGTCTCGGGCAAGCGGTCAGTGGGACGATCTAGTGATTGTTATGCTCACCCTAGTACAAGCACTTTGCTGGCTGCTCAAAGGAAAATCTGTTTAAGGGAAAACCCTTTCACAATCCTCCAGTTCAAGCAATAATTACAACAGACGCCTCACTCTCCAAATGAGGAGCCCATTATCTTCATTAAAGAGGGCATGGCCATGGACACGGATCCTAGCCCAGAACCACATCAACCTTTTTGACCTACTAGTGATACGCCAAGCCCTACAAGCTTTCGAGCTGCATCTAACAGGCCAAATGCTGCAAGGCCTCGGAGACGGCACCACTACCATGTTATTCATAAACAAGCAGGGAGGCACACACTCAAGTCTGTTCAGGGTATACCAAAAAATGTGAAAGTGGGCACTCAAGTTGAAAATGTTCCTAGTATCGCAACACGTTCCAGGGGAACTTGATGCTCTGGCAGACTCTCAATGCAGAAATCCTCTACCCAAGGAACACGAGTGGCAACTCAACAGAGGAATTCTAGACAATGTTTTCTCCCTCATGGGGTTATCCTCCTTTAGACTTATTCGCCACAAATCTAAACGCACAATGCCCAGACGTTGCATCCAGGTTTCCCCAACCCAGCTCCAACTGGAATGCCCTGTGGATGAGCTGGTCAGGGAAATGTGCTTGCGCTTTTCCACCAACACCACTCCTGAGCAGGATAGTGCACATGATGCACCAGGAACAAGCTACTCTAATCCTGGTTGCTCCTATGTGGGCGAGACAACCCTGGTTTCCACATCTCTTCAAACTGGCAATGTGCGAACCAGTCAAACACCTGTGCCCCTTCAACATGCTATCCCAGCACGAGGGGGGAGGAGGGGTGGACAGAATTCCACCCACATCCTCGGTCTAGTAACTTCACAGCCTGGCTCCTAAAAGTCCTAGAATTTGGACACTTAAAATTACCTCAAAGGTGTATGCACGCAAACCTAACACCAGCCACTGCTACTTCAACAAATTGAATAGATTTGTAATATGGTGCCGATCAAAAGATGTATTGAATGTACCCCATCGCACATTCTTCACTTGATAGACTATGGCCTAGTATTTACCTCCAAGGTTCACCTAGCGCCTCTGTCCGTGTACACCACTTCACAAAACAAGGTGTCCTGGTGGAAAGTCCCCATTAATGCTTTCATGGCGGGAGTAAAGAGACTTTACCCCCTTCCCCCCCACAACCTTTTTCCAATCAGCCTCCAGGTTGGGATCTTCATGTGGTACTCTCAAAGCTCATGGATCTACCCTTCGAGCCTAGGCACAAATCCAGCCACAAACACCTAGCCGCCAAGACAGCTTTCTTAGTTGCCATCACCTCAATAAGACTGGTTAGTGAGCTGCAAGCTTTGTCAGTGCAAGACCCTTTCTTTTGTCATCCACAAGGACGATAGAATACACCTTAGGTTTTCATCTAAATTCATATCCAAGTTCCATGTTAAACAACCCATTGAACTACCGGCTTTCTGTCAAAATCCATCCATCTCAGCTGAGGAGGGCAGGACAAAACCTCTAAGAAAAACAGATCAATTGTTTGTCTCCCTACCACCTGGCAGGGATCATGTTTCAAAGAAAGCCATCTCCAGATGGATAGTGAAATTCATACAGCTCTGCTATTCCCTAGCAAAGAAAACCCTGCCTTTCATGCCAAGAACTCACTACAGAGCGGGTGGAAAGGATGGAGCGGGTGGAAAGGAAACTGATGCAGTGTGTAAAACACATGGAACAGATCAAATTAATAAAAAGGATGAAACAGACGGAACACACTAAACAGATGGGAAGGATGAAACAGACCAAAAGATTGGAGTGAGCAGTTTATGTAGATGAACGATCGAATGATGGAATGTATGGAAAGACTAGTAAACTAAATGATGAACCAGATGAAATGTATGAACAGACGAAGCAGATTGAACGGACAGAGTGAATAAAACAGACAGAATAAAGGGTTCAGATGAGCGCTCAATCTCAAGCACCTTACTAAAAACCACCATATCACATCACCACGCTTACTCTCCTATACACCACCACTCAACTAGAAGACAGCGATACTATGACACATTCGGTATAGCTGTTCTCATACTAACACCGCCACATACACCTCATCCTAATTAAACACAGCTGGCTCAGCACACCCGCTAGCCTATGCGTCTCCTCAGGTCTAACGCAGCCAGAAATCAATCAGTCTGGGTATCAACCCACCAGAATTAACACATATTTCTGACCTCCCAACCACCACACCTACCGCTAAGAAGCAGCTATCATGCAAGTGCCACACCAGCTGCACACATATCCGGTGCACCCACGCACCTTATGACTCTCTCTACTGACTTGAACTACGGTTCCTGAGGGCGTTCAACCTACCAGTGCCTTGAGATCATACCAATGATACATAAGGCACTATATAAATGCAAAGTAACATAACATAACTACTAGAGGTATAGGAGCTACTTTGGTATTCATTGTAAATGTCCCTCTAGATGTTTTTCTCAAGTTGCTGCTGCTTATCTGCTTTAATACATCTGTACTCGCGCTGCACTTCATGCTACCTCATGTTGGAAACAAAACAATCGGAGGGTCCTTGTGAAGGACCATAGGTACAGTGGACATCGCACTAGGGATAGTATTACTGACACGCCCTGTTGACGTCCCTTTTTGAGTTTTGAAAACAAAGTAATACTCTGCGACTACCACTAAATGTCAGCCTATGCATGGCATGTGAATCTAAGCAGATACAAGCATCAGAAATAAGATTCTGATGCTTGTTAATCTGCTTGGAGTCACATGTTGTGCATATAGAGCGGAAGAGTGTATAGAGTGGATGAGTGTATAGAGCGGATAGAGGGGACGAATGGGTAGAGTGGATGAGTGGATAAGTGTTCAGTGAGGATGAGTGCTCAGAACGGATGAAGGTATAGAACAGATGAGTGTAGGGAGGGATATATAGAACAAGATATTGCTGGTGAATGCGTGTAGAGCACGAGTGCTGAAAGCGGATGAGGGGGGAAGTGCGTAGAGGGGGCGAGTGCATAGAGGGGGCGAGTGCGTAGAGGGGATGAGTGCGTAAAACAGGTGAATGCATAGTACATGTAAGGGCATAAAACAGATGAATACCAGAGTGACCGAGTGCCAGAGTGAACGGACGTATTGCGTAGAGCGGACGAGAGCGTAGAACGAACAAGCACAGATTGCATCCAATAATGATGAGTGCGTAGAATAGATGAATATGTAGAGCTGCCGAATGCATAGAGCATGGGGCAGACAAGGGTGCATGCGTGGGATAGACAGGAGTGCATGCGTGACGCAGACAAAAATGCATGCTTGGGGCACACAAGAGTACATCCGTGGGGCAGACAAAAGTACATGCATGGGGCCGACCAGAGTACGCATGCGGACTGGAGCGCGCGGAGCGGACCCGAGCACGAGCCGGAATGCATAAGTACGTGGCACGGACCGGGTGTATGGAGCAGACTGGGATGCATGGAGTGGATAGGAGTGCATGGAATGGACTGGAGCGCATAGAATTGCGTGACGTATATAGTATGGTTTATAATGCAGAGAACGTTGGAAAGAGCATATAACCCATCATATCACACCACCACGCTTACTCTCTACTTTACATCACCACTCAACTAGAACACAGATATACTATGACACCATTCGGTATAACTGTTCTCATACCAACATCCGCCACTCACTCCACATTACTCTAAGTAATCACTGCTGGTTACACCCCACCCAGCCAGGCGTTCTCCTCAGGCATAACGCAGCCACATCCGGCCTGGATAAACCCGGCCGGAACGAACACATATTCCTGATCTCTCAACCACCACACCTACCGCTAAAAAGCAGCTATTACACGGATACCGCACGAGCTGCACAAATACCCGGTGCTCACACGCACCTTTTTGACTCTCGCTACTTTCTCTACTGATCTGAACTTCGGTTCCCAAGGGCGTTCAACCTACCAGCGCCTTCAGACCATACCAATGGCATATAAGGCGGTTTATAAATGCAAAATAACAATAACAATAACAATATCCTGGATATCTCGTGCACTCCTTCTGCTATATAATATATTGTTTCTAGGGCAGCATCCGGTTGCTCCTCTAGAGCTATTTCGGACCATGTCTCTTTGATTCGCCGCACCAGCCTATGATATGTAATATATTGTCCCGCAGGCAGCCCCATTTCCTCCACCAGCCTCCCAAATTCCTTTATGCTTCCTTCTTGCCATATGTCTCCCATTGCTGCTACCCCTTCCGTTTCCCAGTGCTTCCTGATCATCTTTATTAGTTGGCCTTCCTTTTGCGTCAGTGCAACCAGTGGCACTTGCGGGGAACACGGGGTCAGGTTCTACATCACCTGGCAGGCCTTATGCCATATTTTCCATTCCAATATCATCATCTCTGGGTGCTCTTTCATATCTGATTTGGACAACCATATAATTTCTTTCAGGACAAATGGGGCACATTCCTGTCTAAACAGCCCAGATTCTTAGGTTGGGTCTTCTGATACCCTCCTTAACATATGAATTTTGTAGTTCCCAAAGGGCGATTCTGTTTCTTGTCCCATGCCAGAGAAATTCCCTGCATATGCTATGCATCTTAGCAAAGAATCGCCTTGGTATTAGATATGGTATGTTTCCGAAATAGTGCAACAATCTCGGCAGTACTACCATTTTCAGCATTGCCCCGCTTCCCATCATCGTTAAGGGGAGCTTTACCCAAAACTTCATACTATTTTCAATGCTCTTGACAGCTCTCTCTGTATTATGTCTGTGCTCTGCTTCCACCGTATGATAGATATCTATCCCAAGATATCTAAACATATCGACCTCCCATGGTATTAGTAGAACTGGTAATTGATCTTGCGGGATCCCAACGTACCTACCCAGTGGAAATGTACATGATTTTTTGGGGTTCACCGCTATGCCTGATAGCGACGCAAATCACCCCATTACTTCCAAAACATATTGGAGGTTTTCTTCAGGGTATCGTAAATATAATAGCAGATCGTCAGCATATAAGGAGACCAAGTGCGATTCCCCATTTATGTTAATCCCTATCATACAGTAGTTTGTTTGTGCCTACACTCCTTTGCGCCACGTTCCTGTTATGGTCAAATAAACTCTGAGAGCCAAGATTTGTCTATACAAATAATTCTTGATTTATTTGTTATCTTATTTGCCCTTGAATGGATGACACGTGTTTCGGCTCATGCGCCTTTTTCAAATCCGGGCTGGTTATAAACATGAAAAAATGAAATAAAACAAAACAAAATACCACTTAGATTCACATTCTAACATAGTTTTTAACACATTTCGTGAATAACATGGTGAGTTTTGGTTAGTGCTTGTACCTTTAAACATCCCTAGTTTAAAAATGAACACCAAAAATGTTGCACTCCTCCAACACCTCGTGAAATATTAGGTAGGTCCATTAACAAACATAAAAAGTACTTTGAATGGTTAGTGTAATTGTGAGCGTTGTGGAAAAGTGTTGG
This sequence comes from Ambystoma mexicanum, assembly GCF_040938575.1. Taxonomy (NCBI): domain Eukaryota; kingdom Metazoa; phylum Chordata; class Amphibia; order Caudata; family Ambystomatidae; genus Ambystoma; species Ambystoma mexicanum. The sequence continues at coordinate 1,105,243,660 of NC_090927.1, forward strand.
TGGGGGTAGGATGGAGGAAGTTGTGATTTATTTAATATTAGAAATGCATCTTGGTTGGTTTCTTACCCTTATATACTTTGGTTGAAATCCCCCTTTCCTGGGAAATAAATGTGTGGTCGGATTAAGTCAGCGTGGTTCTAGGGTTCAATCCCTCCTAGAAACAGATCGATTGGTCCATTAGACTAATTTCAGGAATTCTGTTCCCTCCCTATCTATATTTGTATTTGCTTATAATTACATTTACGCTTTCCCACTCATTATTTTACAATTTTTATCCCTATCATGTCATACTGTTGCCTTAGATATATCGCCTGGGGCTCTAGTGCCAAGGTATACAGCATAGGGGACCACGGGCATCCCTGTCTAGTACCCCTACTAAGTTGCCACCTCTCTGATATTACTGCTGCCATTTTAACCCTAGCCAGCGGTGCGCTATATAGCAGTTTGACCCATTTAAGATACCCATGCCCTATCCCATAACTGCAGAGGGCTGCCGTCAACCAAGGCCATTTGACTGAGTCGAAGGCTTTTATTGTGTCCAACGATACTATTGCAATTTCGCCGCCTCCCCCTTCGTATGTTCTATGACTCTGTGAAGTCGTCTGAGGTTTTGGATATATTCCTATGTGGGACATATCCAGTCTGGTCGGGGTGTATTCGTTTAGTAATGATCCTTCTCATTCTGTTTGCCAGAACCGCCGTGAGCATTTTGCTATCTTGGTTAAGCTTCAAAAGCACTCTGAATGATCCGCAGTCTTTAACAGGCTTATTGGGTTTAGGGAGCGTTATGATAATCGCCTCTCTCAAGGACTCTGGCAACCTACCTGTATCATAAGCCTTGTTGAGCATCGCTAAGAGCGGGGGAAGCACCTCAGTTCTATACATTTTATAGAATTCGCTAGGGAGTCCATCGGCCCCCGGAGTCTTGCTGGTGGGGAGCTGCACTATAACCTCTTCTAATTCCTCTAGGGTAATCGGGGCATCTAAATCCTCTTGCTCCTCTGAGCTAATTCGTGGAAGTCCTATGTCTTCCAGTGTTTCCCTTATTTCCCTGCTGTCACTCCCCCTTTCATCCCTATACAGTTGTTGATAGTATTTTAGGAATTCCCGATTCACGGCTTCTTGGGTATCTGCCACACACCCATCCTCCTTCGTTATTGCCCTAATTATTGGTCTAGGTGTCTCGCTTTTATATAACCATGCCAGCATCCTCCCTGGTTTATCTCCTCCCGCATGTTGTCTCTCTGCATACCTTTTATAGTTTAGGTTGCACAGTCTCTCCCAATCTCTTGCGAATTCCTGTTGCACCCTGAGTATGGTTTCAGTGTCTTCCTTAGTTTCTCCCGCTCTGTTCAGCACAGTTTCTAACTCTTTTTCCGCTTCCTGCAATTCTGTTACTATCCCCCCTTGTAGCCCTTTAGTCTTGGCTATGGATATCCCTCTCACTACCAATTTAAAAGCTTCCCACAGCGTGCTGGCTGACTCAACACTGCCAGTATTGATCTCAAAGTAGCTTATTATTTCTTCTCTCAAGTCCTCCCTGAACATAACATCTCTTAGTGCCTGAGCTCTGAGGCGCCATGTTGGTATCCTTGCTCTTGGGGGTCGGTATTGCCATATTAGGACCAATGGCGAGTGGTCTAATAGGACCCTTGCTTTATAGTCTGTCTGTACTATTTCAGCCATCAGCTCCTGTGTGACAAACATATAGTCGAGCCTCGTGTATAGATTTTGTGGGGCTGAGTAATGTGAATACTGTCTATCCTGCGGGTGGCACATCCTCCATGCATCTTCTAACCTGAAGTCCGTCAACACAGACTGCAATGTCCTGGCAGCCGGGGTGGGTCTATCTATTTTGTTGTCCAATCTGTCTACCCTTGAGTTTAATGTACAGTTAAAATCACCTCCCCAGATCACCGCCCCCCCCCCCAGATACATACTCAAATTGGTGTACAGGGTCCTGAAGTATGCCGCAGTGTCCTGGTTTGGGCGTAAGTATTTACAATGCATATTTCTTTGTTTTCCACCAGCCCCCTTATAGCAACCATCCTCCCGTCAGCTTTGACTGTGGACTGTAATAGCTGGAATGGCACATGCGGTCCTACCCAGGTGATCACCCCTCTTGCATGAGCTGAATAAATTGCACCAACTACCGTCCCCTTCCATTTCTTCTGAATCACCTCTAGGTTTTCTTTTGTGAGAAAAGTAAAGAAACGCATTAACTTCAAAGCCCTCTGCATATCCCACAAATCACTACATGGACAAGGAGCCTAATTCCTCCAAGCCAAGATCAACTGTTACCAAATAGAAGGAGACTTAAGATCAAGCAACGACTTCTAAATAAATGTTCTCCCCCTTTTGCCATTGTTTATTTGTTTGCATTGTTGTGTCTTTTTGTAAGCGATTTGAGACCTACGGGCATAAAGCGCTCTCTAAGAATTCTAAATAAATAAATCAAAACAAAGGAATACAACAAAAAGGAAATTCTGAGGAACCACATTCTCATGCCTAATTGTCAATCTATGTAACTCAATCCTGAAGGAGATAAAAATGACAGAAGACCATCTGACCTTCAGAAAATTACTGAAAACCTGGCTATTCAACTCACAGTTATTAGCAGAAAACAAGATGATTCAATGGCTGTACGGATTGTGGAAGCATCTATCAAACAAACACACACCGTACAAACCACTAACCTTCCCTGCTCCTAGCTCTTCTCTAGCACACACCACATGTACCTCACACTATCTAACGGACCAGTCTCACCTCACACAAACACACAAACCACACATTCACTAAAAAAAACTGCTACAAACTTCCCAGTCACTGGATGTTGCCCTTCCAGAGACAATAACCACAGAGCGCACAATCCAAACACACCTAGAAAGCCAACTGGCACAGATACCAGTTTCTCCTGGTTCTGTAAGCACCAACTGAAAAACACAACCTCAAGCCTATTCCCTCTTCCCTCACTAACCTACCCAACCCACTTTCTTACAGAGCCACGCAAGCATCTGGTGACCATACTAATGGTAATGCTGCACAGTATAAGTCAACTTAACATATCATAAGAGAACATATTAAGTAATTCACTCTCAGAAGACTGCTTTGAAAAAACACTGTAAGGCACATTGAGGGCATTTTGATTGGAAGGCTTGATTAAAGCAAGCTCAAAGTGTTCCCTTGAGTAGGTGTTTTGGGCGGGGAGGAGCAAGAACAGGGTGGGAATGGTGATAGGGATCAGTATGGCAATGGGAAGTCAATGGGTGGAAAAATATCAGACAACACCCACAACCTGTGTGTCCTTCCTCACATGCCATTTCTCCCTATCTGCATTCCAATCCAATAGTTTTGGCTTATAGGTGGCACAACCGCACCTAATAGCCCGAACTGAAAAAAGCTCTGCAGATTTGTTCTGTTTTTCCGGGAATGTATACCATGTTCTTCTAGCTTGCTCCACAGTGGGTGCACACTGCAGAGATTGGTGCACTTGGTCACCAGCATAAAACCTCCAGATTGTACCTTTTCAAGTTAGAGACCTTGAGCAGCATTGCACTACAGAAGTTGTTGAAAAGAGGCAGGGGTGGTCTGAGAAGCAAAAGAGGCGCTGGAAATAATTTTCTGTGGCCCCATATTACACATTTTCAGAAAACCCAACATTTTTCCTATGAGAACATTTGGAAATAACACACAAAATAGGCCCAGGGTGCAGAGGCCTACTGGGAAATCCCCAGAGTTCCCTATAGAACAGTCCACCCCTGAAAAGAGGCACTGATGTGTGTGTATCTTCTAGTGTTGGACTGAGGCATAACATTAGCTTGGCACAAATGAAAAAGTGCCCCATGGTGGCAAATGGCAAGACATTACTTTCAAGATAGACTGTTCGAGTAATGTCAAAGGGGTATTTTATTGGTAACATTTCTTGCAAATAGGGCACGATAAAGAATATGTGTGAAGTAACACAGGTCAAATCTACTACCCACACAGTGAAGTAACTCAGCAAGCCCAACCACTCCGTCCAAAACACGGGTCCACACTCACTACCACCTTGAGCTTGCACTTTGGACATTGACCTATTTATTTATATATTTATATACAGGGAAGAAGAATTCTCTTTTGATTGCAAAAGAACATATAACAGATAAGATGTCAGATTTGACAGGAAGCAGTGAGCTTCTTGCAATGGGGTGAGTTTGAGTGATATTCTGAGCAGGTTGTCAAGGGGAGTAAACGGAACTGTCCCTGGGGATAATACATGGGTGGACCTACAAAGATTAGAGAACTGTCTGGTGGTTAGATATTGATGACTGTGTTTTGACATATATATGTTTTTGATTAAACATCAATACAAGCTGGTTGCTCATCCCTCTTTCCTTAATAATAATGAACCACATATGCTGATAAATGTCACTGTACTAGTATTTGGTCATAATCAGCAGTCCAACTAATATGCCACTCGACTTACTCTTGGTGCTCATATAATCATGGCACGCTATGACATACCCACACCAGGTTACATCATGGTTGCAGCACCATTAGGCTCCAACAATGGCGCAAATGTCAGTTCATTATACTTTTGGTTAAGTTGATGGCTTTATTTTAAAAACACCATAGCCGTGCCTAGACTTTTTCATTATGACGGTGCCCATATAGGAATGGCTGAGTATGGAACATGCATACTGTGCTATGCCATAGGATGCAGTATTAACACATCTCAGCAGTACTCAACACATACTTCTGTATTATATTTAAAATATGCTTGCCAATTACTTGGCATATGTAAGGCGGCTTGACTTATATAACCCTAGAAATGTGATCAAGCTGTTTTTATAATTTTTTCTTTCTATCCCAATGAAAGCATGTGATGTCACACACACAGTATGCTGCGTCATGATTCCAATAATGGCGCAAATGTTCACACTATACCCGGGCTCAGGGTTTTTTCATTATGACAGTATGGCACGTTATGACAAATGCATACTGTGCGTTGCCATAGGATGCAGTATCAACACATTTTAACAATGTCTTATAATATTTCTGCATTATGACACAAATATGCTTACCAATATCTTGGCATTTGTGGGCCTGATTTAAATAATATCAGAACCACGATCGGGTTGCTTGTTTTTTCCTTCTTTTCGCAATGACAGTTTATGATGTCACACGCACATTGTACTACTTCACGATTACTTGATAAACATCATTTAAAGATGGCGCCCGATGCGATAGCACTCGGGACGCCGACATGCTTGGTCTCATGAAACAAAGGGGCCTCCTTTCCAGCTAAACACTGTGTGAGCATAATCGCAATGCTCTGTTACATTACACGGCCCACGGTAGTGGCCGTGTAGTTATGGTTAAGTTGCTCATCTCAGAGGAAGAGCACTTTTTGGGTGGCTTATAACTTCGCTCCCCCTGGACGAATCCTCACCAAACTTTGCAAAAAAAGTATATGGCCCACTCTGAATTGTTTTGCACAGTTTGGTGAGGTTTGGTACAGGGGGTGGGGGAAAGTTATAGGGGGTGTCCCAAATTTTTTTTTTTCCCCATAGACTGAATGGGGAAAAAACTTTGCTCACGTCTACAGCCCAAACCGCTGGACGGATTTTCACCAAATTTGCGGCAGGAGCAGTGGCTTGGTCCCAAAAGTGTGCTTTTGTAAATGTGGTGAAAATCCGTCCAGTATTTTTTTTTTTAAAAGAACCAAAAAAGTAGGTTACAAAAAATTTGTGATATCTATGTCCGCTCCGCGGACACACTTCCCTGTTCGCTCCGTGGACAGGACACCAATTGGTTAATCAGCTTGCATCATGTCAACAGACATGCGACGTGTTCGCTGATTAGATGGTGAAGAGCATGAAGTGCGTCAAATTTTTGGAAACGTCCGCAATCTTGGATTCCAGACATCTGCCGGTGTCCGCGAACATCGCAGTAAAAACATATTAAAAACACAACATTGCACTTGTCAAACTTATCAAATAATCTCTGGGGAGGTGAGGGGTGATGAGGATGGGATGGAATATGGCTGCAAGAAGCAAAAAAACAGGTGTTTTTGCTGCAAAAGTCAACAAACAGTTTGGATGTTTGCGAACAGTTTGGATGTTCGCGAACAGTTCTGAAAAGTTTGCGGACACCTCAGCATTACAGGGTTGGTGAAATGCAGTTCTTGAATGGCTTATAAGTTTGGCGCCACTTAATAGAACTGCATGGAATTTAGCATGTATATGTCTGACCTGATTCCGAATGAGTTTACGAAGTTTGGTGGGATTCTGTCATTAGCGGGCAAAATTAGAGGGGGGTCCCAAAATAATGTAATGGCTTATAAATGAGGTGCCATTTGACGAATCTACACTTAATTTGGCAAACTGATAAAAGATCTAGATATGAATGTTTTTGTGAAGTTTGGTGGGATTCTGTCAAGAGGGAGCAGAATTAGAGGGGGGTCCCAAAATATTGTAAAGGCTTATAAATGAGGTGCCATTTGACGAAACTACACCTTATTTGGCAAACTGATAATAGATCTAGATATACATGTTTTTGCGAAGTTTGGTGGGATTCTGTCAAGAGGGAGCAAAATTAGAGGGGGGTCCCAAAATATTGTAAAGGCTTATAAATGTGGTGCCATTTGACAAATCTACACAAAGGTTTGCAAAAAAGATTATAGATCTAGATGTAAATGTTTTCGTAACGTCTGAATGGATTTTGTCAAGTGGGGGCTAGGTTATATGACGATTGTATGTGCATACATTTGACGCTTTTGAAAAAATAAAACATGGGTGGATTTCCAGCAAACTTGCGTAAGGAGCATTGGCAAGGATCTACAAATATGGTTTTGCAAATGTGCCAGTGTTTTATTTTTTGACAAGTGTCATAATGTAGCTACAAAAAATAGCGTTATACCTTTAGTGACTGAGGGGTAGCCTGTGACCATGGGCAGTGGCCAGATTGTCTGGGTCATGGAATAAGGTAATGATCCAGACAATCTGGCTACTGGCCATGACCACAACGGACAAAACATAGGATTAAAGTGGCCATGTCCACCTGGGACTGGATTTGTGGTAAAGTTATTCAAAATTAGGATAGATTTGAAAGGGAAGAAAAATGTGCTTGTGGTAATATGGTCATAGGGTTCTCTTTTTGCTTTCTGCAGGCTGCCATGGAAAGCGAAGAGGGGCCCTGTATGGAACCCCCGACGTCCCTTTCCATGGTGTCCATCTTGGAAAAGGATTTTCTTTCCTAAACCGGGACGCCACAGGCGTCCCGGTGTAGGAAGAAAAATCCTCTTTTTTAGTTCCCCGGGTTCCCGCTTTGGGAACCTAGGCTGCTAATGGCCTTCATCCCCCATTTCAGGGGCTGGAATGGGGGGATAATGGTCCAGAGACCTCGTTATCCACCCTCGTTTTGCTTGGGCTGATAACTTGGGCTGCTGGGCTGGTATCCACCGTTCCAGTCCCTGGTACGGAGGATGAACGCCACAATATTCTGATTAGAATAACACAAAATGCATAACGTCCCTTTAACAAAGTGTTTTCATTGAATTTCATAGGTTTTTAGTAGCACAACTTAACCATAACGCCCCCTTAACAACGTTTTTTCATTGAATTTCATAGGTTTTTATGAGTCCAACTTAACCATAACGTCCCTTTAACAAAGTTTTTTCAGTGAATATATATATATATATATTCTTTGAACAAACTTTGTTAAAGGGACATTATGATTACAAGTAAAACCGAAAATCCAGAGAAATTCGCTAGTTATGGTAAGCTAACCAACCATAACTCGCACCACCATTGTGCACTGCTAAGACTAAGACCCAGGACATCAAAGATGACATCACAAATGTCATTGATGACATCACTGATGACATCACATGTGAACTTAATTTGTATTAAAAGCCCCTACTATGGGTTGTGCTTACAATGTTGGTAGCAAGATGTCAGGGGTGATCGGGAGACCTTTCATGAACTACTTCATGTTTTCAAAATGTTACTTATCTAAACAAAACATTATGTTGGAGGGTTGCTGTTAATACAGGAACCTAACAGTACATACCCATAGGCAATGGGTGCATCATACACCATAGAAGTACAGTATTATTAATCTGGCAATATTGGCATGTAAAATAATAAATGCAAACCTGAATGTTGACTAACATTAAACTTTGAATTAATATGTAGCAATACAAGACTCACTACACACTTGTGTTAGTATAAACAATACATACGCAGAGACACAATGCATGCAAATCAGAGGTACATACAGGGAAACGAAAGTAAAAAAGAAAGAAATAACATTACTAGAAAATGTCATTAACATTAAAGTTCATCATTATGTATACAAATGAATTGTATGTTTGAGGCCTGCTTATTGCCCCATAAATGTGCACCATGAGCTGAGACCAAACCCTAAGGAAAGTACTTTAAGAACATAGAAGAAGGTTAACATCTAGATATATAGCACATTTTCAATGCTCATATTCTGACTGTCAGTGAACAAAAGCAAATGGCCTAGATGTATGAGTGAACAAAAAAAGTGGCCTAGATCTGTGATGTCATCAGTGATGTCATCCTTGACATTTGTGATGTCATCTTTGATGTCCTGGGTGTTAGTTTTAGCAGTTTACAGTGGTGGTGTAAGTTGTGGAATCAAAAAAAAATACAATATTACGGCTGTTACATCAAGCAAAGGAAAATACACCAACACGGGCTTGTAAAGATTCCCAGAATCTTTATTACACAACTGAACAGTAGTCAACAAAGTACACAAATAGCTATTTGGCTGTCAATACATCACAGAGACCACCAGCAGGGTACAATGTGAGCAGTGAGCAGGGTTTCCTAGCTGGACATCAGCGTATTTATACAGTTTGTTATAATGATGTCCAGCCTTTTTACAAGTTAATAACACACTAGGATAGGGTCGCGCCAGGTTCATTTCCTAATTTACATATCTTGTGCATGTGGTTTACTTTTAAATACACTTACTAACAGACATTATTATTCTCTAATTTAACGTTACACTCTTTACATATTACTTTAATACAAATCAAACAAATGTTTCGCATGTCGTATTTGGATTGCATTATTGTTCTTCTATACTTGTAGGTTTACATTGCTAATTCAAGTAATCCCCTGATCCCGAGGTCAACAAAGGACAAGGTCTACATGACCCTAACATGTAGCCTGAAGGCAGGTTGGACATTAACCCTCCTACAGAGGTTGAAGAAGTTAAGGCAAGAACAAGAGCACATGAGACGGCCATTTTAGACTACAGGGTGACTTTGTACAATAAATTTAAATGGCGGTTCTAACCTAAAATGGAGGCTCGATTCATTTGGGGTCCCGACCTTGTAATGCGGGTTTCCTCGCAAAGAGACTGGGCATAAGCCAACATATACAATGAGGACGAAACAATATTATATCAGTTCTAACAAGTATGGTTGCTTAGTTTACCATAACTGGTGAATTTCTGTGTTTTTTCAGTTTTTACTTGTATCCATAACGTCCCTTTAACAACGTTTTTTCAATGAATTTCATAGGTGTTTACCACTGCACTCTAATCTGCTACAACTTCCTAATATCATACTTACCACCAATATATCAGCATTTTCAGCCAATCTAAGAACCGGTCAAGTAAAAACTGTGCCATTCCCCACCTCCTAGCAACATTTTTAACACTTCTATGAACTTTCTGCAACTTTTTAGCACCGTTTCCTGTTCGCCGATGTTTGTGGATGTCTGACGTCATCGTGGACTTCACAGACAGTGCCACGTGTTGGCGAACGGGTTGGTGCTTTGCCAACAGTTCTGTGCTTTGCAACCAGTTCAAAACTACATTTTTAGCTGATCTAGGAAGTTTAAAGTTGAACATTTACCCTTCCACAGCTCCTAGACCTATTCTTACTGATTTTCCAGTACCAATCCAGGAGACAGCGCATGCTTGGAACAATATTAGCACAACTGCTATTTGTCTTCAAAAACGGCATCAACCATGGTCATCCCTCCTCCCCATGAGCCACCACCACCACCTGGAGGGCCTCCACAATGGAAAAAGTGCAATGATGCAGAAAACAATCAAGAGGAGCAGGAAGATGAGATAGAGGAAATGCCTACCCAAGCACTCAGAGAGACTCATGGGTTTGGTAGTTCTTTAAGACCACACGGGGGGTACCAAAGGCTTGGGCTACCCATGTTAAGTGCACTGAGTGTAGAATCATACTCAGTCCTGGACAACCTGACGCCACACCAAATCCAACCACCGGGATGCTCTGAGAAAGGCTGTTCCTTTTTCAGGAAGCAGTAGGCTGTCTTCCTCTACCTCATCTTCCTAAACCAATACTGCCACCACACAGGCTACTCCTGTGGGGCAGAAGATCCCACCATCTATCTTGCAGGCTATAAAAGAGGCTGTTGATCCATATCTTTCCAAGTCAACAATGCTCTGTATATACTGCAACACACCGCTCTGCAGTGGGGAGCAGTTTCAAAGTGTTTTTGAGGTTGCAATCAAGGAGCCTGATAAACACTGCTACTTACCTTAGATTTAAGGGACACACAACATTGTTCCCTGTCCACCTCCCTTCCCCATATCTTTCACTGGTGCCCCTTCCCTCATTTCCCTCCCACACCTTACTTCCTGCCCTCTCATGCAAAAAAGAAAAGTACAAAATCAAAAAACACCAAAAAAAGTTCATTTAGGAACCACCTTTCACAGTTAAAAAATAGAACTAAAACAAATAATTGTATCGACTTCATCTACATTACATTTCTCAGTAAAGTAGTTAGACTCAATAAGATTCTCCAAAATTTCCATTAGCATTTTATATTATGCTAATGACAATAATGTACAATTGTATACTAGAGAAAAACAAAAAAGGACAGAAACAATTTTCTGTCCCAAATTGTTTTCTCTAGCATACATTAAGGACCATAATGCATGAAACTTTGCAACTGTCCGTGGTCTCTGCAGTTCCTTTTCCAGGCCATGCATCATTAAAAGACACAGATGGCATGTGCACACCATGGCACAGGACAGCCCTTCTGCCCTTTTTACTTTTATATTTGTAATGCTCTCTCATTCCCTGCTTTCAAACAGTTACACATCCATCCACCAATCACTTCCAAAAACTCGTCATGGAACCCAATCAGCATATTAAACTTCCATACACCAACTGCCACTTAACAATGTTCTACAAATCTTTTGCATCTGCATTGCCTAGGGAAGTCCCAAGGGTGGGGTGCATCTTAACTGTAACGTCCCTTTACCAACGTTTTTCTGTCAATTTAATAGGTTTTAATAAGTGAAAATGTTTCATGATGTCACATCACTGCAAATATAATTTATTAATAATTCTTCTTTTAACATATATAAAAGAACGATACACCTTGTTTAACAAACATATTTTTTGCAACACATGCTTATGTGTGTCGTTATCAGCAGCGCATGCTGGAGATGCAAATCATTATTGAATTGCTTATGGCATTGTAGCATGGGGCTTGCATTGGTACTTCAATGCAAGCCACAGAATGTTTAGCTGGCCTGGAACCTGATGTCACCTCAAGGTTCCAGGAGTGACAGTTAGGGACACAATGGATGGGAGATCAACTTGAAAGGATGCATTTACTATAGCTCCCTATCTCCCTTTCATATCTGAACCCTGTAACACAATAAAGCCGCTTCTTATTTCTACTTACCTGTGTCAGCGTGCCTCCTGCTTTCCTGATTACTGCCTGTCTCAGATACTACAGGCATGAAGCTTGACCATAACCCTAGCCCCACCAAACCATCCCCGTTATCCACTGCACCTACCATGCATCCTAGTTCAGTTTCCACTACACTCTCATAATGTGACCAATGGCCAGTGCTCATAGCTTGCAGCCCTGGCCAGTTTCCACAAACCATAGGGCATGGGCTTCGCCCATGTCGCATCCTCCAATAGACAAATCAGAGTAGACATTTATCTTTGCTGAGAGCCAGGCCCATGGCCTAGGCAGTAAAGTTATATCACTATTTTTTGTACTTACTTTTTGACACTTTCAAAAACGTAAAACACAGGACAGATTTTCAAAAGCATGCTTGCAGATACTTGCTGATGCTCCTCGTGCAGGTTTGCTGCAATCCTGTCCGGCACTTCAGGATGTAGCCGCAAGCAGAATATTTGTTCCCATTCAAACCTAGGGCTTTGGCCATGCCGCATGCCCCAATAAGCAAATTAGAGTACACATGTGTCCTTGCTCAGGGCCAAGCCCATTGCCAAGGCACCAAAATGATATCACTATTTCTTGTGCATACAATTTGACACTTTAGAAAAAATAAAAAACAGGACAGATTTGCAAAACCATGCTTTGAGGTCCCTGCTGTTGCTCCTTGTGAATGTTTGCTTCAATCCTGTCAACCACTTCGGGCTGTAGTCACGAGCAGAATTTTTTGCCCCATTCAAACCTATCCCGATTTCAAGAAACTTTACCACACAGCCAGTCCCTGAAGGCCATGCCCACTTTAACCCTATTGCCGGTCCCTCGTGGTCATGGCCAGAAGCCAGATTGTCCGGGTCAAACACTGTCCATGGCCACAGGTTATACCTCAGTCAGAAAAGGTATGTCACAATTTTTTCTATGTACAATATGACACCTTTCAAAAAATAAAACTTGGACACATTTGCAAAACCATGCTTTCAGGTCCTTGCCAATGCTCCTTGCACCAGTTTGCTGCAAATCCATCTATGCTTTATTTTTTGAAAAGTGTCGAAATGTATGTTCATAAAATAGCCATATAACTTATTCCCCGCTTGACAAAATCCATTCAGACTTTGCACAAACATTCAGGGTGGGGTCTATAATCCTACTGACAACATTTGTGCAGATTCGTCAAACAGCAACACAGTTATAAGCCATCTAAAAATGTTGAGACCCCCCTATAATCTTGCCCCTTCTTGACAAAATCCCACCAGACTTTGCAAAAACATACAAATCGGGGTCTAAATTATTTTTGCATCCTTTAGTGCAGATTTGTCAAACGGCACCAAATGTATAAGCCTGTAAAATATTTTGGGCCCCCCTCCTCTAATTTTACTCCCTCTTGGCAAAGAAGCACCATGCATTGCAGAACCATTCAGGGCCAAGTCTAGAATGATACTGCACAATTTCATGCAGTTTCATTGAGTGGCGGCAAAGTTACAAGCCATCCAAAAACTGCTTTTCACCAACCCTGTAATTCAGAAAAAGGAATGGATGCCCCGAATATCTGAGATGCCCGAAAATGCCTTGCGGACGATGCAAAGGGTATTGAACTTGATCCTTGCCGCACTGGGAGCCAGTGCAGAGATTTCAGCCCTGGGGAGATTCGATCCCTGGGCGTGAGGCCAAGGACAAGTCTTGCAGCCCTGTTCTGGATAAGTTGTAGAGGTCGGAGAGTAGCGGCAGGCAGATTTAGAAAGAGGCTGTTGCAGTAGTCAAGCCTAGAGAGGACCAGAGCTCTGGAGACAGTGAGCTTCTGGGGGAAAGCGAGGAAAGGAAGAAAACCTCTGAGGGGGTACAGCTGATAATTTGACGTCTTAGAGAAGTCAGAGATGTGAGGAGAGAAGGAGAGGGTGGAGTCGAAGATGACACCAATGTTCTTAGCCTCACAGGTAGGAGCAGGAAGAGGACCCAAAGTGGGCGGCCAGAGAGAGAGAGGAAAGGAGGGAGCTGGTGTTCTGATGAGAAGGATCTCGGTCTTACTGGCATTAAGACAGAGATCATAGGCGGTACACCATTCCTGAATTGTGGCCAGACAGTCTGGTATGAGAGAAACAGAAGAGGCAGCTGAGGGGAGCCTGAAAGAGAGCTAGGTGTCATCTGCATACCACTGAAAGTTGAAGCATAAAGTAGCGATGCAGTGGGCAAGAGGAGATAGGTATTGGTTGAAAAGCCAGGGAGAAAGGTTAGACCCCTGGGGAACACCACAAGTAGAGAGAGTCATATGAGAGAGGAAAGGCCCCAGTTGGACCTGAGAGGATTGTTCAGTGAGAAAGGAGGTCAGCCAGGCCAAGGCCTGATCAGTGATACCCAGGATATCATGGAGGCAATTGAGCAGGATGGCATGGTTGACCGTATAAAAAGCAGAAGAAAGATCGAGGAGAATGAGGACAGAAGGAAGGTTAGAGTCAAGGTTAAAGAGCAGGTCTTCACAGGTCTTCACAGGTGTTCAGGAGAGCAGTTTCTGTGCTTCTGGCAGCTCTGAAGTCAGACTGGTTGTTGTAGAGACACGCAACAGATAAAACAACATCTGTTTTTTTGCTTTTTATGGCCATATCCCATCCCAACCTCATCACCCCTCAAATCCCCAGGGATTGTTTCATTAGTTTAACGAGTGAAATGTTGTGTTTTTCAATTTTATTTTGCTGCAATGTCCGCGGACATTGATGGCTGTCACCAATCCAACATGGCGACTGTTTCAAAATATCTGATGCAGCTCACATTTATCACCATCCAATCACCCCCTGATTGGTCCAGAGTGGTGCCAGGGAAGTGAGTCTGCAGTCCGGACCCAGATAGCACTAATTTCTTTAAACCTACTTTCTGCCCATTTTAAAAACAACTACTACGGATTTACACCAAATTTACAAAAGCACGCTTTTGGGACTGAACCACAGGTCCTGATGCAAATTTAGTGAGAATCCATCTAGCGGTTTGGGCTGTAGTTGTGAGCAAACATTTTTTTCCAATGCGTCTATGAGGATTTCCACACATTTTGGGACCCTCTCTATAACTTTGCCCCTCTGAACAAAAGCACACCAAACTTCGCAAAATAATTCACAGGGGGCCATATACCTTTTTTTGCAAAGTTTAGTGAGGATTAATCCAGGAGGGGCAAAGTTAAAAGCCGCCCATGTTTTCTTTAGCTGAAAGGCCTTTGTGACACTCTCTTCTGATCAGCCTGTAAGCAGGACACTTTGTTTTAAGGGCACAGAAGTAGAGAAGGGCAATAGTCTAGTATAGGCATGACCAGAGCTTGGACCAGCTGCATGTTGTCATTCATTGCATTTGTATTTTGTATTTGTTTATTTGTATTGTGCACCTTGCCCCGAGGCATCTGGGCGCATAATTATTATTATTATTATTATTATTATTATTATTATTTGAAGGGAGTGGTTACAAGGGTTACAAAACATTCAAAAACAACTTTCCAAGGGGAAAGGGTACATCTTAATAATGCAAAGTACAGAATTTAAGAGAAAAGCAAGATATAAAACAACAGGAATGTGGAATGGTTACAAGAGAAATTCCTGGGAGTTATGGTATACTACAACATATGCCAAACAGTCAGAGCATCTGGATACAGCATGGGAGGGTAGCATAGAGAAGTGCAAGTCCCACCTTCCCGTAGGAGTCCCACGTGGATTAGGGCGATAATGCCGAAGCGTCAAGTTCATGGAGCCAAAGATTGGTTTTGTTTTTAAAGGAGTGATTGGAGGGTTCTGTTCTGAGAGTGTTGGCTAAGGTGTTCCAAAGTTTGGCCGGAAGGACTGGGAAACTCGATCCCCGGCTGTCTGAAGCTTGTAGCTAGGTATAGTCAGTGTGTGTACATGGGTAGACCTCAGAGGTCTGGTTGCGGTGTGCCGCATGAAGCGATTGGTCAAGTATGCAGGTGCCATTTTATTCTGGGCCTTGTGTGTTAGAGCAAGGGCTTTGAGAGATATGCGACGTGTAACAGGGAGCCAGTGCAGATTGCGTCTTGTGTCAGAGATGTGAGATCTCCTCGGGATGTTGAGGGCGGCCCTGATGGCATTGTTCTGAGTGACCTGTAACTTATCCAAGTTTCTTTGGCTAGTCCCTAAGTAGAGGGCATTACAGTAATCAATTTTGGACATGATGAGAGTTCTAGCGAGGATAATACAATTGTCAGTTGTCAGGAAGGGTCTGCAGGAGGTGATGAGTTTGCAGGTGTAGGGTGACGCCGAAACAACTGCATTCGTTTGTCTGTTAAGAGACAGTGTCGAGTATAAGTAGATGCCAAGTGTTTTTGTAACGTTGGACACTTTGATAATGTTCCCGTCAATAGTAAAAGATTTGTATTCTGGGTCAAGTTTGGTGGGTTTGGTGGGGGAGCCTAGGATAAGTAGCTCTGTTTTTTCATCATTAAGGCAGTCATGGGATGATCTTCCGGAGTGGACATTCTCTCACAGTAGGAGAGGAACATTGCAAGAATGAGAAGTGCTGGCTGAAAGTGATCCCGTAGGTTAATTCCTTTTATCCTTGGGATTGGTGGTGGGATGAGGAGAGGGGACAACAGTTTTGGAGTGATTGCTGCAGAAGCCTTGGATTTTAGCTTTACCTGCAGTAAAGCAGCATCGGCTCTCGTTCATCCAGCTCTGAACTGAGGATAAGCGAGCTGTGAGGTTGGTTGCCTGGGGAGGCGGGTCACTGGTAATGTTACACCTCAGCTGAGTGTAGCTGGTGTAGATGTTGAATGCCATGCTGAAGAGGGCCAGCATTTCCATCAGGGCTGTGTACAGACAATACACGGCTATTGCGACTGGGATGGTCAAAAGGGATGAGAAGAATCTTTCCCATCTCACTATGGCTGAGTTGTTTGACAGGAAAGAAATCATCCAGGCCATTGCATTTCCATTGCTTCCCCTGTAGGATGCCCGTCTCGCCAGCAAGATGTTCTGGTTCACAGTGGTGTAAGAGGCTGCCAGATTTAGCAGAATGATGCCCATTGGGGATGATGAGCTAGGTTGTGCAGAATGTCTTCTCAGGAACCCACTCGTGATAGGCCTGTGCTTCTAGTGGGTCTGAAGGTAGATTATCTATCACAGCACAGGTGATTCTGGGCGCAGTAGAGGCTCTTTAGAGGTCCCCAGAATTCAGGTAAATAGCACAAAGCTCAGCAGAACTTCAATCCCCCCTGAAGGCGCATTCCTGCGTGCATTGGTGCAGCACACACGACCTCTGCTGTACCCTAGGCGGTGCTAAACTCTATAGAGCTTTATGTGACAAGTTAGCCATGCTCGTCCACTGTCTGCAAAGCACTGCACAGATGTGCGCATGTGCTCAGACGGCATAGGCACCAGATACGAGATGGGGCAGACTCTGTGCAAGACCATGCATGCTTTCCCTATTGCTACACCCCATACGCTCAAAAGCTACAGGGTTGCATTTATCAACACTGTTTGGATGAGGACTGTACACCGATGCAGCCTGGTACATTAAAGACAATTTAACACTGATGATGGTATCCAGAAGCAGGCTCCATGTCTGACAGCTGCTCACCCCAGACACCAGGTTGGAAACACAATTGTGAAGCAGAACATCTCAGAACGTCCAAGTGCTTCCATGGTATTGCCTTCTCTGGAGGCTGCAGTTCTATTGGATCCTAAATAAAACAGGAAAAGTGTGTAACATTTGTGTTACTACCTAGCAAGTTATTAATTTGTACTTGGCATAATTTCAAAGAAAAACAAATGATTGTATTGTTTAACAACCCAGCACAAGAAACCCACTGCTAATGTAGTACCAGCTTTTCGGATCTTCTGCCACCCAGCAGCAGCCTCGCTATGTAGAATCACATCATCAACGTCTCTGATCCCAATTGCCTGCAAAGTGTCACCAAACATGTTGAAAATTGCGCGCAGGCTAAAACTGGAGTTTTTCTTCTGACCCAGCATCAATTTAACACTGGGCATATACAGTAGAAAATGGTGTGGACAACCAGAACAAGTTAGTGAAGAACACAGTGGGATGGGGATTGGGAACTCACCGAGAATGCTGCGCAGAAGTCACAGAGATTGGGGAAGAAGAGACAGTGGGGCAAAGACATAGGCGGTCATTACAAGTTTGCCGGTATCCAGCTGGTAATTCAGGGGGGAAACCCGGCAAACTGACCAACCGTTTGCACCGCCTTATATCCCAGTATTACAGGGATATTATAGGCGGTGGAATGGGTGGTAAATCCCCACTTCACAGAGTCCCATAGCACTCCGTGGAGGTGATTGCTGGTATGTCCGGCACTGTTAATACCAGTGTCTGAAATACTGGTTATTTTTTGCCACTGGGGGCCTCATTTACCTCCAGATCTTTGTTGGAGGTATATCAGTGACCCTCGCCGGAAAACCTGTAGCTTGTCGGTCCAGGAAAAGTGCTGGTCATTGAAGTAATGGCAGACTTACTAGCATTTTTCCCGGACTGGCAAACATATAATGAAACCCATAGCCTGGAAGTCATGAAAGGCCACAGGTCATGAAAGGACATACACAGTGGGACTGTTTAAGGTCACAGAGAAGAGTGGACAGCAGTGCATAGCCAAGGTGGTACAGGGCAGGGCCATAGTGGCAAACAGGCAAAGGCGATAGGAGGAAGTATGGCCTGGGGATTGACAGGCTTCCCTCATGAAAGCGTATGGTGGCTCCCTCAGCAGAGTCAATCCAGCAGGCAGTGACCATCCTTCAATGGAATGGCCACGTGTTCTCTACACATTGGAGCATCTAAACAGATACTATAGATTGAAACACACAGACTACTCTCTTCCTTCCTGTTTACAGATCGGCCAGAGCACTTGGGTACCAATTCCGTTGGTGACGGTGCGCTATATAAGTACCTTTAACATAACATAACATTTATCGTGAGCACTGTTGCTTCATATGTCTATAGTACTTCACATGCGGTATTTCAATCACTGCACTTTTCCCTGCATGACATATTTCAAGACTAACATATCTTTTTCAAATATTACAATCAAAACATATGATTTATTTTAGAATGCTGCATTTGCTTCCAACTCTCATGAAATGTTGCTCGATTAATTGCTGTGCCTAGATCTATTGTAACAGTATAAAAGACTGTACCCAGGACTTCATTGCATCCACACTCATGTAAATCCATATGTTAAACTAAGGTTTTTTTTTCCACCAATTGTCATTATACTCACTGATGCAAAACCCTTTTCGTGGAGCTTCACCTACATATTTTTTAAAGCCCTTACCACTGCGACCCACACGTGTTCACCATGCGCGTCTTGTGATAACGTTAGTGGAGTGGTCATTTAGATATTTGGACGGAAAACTTTACACTGTTTAAAAGAGAAATAAAGTTCGAATAAAAACACAAAACACAAGTAAGATTCACAAGACCTGATCGCAGATTCAATATCTAGAAAAATTGAAAGTTTTCAGCAATTTTTTCAAATGAAGTGAAGAGTCTGCTGTACAGATGTGGGTCAGAAAGGAGTTCCAAAAGTTTGGGACAGTGATAGAAAATGCCTATTTTTCAGTTTCAGCTTTCTTCACCTTTTTTTTTAATTTTATTTACTTCTATAGTCAAATTGTCTTTATTCCTGGAATTTTCCTTTCTACCTTAAACACACAATTTCAATTTCTTAGACAGGGTGGCCTAAGCGAATGAGCCTTAAATATCAGACAGCCCAATTTAAAAAGCATCTGGGAGTGTAGAGGGAACCAATGTAAGGGCCCTAGGAAAGGTGTAACAGAATCACATTTCGTGGCCCCTACAATCAGTTTTCACACACTGTGTGAAGCTTTTTTCACAACAAGTACACAACAGTCTTCTTCCTTTACACCGAAAATGGATTGTACTTGATTAGAATAATTGCAGATGTACCCACAGCCGATGCATTCCGGACTATCACAGTCCTTCCCGAGGGCGTATACAGGGCATCTTTACTCATACAAGTAAAACAATAGTCATTACATGAAGTGAAAGACCATGTTAAATTTCCTGTTACAGTCATTAGATAGCATATGTGTCAAATATAAGTCAAAATGCAATCAGAACAACGTTTATCCATTATGTTGAGAATCAGAGCAGTAATCAGAAGAGATCAAGTTGTAATATACATTGGGCCACAAAGCGAACAACATGAAGACAACATATAGACAAGAAAATGAAAGAAAAGCAAGATAAGTGCATAGAATTTTACAACCAGACTCACAACATCATTAGAGAGTTATTCCAATGACTTGTAATTCTATTAGGTCCGTGCAAATCGCTAATAATCATTGTGATACCATAGCTTTCCATTGCTAATGTGATCTTCTCCCAATTTAGTTTTGTGGTCAGTGACCAAGAGAGCTATCAGTAACGTTTCCCCCAGGTTGGTGTTAGTACTCTTATCAACTTGATGAACTTAGCGATTTGTTCCATTAACACATAATTATATTTGGTCCAAACCGATCCCTAATAATCATCATTATGTTATTGCTTTCAAATACTGATACAACCTTCTCCCAATCCAGTGTCTGGTCAGTCACCAAGACACCTGTCACTAACATTTCCCCAGGTTAGTATTAGTGATTTTGTCAACAAACTGGAACTTAAGATTTCAACCAATGAACGTACTGAATTTAACCACAACGTGAAATGTAGGGTGTGCTCCCCACACTGAAGGCTAGTTAACCTTTGTTTCTTTGTTCAATCACTTCCTGTGATGTCATCAGAGCTCAAGGATGTTGTGATGCCACTTCTGCTACCCGGGGCATTTTGATAAAAATGACGTCCCTGTGCGAGTAGTTAAGGGACGCCACTCCAGCAAATGCAAACCGATCAAAGGGTTTAGATCAAGCCCTAAAAAAATACCATGGCTGCTAAAAAGTAAAAGATCATAAGTAATCTGAGGCCGTGGTAAAAAAAGAATAGATCAAGACAAATAGCAATCCACCCGCTATGCTTGTCTGCCATCCACTAGTTAAATATATATGGTTGCTGTCCTGCATAGAAAAATTACAAGGGGGAGCAAAGCCTTTGATATGTGTTTGGCCCAAATGTGTACCACAACTTCACTCCTCGTGCCTCAAATACCAGGAAACTGTAGAATGGTAGTTTGGTAAAATTCATGGTCATTCTAAAAACCATTTCCAAACGCATGCCCAATGTAAAAATGAAACGTAGGGCTTTATACGTCCATTTCCAGTTTCAAAACTCTAGAAGAAAGAATGCAAATAAAAAATGAGAAAATCTCCAAAATGCACAACCCTTGTGAATATGAGAGGCAGCTCTTTGGCTCATCTGCTTCCATCCTATCCCTGACCCAGGCGCCGTCCTTCTTTCTTAGAGCATGAGAAGAGGAAGGATAATCTACTAATCTAATTTTCCTCCCCCCTGCCATATCTTGGTACCTAGATAACAGACATAGGGCCTCATTACACAGAATGCGGTAAGGGTTTACCGGTACCAGTAAGAGCACTGGTACCAGCAAACCCTTACCGCCTTACCATGAGGTCCCTTTGCTGGTTTTACCAGCCGTTAAGGAACGGGCCCGCAAAGGGACCTTGGTGCTAATTTCGGTACCGCAATTTGCGGTTCCGTAATTAGCTCCTTCCCCATTCCCATTGAGCCCTATGGGGGCAAAAATGGGAATGGGGAAGTGCCTTGGTGAATGGGGAATTACTGCCCCCGCTCACCTTGGAGTAGGGCGGTAATTCCGCCATCCACCAAATAGTCACTTGTATATACTTTTTAAGGTGTTTTCTATGGTGAATGAATTGGTTGTTTTTAGGAATTGTGTAACATGGATTAATATTATATTAGAAGTGAGTCACTGAATTGTCTACCATGAACTGTTTTTTTAATAAAATTGGTATTTTTTACTACTTCCCACCAAGAGTTGAAACTGGTAATTGTTAAATGGTTCCCCACTTGAACATCAATAATGGTGTAGACTGATAATTCCCTCACCTACATTTTAGAAAAAACACCAGAGTTGTTCCTGAGTATTTTGCTTTTCTGCTTTCTAGGTATCCCAGATCGTTTTCTTACTTGTCCCAAAATCTTGTACATTGTATGGGACTGTAGCTTCACAGTGCCGTAGTTCTTTTGAATTCTCCGGCCACCAGGAAAAATCGTCACCTCTATTGATTTCTCTCGGCCCATTAGTTTCAATGAGGACAGCTGCAGCAAAATCCCCACCCAACATTGGATCAGTTTTCAGGGTACAACAGCAGTCTCGGGAAGCTCAGTAGATATCATACTCTAATCACCGAGTATCAGACTTGAACCTTCTTATCACAAATTCCGAAAGTCTGTTAAAACCTGGCTTATCACGAATGAAGATTAACTCCCTGGACAGTCCCTATATCCACCTGCTGTACATACATGTATAGTATGCTCTTCTCCTGTACTGACCTATTCTATGTAACTGTAAATCTATTATGTAAATGTTCACAAAATGTTATGTAACACTGTAAATATGTAACCGAAAGAAATGTGCCCAAATCCCCGAGGGCTAGGCGCGCTACATAAATACAATACAATACAATCAGTTTGAAGGAACGATTGCAAAAGAAAATGTGACCGCTCAACTCCACAAATACAACTGGATAATGCTCATCATTCAACAGCATTTTACTTCTGCCCTTTGGATGGAATGGTCCAATTACTTTCCACGAGAGAGTGCAAAATTCAATGAGTGTTTTCGTTTTCAAGGTTGTTTTGTTCCTATGAAAATGTTCACAACAGTTAACTTCATTTGCACACTTTTATTGTTGCTTACTTTCGTTTTTTTTATGTAATGTTGCCTTTTAATACACCTGCCCATGGTGCAGTATTTGATGTATTATACATTTCCAGTGGACATTGATAAAATGAACACTTGTCTGATCACTGAATGTCACTGTTTAAAGCAGAGCTGCATTAGGGCCAGGTTGTGGCATTACTTGATCCACACATCCAAGTGTTTTAAAGAAGGACATTTTATGAAAGGAATAGCCCAGTTAAAGCCGAGCAAGTCTGTGTGCGTGTGTGTTCACAAAGTACTAATGTTTGTGGTAACACTGAATATGAGCTGTTCGCTCGGTTCCATGTCATTTCATCGGTTTTATTTCATCGAATTAATTTTTGTCTAGGACATTTTAACGCAAATATATGCAGGGTGAGACCCTCCCCATTCACCCCCACCCTCAATCCCACTTGCCTGTATTATTACTCTAACCCACTCCCCCACATAGATTTGCAGTAAATGCGGTGGAAAATATTTGTTGAAATCTCCCTCGATGGAATAACCTGCGATGGAATCTTCGTGTCCTGTCCGCTTGCTATTCATCAACAGGATTCCTTGGAAACAGATGTCAATATTTCCTAAAGCAGACAAAATACGATGTTGGTTAGCAATCTTATATACACTAGAGTTCTGCTTTGTTAGGCCGTGAGTGAATTCATGATGTAATGGGGTAACTCCAACCCCAGCATTGGCCAGTCATTGCCATGTCTTGCTAGGTATAGCTTTACACGCTGGGTATATCCGTTCTATGCTAAATAAGGTACCACGATCCTATGTGCTGCTATAATGTTTCTTCTTATATGTACATACTACAATCATATGCCTACTGTAGCCTCAAATGCCACGTATGACCATGCTGTGTGGGGTACATCCAGAGTCATCCTGGGGCTCCCATTATATGCGTAGTGGGACCTGAAAGGTCATAGGAATGCCACCCAATACCACTCAGTGTATCATATGCCTGTCTGCTTGCCACGTGTAAGTCACAGCCTCTCATGTGCAGTTGCTCCCATTGTATGCTGAATGCAGACACAAATGCCCCACTGGTGTCACACAATGCCAGTCAATGTCTCATATGCATTGCATGATAACCACAGTCAAGATACAGCCTAACATGTGCAGTTGCTGAATTCGTATGCAAAGTGCAGCCTCAGGACGAGCATATTCGTCTGTGGCACTTAAGGGGTTAATGCCTCGCACCTATGGTACCATCAGTGCTAGTGATGCTATCATAATCCAAGAGCAGATCAAAATACCTCAGAAATGCACTCCAATGGCTCTTATGTCTGGTGAAGGCACACGATGTATGGCAACGCATCAAGTGGGGAGTTGTTGCAATAATATGTCATGCGGGTACTAAAATGCCCCAGTATTGCATTCCGGTGCCAGGTAATGCTTTAAATGCCAGATATAGTCGCTACATGTAGGTCACAGCCTCATGTGTGGAATCGTTGCCATAATATGCCAAGGACTTCCTCAAATGCCCCCAAAACCTGGCCCCTCCCCTCGCATGAATGCACAGTCTCCATGTGTAAGTTGCAGCTTCACATAGCAGTTCCTATTTCTCAGCATCCCATACAACTGTCTGCATGCTGGGCCATAGACCATACAATACGGTTTCACATGTAGATATGCTGCTGCCTTCCTTCCCACCAGCATACCTGCCCGCATGCACAGTCACTAAATGCAAGGCGCGTGCTCACACCTTCTGTTCTTGCTCCTCGCAAACCTGTCCAGCACACCCACACTTACCTTGGAAATGTTTGTGACTCTCTCACCTGATTGAGGGGATGCACTATGCCCGTTGACCCTTTGGTTCTTCATTTCCTTTTCTTAGGCATTTCTTCCTTCTTGCACCTTGTCATCAATGTTCTCCTGATGCAGCCACCCTTTGGCTCTCCCAAACCCTAAAGGAAGATGCTAGTGTCTGGGTGAGAGACAAGGGGTGAAGATGGCTCTCAAGAGTCCTCTTTCCTTTCAGTTCATGCATATTTGCCCCTGTGCTTTCAGAGCCAGGGGGTCACACGGCGAGTGGAAACATGGGAGTGACCAGGCATCGCCTCTTCTACACCCAGTGTCCCCCAAATGACATCCAATGCAGGTGAATTGCAGGCAGGGGAACTATTATCAATGTCCCCAATTACAGGCAAGAGGCACTAAGCCAAGAAAATCCCCTGCACCAAAGAATGGAAGATCCAGCCATAGGACAAAGTTTTACTGCATTTATTGAACATTCAATAACAGGGATTGAGGTAGGAACAATGCAACATTCCCACACTCGCTCACCGATCTTGACCCCGTCGTCCAGTTTTGTTAATACATGACATCACAAAATGAAGTTACATCCCAGAAAACGTGGATCGGGATTTGTCAGTAAGGTAAACGATATCCACATTGTATAAGGGGTAAGTGCGATAATTGGATAAAACATATCTGGTGGCTCCTCCTGTGACTACCTCTAAATATTGCAAATACAAATGTTATAGGTTAGTGTGAGGTGATTGGACGGTGTAACAAAGTGTGAGCTTAACGTTGGAGGTGAATGGAGATTGGGCAAAAAGGGTGCTCTCAGCCTTGGAGCTTTGGAAAGTTAGCAGGCCACGTGTAACTATTTAAGACGGTGAGAACGGCCCTGAAGGTGCTGCATGTTCCCAACAAGTTACCATCTACAATCTCCTAGGCCTTGAGACAGAACATTCGGCTTTGAACCTGATATTACATTTGTATTGTAATGCCATCAGTTTGAGGGGAACAGCCACCTCAGTCTGGCTCACAATAATATGCTCTGTCTTGCAGTATCAGATCACGTGTGTAGGGACCACAAAACAGATTTCTCCTGCTTGCAATTATGAGGATTTTTAGCTGCAGGTGTCCTATCTCTTCTGCTAACTTGAAACTTTCCTTCTCTCCGTGTTCTTGGCAAGGCTGTTCACGGTCACTGCACTGAAAGCCTGGCCTGCATGCTTCAGCGGGATCAGCCTGTCAGCTTTTCTTTGTATCCTCAAGTCCTTTCTGCGCCTTCCATTCACTCCAATGCACTTGTGGCTTCCATCTTGAGTTGCATTGCCGCCCATCTTGGTTGCATTTACGCGTCAGCAAGCAGTTCATATGTATTCTTGTGCATATTGCGGTTTCCGCGTGGCAAATGTGTATGTCAGTCCTATAACTGTGAGTCATAAGCATGTGCTTTGTGTCTACCAGCAATAAATCTAAGTGTCTATGAAACTTCATGCAGGGATGCGTATGTGCTTCATGTCTAACGCATCTATGTCATGGTGTCCGTAGTGACGTCATTAGCTTCAGTCAGTCAACTTGTTCCATTGATTGCAGCTGTATCTCTCTGACACCATCATCAGGATAGGGTCTGAATGGTTGTCTGAGTGAGTACTGCTTCTCACAACTGCGATACATCGATGATGGGGAGGAAGGGCCCAGGAACGATGTACACCTCTCGTTTCTCTGTCGATGAGATGAGAGCGGGATAGGTGCAATGAGGGCCACGTTTAGGTCTCCCTCTTCACAGGTGCTAGGAATACTTACCAATAATGGCAAGAAAGTGTTCCACACAATCACAAGAACGAGTTTCAGAGTGTCCCTGGAGGATTAAGTGCTGAAACTAAAGAGATTACCAGCTGGGAAGCTTTTCAAGTGGAAATGCCTGCTTAAATAATTTAGGTTTCAAAACTTTCCTGAAAATAATAAAGTCTTCTGGTCTTCTGTAGTGCCGGGAGGGAATGTACTAGAGCTAAGTGTCCATTGTGGATAGGATCATTTTACCCATCCTTGATTTCTTGGCATGGTACGGTTGAAATTTGTTGGCTAATTTTGATCGTGTGATTTACATTGGTTGAGATGGGTGACAATGTACTTGTTCTCCCCTGGACCAGTAGGCATGAAGGGCCAGACAGATGCCCCTGATTAAGATTCATTATTCAATGAGGAGCAAATGCATGGCCTAAAGTAGTTTTGAACCCCATGATCATTCACGCCAGAGTACTCTAGAGTCTAGATCAGTTGTAGTTGGTGATGAATCCTGTGCCCCAGATCGAGCTGGAGGATTTTTTGAATCAGACAGATGGAGAAGTGCGAAATGTGTAATGCTAAGTGGACATCCACAAAAATACACTAGAATGAGGATATGTGCCTTCGCCTGATAGGCCATTAACCTTATACATATTCCTATAAAACTTCTCAATAGTTTGTGGCTACTTTGGGACCCCTCATGATATTTTCAACCAAATTGCAAACTATTTCCCTTAGAAATAGCTTTGAATCTCACAATTTGTAGCTCTTTTTAGATGGATACTCCATGGCGGTGAAAGTACTCCCAACACCCTCTTTCAAAAAGCTATCAGGTTCTCTAGAAATCACGATTAAAACAATGATCACACTTTACACTGATAATTTTTTACCGGAGCATATTCAAGTTTATTTGGATGGAAGTATGAAATATTCTGATTTTGTTGTGTGTACGTTCAATAACTATCTTCACATTGAGGTAGGGTATGATTTATCCCTATGTTTTAAAGACCTCTGCGTTTCTCTGTATCATATTCCTAGATGACCTTTGCACAGCAGAGTACTACTATTAACTGGCTACAACTGGTTATAACTGTTACGTATGAGGCTGCCAGACTGTGTTTTACAATGGTGTCTTCCCTCATTAGCTGGACACAGGGCCAGCGTTTGCTGTGGGCTCAGGCTGGGCACTTGCGTGAGGAGCCCCTGGTGCCCCCTAGTGCCCTGTGAACTGTGAGTTGTGATATAGTATGCATTTAAACCTCTGGATTATCCACGCTGTTGGGATACAGTGACTGTGGGGCAGCGCTACCCTTTGAGTCGTGACATTTGGATATCCTAGATATTTGGACCATATTACATTATATTGACTATATTGACTGTAAGATGTGGAGACTGCAGGGCTTTTTTGCTCTTTGACTTAAGCCAATAAATAAGGCTCCAGGATAAAGAATTGCTGAACTACTGAATTGGAGTTTGAGTTTAGATGGATATTCGGCTGCAGGTTGCGGATCGGTGCATGGTGTGAGCACCTGCAAATTGTTAACTATAAACCATTAACCTTAACTTAGTCTTACAGCTACCTGCTGCCAGTAGCTCGATTTGTTGTGATCTGGGAGTTTTTGGGAGGTGGGATATTAGACATGGCCTACCTAGTCCCTGAACAAAAGGGTTCCTACTCGTCAAATGTTTTGTGAAACTACTGATGATGCTATCCGGCCTAGTGGGACTGAGAGAGTGAGCTCTGACTGTAGTACAGGTCGGATTGGAAACCCTATACGTGTCTATCCCCTTTGTCATCTCAGAACTTGCCTACGGAAGAGGATCTGTACCCCTGGAAATAGAGGCAAATTAAAGAAAGTCTCTAAAATCACTAACTATTATACAAGAAAGGATGGACTAGGTGGGATTAAGGAGGATACAGTTGTAAAGGAAATTGTGTCGGAGCTTAAGGTATCACTGCAGTGTTTGGGCTCCAAGTTGAGAGAAAGGGTTATCACCCCTACTCAGTTAAGCATGGAGCAGATAAACAGTTCTGAATTAAATAAGGGGAGCTCAGAGATATCTAGCAGTGATGCATTGAAATCATATGATACAGAGCATGATATACAGAATGAGGGCTGTATTGTAATTGTTTATGAGGTTAGACAAGGAGTGGAAGATCCTATCATATGTGTTAATGATCTGACAACACATTCCATGAACGTGGAAGCATAGGCTGAGATTTATACCTCTGCCTTTGCCTCTATACCTCTTTTTCTACTCCCACCCCGGCAAGCTTACTATGTGAAAGGGCACTTAAGTCTCCATTGGTTAATCTATCTGCAACAGTAACCTGGGGAAGCGGACTATGGTGATCATGTCAGGTGCCATCCTCCAACTATGTTTCAATCCCCTTTGATACTGAGTTGCGTATCTTGGGCGCAAGAGATGGAACAAGAGGAGGGGCAAAATATGAATATCTCACATGACTTACATGACTCGCATATTAGCACATCAAGCATTAGTTTGACGGCAAATTGGATTTGCAATCTCTGCTCCTGCACAAATGTATTAATAGTGGCTGAAAGATATATAAAGACCAAGGGATGAATAGTGCAAATACACCACCTAATGTGGGTTTGGGCATGAGAGGTGAGCAGGACACATCTAGGATCTCATGAATAAATAGTGAGGCTGGTACCACCATTGTAGATGAAGATGTCCCTAGTATATCTAGTGATGTAAATGCATTACGGCAGGAAATTAGATCAGTGAAGAAAAGTCAAAGGGCCAAGAGTAAACAGAAAATATATCAAGCTGTTATGTATGGAAAACAGAAGTGTGTAAATGTTAGTGATGTGTGTATCAGCTCCGATGATAATAATCTCAATCATATTGAATTGGACCTGATGGATTGTGTCCCTCAGGCAAAATGTGTTGGGGTGGGGGGATGGAGGTCGTTGCATGTGGAAAGAGAGGAAGACAGCACATGCAAAGTCTTTCAGCAGTTGATAAGGCCATTGTGATCCACCACCCTGAAATGCCTTCTGGTAGGCCCTCTAGACCTCCTAAATCAAGGGGAGCTAAGCTATATTGCCACATACGTATGTATATGCATGAAGCACAGAGTGATACGCTGACAATACGCTCTCAAGCTCATGGGGCCAAGCGTAAACCATCAAATTGGAATGAGCAAAGGGTGAGAGCTCTTATTCAGGATGATGTAACAGAAGATGTACAAGGTCTGTTTATCGTTGAGGGTGATGCGATGTGTACACAACTAAGAGAGGGTAGTAAACAGAAGGTATGTTTTGATCTCAATATCTGTTAGGGTGGTCTCACAATTAGTAAATGCCTACTCTCAAACCCAGGCAAATATGCATTCTAAACAAAATAATGTAACTAAGAGTGTAGAGAATCGTAGGGTAAGAAATGGGATGGAGACTAACGAAATGCACAAACAGGAAGGGGTTAGAGCCTTACAACTTAAAGCTGTTTCTAGTCTCGACCATCACCCTCCGTTAAATAGAGCAGCAGTTTTGTGCATCTTCTGTAGTGTGGTACCCTTACATGAAATCTCAACAGAAGACATCAAAATTGTGGACCAGGTAGATGTTGTGATAGTTACTACCTCAAATATTTGGCTCAACTCTGAGGTGATACTGGACTATATACTGCAGTATGAAGATAAATTGCTTAAATGTGGATATCGCTCTGCCATGGTAAAAATGCTGGCAAATAAGAATCTTATTGAGCAATCCTCCTTAATTGCTAATGAAGTTTGGGAGAATGATTTGGGGTTGGGATCTTGGGAGGCCAGCGCTTTTATGAAGACTAAATGGGATGTAACTAACTTGAGTGCTAAAGAGCTGGGTAGTAAGGAAGTAAACATTAAGGAGACTAGTACCGAAGGTTATTGGCAATGACTCCTGTAGGTCTTTAAGCCTCACTTTTCAAATATGTCGCGGTGACAAACGAATGATATGCTCATGAAAAACTAGGGGATTTGCTCACCTCGCAGATGATAATGTCGGCTTATTGGTAAACATAGAGCTGTTCAGTACAATTGCTCTCCAGGAAACATGGATGACAGAGGTTTGTAAACTGGATGGAAGAAGTACTATGCAGACTATGGCAGTAAAGGGCCCCATTGGAGGACTCTAGGGGGGCTACTGGTGTTTGTGTGCCATCCTTGGACTATTAAAGAAATAAAGGGGTCACTGCTGTGGTCCAGGCATGTAGAATTAGCATTGATCTTGAAGTGGTGAAGGAGCTACTCTTTACTAGAATCTATGATCCACCCAATGCTGTTGCCAATAGGCAAAATATTGCAACTGTGAGGAAGATTATTGCTTTAATTGACCCTAATATTTTAATGCCAAGATTGTGCCAACCCTAGAAGGCTTTCTGGATGTTAGTGACTGTAAACCTATTGATTTGAAGGACATTAATAGGCAGGGCAAAGCATGGGCGGAACTACTCTTCTCACCACCTCCCAATGTTAAATGGCTATTGTGCGGGCGATGTGCATAGGGCATTCGCACGCATAAGTGGAAAGAGTGCAACCACCATAGACAATTCTTTTGTGAATTCCTCTGCTCTTGAATTAGTAGAGGACATGTTAGTACTTAATTGAGAGGAGAGTGACCATATGCCAGTCTGTGTCCTGTTAAAAATTGAGGAAAGGACTAGTCAGTATGACATGGCAAGGGATATTTTTGTGAATAATGGTGCTAATCGTATATGATGGAATTACACAAACCTAGAAAAGGCCTTTTTGGTGGTTGAAAGAGAGATTTCCCCTATGCATTGATAGATGGCTGATTGGACAGGACCAGATGGGGGCCTTTCTGATCCAGGAATGTATAGCTATGGTTAATGTTACGGATTAAATATTTTAAAAAAGAAAATATAATAGCCCATGTGTACGTTGGAGCCAGTATGATTGTAACGGGCGTCGGTATGATGGTTGCATACAAACAGCCAAAAGGAAAATGCAACATGATTTTTCCCTTGTACTTAAAGATGTGTCAGCTGCTTGGTCGACTCCTGGTATCACTAAGGAAATTAAAACCATCAAAATGAAGTACCATCATTGGTTGCGGGGTCATCGTATCCTGTGTGGTGCTGAGGTCTGGATGCAGCTGGCTCATAATGCAAGGTGTAACAAAGTGGGAATTTGGACAGTGGCTAGGGAAGCAGCAAAGAAGGCTCTACCCATCAATAGTGTGTCTGAGGAGGCATGGTGCACACACGTAGGTAACACTCTGGGGGTTGAGCAGCTGGTAGATTTGGATACATTTAATATCTCCAAGTCTTGGACTTGTAAAGCAACTGTGCAAGACATTGCTACTATAACCAGAAAGCTTTACTCCTCTTGTGCTGATGGCCAAGATGGGACTTGTAATGCGCTGATCAAAGTGACTGCCTGGGCATAGGCACACGTGTTGCATATACTTTTTCAGTTCATTGGTAAACAGGGGAAAGTTCCTCCAACCTCGAGCGAGAGTGACATTCTTCCAATACACACACAAAAAGGTTGTTGGAAGAACCCTACAAACTAATGTACAGCACTTTACATAATCTTCTGCCTTTGGTCACAGAGGTGGAATATGGCTCGACTAGATGCCAGATTTTGGTATATGGTGCCTTTATTGATTTTAGCGCAGCATTTGATACAGTCATGAGGTATCGTTTGTGGAATAAATGAGCTGTCATGAACATTCTCCTTGGGCTGTTGACAATGATAATGCAGAAGCACCAGGACACTAGTGTGAGAGTACGCATGGACGGCAAACGTTGACTGTCAAAGTAGATCCCCTCTTCTAGGGGGTAAAGCAAGGCTGCATACTGGCCCCTACCCTCTTTAATGTATATCTTGCGGGCTTGGCAGAGGTTTTAAACATCTCTGTCGCCTGTCCAGTGAGAGTCGGTCCCCTGAGATTGGGCTGGTTAGGGTACACAGACAACGTACTCCTGCTTGACTTTACTCCGAGAGGGCTCCAAATGTTGCTGAATGCGCTGGGTGAATATGCCAAGGATAATGGTTTGCACATAAATATTGGAAAAATCATGGCATTTAAGTGGAAAAAGAAATACTCCCCCAGATATGTGTGGACAATTAATTCTAATCCCATCGAATTGGTACACTGTTATATATATTTGGGAGTCTAACTGGAAGCTGCACTGGGAATATACTGGGAATATACTGGGAATATACTGTGGGTAACTGTATGAGGATTGCCCGTGAACGGAGCCTCTTCACTGGAAAACAGGGATCCTGCTCAATCATTATGGTGCTGCTATTAGATTCCACTACAATGGAATGGGGCCTTAACTGTATGAATGAGTTGGCCAAGTTAGAGGGGAACATTTTGAGACTACTCTTATGCCTAAGCCGCTTCCAGTGGAGTTCATTCGCTTGGAATTTGAGCTAGGGAATATTGTCGCGGAGTGCTACTATAAATCGGCCATGTCTTTTGACAAACTGATGACCTTGGCAGATGACGCAATAATGGTAGAGATCTTTTGGGCATTTAGGGGGATATGGGATCATGAACGGTTTAGTACCTTAGGAAGACTGATGGGATTACATAATACATGGAATACAGGGCTAAACCATACCCCTGTTGGGCCCTCGCTGCTGACTAGGAAGAGAGTGGTCAAGCAGAATGTAATTGAATACAGCTATGAGGCTGATATTGTGAGGTTGGAATCCAATGTGAACAGTGGCCCCTTTATCCAATAAAGGTTGGCGCAGAGTCAGCTTCCTTAATACTTCAAAGACTAACCTTGCCAAACTTCAGCTCATCCAAAATAAAGCCTTACGAGCTTCCCTAGGACTAAAAAAATCAGATCATATCTCCCACATCAGAAGAGAGGCCCACTGGCTGCCTATCAAAGCTAGAATTACTTTTAAAGCTTTGTGCATTACACACACATGTATTAACCCACTGGACCCACATACCTGAGCAAATCCATTACCAAAAAAGTAACAAATAGAGCTCTAAGATCTAATACTAAATCTCTCCTGGCCACCGCACGGTACAAGAATAGCAGGGCTGGAGGAATACGTTTCCCAGTACTGGCACCTCAACTTTGGAACACCCTCCCTATTTATCTGAAAAATGAAACCTCACTCCCCACATTTAAAAAAATCATTAAAAACATGGCTATTTAACAGAGATTAACTCAGCTTTTCCTGCTTCCTCTCAGTGTGGTAGCTACTTCTGTCACAACTGACCACTGGCAGGAATTTATCTATGCATATGACTCGACTGTTCTCTGATGACAATCTGTAGCTTCTATACAAGTATATGTATAACAATGTAATCAATGTAAATAATGCCTTGATAAGTATATGTACAACAATGTAATTAATACCTAAATCGTCTGCTTAGAACTGACTGTAACTACGCCGTGATGTCCCAGAGTCTGGGCGTATAACAAATGTAATAAAATAAATAAATAAATAAATAAATAGTCAGGCAGTATCTGCCGATTACATTTAATACCACTATGGTATTGGAGATAGTGGGTGATAAACTTGGTATTCCAAGATAAGTGTAGACGTTGTGGAGAACCGGATATCGAAACCACTGAGCATATCATGTTCACATGATATCAATGTATGAAATCATACAAAAACATGACAGCGGGCGGTGATTGGAATGTATAGATGGAATGCTTTAATGGAAGGAAACGATGTGAATTGTATATACCATATGGTTACATTTTATAATAGGTGTTCAGACGTTTTAAGGCGAGTTATCGCTGGGGATATTTCAACGAGGTATTGATGATGCGATGTTCCATTATGACCTGCTGATGTCATTTTTGTTTTATGTATTTTATGATGTGATTGGAGTATTTGTTTTTATGTGTATGTGTATATACAAAGCCGTTCTGGCTGTAAGTATATAAATAAATAAATAACTAGGTTCATCGCACACGCTAAATAAATCTGAGAGCTCATTAACAAATGACTTTCTATAGCGATATCAACATACGTTTCACTGGTGTGCTTAATTTTAATTGTGCTTTAAACATTAAAGAGCCTGGATTAGAAAAGTAAACAGCATTTTAATGAGAGGGACGCATAAAATATAATTGCGCACGCAATGACCTGCCACTGCAAGAGAAACTGGCGGCGCGTTTCATTTTGGAAATGGCGGCAGTGCAGGTGTACATTCAAAACTTAATGAGGGTTTGGTTTGCAGGGACGCTGGCCTGCTTCGCGGAGGCCGGGGCGAGCCACGTCTGTGTTCACTGAACATGAACATTCCGCTCTGCGCGGCACAGAGGTTTGTCGACATTCCGCGGCGTCTGCTTCACGGAACAGCGTGTTTCAATAAGCTTGAAAAGGTTATGGCAATTAAACGTTTCGCTGAAGAAATATCTGTCAGATTTTTACACAGCCGCGGTTCGCACCCCTGAGGCGCACACCGGCGGCGGCGGCGCAGCAGTTCTTAACCACTGCTCGTGGCTAGGCAGACGATTGGAGAACTACTGTTTCCTGTGAAAGGTCACGCCAAAAAGGACACCTTGCATCCGTGTTCAATCTCTGTGCAGGTTCCTACCTACCGGTAGTAGAATAATGAATTATGTGTGTAGCCGGTAGGAGTTTTGCCAAGAGCTTTACAGGACTGCTCAAATCTGACAGGGGGTTGTGTGTATTTAAATGAAGGTATTGAAATGACTGGCACTACGGTATAAATAAAAGAACATCTGTGTTTATAGTAGACTCAAACGATCAATGTTTTTAAACCTAACAAGATTATTAAATTGTGCTGGACAATAACTGCACCTCCCACGTGCAATCCAAACCCCCAAACACACACACCTGCTGTTTAAGGGAATGTTCAGTGCAGTGCACTGAAGTGCAAGTTTCAACTTCTTTCTAGATCTTATTTTAAAACTATACCATTCCAGCACGGATTATTTTTCAAACAAAAGCATAATAACAGTAAAACCTTTTTTTTTTTTTAAGTAGAGGCGCACCGCCCCCCTTTGACCACAGATAAACCCTCTCTTATCACAATCTGCATGCACTGAGAATTTGCTGTCCTGCAGAATCCTTTTTCCAAACCTTCTTTTACCCTTTGCCATGGCCACAACTAGCCCCTTCCTCCTCCTCTTACTTGAGGTATAAGGTTGGAGGCATGAACAAAAAAGATGCGCCACGGTTGGGCTTGCAGCACGCCTGAGGATTCAGACTCTTGTTTTGGTTTTGGCTATTAGGTTGTGCTAAAGTGACCATGCTAATCCCTATGGCCATTACACTCACTTCCTGCCCCTCCATGACCAAAACACATCCTTCCAGGATCAGGGAAGGTGTTGGGGCTTTTCAATCTTTTCAAATGAAGGCGGCCTTGAGACTCAGGGGGGCCCCAGCAACTCCACTCATATTGCCAGTCTGCAGTCTAATAACACAGCAATATAGTCCTTACGTTCTGGGGCTTATAGTGTGCACTTTGCAACAAATGCCCTACAAGTTGCATATGATGGATCCTGTCCGGCTGTCACTTCCATTGGGGAAAACAGAAGTGTTAGCACATCGTCGCCTTTCAACTCTTGTTCCTCCACGTCAGCCACTTGCTTACAAAGAAGAATTCATAGCTATTAAGCTGGCATTCAGCTTCCTGCTGGCTCACCGTCTCGTGATAATTGGTGGCCATTAACCTTCTCTTTACATTATAATGTATGCCCCCCACAGGGTGCCTCAGACTGCTTTCTGCTCTAAGCTAGGGGGCCCCTCAAGCACCATCTTGAAATTGGCCCCCACACATATTCAGTCGGGCCTGTCTGGGATCTCTTTAAGCTGGCTTTATCAAGCCTTACCATCTTATTTTGTGCTCAAAGTGCCTACCAGTGTTTTTTCAAAGCAGTCTTCTGAGAGTTAATGCCTTAATAGGAGCTGTAAACGTGCTGCTGGCACAATACAAATGTTATAAGCACAATGTGTTTCCTTCACGAACGTCCTGTTGAAAAGAAGCATTGGCCAAGCCAATATTTTTGGCTTGTGTATATGTATTAGGCATTTGCCAGGCACTGCTATCATATACCCAGGTACTTGCGCCATTTTGCAGCTGCTACCATCGATGGGCAGTTAATACCACTAGAGCAGTGGCAGGAAAATTCATTTCCAAGCATACATAAAAGCCAAAACTGTTGGCATTGCCACTGCTTGTTTGAATATGCTGAGTAGATTTGAGAAGTAGAAGATGCGTACGGGTGAGGGGTTTGGGGTGATGGTGCCCTCTATGGAGATTAGTGTCATGATCTCTGCTTCCAAAAGGTCAGGGTTTTCCCAACTCCCTTGGAAGCAGATCCATAACCCAGGTTCCGATTGCCAACCAGTCCCAATTGGGACCTTTTGGACCCAGTCCTGGCGCCAGTGGCACCAGGCTCATAAATATGCCCAGTCCCAGCGCTGGAAGCGCCGGGATCATAATGCTTGGGTGGACTTACCTTCAGCAGACCATGCTGCTTACTTGCCTGCCAGTTGAGCCTCTGATCCTCTTCTGTTTGGAACTACTTTTCCTGTTGGGTGGGGCTGGAGCCACTCCCTAGATTCAGAACACTGGAACTCTTCTGGAAGGCAGGAACTCTTTTCTTACCAGGAACTCTTTTCTTACTTAGGCGTGGCTGTGGAAGGAGACACCTAAGCACTACAGGAGGCTATTTAAACCACACCCGGTGGATGAATCTTGCTTTGCGTTATTCTGCAACCTCTGCAGCAGAACGCTCATCGTGTCTTCTGCATCCGGTCCTGGGCCTAAGGAAAAAGGCTTACCATCCTGAATCCAGTCTTCAGCAACACCTATAAAGACAAGAAAGAACAGGTTAGCATTCCGGCATCTGAAAGGCAAAGGCTTACCATCCTGAATCCAGTCTTCAGCAACACCTATAAAGACAAGAAAGAACAGGTTAGCATTCCGGCATCTGAAAGGCAAGTTTACCAACTCTTCGCACGCTCCGGAGGCCTTCGGCGCTGCATCCCGCATCTGAAAGACAAAACAAGGTGCGTTTAAAGACATTGGGGAACTTTAATACTCACGTGCCATTACTCCTTTCCACATCTAATCCAGTGGGTATTCCGGCACCCTGCAGCCGCTCCGAACTCGTACCTGCAAAATAAAAAGACAGTTAGAGCGCATAGTGAAGCAGGCAACAAGCGCTTACTTACGTGCTTCCAGGCGCTTCTATTCATCACACGGGCTCCATCTTCAACTCACTTCAGCCCGTCATCCGCCATCGCCGGAACCCTGCAAAACAAGAGACATCATTACTAAAGACTTTAAAGACATTTGAATGACTCGAAACTTACCGTTCGTGCAGTAAACGACGGACAGCAGTCCTCTGAAGTCAAGAGGCCTGCGCTACCTATCCAGTGAAGAAACTGGTTACAGCACCCTGCCCCGAGGCAGATGGAGAGCTCGGCATTCACTTACCTAAGGTGAGAGCGTTAACCTTTGGGGGTCTACAGGAGAGGAGAAGAGGAAAGAGATAGGGACACCCCAATAACCCCAGTTCATTAACCCCATATTTTCTATCTGCAGACATCTTACTCTACACGTCAGGCATACAGTGCACAGAGGTCCAGCCCAAAGAGCCAACCGGGTGCTACACATCACCTTTGAAGATACGGTAGTCGCCCAGTCAAGACCGGCGCCTCTGCGAGAATCAGGTGAGCGTTACAGAACGCAAAGCCAACCGCAAAACTCTCGCCCAGGCGCTATGGAAACCTCGGATACTGACCCCCTAGCCCGGTTACTTGGGGAACTAAGGGCAGAAGTGCATGCAGCTCGTCAGGAAACGAATGCTCTAAGAAGGGAACTAATTATTTCCAAGGAGAGAACAGACAATCTTGCTAGACAAGTGCTACAGTCACAAGCCGGACAGACCCTGTTACCCGCATCAGGGGCAAATCTTCCTTCAACATCCTCTATGAATCCAGTGCAGATCAACCTACCTGGGAATGTACCTCTGGCTCCGCCCGAACGATTTTCTGGTGACCCAAAGAGGTTTGCAGTATTTATCAATCAGTGCCGGTTGCACTTCTTATGCCGGCCAGCAGCCTTTCCAACTGATCAAGCAAAAGTAGCTTTTGTACTTTCGTACCTTAGTGGCAATGCGGCAGACTGGTCGATCCCTCTAGTTAATCAAGATGATCCGGTTCTCCATGATTTTCAAGCCTTTCAGCTTAGTATGGAAAAACTGTTCGCAAGACATTCACAGGGGCAGGCCTTGGACAATGAGCTTCTTTCGTTGCAACAGGGTAATCAAGACCTGTTGGCTTATATTGCATCTTTCAATAGACTAATAGTGGAAACTCAATGGCCTGAGGACAAAAGGATTACGCTGTTTTATAGAGGTCTACGTGGAGAGCTCAAAGACGTTTTAGCCCAAGTAGTGAATCCCCCCCAAGACTGTCCGGATTATATAGACTTGGTCGTTCAAATAGATCACAGGCTGCAGAACAGGAAGGCCGATTGTTCCAAGTTTGATGCTCGAGTATTTTCCAAACCGCCAACTCCTTCCAAAGGAGTAGACTCCGGGGAACCCATGCAAATAGGGGGTCTGAAAGGTCCTCTAACACAAAGGGAGCGGGAAAGGAGGAAACAGTTGCAATTATGCCTATATTGTGGAAACTCAGGGCACTTTCTTCGAGACTGTCCGGTGAAACCTGCCAAGAAGGCAGTAGGAGCTGCAGTTACCAAAGTTACAAACTCTGAGCAGGGAAACGACCTCGCCCGACAAGAATAGAGGTCCTCTTGCCGAGCGTGAAAACCAGTTCCGTGACCTCGCATTTCGTGATACCTATGGTCCTCATTAGCCCTGGTAATCCGGATCGATTACATGCAATTGAAGCTTACGTCGACAGCGGTGCCATCGGCAATTATGTGGATCATGAAATGGTTTTGAGGATGAATCTAACTCTTTGTCCCAAGGCTGTAAAGGACGTTATTACTACGGTGGATGGTACGGAGATAGCCTCCGGGCCAGTAACGCATACCACTCAAGAGGTGACGCTAGTAAGTCAAGATGGACACCATGAGAAGATCGTGTTCGATGTGATCAAGGCCCCTCAGTTTCAGATTATTCTAGGAATACCTTGGTTAGAGAAACACAATCCTCTGATCGATTGGCGAGCAAGAACGGTCCAGTTTCCAGAATGTGTCTCTACTTGTCACCCTCCACCTGGTGTTGCACTGGCCGCAATTTCTTCAGAGACTCCCCAGTTACCTCCCGAATACCTAGAATACCAAGATGTTTTCCGGAAGGATCAGGCTAACTCTCTACCTCCTCATAGGTCTTATGACTGCCAGATAGACCTGATACCTGGATCTACTCCTCCTTGTAGTAGAATTTATGCCCTCACCGAGCCTGAGAACCTTCACCTTCGACAATACCTGGATCAATACCTGGCAAATGGGTTTATTCGTCCTTCCAAGTCCCCTGCTTCTTCAGCTTTGTTCTTCGTTCCAAAAAAGGAAGGAGACCTTAGAACTTGTATCGATTATCGCTCCCTGAACCAGATCACCGTTAAGAATAGATATCCGTTACCTTTGATCCCTGAACTCCTGGACCAAGTCAGAAAAGCATGCATATATACAAAGCTGGATCTTAGAGGAGCTTACCACTTGGTACGAGTAAAAGAGGGCGATGAATGGAAGACGGCCTTCCGCACCAAGTATGGGCTATTTGAATATCAGAGCAAGGGAAGAGGACCCAAAGTTCGAGTCCTCCCGTCCCCTGCACACTCTTGGACTACGCAACAAGGGCGTAGATTCTTAAGGATATAATTAGCAATATTCTTTAGAGAATTGATTCAACAAAATTTATAACATCAAACAGAGGAACAAAGGTTTCTGTATTTTAGGTGTACTGGGATGAAGTAAACACCTATTTATTTATACATAAAAATGTAGTGAAGACAGGAGAAATTGCGTAACAACATTATAATGTCAACATAATCAAAAGTTGATGGAAATTCCACTCTCAATGGCTTGACGCGTTTCGAGGTAATACCTCTTCTTCAGAAGCCTCTGTGGATCTACTGTCTAGTCAAAATGCATTTAGGGGAAAAAAATATAAACAAAAGGTATATTTGTAAGTTTGTCAACCAAATAAACAACAAGCAGCATTACTTCATTCAAATTAAATATCTACATGTGGTGTGCTAGACAGTGCAAACATTCAATTTAGTTTGACCAGAGTAACTATCTGGCCATGTTTTTAAAAGGAAAATCCAGAACACTGTCTAGTGTAGTCCCGTGCACCTCTAATGGGAATCCAACCAAATAGAATGTCATTAGTAATTTAAAAATGGAGGCTATAATGAAGGCTTCTAAAATTCAATTCAACAGATGAAACATATTCAATTTTGAGGGCATAATCAACCAGTGTAGGTTTACTGTTAAGCATGGTAAATACAAATTACACCACAAAGAAGGTTTTTTTCATAAAAAGAATATTCTACATAAAAAAGTACTAACCTATTGAGGGTTAAATGTTGTAACAAAAAAGCCATCTATGGCGAAAAAATAAGTCCATGTGGACATGCTTGCAGTGCCAAGACCTCGATTTAGGTGTTTTCTTGGTGCAGAAAGGTACTTCGATACTTCCGGTAATCTCTGTGGATAGCAATGTAAATGTACGGGTTACTGTGTGTGACTAAATATCTATTCACAAGTACAATAATGTGTTCGTTAGTGAGAAAATGACCATATACCTGCTATAATTCGTGCGGTAAAGCACGCGGATATGTTGCGGCAGGATTCAATGTCCGGTGGACGTGCAGGATTCCTCTGTGTTGTATCTAACGTTGCAGGAAGGACAGGTGCAGATAGATCTGGGAACTCGTTAGTGCGAATGCTTTCTGTGGATGACAGTGTAGTGCTAGTGAGTATTCAAGATCATATGGATCATTGATCACACGGTCAAACAGCGTGTACAGTGTTCTATAGAAAGTGCGTACCTGCACTGCCTCTATGTACATCCAGTTGTGCTTCTCTCTGTTCGTTGTATGCACGGTGCCCATGGAAACGAGGGACCGTGTTCAAATAGCCTAGTATTTGGCGGGCTAGATTCTGGGGGTTGAGATCAACAACGGACTAACCCGATGTTCGAGAAATGTTGTCAAATGTGGCGACCATCTTTAGCTATGTAAAAGGACCCTGTTAGTAAAAGTGAT
Source organism: Ambystoma mexicanum (assembly GCF_040938575.1). Taxonomy (NCBI): domain Eukaryota; kingdom Metazoa; phylum Chordata; class Amphibia; order Caudata; family Ambystomatidae; genus Ambystoma; species Ambystoma mexicanum. The sequence goes on from NC_090927.1 coordinate 1,105,284,851, forward strand.
TACGATGTTCGAGAAATGTGGCGGCCATCTTTAGCTATGTAAAAGGACCCTGTTGGTAAAAGTGATTACGTGTGTACAGTTCTGCAAGTCCTCTTCTGACAACATAATCAAAATTCTGTTAAGAGTAGCCTAAGTTTAAACAATATGATGATAACAGCAGCGGTCGAAAAAACGGAGTAATTTTACCAAACATATTCTGCATGTGGTGCTACTTATGCGTATGACACTTCTGTATCGTTCGAGTGTATCCAAACATCACAATATGAACATTTACATCCCTTTATATGATTTGCTGGACAATCTGATACAGGTACCCGATGTCCTCACATTCTTAGTTATGCACACTGTTTACATGTTCAATATTACAAGTGGCAAATGTACATTGCTGTAAATTCCATCATGTATTAGGACTAACAATACTAAGTCCTAACATGTAACAATGCATTAAAATATGTATAATATGTACCGTGGCGTGAAGCCTGTTCTTCAATAATTATGACCTCCTGATTAGTGCTGCTGATCTATCAAATGTCTAGTTATTTCAATAGAGTGCAGGGTGAAATTAATTATCCCATTCACTAGACAGTCAGTTGTGAGGATGTTGCTGCCTTCCCATATCCAAAAGCATAGTGAATTCTTGGTGTATGGTAGAGAGTGCAGGGTCTACAGGATAGAAATATCTGAAAGTTAAAAAATATCTAAATGAAGCAGTTCAAGGATGTCTCCTCGTTGAGACCCCTTGGGTATTTGGTGTCTAAGAGGTATATCCAATATTTTTCTCTTTGTGCCAATAGTCTTATGTAGTTGCCACCTCGCTGTGGTTTGCTTACAACTTCGACGACCTGGAATCTTAATTGACTGATGTTATGTTTTGCTTCCATAAAATGTCTGGCTACTGGTGATTTCTGGTTTTGACACCGGATGGTGGACTTGTGCTCTGATATTCGTTCTTTCAAAGACCTCGTAGTCTGCCCAATGTATAATTTGCCACAAGGGCATTTCAGAGCGTATATGACGCCTGCTGTTATACAGGTGGCGAAGCTTCTGATCTTTATCTTTTTGCCTGTTGATGGGTGAGAGATGGTATTACCCTTGATTACATTGTTACAGTTGGTACAATTAAGGCATGGAAAAGTGCCCATTTTTTTAGTCTGTAAGAGGATCTGTTTATCCTTATTTGGTCTTTCAGCTTTCACAAGTCTGTCCCTAAGGTTGCGGCCCCTTCTAAATGCCATCATTGGTACTCTTGGGAAGAGTTCTTTCAGGTGTTCATCACTTTGTAGTAAAGACCAGTGCTTTCTTATAGATTTGCCAATCTGAAAACTTTGACGTGAATATTTGGAAATATACATCAATGGAGTAGAATTAGTTCTGGACTTAGGTGCTAACAGGTCTTTCTGTGTTAGATGGTTTGATCTATCGTTGGCTTCTTGTAGAATGTCCTGAGGATATCCTCGTTTCTCAAATCGCTCAATTAGTTGAGTGCATTCAATGTCAAGGCCAGCTGGGTCTGATATGATTCTTTTTAGTCTCAATATCTGACTGTAAGGGAGACTTTTTAGCATGGGTTTTGGGTGAAAGCTGGTAAAGTGTAGGAGATTATTGGTATCTGTGGGTTTGTGATAAATGGTGGTCACTACCTTTCCTTCATAGATCTTCAAGCTGACATCTAGAAAGTGGAGGTCTGGTTCTCCAACGTCCATCGTGAATTTAATTTTTGGGTGTGCTGTGTTCATGTAGAGTAAAAACTCGTCCAATTCAGTTCTTGTGCCGCACCAGATTCCAAATATATCGTCTATGAATCGTTTCCACAGTATGATCTTACATGACCATATTTGATTATCTAAGACGTGTTCTGTTTCAAATCTATACATGAATGAGTTTGCATAGACAGGTGCCATAGCAGAGCCCATGGATGTGCCGGATATTTGATTGTAGAAGGTCTTTTGGAACCGAAAGTAGCTATTATGTAAGATGAGTTTAAGTAGTTCAATGATGAACTCTGAGTTACCTCGTATTTGTTCAGAGTTGGAGAGTAACCATTCCACAGCGTTAATGCCTTCATCGTGTGGTATAGAGGTATATAGACTGCATACATCCATACTGAATATGATGCAGTCGCTACTGATAGCTGAGATTTCTGCTAGACAGTTGAGGAAATCTGTGGTGTCTTTGAGGTAGGTAGGGATTTCCTGAATTAAAGGCTGTAGAAGGCGGTCAACATAGATGGCTAGAGGATCAAAGATGCTCTCCGTTCCTGCAACTATAGGTCTTAATGGAGGTTTCTGATTGTCCTTATGAATTTTTGGAAGTCCATAGAATACAGGTGTTATCGGATGTTTATTAATAAGGAATTGACTGGTTTTAACACTTATCCAATCATTGTCGAGGGCATTGTCAATTAAGGTCTCGATAGTAGTCTTTATACCCTGAGAGGGGTCGCCATTCAATCTACTGTAAGTTGTCTGGTCGTTGAGTTGTTCGAGGCATTTAGTGGTGTAGTAAATCGTGTCCATGACGACTATGGCTCCGCCCTTGTCTGCCGGTTTAATGGTGATATCTTCATCTTTTGCCAGGGTCTCAATATGCTCAAGCTGACTATTCTTAATGTTGATCGGAGATAGTTTGCGGTAGTTGATTCGTTTCAAGTCATTAAGTACCTTTTTCTCAAATAAATCGAGTATAGGATTTTGGATAGGTGGATCGAACAGGCTCTTGGGTCGTAGTTCTAGATTGTCTTCAGGAGTATCATCTTGTCCTGGGTCATTTTCAAAGAACATCTTTAATCTAATCTTTCTCATAAGTCGGTGTAGACAGACTTGCTCTTCAAACATAGATGTGTTACTCGTGGGTACGAATGATAGGCCCCGATTCAGAATAAACAGTTGGTCACTTGATAGATGTTTACTTGAAATATTCATCACTATATTTTCAGTTATTTGTTTTTTGTTTTTTGTGGCCTTTTTACCTCTTCTGGTCTTTCTCTTAACCGATCTCTTAGGCCTAAAAAAGCCCCAGACGGTGTTGCTATTTGTCCCGTGTGTTGATCTATTGGTGTCTCAGTTCTGGCGTTCTCTATGTCACTCTGTGATGTTGTTGGTTGATGTCTTAAGGCTTGACTGATCGGATCCCCTATACTCCCACTGCTGCTATCGCTACCCGAATTGGGTGAATTCGGGTGTGGTGGTCTATTTCTGTTCTGGTTTCGGTGGTGGTAAAACTCTTGCCAGGAGTAGACGATGTCGTTCAAGTAGTCGAAGGTGTCTCTTTTGAACTTTCTTAGCTTTCTTTGTTCAATGTCCACCTTATAGTTATTTAGTTTTTCGTTAATGTCCTCCAGAAGACCTGTAAGTTCTGCCGCTGTTTTAAATTCCGATAGTTGCGTTTTTAGAGCCTCAATGTCTGTATCTAAAGAAGTCAATGATTTCGAAAGTTCTTCAATAGTTAATAGAATGAGATCAAGAGAGCACTTATTTAGAATCTGATCCCATTTGGCAATAAATGTTTTACTCTCGCTGCACAGGGTCGGTCTCAGATATACCCTTAGACCTCTAGGGATCCTCTGTGATTTATAGTACTCAACTAATGTTGTAGCGTGAAGTTTTTGTGATATTTCACGTCTAATCAGTTTTTCCAACTGTGAAATTAATCTCTCTGGTTTTGACGTAGACTGTAGGTTTTTCTCTGTGGTCTTGATCAGAGACAGAATGCGTTTCGCTTCCTCCGTGTCAAAAGCGAGGGTTGTAGCGTGTTTGTCAGTCAATTCATTAATGCGTGAAAATGACATATTAGTTCAATGTTTAGGGAAAGGGGTGCTACCACTGATTGTGCCACACTGGAAAAATCCAATGAACAAACAACAAGGTATAGTGGTGGAGTGAGTGCACACCCAAATAGAGGAGATGTTTGAAAATGTTATTTTGAAAGCCACAAGGAGTGGTGTCGATACTTTTGTGAGGTGCAGAGGAGGAAAAGAGGGTTTTGGCACAAAAACCCTATAGCAAATAAGAGCAAGGGAAGAGGACCCAAAGTTCGAGTCCTCCCGTCCCCTGCACACTCTTGGACTACGCAACAAGGGCGTAGATTCTTAAGGATATAATTAGCAATATTCTTTAGAGAATTGATTCAACAAAATTTATAACATCAAACAGAGGAACAAAGGTTTCTGTATTTTAGGTGTACTGGGATGAAGTAAACACCTATTTATTTATACATAAAAATGTAGTGAAGACAGGAGAAATTGCGTAACAACATTATAATGTCAACATAATCAAAAGTTGATGGAAATTCCACTCTCAATGGCTTGACGCGTTTCGAGGTAATACCTCTTCTTCAGAAGCCTCTGTGGATCTACTGTCTAGTCAAAATGCATTTAGGGGAAAAAAATATAAACAAAAGGTATATTTGTAAGTTTGTCAACCAAATAAACAACAAGCAGCATTACTTCATTCAAATTAAATATCTACATGTGGTGTGCTAGACAGTGCAAACATTCAATTTAGTTTGACCAGAGTAACTATCTGGCCATGTTTTTAAAAGGAAAATCCAGAACACTGTCTAGTGTAGTCCCGTGCACCTCTAATGGGAATCCAACCAAATAGAATGTCATTAGTAATTTAAAAATGGAGGCTATAATGAAGGCTTCTAAAATTCAATTCAACAGATGAAACATATTCAATTTTGAGGGCATAATCAACCAGTGTAGGTTTACTGTTAAGCATGGTAAATACAAATTACACCACAAAGAAGGTTTTTTTCACAAAAAGGATATTCTACATAAAAAAGTACTAACCTATTGAGGGTTAAATGTTGTAACAAAAAAGCCATCTATGGCGAAAAAATAAGTCCATGTGGACATGCTTGCAGTGCCAAGACCTCGATTTAGGTGTTTTCTTGGTGCAGAAAGGTACTTCGATACTTCCGGTAATCTCTGTGGATAGCAATGTAAATGTACGGGTTACTGTGTGTGACTAAATATCTATTCACAAGTACAATAATGTGTTCGTTAGTGAGAAAATGACCATATACCTGCTATAATTCGTGCGGTAAAGCACGCGGGTATGTTGCGGCAGGATTCAATGTCCGGTGGACGTGCAGGATTCCTCTGTGTTGTATCTAACGTTGCAGGAAGGACAGGTGCAGATAGATCTGGGAACTCGTTAGTGCGAATGCTTTCTGTGGATGACAGTGTAGTGCTAGTGAGTATTCAAGATCATATGGATCATTGATCACACGGTCAAACAGCGTGTACAGTGTTCTATAGAAAGTGCGTACCTGCACTGCCTCTATGTACATCCAGTTGTGCTTCTCTCTGTTCGTTGTATGCACGGTGCCCATGGAAACGAGGGACCGTGTTCAAATAGCCTAGTATTTGGCGGGCTAGATTCTGGGGGTTGAGATCAACAACGGACTAACCCGATGTTCGAGAAATGTTGTCAAATGTGGCGACCATCTTTAGCTATGTAAAAGGACCCTGTTAGTAAAAGTGATTACGATGTTCGAGAAATGTGGCGGCCATCTTTAGCTATGTAAAAGGACCCTGTTGGTAAAAGTGATTACGTGTGTACAGTTCTGCAAGTCCTCTTCTGACAACATAATCAAAATTCTGTTAAGAGTAGCCTAAGTTTAAACAATATGATGATAACAGCAGCGGTCGAAAAAACGGAGTAATTTTACCAAACATATTCTGCATGTGGTGCTACTTATGCGTATGACACTTCTGTATCGTTCGAGTGTATCCAAACATCACAATATGAACATTTACATCCCTTTATATGATTTGCTGGACAATCTGATACAGGTACCCGATGTCCTCACATTCTTAGTTATGCACACTGTTTACATGTTCAATATTACAAGTGGCAAATGTACATTGCTGTAAATTCCATCATGTATTAGGACTAACAATACTAAGTCCTAACATGTAACAATGCATTAAAATATGTATAATATGTACCGTGGCGTGAAGCCTGTTCTTCAATAATTATGACCTCCTGATTAGTGCTGCTGATCTATCAAATGTCTAGTTATTTCAATAGAGTGCAGGGTGAAATTAATTATCCCATTCACTAGACAGTCAGTTGTGAGGATGTTGCTGCCTTCCCATATCCAAAAGCATAGTGAATTCTTGGTGTATGGTAGAGAGTGCAGGGTCTACAGGATAGAAATATCTGAAAGTTAAAAAATATCTAAATGAAGCAGTTCAAGGATGTCTCCTCGTTGAGACCCCTTGGGTATTTGGTGTCTAAGAGGTATATCCAATATTTTTCTCTTTGTGCCAATAGTCTTATGTAGTTGCCACCTCGCTGTGGTTTGCTTACAACTTCGACGACCTGGAATCTTAATTGACTGATGTTATGTTTTGCTTCCATAAAATGTCTGGCTACTGGTGATTTCTGGTTTTGACACCGGATGGTGGACTTGTGCTCTGATATTCGTTCTTTCAAAGACCTCGTAGTCTGCCCAATGTATAATTTGCCACAAGGGCATTTCAGAGCGTATATGACGCCTGCTGTTATACAGGTGGCGAAGCTTCTGATCTTTATCTTTTTGCCTGTTGATGGGTGAGAGATGGTATTACCCTTGATTACATTGTTACAGTTGGTACAATTAAGGCATGGAAAAGTGCCCATTTTTTTAGTCTGTAAGAGGATCTGTTTATCCTTATTTGGTCTTTCAGCTTTCACAAGTCTGTCCCTAAGGTTGCGGCCCCTTCTAAATGCCATCATTGGTACTCTTGGGAAGAGTTCTTTCAGGTGTTCATCACTTTGTAGTAAAGACCAGTGCTTTCTTATAGATTTGCCAATCTGAAAACTTTGACGTGAATATTTGGAAATATACATCAATGGAGTAGAATTAGTTCTGGACTTAGGTGCTAACAGGTCTTTCTGTGTTAGATGGTTTGATCTATCGTTGGCTTCTTGTAGAATGTCCTGAGGATATCCTCGTTTCTCAAATCGCTCAATTAGTTGAGTGCATTCAATGTCAAGGCCAGCTGGGTCTGATATGATTCTTTTTAGTCTCAATATCTGACTGTAAGGGAGACTTTTTAGCATGGGTTTTGGGTGAAAGCTGGTAAAGTGTAGGAGATTATTGGTATCTGTGGGTTTGTGATAAATGGTGGTCACTACCTTTCCTTCATAGATCTTCAAGCTGACATCTAGAAAGTGGAGGTCTGGTTCTCCAACGTCCATCGTGAATTTAATTTTTGGGTGTGCTGTGTTCATGTAGAGTAAAAACTCGTCCAATTCAGTTCTTGTGCCGCACCAGATTCCAAATATATCGTCTATGAATCGTTTCCACAGTATGATCTTACATGACCATATTTGATTATCTAAGACGTGTTCTGTTTCAAATCTATACATGAATGAGTTTGCATAGACAGGTGCCATAGCAGAGCCCATGGATGTGCCGGATATTTGATTGTAGAAGGTCTTTTGGAACCGAAAGTAGCTATTATGTAAGATGAGTTTAAGTAGTTCAATGATGAACTCTGAGTTACCTCGTATTTGTTCAGAGTTGGAGAGTAACCATTCCACAGCGTTAATGCCTTCATCGTGTGGTATAGAGGTATATAGACTGCATACATCCATACTGAATATGATGCAGTCGCTACTGATAGCTGAGATTTCTGCTAGACAGTTGAGGAAATCTGTGGTGTCTTTGAGGTAGGTAGGGATTTCCTGAATTAAAGGCTGTAGAAGGCGGTCAACATAGATGGCTAGAGGATCAAAGATGCTCTCCGTTCCTGCAACTATAGGTCTTAATGGAGGTTTCTGATTGTCCTTATGAATTTTTGGAAGTCCATAGAATACAGGTGTTATCGGATGTTTATTAATAAGGAATTGACTGGTTTTAACACTTATCCAATCATTGTCGAGGGCATTGTCAATTAAGGTCTCGATAGTAGTCTTTATACCCTGAGAGGGGTCGCCATTCAATCTACTGTAAGTTGTCTGGTCGTTGAGTTGTTCGAGGCATTTAGTGGTGTAGTAAATCGTGTCCATGACGACTATGGCTCCGCCCTTGTCTGCCGGTTTAATGGTGATATCTTCATCTTTTGCCAGGGTCTCAATATGCTCAAGCTGACTATTCTTAATGTTGATCGGAGAAAGTTTGCGGTAGTTGATTCGTTTCAAGTCATTCGGACTTTGCAATGCCCCGGCCGCCTTTCAATATTTTATGAACGATGTCCTCAGAGAGCTCATAGATGTATGTGTTGTTGTTTACATTGACGACATCCTCGTTTATTCTTCATCGGAATCTGAACATCGGAAACACGTGAAAATGGTCCTCGAAAGATTGCATCAACACAAACTTTTCGCTAAGTTGGAAAAATGTGTTTTCAACGTGACTGAAGTTGAATTCTTGGGATTCATATTATCACCTGGCGGAGTGCGTATGGATTCAAAGAAGGTCGATGCAGTTCTCAAATGGCCATCACCATCCTCCGTAAAAGGTGTGCAAAGCATGTTAGGCTTCGCTAACTTTTACCGCAGGTTTATCCCCGAATTCTCTCGAATAGTCCAGCCCATCACTGCCTTGTTAAAGAAAAACAAACGTTTTGAATGGTCTACCGAGGCGGAACAAGCTTTCCAGGATTTGAAGACTAAATTTATCTCTGCACCAATCTTAAAACACCCTCGCCCCGAACTCCCCTACATCGTGGAAACTGATGCTTCAAGCCTTGCCATGGGGGCAGTTCTATCACAAAAGGACCCGGTAACCAATCAGTTGCATCCCGTGGCATTTTGGTCCCGCAAATTCTCGCCTCCTGAAATCAATTACACGATTACTGACAAGGAACGTCTGGCTATCAAGTCTGCCTTTAAGGCTTGGCGGCATTATCTGCTGGGGGCCCGACACACCGTTACTGTGATTACGGATCACCGAAACCTGCAATATTTGAAGACCGCAAAAGCCCAATCCTCTAGACAACTCCGTTGGGCATTATTCTTTGCCGAGTTTGACTTCATAATTACCTATCGACCTGGTACAAAGAACGGTAAAGCCGATGCCCTTTCTCGGATGGGAGTGGAAGAACACTTGGTCAACCCTAAACCTGTACCAATCATTCCCGAACAAAGAATTCTGGGTGTAATCGCCACAGAATCCATAGAGGAAGTTAAGGATAAAGCCAGGCAACTTGTAACTCCAGCAGACATACAGAATTGGCATCTGCAGGGAAAGGACTTTGCAGTAAAGGACAACTTATTGTATTTCCAAGAACGATTATACCTACCCAGCACAGATTTACAGAAAAAAGTAATCTCTTGTTATCACGACTCTTTAATGGAAGGTCATCCCGGTATAGCCAAGACCTCAGAAAAGATCAAGCGCTACTTCTGGTGGCCGTCTTGGAAAAAAGATATCAGAGACTTTATAATGTCCTGTGGAGTATGCGCCCAAAACAAGAGTCAAAAGGAAAGACCAGCAGGCCTCTTACGCCCTATTGACATCCCACCTCGCCCTTGGCATACGCTTTCTATGGACTTCATCACCGATCTACCTCCATGCTCCGGATACAATACGATTCTAGTAATCGTGGACTTATTCTCCAAGATGGCGCATTTCATTCCGCTCAAAGGCTTGCCAACAGCAGCAACTCTGGCCCGAGAATTTCTCGAAAACATCATCCGACTGCACGGTTTTCCTTCGGTTCTAATTTCGGATCGAGGTAGTCAATTTATTTCTCATTTTTGGCGAAGTTGCTGTCGGTCGGCTCAAATTGATGTGAGACTATCGACCAGTCACCACCCTCAGACCGACGGACAAACCGAGAGGACCAATCAAACTCTGGAACAGTATTTACGCTGCATGCTGCAACAAACTGAAAAAACTTGGAAAGATATCCTTTGGATAGCCGAGTATGCCTACAATAACTCTGTCCATTCGGGAACTGGGAAAACCCCGTTTTTTTCTTTTGTACGGCAGTCACCCTCGAACCTCGGAGTTGGATCCCCTCCAAGATCTTAAAACACCAGCAGTAGACTACCTGCATTCTACAATCACCCAAGCCTTTAAAGAAGCTGTTTCTCACCTTCAAAGGGCTAAAGAACAATACAAGAAAGGAGCAGATCAACATCGGAAGGAAGCCCCTCACTATCAAGTAGGGGATCAAGTCTGGTTATCCACCAAATATCTATCTCTAAAAGGGCCACGCACATTCAACCCAAGATACCTTGGTCCCTATTCCATCACTACCATAGTAAACCCAGTAGCGGTCAAGTTGGACTTGCCCCCGCACATGAAGATACATCCGGTCTTCCACGTCTCTCTATTAAAACCTGTGCAACCTCAAACCCGACTAACCAAATCTCCAAAACCTATCCTAGTGGATGGAGAACTCGAGTTTGAAGTCAAAAGCATTCTGGACTCCAAGATCTCCAAATCTAAACTATTCTACCTAATTGACTGGAAAGGCTACGGCCCCCAAGAGAGATCCTGGGAACCTGCTGAATATGTCCACGCTCCTCGCCTAATCAAAAGATTTCACCGAACATTTCCTGACAAGCCAAAACCCCCGGAGAAGCCCGGTTTGGGAGGGGCCTTGAGGGGGGGTACTGTCATGATCTCTGCTTCCAAAAGGTCAGGGTTTTCCCAACTCCCTTGGAAGCAGATCCATAACCCAGGTTCCGATTGCCAACCAGTCCCAATTGGGACCTTTTGGACCCAGTCCTGGCGCCAGTGGCACCAGGCTCATAAATATGCCCAGTCCCAGCGCTGGAAGCGCCGGGATCATAATGCTTGGGTGGACTTACCTTCAGCAGACCATGCTGCTTACTTGCCTGCCAGTTGAGCCTCTGATCCTCTTCTGTTTGGAACTACTTTTCCTGTTGGGTGGGGCTGGAGCCACTCCCTAGATTCAGAACACTGGAACTCTTCTGGAAGGCAGGAACTATTTTCTTACCAGAAACTCTTTTCTTACTTAGGTGTGGCTGTGGAAGGAGACACCTAAGCACTACAGGAGGCTATTTAAACCACACCCGGTGGATGAATCTTGCTTTGCGTTATTCTGCAACCTCTGCAGCAGAACGCTCATCGTGTCTTCTGCATCCGGTCCTGGGCCTAAGGAAAAAGGCTTACCATCCTGAATCCAGTCTTCAGCAACACCTATAAAGACAAGAAAGAACAGGTTAGCATTCCGGCATCTGAAAGGCAAAGGCTTACCATCCTGAATCCAGTCTTCAGCAACACCTATAAAGACAAGAAAGAACAGGTTAGCATTCCGGCATCTGAAAGGCAAGTTTACCAACTCTTCGCACTCTCCGGAGGCCTTCGGCGCTGCATCCCGCATCTGAAAGACAAAACAAGGTGGGTTTAAAGACATTGGGGAACTTTAATACTCACGTGCCATTACTCCTTTCCACATCTAATCCAGTGGGTATTCCGGCACCCTGCAGCCGCTCCGAACTCGTACCTGCAAAATAAAAAGACAGTTAGAGCGCATAGTGAAGCAGGCAACAAGCGCTTACTTACGTGCTTCCAGGCGCTTCTATTCATCACACGGGCTCCATCTTCAACTCACTTCAGCCCGTCATCCGCCATCGCCGGAACCCTGCAAAACAAGAGACATCATTACTAAAGACTTTAAAGACATTTGAATGACTCGAAACTTACCGTTCGTGCAGTAAACGACGGACAGCAGTCCTCTGAAGTCAAGAGGCCTGCGCTACCTATCCAGTGAAGAAACTGGTTACAGCACCCTGCCCCGAGGCAGATGGAGAGCTCGGCCTTCACTTACCTAAGGTGAGAGCGTTAACCTTTGGGGGTCTACAGGAGAGGAGAAGAGGAAAGAGATAGGGACACCCCAATAACCCCAGTTCATTAACCCCATATTTTCTATCTGCAGACATCTTACTCTACACGTCAGGCATACCGTGCACAGAGGTCCAGCCCAAAGAGCCAACCGGGTGCTACACATCACCTTTGAAGATACGGTAGTCGCCCAGTCAAGACCGGCGCCTCTGCGAGAATCAGGTGAGCGTTACAATTAGTGGGGCCAATATTTACAGGAGAGTTTGCAGGAGCCCAAAAAGGCATGAGAGAAGTTGGGTCAGTCTGCACAGATACCCATTGTTCAGGCGTGTGGGCTGGGTGCCCGCACATGCCCATCTTTCTTCAGTACATCACTGGTCATGGCATCATCATTAGCGGACATCTGCAGCCCAGATTGCGTGAAGGATAGGAGAAGATTTATTAGTGGACAGACCTCCTGCAGAAAAGAGTAGATCCCCTGATAAGGTAATACTATATGAGACCTACCACAGACAGGAGTATTCTGATATGTAGACACGCTAAGAGTAGGAGCCACTTCGCAGCAGACAAAAAGCAGACATCATCCAGACAGATTGTGAGAGATAGATAGATCTACATACAGGCATTGCTACCCCAGAAGGCAAAAGAGCCTTACACATCAGACACCTCTTGAAGGGAGTCAGCCCAGAGAAGGACCGCTGTCACCTGGCCCGCCAAAAACCAAGGAAGGACCTTGTGCTTTTATCACAGAAGCGGTCACCAGTGCTGTCTAAGGGATGAGGGAAAAGAACCAAATGGGTCAAACCAAAGGGTTGAGAAAAACCCAGATTCCAAAGAAAATTCTTCTTATAAAGAACAATGGCAAGAGGTGCTGTCCAAGTGTGGGAACATTTGGAATTTCCCAAACATGGCCACAGGAAGAAGAATGTAAGGACTGCCTAGGCTGCTATGACATTATCTTTAGTAATAACTTCCCTGTTCTCAAATATGATCTTTCAGTATGTCATAAGCAGAAAGAATGTGCCAAAACGAAACGGTCAGAGGTGCGCCGTGTGTTACAGTGGTGTCGAGGTGGAACTTTGCGGGATTCACCGAGCTTGCAGTCTTTGTACAATGCTGTTTCTTTCATCTTTGAGCCTGCCTTTAAAACATCACTCCAACGCGGACACTCTGTGTGCTCCGTGTGTTGCAGCAGTGTCGAGGTGGAACTTTGCCGGATTCACTGAGCTTGCAGTCTTTCTACACCGCTGTTTCTTTCATCTTGAGCCCGCCTTTAAAGATCCACTAAGGCGCAGAGCGCGCGGTGTGCGTCATGTGTTGCAGCGGTGAAGAGGTGGAACTTTGACAGATTCACTGACCTTTCAGTCTTTCTACACTGCTGTTTCTTTTATCTTTGAGCCCGCCTTTAAAATATCACACCAGCACGGAGCGCGTTGTGTGCGCTGTATGTTGCAGTGTTACAGTTGGACAGCTGGGCACAGTAAGGCGCTTTGTTGAAAGGAAAACATGAGTCCAACCACAACGTACCTTCTGCATTTGGAGTTAAGTTTTATTAGGTGAACTCAATTTCGAGCTTGTGGCTGGAGGGAGAAACACAGGGAGGTAACTGAGGGCACAGCCTTTGAGCCTCCCTGTGAAAGGTGGATTCATTCTTTACCGCTGCGTGTGCAAACTTGCTCACAAAACTTTGTTCCCTCAAGCCTTAAAATGGACATGAGAAGTGGGGCCAAAATAGCTTCAGTGGAGCAGCCGCTTGAATTGGATGCCTCCGCAGCATTGTCACTGGCAATAAAACTACCCCTCCCCGAATCTCCCAAGGATATCTTATCGGACTCTCCGATTTTTCAGCCCCAACCAAAGAGAGGGTAGCAGGTGGCCTTTTGGGATGCTGTTGGAGCCTAATCTTCAAATAAGTTGAACGTGTTCAATACAATAAAAACCTTTTCTGTAGCTTTGGAAAAACATAATATTTCTGAATATCCATCGACATCTGGGCACACGAGAGAAACTTTAAAGATGTTGACACCACAGAGTGAACATAAAGAACTAACTAAAATAACATGTCCCTCAGATAGCGAGGAGATGGTAGTAGAAGAGCAGGAAATGGATAAAGACATTTTTCTAAATACCCAACCTATCTCTTCAGAAGCCCCAGAGACTGATACTGAGTTTGTTTCTTCGATAACCTCTTCTGAATCTCCCCCTGCACCGGCTCAACAAAGACGTCTTTCTCTGGCAATTAAAACCATAGAACACACAGCAATAGGGACTCTGGGCCCTATTTTATTGGAGCTAAACCAGGTGTTGAGTTCACTGCTAACGCTATATGAAAACTTACAGTGGGACTCTCAATCACACTCTCCTGGACCAAATCTGGGGTCAATTACAACTTATGTCAAATCTAAAAGTGCCCGAAAAGGTTCCCAGTGGTGACCCCAAGTTGGCAGCTGACAAGACACAAGTGATAATAGACAACAGACTGGTCGGTGTCGACCAGCATTTCACAAACCCCCAGGACGTAGACATCAAGGAATCAGGGATGGGCAACTTGGTAGCAGCCCCTCAGAAGAAACAACTCCCCTCCAAATGTCGGGCCAAAATTGAGGGTAATTATCAGAAGAAATCAAAACATTTAGAGCCTCCAAAAATTCCCCACTCGATTGCAAAATCCTTCTTCAAGTGTGTAAGGATCCCAATGGGAAAACCACAAAAAGACATCCTTTATTGCTTTAGTTGAACGGGGGGTGTCTATATAAAAAATCCCATCAGAATAACACAGAAAACAACACAGACAGTGCTTGATACAGCTGATGATGGAAGAACGAGATGTCTTGATTCTGTAGTTGAAGCATCTTTTCCTGTTGAAAAACACCCACTGTGTGATTTACCCTGACTTGTACCAATAGGTACGGACGATGAGGGAGACCTTCAGAGACCAATTATGAAAGCTGTACAGGGCTTGGTGGGAACGGCCCCGGGTCCCCAATGGTCTGAACACCCAAATAACATTTTCCTTCATGATGGTTCACAGGGTGTGGGGAGTGGTAAAACACGGCTCTACACTGCACAAGAGCTGGGGGGAGTGGGCAACCATTGTTCACTTACTTCTGCTGCCCCAAGACCTTTGTCTATTGGGGCAACCTGTGTATTGTGCATGGGGTCCTAAAAACAACATAGGGGAATGTAGGGTGCAATCAAGCATCCGGTATCAGACCCACCAGGAGTCTTTAGGGAAGGTTTTGGAAGTGAGAAATAGCGAGAATGGGAACGACTCTGGTTATTGCTCTAGCCAGCAGTGGGAAGGAAATCGATGTTTGAAAGCTGAAAGGTTTGCAAATCACACGAATACAAAATTCAGAGTGACTTGTACATCCTATGATAAAAGATTGAATGTGCTGAATCGTACAGGTATTTTGAGTTTGTTCTCGCAGGTCTCAAGTCTCTGGGCTATATCCTCAAAAGATATCGAGAGAGTAGAATTTCCCTCAAGAGGCAGAACCGATGTGGCAATGATCATAATAGCATCAAAGGGCCTCATTCCGAGTACGGCGCTAACCAATGGCGCTATTAACGCCTTGGTTGACGCCGTACCCGGACCGGCAGCGCCTTGGTGGATGGCGGAATTACCGCCCCATTCCAAGGTTGGCGGGGCGGTAATTCCCCAATCCCCATTTACCCTTCCCCATTCCCATTCTTGCCCCATAGGGCATACTGGGAGTGGCGAAGGCGTTAATTACGCCACCGTAAATTACGGTGGCGTAATTAACATCAAGGTCCCTTAGCGCCATGGATTTTAACACCTGCTAAAAGCAGGTGTTAAAACCTCCATGGCGCAAAGGGAACTCGGAGTATGGCGGTAAGGGATTACCGCCACCGCTCTCGTTAGCGGTGGCCGCTATCCCTTACCGCCATACTCGGAATGAGGCCCAAAGTCTTTTTTATATTTAAACCAGTGAAATAGCTTCTCTGTATAATACGGGTTTTGCTTTCTCAGAAGTGGCATCTCAGTGAGACTATGATATTACTGACACTATGAAAGATTATCGTGACCCTCAAAGAAGGAACCCTAGTACACACAGTAGGGGAATGAAAAAGGGGCACTTTACAGACTTATGAAAGAGGACCATTTGAGAAACAGAGTGACAGAACTGTTTGTTTTTGGACTCCAGAAGTGGGGCATGAATCACAAGACTCGAGGCAGTGGTAAAGGTACTGAGAAATTAACGATTCTGTCTTGGAACAGTTGTGGGCACGGACAACTCTTCACTGACCCAAACTTGGGGACACTTTTAAGAAATTATCTGATTGTGATTATTCAGGAAATATTGTCACAGACGCTGTTTAGGGGTCAGCAGGGGTCGCAACTGCGATCCCTGGGGGCCACAGTTGCAACCCCTGGGACTCCCATGCGACCCCAACTTTAAAAAAGAAAAATATTTTTTTTAACAAAACATTTTTTTGGCTCAAAAAAAGGGTTCTCCTGGTGTAGCGGGCCCTACCGCGACATGGAGGGACCTGCCACACAAGGTCTGGTGGGTCCCCGGCCCAGGCCTCACCCATCAGGGTGAAGGCTGGGCCGGGGAGGTACTCAGTAGGTGTTGGAGCTGACCGTGACATGTGGAACATGTCACATGCCATGTTTATCTCCAACCCCTTCTCCCTCTGCTTCCTTTCAGCTCACATACAGGAACCAGGAAGCTCTCGCAGCTACCTGGTTCCTGTTTGTGAGCAGCATGGAGTACCCAAGGGGGCCTGGAAGGAGGGACCGAAGTTGTAAGAAGGCTTTTTTTTGTAATATGATGTGTGTTTTGCATTTGTGAAGTGCATGTCAGGTGGATGTATCTGAATGGTGGGTGGATGAGAAGTGATGTGATGTGTGTTTTGGCATTTTCTGGGTGAGTGGGTGTGTGCCTGTGTAGAGAATGCAATGAGTGGATGTAAGAGAAGGTGTGAGCGACTGGTGGGTGAATGAGGGGGGATGTGATGTGAGTTTTTTAATGTTCTGGTCAGGTGTGTGCCTGTGTAGAGAATGCAATGAGTGGATGCACGAGAAGGTCTAAGTCACTGGTGGGTGAATGATATTGTGATGTGTGTTTTTGAATGTTATGGGTGTATGGGTGTGTGCCTGTGTAGAGAATGCAATGAGTGGATGGAAGAGAAGGTGTGAGTGGCTGGTGGGTGAATGAGAAGTGATGTAATGTGTGTGTTTGAATGTTCCGGGTGGGTGTGTGCCTGTGTAGAGAATGCAATGAGTGGATGTAAGAGAATGTGTGTGTGAGTGACTGGTGGGTGAATGAGTATGAATGTGATGGTGTGTTTTTGAATGTTCTGCTGGGTGGGTGGGTGGATGGGTGTGTGAAGCACTTGTGTAGAAAATACAATGGGTGGAGGTAAGAATAAGTTTATGATTGAGTGACTGGTGGGTGAATGAGTATGAATGTCCTGGCGTGTTTTTGAATGTTCTGAGTGGGTGGGTGTGTGCCTGTGTAGAGAATGCAATGAGTGCATGTAAGAGAAGGTGTGAGTAAGTGACTGGTTGGTGAATGAGCATACATGTGGCAGTGTGTGTTTGAATGTTCTGGGTGGGGTTTGGTGTGTGCCTGTGTGGTGAATCCAGTGTGAGCGAGTGCGAGAGGAGATGTATGGGTGAGTGACCAGTGGGTGAAAGGGGATGCATGTGTTTGTAAGGCCCTGGGAGACTGGGATCACTGGAACATTTTTGCCACATCCTTTATTGGCTTTGCATGTTTTACTGGTATTTTTGGGCAAAAGCAAATTCATGTGTGCCATTCCCTGGCTAGACTGGCATTTTGGTGCAGTCAGTCTAGCCATTGCTTACTGTGGCATGACATTTATTACTCAGCATCTTTAAAAAAGCAAGCATGATAAGTAGTGCTACCTTGCAATATTGATGTTTTGGTGTAGCTTCCAGTATATTCTTCACTGTACATGACCTTTTATTAACTGAGCATCTCTGATGAATCAAGCAAGATAAGTATTCTTATGGCTCTAGACTGGCTTACATTGGAACCATTTTGGACAGGTGTTCCTATTGTGACATGTCACTTTTAATGGCCAAATCATTGGGAGTATGTACCTACATAGGCGTACAGGCAGATATTTGCAGAGCCAGTTTTGTGTCCAGTACCAGTAATGATACCATAGAAAAAAGTCTTAAAGTGAACATATGTATGGTCTTATATGGGAATACTAGCATATGTTGGTGGAGCCAGCATGGAAATGTATGGGCACTGCCAGCATACAAATGTTTTTTATACTGGCATGTATTGCAGGGACCGGCACGATAATGCGTTGGGAAATGCCCTGTGTACTTTTGGTGACTTGAATCTATAGTACTTTTTTTCATGATTTACCCTACAAAACAGATTGTTGACTTTTACCCACATTGTTGACCTTTTACCCACATTTTCACAGAAAGTGTGCTCTGTAATGCACCATTTTAACCCATTTTTCGAAACATTTACTCTGGGGAGGGAGAAGAATCTCCCCCGGCCCCCCGGGGATCCACCCCCAATCCATTTTCGTTAGTTCGACGCTCCCTCGCTATGCTCAGTCGCAATCACATACTTCTGGCAAATATTTACACCCTCCAAAAAAACAACTCACCAGCCACTGGTTGCTGGTATATTTGTGGACCAGGCACCCCCCTTTTCTCTGTTACATTAAAGATTTAAGCTTTGATTGAAAAACACATTTACTTCTTTCACTTTCAGTAGTGCATGCCCTTGCAGCGGCAAAATCATCATTGACATTCTGCATATGTGGTAGTCCGAACCGGCCAGAGGTGTGGCATACCCTTTGCTTTGTTAAGGAGCTTGGGGGGGTACAGCATGGCTCACAGGGGAGCTGCCAAATTTTGTGCTATGCCATTGAGCACCACTGGGTCTGACAAAGGGGTAGTGTGCAGTGCGTGCTTTGAAGTCTGCCAGTGAGTTCCCGGGTGAGAAGCAACTTGTGGGTGTTTTCAATTGTAAATAACTGTGTGCTGCTATGATTTTATGTGTGCAGCAATGATATTACATTAAATGGTACCCAGTATTACGCTTAGATAATAAAAACTATTGGGGGGGTCTTGGGTCAGGTATTATATTCCAGCAAAGATAACATTATCAGGTGCACTCCCATCTGTGCAGGCAGACCAGTCTAATAGGTTTCTTCTATCGTAGTGGTAGCTGAATCATATGTACATTTATAAGCAGGGAATTTTGTTGATACTAAAACCGGGTCAATTATTTAATTTTCAGGGCTTGCATGTGGAGCATTTGTTTCCTGGTTAAACAGGAGTGCACGCCTCCCCAGGGCAGTGCTTTTTTGGCTTGTTTAACACAGCAACACCACATATAACACGTACCTCTGTGTCCATTGATCTATAGATGTTTCATGCACTAGCTGTAACATGCGTTACAGATTTCGGTTACCCTGTTGGAAATACTGCATTATGTTTGTTTTACATATAGACCCCATGTTGAATCTGGAAATTGCCATTCCCCAAATGTGTAATCGTGGACAAATCATGCCACCCTCTGTGCCTCGATTCTTATATCTGGCTGCAATGACAGCACCTGGAAACACGGGTGCTTGATGCATCTAAAACATCTGAAGGACTTTTTTTCCATCATTTCCTGTGATGTCACTTGGGGTGGGGTGAAACAACATCCCTTCCTGTGATGTCATTGGGGGGTCAAGGGTCATGTGATGTCATTTCCGCTACCGCTGGCCTTTTGATGAAATGACATCCCTGAATATGGTTGACAGAGGCTTTGGTTGTGGATGGATTTGTTGCTTTCATCTCTACAGCAGTAAAAGGCCCAAGGGGGAGACAATCAGTGGGCCTGGTAACTCTGATAAAGGTGAGTTCTTGACTAGTGGTTGATCACCAAGTTATTGCAAATAAGAGCCTGCTAGTAAATTCAGTTAACAATTGAGAGTGAAGGTAGAAAACACAAGCTCTTGTTACTGAATATATATTGGCACAGTGCCCTCTCCAATATAGAGAGGGTTCTTGAGGAGATCATGGTGTTCATCTCTAATTGGGTGGCCAGATGGACACAGAGCCTGGTCATCCTAGGTGGAGACCTAAATTAATTCTGCTTTCCAGAGTCTTGCTTTGCAGCAGGAAACCTTGGACTCTCTGGGTCTCTCAAAGTTGAACGATTCTGGTAGCAAAAGTACTGGACCAGAGGCTATAGTAAGTCTACTCTGGGGTATATCTTTGTGATTCAGGGTTTGTTTCATATTTTCTCAAGTTTTAAGGTACTCCCTTCTGAATGAAGTGACCATGATATGATCATAGCAGAGCTTGATCTCCCGCTACAAAAAGGGGAATGGCCCCATGACCCACTTTACTGTTAAACCAAGGGGCAAATATAATATCATGGAACCATAACAATGTGACCTTTGTTAATGACAGTGCAGAGGAATTACTATCCACACCTTTAGACTGGAAAATGGAAACATTTAATAGCAGGGGTTTGACACCTTCGTGGGGGTCATTCTCAAGGGGGTTGAAAGGAAATCAAACCCTTTTATGGCAAAACATCTCCATCTGTTTGAGCATATTGTCTGGGAGAAAAAGAGGGAGTTGGGAGGGAGAATACAAGTATCCAAGAATAACAATAGATACAATTTAGTGTCCCAGGTGACAGAGGTTAAAAGGGAAAGCAGTCCTATCGTACCTGGCGAAGATGGTACAAGGGACAATTACTCCAAAATGATGCAGAATTTATGATGGTTTGCCTCTGTAAATCTTCTACCACTACATTCTGGTGTCTAATAAATCATCTGAGAAGAAGCCAGGCCGAATTCCAGCTAAATCCCAGTGGGTCTCCTACTTTGAGGTTAAATGTAGGCAGTTCTCATTGCTTGACGTCCGCCCTTTTATACTTCCAGAGGTCAACTTGGACAAGTGGACCTTGACAATAGACTTTGAAGAAGTGTTGAGTACCATAAAATCTATATGCACTTCAAGGGCACCAGGGCCTAAAATGCTGTTTAACCTGCTATTTAAGGACGATTCGATCTCCTGATCAATAATACTGACCTTTTATTTTTGTCAATTTGTAAAAACACACATTTTCCATTAAGTTGACAAACAGCCTTTCTGATCCCAATCTTTAAGAAAGGGGATAGAAACAACCCTTGTAATTACAGGCCAATATCTGTCCTTGACTAAGATAGTAAAGTTTTTGCATCCCTCCTACTGAAACATCTAGAGGCCTGGTCTCGCGAAACAGGGCATTTAAAAAAATGGCAGACCGGTTTCAGGAAGAAACACAGTACCAACTTAAATGGTTTGCCATTAAAATATGTTCAGAAACTAGCCCTGTAAGGCAAAGTATCAGCCACATATGTGGCAAGTATTGGTTTGACACCTGCCTTTGATTCAGTGAAAAGAGCACTCCTATGGATAAACTGGCAAGGTGGAATATACCTACACAGTTACTAAGACACTAGATAGCAATTTATGATCATACTGAAATTAAGGGCAGACTGAATGGGAGGGGAGAAACAACAGGCTCCATTCATAATTTCTCTGGGGCATGACAGGGTTGCATGTTGTCCCTCTGCTTTTTCAATCTATATTTGTAGGAGAGACCATGGATAATAATGCATTCAGGTCACCAATGTTGAATAATGAGCATCTGATGTGGATTTCATATGCAGATGACTTTTTGTTGTTCGACCTCATTCCACGTGGTCTACAGAAACTGATTGACATTTTAATATCTTTGCAAAGTCCAATGATTTGGTTATCAACAGCTCTAAATCACAGGTTATTGTATCATCAGGGATAAGAAAGCAGGTGACAGAGTCCTGGTGGGTAGATGGCCATAGGATAGAGACGGTAGACTCACTGCTGTACTTGGGATTTTATATAATGTCCAAACCAACTAAGATTAAGTCGAGAGGAAATCTTATCCAGAGAACTGCTGACCTTTTGAATCAACTGAAAAAGGTTGATGGGAAATTTGGTAGATTTTACATTTTTCCTACATTAAAATTCTAATAAGGGAAAATTATACCTAAGCTACTCTATGACATCAAAATCCAGGATTTTTCCATCCTGGTATTCCTCCAGCATTATTGTGGAGTAAACTATTCAGGGTCTCTGATTTACTACCCGGGGTATTGTTGAGGTATGAACTGGGCGTTCAATCTTTTCAATCACGGGGAAAGTGGAATTTTCTAAACCTATATCGAAGCATTTCAATAGCCAAAGTGGGAACACTGTATTAGGACGTTAGGCTGTCTCTGGTTACTACGTCAAACGGTGACCATGCTAAATGTCCATTTAGATATGTAAAAGAATGCAAGTATCGCTTATTGGAAATTGGATCTAGTCAAGAACAGCTCAAATCTAGACCCCAGCATACAAAAATCATCTGGGACTAAGGGATTGGAGAGAAACAATTGAATTATTACATAAGTATCCATCCCTGTTACATCTAAGTCTCGGCGACAAGAAACAAGCGGTGGTAGCCCGTTTCTTGACATATACTCGAGTGTAGAGGCTAGAATAGAGTTCCTTAGGTTCCGGTTCAAACTGTTTGCGACCAAAGAGATTCTCTTCAGGTACAATATGATCGAGCTAACAGATCTGAAATGCAGATTTTGTGAGGATGAATGCACTAAAACCATTAGACACATTGTGCAGGAGTCTCCTCTTTGCAGTAACTGCGTGAAAAATATTTTAGAAAGTATTTGGCTTTGGGAGACATCATAGTTGGGAAGCCCTTTGGAAGAGATGTCTGGGAGGTCCGGTTACATCTGACTTGATAGGTGTAGGCTTTTTAAGGTCGAGTGGGATGAGTTAAATTTGTGTTGCATTTGTATATGAGTTTTTAGAATTCTTTTCTTTTTAAAACAAATTGCATATAGACCTTGTGTTTTAAGCCTGTGTAATTGATGATGGATGTTTTCTTTTTGTATTGTTAAAGGCTGTTTGTCAGTCATACAACTAACAAAAAATACAAAAAAACCAAAAAAAGTCTCAGAGAAGGCCTAGCCTACTCAGGCGCCTTTCAAAGAGGTATCCAGTGAAGGTTACTGCACATGCCTTTCCCGGAAATATATAGGGGAATTAATTGTCCCAACCTATCCAGGAAAACATAAATGGCACTAGAGGATATCATGCCATGAGATGAGTTGTACAAAAAAACTAAGATGGCTTATGCAGTGTTCACCATGTCTAACATCCAGCACATGCCTAGTTTGCCTAGTCCAGCCCGGTTGAATCTTAAGTATGTACAGAAGGTATAGTCCCTAAGGGATGAAGAAGCTGATTGCGCTGACACAATGACCATACAAGAAAAATAGGTCTAACTAATGTTGGACACAGCCCTGAATGCAATGTCAGCAGCAGATATAACAGAATAGTGCTTTAGTAGTTGCTAGGGGAGACATTCACATAAGGTACAGGAAGAAAGATGCATCACGGGGAATCCTATGGAATGTTACTATGCGTCAAATCACCACTTTATGTAGGGTGTTCGGCATCTGGACACACCATGTACTGCACTGGCTGTTTCAATTTCTAGTCTTCTTTGAACTTTGTGCCATTTAGGGAATGCAACATGAAAGCAACCAGTGTGACTGCGCCATAAGTCACCAAAACATTTGTCATCATAGGTTTCGGTTTTGCCTGTTTAAACATGTGCAATTTTCCTGGCTAATGCCTGTATATCATCCGGTGACGCCACACGTAATATGTGTGATGTCACAATCTGTGACATGGGCATTCACGCAATGCACGAATGATGCTGTACGACCCCTCGGGGCTTAGACTGTGTTGAAACGCCGAGTGCACAAATACATATCTGAAATGTCCCTGTCGTTATCGAATTGCTGAAAGTGTTTCTTCTCGATATTTAGGCATCTTTATTGATGTTGTATTAAAATGATTGAGAGTTGACACGTGTTTCGACCAGAACGGTCTTTCTCAAGGCTCTAACAGTATAAACAGACTTGATAAGATAGTTTGTGCAATCGTAAATAATCGCATTAAAATATATAAAGAACTATGTCCAACAGTGTCAGTAAGTAAAAATAATATATTGTTGTGTTGAGAAGTACTGAAATCCAATAATGATCCTACATAACAAAAATGAAAATGAAAGAACATACCACACAAGCATGTTGAGGTGGAGATGGCAGAGGCGGCAAGGGGGAACAGGGACGATAGAGAGTGTTGGTTAGCAAAGCTGTTCCTAAAGGAATACACAGAAATGCATCTATGTTTTATCAGTGTATGCTTATGATGTCTTACCTAAATTGCGAGGTGGTGTATATTTGTAGGTACTAATATGTCTCGGATATAGCATTGGGTCCCAAGATTAATCTTGTTGCTCCTTTTCATATGGACTGCGAACAATATTCAATATCAGTTAGTGCTTTCAACAAAAATAAATGTTGGCCTGAATTTAGATAATATTGATGAGGATGTACCCATTAAGATCTGTTCGACTTACTCTGGTGTCTCGTTTTCTCATATTGAATCATTGCGACTTCTTAGTATGGCTTGTAGAAGGGTTTGTGTATATAACAATTGTAATATAATATAGTAATATAATAGGTGTGCAATAGTGAAGCTCTTTGTGAGGCTCCACGTGGTTCCTGCAAAGGTGAGATTATTCTATAGTCAAAGGTGACACATATCTTAGTGTCCTATTAAAAGGGATAGTCCTGGTTCCCTTACTTTGAATTATATAAGAAGGCTGTGTTTGGCAGGGGCGTCCCATGTTTCGCAAGTCTGTGGGTGCCATCTTGGCTAATGCTTATATATAATCCTGTGACTTCACACGTAATAGGTGTGATGTCACAATCTTTGACATGGGCAGGCACGCAATCCGTGAATGATGCTATAATGCGTTCCGCCCCTTGATGCTTAGAATGTGTTGAATAACTGAGTGCGCAAATACATATCGGTCAATGTCATTTGTGCATAATATTGGTCTGATTGGGAATGACGTCAAACAATGACTTGATTGTGTCTAAGTGTATATGGAGTAGTTAGATTGTTTGGACAAGTATGTGCCCGTCCGATATAAGAAAGTGCAAGGTTTTAGAATACCAAATTGTATTTGAATGTGCACTCTGTCTTTGCAGCCACAACCCAAACATCCCTTTCAAGTGAATTGCAATTATTCAAGGCAATGTGCATTACATCACTGCCCCTTAGAAGAGAGAATGGAATTGTAAGTAGAATCTCTGTCACTGGTTGATCAATATGCATTGTTATGAGAAACCTAAAGTGGCATTTCTTGTCATAGTTGCATTGACACTAACCAACACCTAGACAATATATATATTCTACCATTCATTTCCACTGCACAGGGTAAGGGCTTTCATTGAAACAGATAGTAAGCAATGGCAACTTAATGTAGACACACAATAAAGTTATAATTGGTATCCTAATATGTACTATATCCACTATTACAAGGAACCATGCATCTCATGATCTGTGTTCAAACCATTAGTTACAGTTCTCAATTTGCAGATCAGTCTGGCTTCCATTCTATGCAGTTTGGGCTCCCTGTCAACCCCACTCTTCCAATTCAGCAGCCTTTGTACTCCTGCAAAGTGAATTTGTTTTTTGTCGACCAATTGGTGATGCTCCTTCCAATGTGTTGCAAGAGGCAACTTTGGATCCTGACTCCCCAAGATGCTCAAATGCTCACAAATTCCGATCCATAACTCCCTGTTCGTGCGTCCAATGTATAGTTTCTGGCAAACAGACACTTTGTAAGTAATTTCAATCCGGCACACGCCCAAGTCAAAGCTCAGCATGTAGTGCACAAATGAAATCCTTATTTATTTTTGTCTAAAAGTTAAATATTCTGAATGATATACCACTCATATCACACCCTTCTCCTGGAACCCCCCCTTACCTCCCCCCCGTTCACACTGAACCAGGAATCAGGCTGTTTTGCAAAGGTAAATATTTATTTATGTATTTAAAATATAATCACAAAAATCGTTCCGATTCGGCCCTGGTGAATGGAGTAATTACCGGTCCATTCCAAGGTTGGAGGGACCGGTAATTCCCCATTCACCAGGGCCCTTCCCCATTCCCATTTGAGCCCCCATAGGGCTCAATGGGAATGGGGAAGGCGCTAATAACGGTACCGTAAATTACGGTACCGTTATTAGCACTAAAGTCCCTTTGCGTGTCCCGTCCTTAACGCCTGCTAAAAGCAGGCATTAAGGAAGGACCCGCAAAGGGAACTCGTAGTAGGGCGGTAAGGGTTTAACGGCACCGGTCTCGTTACCGATGACCGTTAACCCTTACCCCCCTACTCGGAATGAGGCCCAATATGTTTTAATAGATAAACAACAATCATCAATGGGGTGACTGAACACTAAATAATATTTTTAATACACGAGGAGTAAGTAATGAGCAAAACAATTGCAGCACAGAAAATAATACTTTTGTGTTGGTTCAGATCAGATAGCACTGTGGTTAGCAGTTCCCCCTGCAACTCCCCTCAACCCCCCAATAGGCAATGTAAAGAGATAGGAGGAGAGAGCAGCTATTCAGGAATGGCACAAATATAATCACAAAAATCGTTCCGATTCGGCCCTGGTGAATGGAGTAATTACCGGTCCATTCCAAGGTTGGAGGGACCGGTAATTCCCCATTCACCAGGGCCCTTCCCCATTCCCATTTGAGCCCCCATAGGGCTCAATGGGAATGGGGAAGGCGCTAATAACGGTACCGTAAATTACGGTACCGTTATTAGCACTAAAGTCCCTTTGCGTGTCCCGTCCTTAACGCCTGCTAAAAGCAGGCATTAAGGAAGGACCCGCAAAGGGAACTCGTAGTAGGGCGGTAAGGGTTTAACGGCACCGGTCTCGTTACCGATGACCGTTAACCCTTACCCCCCTACTCGGAATGAGGCCCAATATGTTTTAATAGATAAACAACAATCATCAATGGGGTGACTGAACACTAAATAATATTTTTAATACACGAGGAGTAAGTAATGAGCAAAACAATTGCAGCACAGAAAATAATACTTTTGTGTTGGTTCAGATCAGATAGCACTGTGGTTAGCAGTTCCCCCTGCAACTCCCCTCAACCCCCCAATAGGCAATGTAAAGAGATAGGAGGAGAGAGCAGCTATTCAGGAATGGCACAAATCAAACAGGATATCAGTCCCGCTTTCCCCCTTTCAAACACAAGAGAAAACGGAATTGACTGTCCAGCTGTCAGAATGGCTTTTAAGATTGTCTTTAGAATGGGCTGGGCAAACACCAAATTTGGTCAAAAATACTGAAATGGTTATAAATTCCTATGCGAGCCACTTTGAACAGTGCACAACAAATGATGTGGTCAGCAGAAAACAATGGACATCTTAAGCTCCAAGTCAGAAGCAGTTTAGAGCTATTTTACACGTGTAAAGATTTCAGATTTTTAAAATCACAGCAAACTTTTCATTGTGATAATCAATAGCTATGGATGTTGGGAACAAGTAAGAGTTGAAATCTCGTTTCTTTCACAAAAACTGAGTGAGTTATGGAGATTTTAGTAAAGGTCGTTTTTGCAAAATATGCGCGAGAATTGAAAACAGAAATGCACTTTTGAAAATGACAAATGGGTTTGCTTACACTAGGGGATGAGTATGAAGAAGCGAATAACAGATGAGAAAAGGGTCAGCGCAAAGATAATTCTTACAACACCGATTCTGAAGGAAAGGTAGGATGGGTTGGATAGGGATAAAACAAGGCAAAGATACTCCTAACAATACTGGTTCTGAATGAAAAATAGGATGGGTTGGAAATAGGGATAAGACTATGCAAAGTACATATGCGATGGGACACAGTTCTTCCTATTTATACTCACAGGATAAGTATTTAAATGAGACCGTCAATTCGGGTCACAGATTGGGTCTGGTCTAGAAAAAACAGCACCTCAGGCATGGGACTGGATCCTCTAGGCTGGTCGCCGGATTGGCACAGGATCTGCTCTCCTAGTCTGTGGGTATTTGGATCAGCTGGATGGCGAGTGCCTCATGCAAGCCTAGTGAGAGAATTTCTGGATACTGGTTCAAAATGGCCTTCTCACACCACACAGCGCTTTACTGAGTGGGGAGAATAAATTTGAGGATTGGGGCCTTGCTGGAAATCAATAGTCTCTATTGCTTGCAAGAGATTTGACATCTGGATCTGGAAGAATATTTAAAGCTGGATGTAGGAAGCTGGATCAGAGTGCTTCGCCGGAATCAGGAAGGTGGCTGGATCAGTGAGTGAGTCGCTATGTGCTCTCAGCTGTCTCTATTTATGCCTTAAAAATGACATCACAAAAGGGTGTATGGGCCGGCTTAGCTAAGCTGCCCCTGTGAAAGGTGATTGGGTCAGAGTCTACTCTCTTGCCTATCGCCTTGATAGGAGGAGAGAAACAGAGTGTCATCTTTATGGTGTAATTTTATGATTCTGAAAATCCACCCCTAGCCACTGGAACACAAAGTCTAATTTTGGCAAAATACATATTTACACATGCGCAACCTCTATAAAAATCACATACACAGATTG
Organism: Ambystoma mexicanum; assembly: GCF_040938575.1. Lineage (NCBI taxonomy): Eukaryota > Metazoa > Chordata > Amphibia > Caudata > Ambystomatidae > Ambystoma > Ambystoma mexicanum. The sequence continues at coordinate 1,105,313,159 of NC_090927.1, forward strand.
CGTATTTTATGGAGTATCTGCTCATCAAAATCTCGCATCTGTAGGATCTGGTATCAACTTTCTACAGAATGTTTTCCATTTCGCCATGAACATGCTTTCCAATTTTTCTGAAAATTTCCACAAGTGTGCGTGTTTAACATAGGGATATGGGTGTACATTTTCACAATTCTAACAGTAATACATTTTGCATAAAATCACATATCTTGCCATTCCTGTCCAGAACATGTCACATAGTTTTGCCGCCTCTTCACATGTGCAGCCAGAAATTAAAGGAACAACTCTGTCATTTTTATATTTTTCACCATTTTGAATAGCAAGTTATGTCTTTTAAAAAGTGTTCTTTGTGTTCCTTTTTAGCAAAAGATGGTTGCTTGGCTCCGCCTCTTTTTGTCTCCCTGCAGTCCAGGAGCATGCTCCTCCTTGTTTGTTCCTTCCAGAGGCCATTTAGGACCCCTTTTCACACTTCTAGTTTCCGGGACTGCAGCCCTGTCATTGTTCCTTTGCTCTCTGTAGACCAGATTCTGTCCTACCCTGCAATTAACACCTCCCCGTGAGTTTCTGCTGAGGGGAAGGCCCTCCTTCTGGGAAACACCCTGCTTTCCCAGTTTTTTTCAACTTCTGCCAAGCTAATTACTTCTTAAACCTAACAAAACCCACATTTGTTACATCACATACAAATACATTTCTTTCTTGGCCTTAAAATCTGTGGAATCAAAAACACAACTAAAATCTGTATTCCTTTTTGGCAATAATCCGGTTTATGTTTGCTAATTCAGCAGACCTTTGAGTTTTAAAGCTGCCTTAGTACTCCTCTGACAGTTGTCATTCAGGTCGCCCCGGGTACTGCACCCAGATTTTGGCATAGAGGCTGTCAGTTTTCAGACTTTGTATGTTTCACAATGTTTCATTTGATACATGAATTTTAGCACCAGGCAAGGTTGTGAATGTTGAAAAGTGTTGTGTTATAGGCATTTTGGAGTTTTTGGCAACAAAGCAAATGACAATTGTAGGCACCTTTTTGGGTTTCATTTGCAAAGTGCTGCTTCTCTCTCTGCACTCTGTATGCTGGTCATGGGACCCACTGGCACATTTCTGCAGGGTGTGCTCTATTCCGCTGCACATGCACCATGGGTGGCAGGTTGTGCACCCCTCTTTTTGTGCGCTGAAGCACACAGTATTTGTAGGTTTTTGGCATACACAAGGGTTTTGCCGCCATTGTTGCTGTTTCTTTCCCCATAGCTGGCAGGGTGATGCTGCATAGCATAGCAGAGTGGGTCACTACATCCCACAACTTACAAGGCCCTACTTCAAAATTCAGTAGGGTCTGTCTAATAACGTCTTGTACCACCAAATGGACAGAACTACCTACATATAGTTAAAAAACAACACAGACATGTTTACTCATATGCCACTAACTGTAATGAGACACTGCAGTCTGGTATAGAGAGACAGCACATAGCTATAGCAGTCCCTATTCACACCATCCACTGGACCTAGGAGTCAGGGGTGTACCACCGGTCTATGAAGAGGCAGACCAAGAAAAAAAGGCCCTCTAGAACTCTGTTAGGGGTCTACAAATGGTATGCAGTGTCCCAGTACATGAAACCAGCTAAACAGTTAGCTCGCTATTTTCGGGTATTTTTTTGCCAATCTTAGCACACAACAAAGACCATAAATATTCAAAATTGCTAAAAAGGTGTCAATGTCTCAGGCATACTACATTTGTTCCTCCTAGATCATATAACACTCTATGGGCCTCAATCCGAGATTGGAGGCAGCCATGGCGCTAATAGCGCTATGGCTGCCTCCAATAACGGTACCGAGTCCGCCCTCATTCAATGGGGACTTACCGGTCTATTCTGACCTTTGAGGGACCGGTAAGTCCTCATTGAAAAAGCCATTCCCCATTCCCATTTGAGCCCCCATAGTGCTCAATGGGAAGGGGGGAGGTGCTAATAACAGTACCGCAATTTGCGGTACCGTTTTTAGCTCTAAAGTCCCTTAACGGGTCCCGTCCATAACGCCTGGTAAAACCAGGCATTAAGGAAGGGACACGCTAAGGGTACTTGGAATAGGGCACAAAGGGATTACCGGCACTGGTGTCCTTACCGGTGCCCGGTATCCCTTTGCGCCCAACTCGAAATGAGGCCCTATGAGATCAATGCGTCTGGTGTTCCTTGAATTCCAGCCTATTTCCCAGATGGAAATGTCGACTGATTTCAATGACCTTCACCAGTTATGGCCATCTGCCTCAGGACAGCCTTCTATTCGTATAGTATAACGCTATGACTAACAACAGTACAAGTGCAATCATCAATAATTCATAATGGATATCCTACTTGCTAGCCGTTGTTTTTTTTACCACGGACTGGCCAGTGTGCATAGGCTGTATACCTCGGTAAACAATATAAAAAACCCATTTCAGTGTCTGTGAATCTCCAAATCTACCTTAAATATTTCACTCCTTATATTCATGTTTTCTGCGCCAACGCAGTGTACTTAGTGTGGGTAGTCACTGCTACAACTCACATCTACAGTCGGTGGAAGAGCTGTTCATGGCCACCTGAAAAAAACAGATGCCTCGTGTCATTATTCCATACTTAAGCGAACGCAGTATTGCCCAATTGTGAGCCCGTTGAACACAGGGCGGCAAAGGGAGAGAGAGATCTACTCTTCGGGAGCTTGCCATGCCACTATTCCAGACATAAGGGAAACCCAGTATTGCCCAATCATGAGCCAGTGTATCACGGAGTGGCAAGGGGCGAGGGAGCAATGTGCTCTACTTGAGCGTGCCGTGAATCTAGTTCCATTCAACAGGTAAACCCAGTCTTGCCCAATTTTGAGCCTGTTTCACAGAGTTACAAAGGTAGAGGGACACCTGTGCTCTATTTGAGCTTGCAGTGATTGGAATTCCATGCATTAGGGGGCCCACTGTGAGCCCGTGTGTTGAGGATGTCTTGATTGTGCTTAGCGAGTGCTTACCGTGACAATCAGTGTATTGCAGAGTATATGCCCTGTCCGCTGGCAGCATTTGCAATGAACGCCGCTCTGCTATATATGCGATGGGCCTACTGAGTCTGCTACGCGCCTCATCACATTAGACATGGATGACAGACTCGGCTGTTAGTGCTGAGTTCGGCCATCTTAGTCTGGCCAAGATTACTATTACTGGTGGCTCATAGATGTTTGCTCACTGCCGCTTTATAAACTTTATGCGCACCAGAGGACTTGATTGCCTCTATTCTGCTGCTTCGGCCCATTTATGAGGGTCTTGTCCAATAGAGACATCTACCCATGTCCAGTCTGCTTGTTTTACCAATATGTAGATGCAACCACTGTGTTCTCTCTGTGACTGGAAAGATGTAAGAGAAGTGCACATTATTGCCTTGCTAGCACTGCAGTATGACCAAGGAGTACTTTTTTGCATACCTATTCATTTAGTTATTAACAGCCAGAGCTTGCCAACAGATGGTATCATTGAGACCCTTGGAATCAATCTGTAATCTGAATATCCATATCTGCTCCCTATTGAACAGGATGGTGTGCATTTTGCCACCTCGACTGGAGCAGACTACCTTTTCCAACACTGTCCACAGGAAGTCACTCTGTGAGTGACCCCTGTGGACAAAATGCTCCACCATTGGATCTGTCATTTTTCTGGTTTGTATGCAAGACCTTTGTTCTATCATCTGTGTTTTGACTGGTCTATTCGTCATTCCTGCGTAACTCAATAGGTACTGACATCTGAGTAAGTAAACAACATTTGAGCTGTGGAAGTTGGAAAAGTGGGTCTGTCGTCAAGGTGTGTGCCAGCCAAAGTCAATCTCTGTAGATCGTGCTGTCTCCTTGCACACAGAACATGTACCACAGGTGGCATGTCCCATTAGTTTTGGAGTCTCCCATAGAGTAAGTAGTGTGTCTGGGTTTCTCTTGCTGCACGTGATCTAACTAGGGTATCACGAAGACTTCGCCGTCTTTTAAGGACAAACCTAGGAGACGGGTTATTGGTATGGCTAACATTCAAGATGGGCCACAGTCTGTTGATCTCATTTTTAAGTTCATTGATGCGTGGTGTGAAACTAAACCCTGCCGTGATGCGGTGTTCATCAGGGTTTTGCTGCTTATGTTGGAGTGTCATGCCCCTAGGTATGTTGCTAGCTCTTTTGCAGGCATTGCTCAACAGTTTCTGGCAAACACATGAACAACACATTTAGTTCTGCAATAGATGAATTTAATGATTTGCACACTCCTTTTATCCTCTATCATGAGTTCAATGTTTTGTTCTTTGTTGATCATAAAAGAGGGACAGAGTCTGATTCGGAGGTCAATGCTTTGGTGTGTGTAATATTGGGTCTGTTCCCTAGAAATTGTCTGAGGTCTTGGTCCATTAAAAGTAAATGCCAATGTTTAGCTAGGATCTGATATGACTACTTGCTGTCGCTACTAAACCTGGTGATCATCCTTTTCTTAGTTGCCTCAGTCCCTTCCATTTTAGGTTTAGGTCTGAGTAAATGCTTCCTTTCCCTTTGTTCAGCTTTCTGGATTGCTTCAGTCAAACATGAGGTTTTATATCTGCGATCCTGGAATCTTTGCCTCAGTAATTCACATTCCTGTTGGAAACAATGTGTCTCGCTACACTTCCTCTGTGCACTGATATATTCCCCCATCAGAATGTTATCTGTCTGCGATGACAACTTGTAACAAGGAGGGGAGTGGAGTTAGCCTGTGTGCTTTTCCTGATTGTCTTGGTCTGCGTATGAATGTCTTGAATATAGATCTTAAGGTCTAAAAAGTCAATTTCTGTGGCACTGGCTGTGTATGCCATTCTTATTTAGCATTGCTACATAGTCCCGTAACTGTTGTGGTGTCCCATTCCATATCATCAGGATGTCATCTATAAATCAATGCAAAAACAAGGGAATCCTGGGAGTCCCTCTGACAGCCAATAAGTCCCGGTTTCAAGAGTCTTAGGAATCAATGACAGGAAGTCATATGTTCCACATGGATGTATTCTTACAAAGTGCAATGGTTTGCTCCAAATGCCCCATAAAGAGGTCTGATAACGTGGGAGTGTATTCTGCTCTCATAGCCACAGCTTTGCTTTGTTTGTAGAGCACATCGTTAAAGACGAAAATATTGTGATTGACGGGCAAATCTAGCCTTTCCGTGATCATCGCCACACGCATGTAGTAGGTTACTGATGCATTGGCAGATTTGCCATCCACTGCTTGCAAGGCCAAGTCATGCACAATTCATGCATATAACACCTTTACATCTAAAGATACTTAAAGCAAATCTGGGTTCCATGTTATTTCCTCTAGAATCATGAGAATGTGTGTTGAGTCCCTGATGTAAGATGCTCATTCCAATACCTTAGCTTTAATAGCAGCGTCGACAGTATTTTCTTACAAGTTCTCAGTTACCCAGCCAATTCCACTGACGACAAGCCCAGCTTCCGGTAATTCAGCAAATGGCGTATCTGTGTTGGAAAGAAAGTAAATAACCAGAAAAGTTGGGTGTTCTTTAATGAGCACATGCTTTTCATTGGCTGCCAGGTAGCCACTTCTATACCATTTGTAAATTAGATCTTTGGCCAGTGATATTATTTCTGATGTTGGATCCGGTGTTAGCACTTTGTAGGAGCCCTGTGTCTGATGTGATGCTCAGTCTCTTCGGACACAGATCGAGAGGTTGGCCCAGGGAGCCCTTACATTGAAAGACATACATGATGAATGAAATGGGGCGTGAAAGAAGCTCTGAGGACCTTATAGAATTGCTGTGGCTGGTAGATTTGATTTTTATTTATACCGTGCGCCATGGATCCTGAGGCATAAGGGTGCCGACAAACAAGAAATACAAAAAATGAGTACCTGACGTGGGTTTGTCCACGGGATACATGTAACGTGATTGGATTGTTTCCGAGCCATACCACAGTGTAATCCCGTAGACGCACCTACGTGCCTGCGTTTGTTCCTGGCGGGGAGGCATGGCAGCCTTAGCCAATGAAGAGGGTCGAAACGGGGTGATCCCCGCTTCGAGCATCCCCAAGGCTGAAGGCTGCCTTCGTCCCCCGCTGGGGACTCGGGTAAGTTATTTTTTTCCTCCACCACCCTCCCCTCCAAAATAACCCCTCACCACCCTCCCAAACCCACTTACCTTCTTTTTTCTTCTTTTTTCAGGAATGAACGCGCTGGGAACACTTCTGTTCCCAGTACATCCGCTCCCGATGGCCGCCATGAAAAGGGAAAACGGACTATATTTTCCCTTTCCCTGCGGCCATTTTATTTGACTTTTTTTTTCAGCTGCGTTTCTGAACAGAAGAAAATGCTATTAGTACCCCGGTCTAACAGGCTGGGGTACTAATGGCTATCAGCCCCTCGACGTCGGGCCAATACCGCCCACGGTTATGCCCCCGGGCTTCATTAATCTGTAACTATGGCCCTGGGTGCTTTACCTGGGGCGGTATTGGCCCACTGTCTCGTGGCTTATTGCCACAATCAAGCCCAGATGCTGAGCACAAAAGCTACTAAGCGTATACAATTATACAACATTAAGGAAACAAATGACCACAAAGAACTATTATAAAAGACAAAAATTACTAAAAGACATGGATAAATTAAATATCATTAAAGAAAGGGGGTAAAAAAGGAGACTATTATATATAAAAAATAGTGAAGGTTATGCATCGCACCCTGACCTTTCACCTAATAGCATGATTTCGATGAAGTATTTCTGTTGAACTAGTATACCATATACTATGCTTCACTTTAAACAAAAAATCTAGGATGATAAAAAAAAAAAAGAATCCTTGTTTTTCCTCTTCTTAGGGCCTGATCAAAGTTCACCTTGTGGCTGTGTCGTCCTTCAGCCACCTCCGCCAGAGTGTCTCTTAAATAAGTAATGGGGAACTGTGCATGCGTGCCTAAAGTGACACTTTTAATGTGACTGCTGCTTAAAAAGTTCCAAAATTAGAATACCACGAAGCCACTTGAGCTTGGGTAGGACGTGAACCCGATCGAGGGCTTGCGTCATAGGAAAGGACAATGAGGGTTGTGCTGCCTGTGCCCACGAGGACTATTGAGATGGCAGCCACTTAAGATCCCAGCACAGATGATGCGGTTTTTTTGTACAGTATGTTCGATTACGCTTCAAGTGAGTGCTTGTGAAACAAAATCGATTACTTAGAGATTTGAACATGACCACAATGAAGGAATTCTGTATTTTACACACTTGGTAAAATGATTATCGTAGACTACAATCGAACAAAACATATTTTTACCATTTGTTTGCTCGCATATGTTATTTACTAAGCAGCACACAGCGTAGAAATGTCCCTGTGGACATTAGGACTTCTGAAGACCATTGACCCCTCCTGTGGTCAAGGGCGCCGCTAGGTATGCCTGTCTGTTCCTTATCACATGGCCTGGCTCTGATCGGGGCTCCTGCAAGCACCTGCTGTCATGTGTCCACCAGGTAAAGCAGCTTGAATATTTAGAGGGGATGCGTCGCTTCTGGATGCAAGGCTCTTTTTAGTTTTGGCTTTTAGGTGGTGCTAAAGGACCACCTACAACTACAAGATAAAGGTATTGCACTGGAAGACACCTGGGGTAGAGGACATGAGAGGAGGGACACACAGCTTGTGAGTGCTGTTTGGTTATTCACCCACCCATTGACTGCCCATGACCCTTCTTTATGGCCGCACCTCCCACTACATGCCCCAGCTCGCCCAAGACACATCCTCCTGGGATCACTTTGAGTAGCTCTGTCAAGCAGTAACATCAAACCTTTGCACTACCTGTGTCACTTCTAAGCAGTTTGCCGGGAGTTAATGGCTTAAGTGCAGCTGTAATCTTTCTACTGTGGTAATAAAAATGTCTTAACCATGTTTGCTTCAGTCACTTTATTTATATATTGTCCTTGCACTAAAGTCATGTTCACAATAAACCTTGGAAAATCCACCAGTTTTGTAGGCATGGGATGGGCAGTTGCCAGGCACTGCCGTAATGGCACTACATGGCCATAAAATTACACCAGCTGAAAAATGTGTGATTAGCTTGGCATCTAATAGAAGGATCTGGCAAATGCCTTTCTAATACCTAAAAACAAACCAAACTGTTGGCTTGGTCAATGTTTGTTTTTAGCAGGACTTCAGTACCTGAAGAAGATATAGATATAGTGGCTGAAGGTTAAGTCTTTTGTTTAACCCCGTAGCACATTTACAGGTGCAATTAAGTCAATAACTCTCAGGAGACTGCCTAGAAATACCACTGGCACCCTGCAGTTAGATGTTAATATCTTGAAAGAGCAGGCTCTAAGAGATCCCTAGAGAAGGTGCTTTGGGCAAGGAAGGACAGGTATTGGGTGGGATTTGCCATGGGGTTTTGCATGGCCATAGGCAATCACTGGGTGGGTACATAAACAGGGCATATAAGGCTTGCATTGTGCCAATCATTATTTATCACACTATTATTGTGTACCCTAACACTCACCCTACCTGGAAGAACACCCTCTCCCTTTGTGATGTTGATTGGCCCTACGTAGCGCTGTAGCAATGCCTATCTAAAAGTATAGGTAAGAGGGAAGCTAACCCTAATACTACAATGAGTTGATCACACTAAAAATGTCAAAATCCACATCCTTGACTGTACAGTTAAACAATAAAAAAAACACAGTTTGGGGTAAATATTCCCATCCTGTGTTAATCGGGTGGTCAGACAGTTCACGTGGGATTTTATTTCTGGGTTACCAATTTATTCGCCCTCCGTGGAGTGTGCTTGATCCACTCGATGGTATGTTACATAAAAAACACACAATGAGGAGAGAAAACGCTAATGTAGGTTATTTCTCTATTTCAATGTTATATATATCTTTTTTCTTTTTAAAGTTATTATTTGTTCTCTCACTCTTATACATTCTCAGACTACTTTTTGAGGAGATACGCAAGATAGAAAATAAAAGAGACTACAATATCTTGAATGATATGCGATAGTCAGTATTTTTTATTGATTTATCTCTGTGTCCCCCTTAGTTTGAAGACATCCATAAAGTCAGGTCGACCGGTTTCAATGACATGTTTTTTCATACATCATCTTCGTCAGGACCGATTTCTTAAATTTAAGAGACTGAATCTGTTCATCCATCAGAAGTCAAGAGTGACTTCTCATGTGCCAGAGTGGGTTGGGGCATCTATTATTTTATGTATATTATTCACATGAGATCAATTATTGTGAATTGTACAAGGACATTTGTCGGGCTCCCCCCTCCCCCAGAGTCTAGACGTGTACCACTCCCATCGTCATTTGTCTTATTCTTGTGCCGCTATCAGCGGAATATCACAGTACGTATATCAAACCTTAATCTCTATTTTACCTGGCTTACACACTGTGCAGGTGTAGATGGGATGTGCGTTTGACAGAGAGCCTCTATTGTGTAGATGCCGCTGTCCGCTCCAAGGAGAGCGAGATCAATTCATTCTTTGTCACTGAAAAGGAACACAGAGGAATAGTGGGTTCCACATATCATATGTTCTCAATTACCCTCCTCACAACATTGCTTGGCTGACACTGTTGTGTGTAAGTTTACCTGATTATCGCTCTGTTCAGACGTGGATGCACAATACGTCAAACAAAGTGCTTCATATTTGTAGGTGCTGGTGTCCACTCCACTAGTGAGCAAAATCTTTCCACTCGTTGTACATGGAGAGATATTGATTTCAACTTCTCGCATCCTCTGCGTTACGCTATTTACACCATTATTTATCTAACAGTCTAAAGTACTAACGTACTTGGAGCAGCACAGAGGAGCTTCCTATGGAGCGTGAACTTTTTTGGTAAAATCATGGAAGATATGGAGGCGAGATTAAATTTGAGCCGTCCATACTCTAGTGGGAGTGACTTCGGCATTTCTTAATAAGGTTCACAAAACCTATACCTCTAATTTCTCCATTGCTTCAGGAAAGTCCCACGCCCATACCTCCGCTCCATAAATCACGTGTGATAACATTTTAGCTCTATATGGTGTCAGCACTGTTTTCATAGAGTGGCCCCCTGTCTACTCACACACGTGTTGAGGGCTCCCAGTTGCTGCATTGTTTTTGAGTGTACTCATTGCCACTGCAAAGACCAGTATAATTTATCATAGACTTGGACTCCAAGGTACTTATAAACTGACACTTGTTCCAGTTGAATCTGATTCGTCATCCAAGTAGATCTCTTTGGTTTAACGTGCGGGTGGGGGTGGGGGGAGGTGAGGGGTGATTTTTTAATTTTCATCCTGAGCCCATTCAGTGGGGCATAGCTACCCAGTGCTTCCAAACGAGCCTGTAGTATAAGCAAGTCATCTGCGTAACCGTGCCAGGCAACTGAGATGTTACCATACTTTACAGTGGAAGTATTGGGAAGATCCAGAGCAGTGTCGGCATAGCCACATATAGCAGCTCCATACCTAGCAACACATATTGTTCTGGCATTATAAACCGTTTTAATAATGTTTAATTGGTGGTTGCTTATGTGATTTTATGAACCTACCAAGACCCCCGATTGAGCGTTTCATAAGTGAGACAAGTTTTATTGAGTGTGAATCTCTCATTAAAACGAATCCCAACACAGTCCAAGGGATTCATTCTAGGGATTGTTTCTGCTTCACACCAAATAGCAGGGAATGTAACGTTTCTCCTTTTCCCCACAACAGGTCATTACCGCCGACTTCTTTGAGTTTACTTTAGGGACCAGTACGCTCATAAAAGAGGCAAATTTATTACCCAAAACCTGTAATGATCTCGCTGTGCGGCCTATAAGCACTGTATCGTCAGCGTAAATCAGTGCAAGAATCCGCATTCCTCCATCCTGGGTCAACGTTTTAGTAATTGTTGACTTATTTACACCATAAATACTGTGCAACATTGTCAAGTGAATTCAGTACTTGGGGAGATTTTTTTTTTTCTTCTAATTTTATGATTTCTTTTTTGAGGGGGGTTTTCCATAGCAGTGCCTGGGCATTTCTTTGATAATCGAAGACCTATGTATTAGCAAATGATGGGTAGGCCCAGCAATGTTATGAGTACTTGGGCATTTGAGAGCAGTTCCTAGTTTACTGTATTAGTACTTGGAATTTGATGGCAATACCTGGAAATGGTCTGAGTACCTGGATCTTTTTACCTGTGCATGTGATGGACAAGATTTGCCATGCAGGTTGTGCGCCAGTTTTAAGATTGCAAAATGTGAAAAATGGTGTGACTTTATGAACAACCAATTCAAAAACCTGTAATCTGATGTAAGTGGCTTGGCATTTGGTGACAAAATGTGAGACAAGGTCTCAGCACCTGGCATATGATGGCAATACCTGGGATATGAAGTACCATGACACCCGAGATCTATAAATGGCAATGCTGTGGGCACCAGGGATTATTATGGCATTATCTACAAAATACATAGTGTCCGGGTATAAATCATAAATTCCATGCAGGAGACCGCAACGGTAGAACCTATGTGAAGAGGGGACTTTTCCATGAGATTTGTAAAGTCAACAAGGCAGGACGGTCAAAAAAGAATAACATTGAGGATGCAAACTTGCTTTTTCTCTTTCCATTGTCTACCTCGACTCCCGGAAAAGTTAACGCTGTCTGCAAATACCCTCTCCATTCAGCGTTTACTTACGGGTCCCTGTGGACCTTTATATTATTTTAGTTATTTTATATATGTATTGGGTTGGTTTTGGATTATAAATGTAAGCGATATTCAATCAACACTACAGCCAAGTCAATGCCTAGTCAGGGATGCTGAGGAAAACCCTTATTGATGTATTTTTATGTCCAGTTCAGTACTCTGGATGACAACCCTTGTATAACACCCCCCTCTTAGAATACCCCTGACCCCACTGAGCCAAGAAGTAGGTTAGACATATGATGTTGATCAAGAATGGGTAATCTGGCACTAGCATACTTCTTTACAATCAATGAGGAGTTAGTATAGAATGGATAAAGTAGCAAAAATACTTTTATGATTTCAAGGGAAAAGCAATGAGGAATAAAATGCAGTACAGAAATACTTGATATGATTTTAGCAAAAGATAAGATAATCACTTTTTCTCTGGCAATTCACCCCCTCCCCTATGCAATGTAAGAAATGGAAGGAGATGGAAAGAGGAGCACACAGTTCTCAGGAATGCAATCAAATACAATACGAAATTCAGTTCCCCCCCAGCAAGCTTAGAGGAAACAGGTAGGAGTTTGAAACACAGGCCCAAAATGCTTTTTAAATGTGATGGCAATGGACGGGAAAATGTGCCAACTGATTTTAATTCCCTCTAGGGATTCAGGGTGAGTGGAAGATGCATGTTGGTATTAGTTCGGGCTCACTTTAGCAATGCTCTATGAGTTATTACCAAGTTGCAAACGGATTTTAACAAAAGAAAGAATGGGGCTGCTATTTTGACAAGTGGAGAAATTGAGCCAAAATCGCAAATCGCGGTAAATATTGCGAGTGCGTAAATCGTGATTGTGGAAAGAGTATAAGTAGTCGGTTCTAGGTTCGTTGGAACGCCTAGAACCACAGCTTTAAAATGAAAGTTAAACTACGTTCCTAGCCCAAACGGTTCCAGAGATACGGACGATTTAATAAAGGTAGATTTTCGGATTTAAAGTAAAACTCAAAATGACAGGTGACAGCTTGCAGCTGCAGAATTGACAGGTGACAGTTGTGCAGCTTTAAAAATGACAGATGACACGATTTCTAGGAGGCTGTTCTACTTAGGTTAAAATAGTTTGGATTAGATTATTTTAACTAAGAGATTGGTTCTGCACAGTTCTGCTAGGTACTCACAATATAAATTTGAACTAGGCCTCCTCACGGTCTGGTCAAGTTGGACGGGACTTCCGGCGGGTGGTTCTGAAGTCCCGGCTACTGGGTCAGCTCTGCTCTCTGGGTCTGTCAAGCACCGGATCTGCTCACAACGGTCTGGTTTGTGGTTCTCTCGGGTTCCGGATACAGCACTGCTTTCTGGATACTGCTACAGGTTCTTGCAAAAAGTCTTGGCAAAAATTCAAACAGCTCGCCCGGCTGTTGAATAGTTTGGTTAGTTTTGAGGCCTGCTGAAGAGGATTCAGCTGGTGGATTCAGGCCTCTCTGCTACAAATTCTGGAGTTAATTTCTGCTACAGGTTCTGGAGATTGATGGATTTGAAGTCTGGATCTCTGGATGTGAAGTCGTCGGTCAGCATGCTCCGCAGCAAATGAAATTGAATGTCTCTACCTGTCCCAGCAGTCTCTTTTTATGTGTTTTGAAAATGGGTGTGTGCCTGGGCCTAGCTAAGCCTGCCCCTCTCTACTTGTCATTGGCCCAATTCTCCCCTCTCCCATGATTGGGGGAAGGAAATGGATTGTCATCATGATGAGGTCTGTTTATGGGTCAGAGGATCCTCCCCTGGTCAATTTGCACACAAATCTATTTCTGACCCAAACACATATCTATCCATGTACCATTCCTCTAATACCATAGGTCCAGTTAACATATTCTCTGTAGCACCAAACCATCCGATCCCTGTCTTTGTACGATGCTGTGTCCACTGATGACAGAATTCTCCCCTTTTCATCCAGACAATGACCTCTAAACCTTTCCAGACCCTACACAAATGTGCACCAGGGAGATGGGTTTCAGATGACAAAGTGTCAGACCTCCAACATGCAGACACTTGGAGTAAGACCCCACTTTCCGCTAGCAACCCCCCAGAATACACCACAGGGTCCCAACACCTCTCAAAACGTGCACAGAAAAATCACAAGAACAATGACATTACCTATACAATTCCGACAAGTCCGTACCATGAATCATCCATCTTTTTTTAAATTATGCCCTGGTCAAAAAGGGGTGTGGCTTCCCACATCACAGGGTGGAATAACTGGTTTATCCACTTCCCCCAAGCTCAGCTGCTAGCAGAGGCACTGCCCCTCCCAGTTCTCCCAAGAGGAAGCCACTTTACGGCCCCCCCCAATATAACATTTGCCTGAGTCCAGGACAAGCATTTGTTCAACCTCCGGGAGTCTGCAGGTCCCCTCCCTTAATTCAATCAGGGAGGTGTGATCTCCTTTTGGCGGGGAAGCGGGAGGCAGCCAGGCCTGGGAATGCAGTTTGATCAAGTTTCAACTCCTGTCGGGGGTAGTTGTCAGGCAGAATTCAGCTAAATGTCACTTTAGTTCCCAGTTTAAATCAAAACTTACAATTTTTACATATACATTAAATAATTACTTCCTTCAAGTCATTTCAGAATATAGTTTTACATTGTGTCCACCTCTTAGCAAGTCTTTCCTTGGCCTGGTTTTGGTTCCTCTGTTCAGTTTTACACAAAAGTCTGGTGGTTTTAAAACGCCGGCTTTCTGATAGTGGTGAGTACCGGTATTGCAACCATTTTTGGGATTAAGAAAATTAATTCCCCACAGTTCTGGGTTGCTTTTGGCAATCAGCATTGCCATTCCCAATGGTTTCAGGCTACTGTGTGTGTAGCCCAATGGTGGTTTTAGGCGGTGCCCTCCTGTGCTCACAACATAGGCAAAAAAGGGTGGCAGCCTATTCTTCATGTTTTCCCTGTGTACTCTCTAAGGAGTTCTGGCCATCATGATGTTTTCCATGCCAGTACTGCACAGTTTTATGGTAGGGCTTGGATGCATGGGTAAAAACATCCCACAAGCCCCCCTCTTGCGACGGCCATTCTGTCCTTTCACTGATGGAACTCGCAAGATCTGGGATGTTCGCCTCCTCTTCTTCCAATTCCATAGATGGCACAGTTCAGCATCTTTTCCTCCGTCCAGTCGATCAATCAGTTCTCCTTGCTGGTCCTGATGGGAGGATTTGGCGGTACACCGGGCCCCTCGGATCTTCGCTCCCGGTCCCCAGGTCGCCTTCCGTGGTCAGTCTCCATGTTTTCTTTCTCCTAGGACGACAAAGGAAAGCGGCAATACCTATTCATAGACATTTCTCCCCCACTATTGATATAGTGGGGCGACATATACATTTTATACTTTAATAGACATAGCATTCCAATTTTTAAAAACAAGATATAATTCAGAGACAGTGGCTTACAAGCGTCATAATATTTTAGAGACTATATATGGGATATTTTAGGGTTGGAACTGAATTACTCTGGAGTGGCCGCCTCTGGTATTGCAGAACACTCCTCCAGTTGCTGCAGGGTGTGCCTGGGATGGCAACACTTTAACTGATTTATATGTACCCACTTGTCTTCCCCCTCTGCCGAACTGCCTTTGGGGATGCAGATCTTATAGGCAACAGGGGAGATCTTGTCTATAATTTCAAACGGTCCCTTCCATGTAGGCAAGAATTTTCGCTGTTTGGCCTGGTTCCTTTGGAAATTGTATAGATAGACCCGATCACCCACCTTATATTCCTTTCGGGTAGTTTTTAAATCATAGTGGGTCTTCATGCTCTCGGCTGATCTTTCTAGATTCCGCTGAGCATAGGCAAAAGCATGCTGAAGGTGTTTCCTTAAATTCTCCACATACTCATGAGTTGTGGAGGCATTTATCAACGTTTGCTCTTGGGTTCTGTAGAGCAAATGCTGGGGAAGCACCATCTTGCGTTCAGTCATCAACTCAAATGGTGACATTTTAGTTGCAGATGAAGGGGTAGATCTGATGGCCATTAGGACCAGAGGTAATCGGATATCCCAACTTGGCCCACAATCTGCCACAAACTTTTTTAATATGTTCACAATGGTTCGGTTGTATCTCTCTACTGCTCCAGAAGAAGCTGGCCTGTAAGCAATGTGTAGTTTCCTTTTAACCCCCAGTATCTCCCACATCTTTGTCATTACTTCACTGGTGAAGTGGCTACCTCTGTCTGACTCAATCCTTTGAGGTAGACCAAAACGGGAAAAGATGTGGTTAATCATCAGGGCAGCTGCTGTTTCTGCCTTGCAGTTTGGGGCTGGGAGACATTCCACCCACTTGGTAAACAAGCATGTAACGGTCAACATGTACTTGTTTCCTCTAGACGAGCGAATTACAGGGCCTACAAAGTTGATTTGCAAATCTGACCTTGGCAGTGTCATCCCCCTCTTTTGGAGAGGTGCACGGTGCGTGAGGGATGATGGCTGAAATTGTGCACACACAAGACACCCCTTCAAGTATTGGTCGAGGTCCTGCCCCATGTGTGGCCAGTATGCAACCTCTCTTAAGATTTCCAGTGTTGTGTGAAACCCCCTATGACCGGCGGTGGCCGCATCATGGGCGTGACTTAACATCAGGCTTCGGAATGAGGTAGGAACCACCCACTGATCGTGGCCAGCTTTGGATTTCCTTACCAGCAAACCGTCTTGGATTCGGAACATTTTTGGACATTTCATCAACACTCTTAGGTCCTCTTTCCCAATGTAATCGGTATCCGTCAGGGGAAAGTTCCCAGGGTCCTCAAGGTGTTGGTAAAACTTACCAATAATTGGATCCCCCTTCTGAGCTGTAATTAAATCAGCATCAGGGGTCTCCTTACTCCATTGGGCAGTTGAAAGATCATTGTGAGCATTTGTCTGGGACCTAGTGATAGCAGTGACCTGGATTTCCCCCAACAGGGACTCTATTTCTATTAGATCCCCTTGGACGGCCCCGGTTTTGGCCAGCTGATCAGCTAAGTAATTTCCAGTTTTGTCTGGTCCCTCTACTTTGGAATGACCCTTGATCTTTTTCCAGTAGATGGTCATCCCATTCGATGTGACCAGATCATCAATATTTTGGATTAGCTTCCCATGTTTCAGGGGTTTGTTATTAGCACATAACATGCCTCTGGTTTTCCAATTTACCAGGTGCTCCACAAACCCGTTCCGTACATAATCCGAATCTGTGATTAAGACCAGTTCGTGGAGTTGATGTTGGACAGCAGTGAGGATGGCCTGATGCACAGCCATCAATTCTGCCACCTGACTAAATCGGGGACCAATTTTGTATCCAGCGGAGGGTTCTGGGGACTCATTCACCCATGCATTCCCTACTCCGGCCACCAGTTCTTTCTCCCCGTTGTTGTCAACATGGTACGAGCATCCATCCACATAGACAGTGGGCATTCCCTCACACTTGTCTTCTTCAAAGACTTTGTGTGGGGAATTGAGGTATGCCTCCATGTTGTCCTTGATTTTTAGACTTTCGTCCTTGAGACAGTTTTCTCTGGTACAATCATGCAAGTCAGCCAGACCTTGTGCGAGGGGACTATTCTTGTTTTGGCCATATCTGACCTCCCCAGGATTGCCTTGCATTGACAGAATCCAGGAAGTAATTCGAGAATTACTCACATTTCCGGCCCGGATTCTGTCACTTTGGAGATATTGCAGAGGCTGGTGTGGAGTCTCCACTATGATGTGTTCCCCCTGGATAAACGGGTGGTAATTCTTCAATGCCCACACCGTTGCCAGGAGTGCCTTCTCACAATCGTTGAATTTTTCCTCCACAGAGGATAAAGTTTTGCTCGCATAGGAGATTAGTTTATTGACCTTGTCATGCTTTTGGTATAATACTGCCGTCAAGCTCGCATTAGAGAACCCTGTCTCCAGGAAGAACTCCTTGTTTCTGACAGGGTAAGCTAGGCAAGGCACTTGTGAGAGGCTTCTTTTGAGTTGTCTTACTGCCTCGGATTGTTCTGGACCCCATTCCCACTTGACCCCCCCCTTCAGGAGATGAATCAGGGGTCTAGTGATCTCTGCGTAGCCCTCAATGAACTTTCTGCTGTAATTAGTCAGTCCAAGGAGGCTCCTTAGTTCCCTTCAGTTTCTGAAGTGCTTCCACTTTCTTTTCTTGGGGACAGAGACCCTGAGGAGTAATCTCATGCCCTAAGAAATTAACACAGGTTCTACACCACTGTGCTTTCTGAAAGGAAAGTTTTGCTCCGGCGGCCCTCAACTGTGTAAGAACATAAAGGATCTCCGCTATGTGTTCCTCCACAGATGAACTTTTGATGAGGACATCATCTACATAAGCCAGGTTACCCCTCGCACCCAGGTCGGGCATGGCCTTATGTAAGAAAATGTTAAATTCATTGCCGGAGTTGAGGTATCCGAAGGGAGTACGGGTCCAGGTGTACTGCTGGCCCCCAAAGGTAAAAGCCAGTTTGTATTGGTCCTCCCTACGGACAGGCACGGTCCAGTATCCATTGGTCAGGTGTCATGAGCACTACTCCCGAGGAGCCAGGACTGGCCCAGCGCCCCCGGAAGCAGACCCTTCTTCCACATCTCCGGACCCAGCAGACCCCTACAGGGGCCCTTTGGACCGTGTACTGGTGCCTTTGGCGCCAGGCTCATAAAGGACTTCAGTCCCGGCGCCATAGGCGCCGGGCTCATATTGATAAACTGTGTAATAATGCTTGGGTGGACTTAACTGAGGCAGACCATGCTGCATACTTACCCAGAACAATCCAGTCTGGCTGAGTCCCCAGCCATCAGGGCTGGGAGGAACTATTTCCTCTATTCAGGAACTCTTTTCTTACCTGGGTGGGGCCAGTGGAAGAACACACACCTGAAGCACTTCTCTGCTATTTAAACCACGCCCGATGGAATACACGTGCTTCGCGTTATTCTGCATCAGCAGCAGGACGCTCACCGAGTCGGCTCCTGCATCCTGGCTCCTGACACGCCCGCCAGCACCCGGAACACCTGCAAACAGACAAGAAAAGAGAAGGCGAGCATTAGAAATTATACTTACCGGAATCCGGCCTCAGCAATCCTACCTCCGACAATCCTGCAAAGGAAAGGTACAAGATTAGCAGCTCTCTCAAACGCTCACAGCGGCGCCGCCTTGCCTTACCCATCCGTGGCCTCGCCGAACTCCACCGCGGCCACAACGCCGGCAGCATCTCGGCACCTGAAAGACAGAAAAAGACAGTCATTAGAGGTGCCCGCTCTAAAGCGGCCACATTTCTTCCACTTACTTACGTGCCTCATCACGCGCGACAGCGGCTGTGTCGCCGGCAGCATCTCGGCACCTGTAAGCAGAAAAAGACAATCATTAGAGGTGCCCGCTCTAAAGCGGCCACATTTCTTCCACTTACTTATGTGCCTCATCACGCGCGACAGCGGCTGTGTCGCCGGCAGCATCTCGGCACCTGAAAGACAGAAAAAGACAGTCATTAGAGGTGCCCGCTCTA
This sequence comes from Ambystoma mexicanum, assembly GCF_040938575.1. NCBI lineage: Eukaryota > Metazoa > Chordata > Amphibia > Caudata > Ambystomatidae > Ambystoma > Ambystoma mexicanum. Next base: position 1,105,332,292 of record NC_090927.1, read on the forward strand.
AAGCGGCCACATTTCTTCCACTTACTTATGTGCCTCATCACGCGCGACAGCGGCTGTGTCGCCGGCAGCATCTTGGCACCTGTAAGCAGAAAAAGACAATCATTAGAAGTAAGCAGTCGCTTTTCTTTCACTTACCTTCCTCCACCGCGGCCACGATGCCAGCTACATCCCAGCACCTGCATAAGAGGAATACATGGTGAGCACTAACTAAGCACGGAGAACAAATACTCACCAAGAGACTTACCTGCTTTAGGTTTCTGGGCCCCGGCTCCTGTGGAGAAAAGACACTCATACTTATGGCTACCGCAGGAGAGACGAAAGGACACAGTGTCCGCAACTATTTCCCATCCAGTGACGTAACTTGATTCTACGCACCCCTGCACCTGAAGCAGGATGGAGAGCTCATCTTTACAATACCTAAGGTGAGAGCTCGCAGAAACCAAGTTGGGGGTCAAGAAGAGTGAGAAACGGGAGATTGGTGGGAACACATATCCACCCCAGCTGGTAATCAATCCCTTTTCTTCCACCTGCAGAAAACTTACTCTACAAGCCAGGCAATCCAAATTTGCAGGCCCCGTCCAGAGCATCTTCCGGGCCCTGCGCCTCACGATAGAAGAAACGCTAGCAGTCCAGTTCGGGTCAGCGTCTCTGTGGGAATCAGGTGAGCGTTACAGAACGCGAAGCCTACCAATAATCTCCTACCCAGGCGCTATGGAAACTTCTGATACAGATCAACTGGCCCAGCTACTGGGGGAATTAAGGGCTGAAGTTCATGCTGCTCGCCAGGAGACGAACGCCCTCAGGAGAGAGTTAATAGTGTCAAAGGAACGAACTGACGACCTTGCCAGACAGTTATTACAGAGCCAAGCGGGGCAAACCCCTCTGCCCAATCCAGGGGGGAATTTTACCCCAGTTACTTCAACCAATCCCGTTCAAATCAACCTACCTGGAAATGTGCCACTGGCACCACCTGAACGTTTTGCTGGAGACCCTAAAAGATTTGCAGTGTTCATAAATCAATGCCGATTGCACTTTCTCTGCAGGCCCGCGGCCTTCCCGAATGACCAGACCAAGGTAGCATTTGTACTTTCGTATCTTAGCGGCAGTGCCGCCGATTGGTCAATTCCACTGGTTACACAAGATGATCCAATCCTTCGGAATTTCCAAGCCTTCCAGACGAGTATGGAAAGACTTTTTGCAAGGCATTCCCAGGGGCAGGCCCTGGACAATGAACTCCTTTCCCTACGACAGAGCAACCAAGATCTCTTAGCCTATATTGCATCCTTCAATAGGTTAGTTGTGGAAACTGGATGGCCCGAGGAGAAAAGAATCACGCTATTTCACCGAGGTCTACGCGGCGAACTCAAAGACGTCCTGGCCCAGGTCGTAAATCCACCTCAGGACTGTTCGGATTATATTGATTTGGTGGTCCAATTAGATCACAGGCTTCAAAACAGGAAGACGGATCGATCCAGGTTTGAAACCCGAATCTTCACTAAGACTCAGAGCAACTCCAAAAGTGTCGATGGCACCGAACCTATGCAGATTGGGGTTGTAAAGGGCCCCTTAACCCAGAAAGAGCGTGACAGAAGATGGCAAATGCAACTGTGTCTCTATTGTGGGAACTCGGGATATTTCCTTCGAGACTACCCTATAAAACCACCTAAGAAGACCGTAGGAGCTTCCGACAAGAATTCCGAAAAGTCTGAGCCGGGAAACGACCTTGCGCGACAAACGTAGAGGTCCGCTTGCCGAGCTTAAAAAACAGTTCTTTGACCTTGCACTTCATTATGCCAATGGTCCTCGTAAATCCGAAGCACCCAGAAAGATTGCATGCAATCAAGGCATACGTGGACAGTGGAGCTATAGGAAATTAAGTGGACCGCGAGATGGCTTCCAGGATGAACCTACCTCTTTGCCCAAAAGCTGTTAAAGATGTCATCACCACTGTGGATGGGACTGAGATCGCCTCCGGCCGGTAACCCCTACCACTACTGAAGTGACATTACTAGGCCAAGACGGGCATTGGGAGGTAATAGTGTTCGACGTGATCAAGGCTCCGCAATTTCAAATAATTCTGGGAATCCCTTGGTTGGAAAAACACAATCCTCAGATTGATTGGCGAGCAAAGACGATAACGTTCCCAGAGTGTGCACAAACCTGCTATCTACGATCAGACATTGGCCTAGCGTCAGTAACGGCCGACAGTTTGCAATTACCGCTAGAGTATCGAGAGTTTCAAGATGTTTTCCAAAAGGAACAGGCTAACACCTTACCACCCCACAGGTCATACGATTGCCAGATAGATCTACTACCCGGTGCAACTCCTCCTTGCAGCAGGATCTACGCCCTTACCGAGCCCGAGAACCTTCACCTGCGACAGTGCCTGGACCAATACTTGGCCAATGGTTTTATTCGTCCATCGAAGTCCCCTGCATCCTCGGCTCTGTTCTTCGTGCCAAAAAAAGAAGGTGACCTCAGAACCTGTATAGACTACCGCGCTCTGAATCAGATAACGGTAAAAAATAGATACCCTTTACCTCTGATCCCGGAACTCCTTGACCAGGTGAAGGATGCTTGCATATATACAAAACTAGACCTACGGGGGGCTTATCACTTGGTACGGATCAAGGAAGGCGATGAATGGAAGACGGCGTTTCGCACTAAATATGGGTTATTTGAGTACCAAGTGATGCCTTTCAGACTATGTAATGCACCGGCCGCCTTCCAATATTTTATGAATGATGTCCTCAGGGAGCTCATTGACGTCTGTGTTGTCGTCTACATAGATGACATTCTTGTTTACTCCTCTTCGGAAGCAGATCACCGAAATCATGTTAGAACAGTACTTGAAAAACTTCGCCAACACAAACTATTTGCCAAACTTGAAAAATGTGTTTTCCATGCCACTGAAGTCGAATTTCTGGGTTTTATCCTGACACCCAAAGGAGTCCACATGGACTCGCTAAAGGTGGACGCTATTCTCAAATGGCCATCACCTACTTCTGTAAAAGGCATTCAGAGCATGTTAGGCTTTGCCAATTTTTATCGCAGATTCATTCTGGAGTTTTCACGAGTGGTACAACCCATCACGGCTCTCTTAAGAAAGAATAAACGTTTTGAGTGGTCTGAAGAAGCTGAACAAGCCTTCCAAGAGCTAAAAGCCAAGTTTACTTCTGCGCCAATACTGAAGCACCCACGCCCAGATCTCCCTTATATCGTCGAAACCGACGCATCCAGCTTAGCAATGGGAGCGGTCCTCTCACAAAGAGACCCAGAGACTAACCAATTACATCCGTGGCGTTCTGGTCTCGAAAATTCTCGGCGCCTGAGGTTAACTACGCCATCACAGACAAGGAACTGTTAGCTATTAAATCCGCCTTTAAGGCCTGGCGTCATTATCTCCTTGGGGCCAGACACACCATCACGGTGATCACCGATCATCGGAATTTACAGTATCTGAAAACCGCCAAGGCTCAATCCTCTCGACAGCTCCGCTGGGCCCTGTTCTTTGCCGAATTTGACTTTGTGATCACTTACCGCCCCGGCAGCAAAAATGGCAAAGCAGATGCTCTTTCCCGGATTGGAATGGGAGACACCATTGTCAACCCAGAGCCTGTACCAATAATTCCTGAACAAAGGATCTTGGGCCTGATTTCTTCACAATCCATCGAGGACATTGAGACAAAAGTTAAACAATTTCAGAACCCAACAGACTTGCAGAACTGGCTATAAAAAGGAATGGATTTTACCTTAAACAATGACTTGCCTTATTTCCGAGGACGATTATTCCTACCACACGCCGATTTGCAAAGGCAAGTAATCTCCTGCTATCACGATTCATTGATAGAGGGCCACCCTGGCATTGCCAAAACAGAAGAGAAAATGTGAAGACAATTCTGGTGGCCTTCGTGGAGAAAAGACATAAAAGAATTCGTGATGTCCTGTGGTGTATGCGCTCAAAACAAGGGTCAAAGGAAAAGACCGGCTGGTCTTCTCCAACCATTAGACATTCCACCGTCTCCCTGGCACACCCTTTCTATTGATTTTATCACAGACTTGCCCTCCTGCTCCGGGTACAACACTATTCTCGTTATTGTGGATTTGTTTTCCAAGATGGCCCACTTCATTCCGTTAAAAGGCTTACCCTCAGCTTCGGTACTAGCCAGAGAATTCCTTGAAAACATTGTCCGGTTACACGGATTCCCATCGGTACTAATCTCAGATAGAGGAAGCCAGTTTATTTCCCATTTTTGGCATAGTTGCTGTCAATTGGCTCAAATCGATGTAAGACTCTCAACCAGCCATCACCCCCAGACCGATGGTCAAACTGAAAGAACTAACCAGACTCTCGAACAATATTTACGATGCATGCTACAACAGTCAGAGAGCAACTGGAAGGACATCCTTTGGATAGCTGAGTATGCATACAATAATTCCGTTCACTCTGGAACCGGGCAAAGCCCCTTCTACACTTTGTATGGAATTCATCCTCGAACTTCCAACCTCGATCCACCTCAAGATCTTGGAACACCCGCCGTGGATCAGTTACACACTGCTATTACCAAAGCCTTCAAAGAAGCTGCTGCACATTTACAACAAGCTAAAGAAAGGTACAAGAGAGGAGCAGATCAACACCGAAGCGAGGCCCCTCAATACCAGTTTGGGGACCAGGTCTGGTTGTCCACCAAACACTTATCACTCAAAGGACCTCGCACTTTTAATCCCAAATATCTGGGGCCATATCCAGTTACAGCCATAATAAACCCAGTGGCCGTTAAACTAGGATTGCCAGCTCATATGCGAATACATTCTGTTTTTCACGTATCGCTTTTGAAACCCATGCAATCTGGAACCAGACTAACCAGACCTCCAGAACCAATTCAAGTGAATGGAGAACCTGAATTCGAGATTAAAAACATTTTGGACTCTAAGATCATCAGATCAAAGCTGTTCTACCTGATTGACTGGAAGGGTTACGGGACTCAAGAGAGGTCATGGGAACCCTATGACCACGTCCATGCTCCTTGTCTAATCAAGAAATTTCACCGAACCTTTCCGGATAAACCAAAACCCCCGGGGAAGACAATTTTGGGAGGGGCCTTGAGGGAGGGTGCTGTCATGAGCACTACTCCCGAGGAGCCAGGACTGGCCCAGCGCCCCCGGAAGCAGACCCTTCTTCCACATCTCCGGACCCAGCAGACCCCTACAGGGGCCCTTTGGACCGTGTCCTGGTGCCTTTGGCGCCAGGCTCATAAAGGACTTCAGTCCCGGCGCCATAGGCGCCGGGCTCATATTGATAAACTGTGTAATAATGCTTGGGTGGACTTAACTGAGGCAGACCATGCTGCATACTTACCTAGAACAATCCAGTCTGGCAGAGTCCCCAGCCATCAGGGCTGGGAGGAACTATTTCCTCTATTCAGGAACTCTTTTCTTACCTGGGTGGGGCCGGTGGAAGAACACACACCTGAAGCACTTCTCTGCTATTTAAACCACGCCCGATGGAATACACGTGCTTCGCGTTATTCTGCATCAGCAGCAGGACGCTCACCGAGTCGGCTCCTGCATCCTGGCTCCTGACACGCCCGCCAGCACCGGGAACACCTGCAAACAGACAAGAAAAGAGAAGGCGAGCATTAGAAATTATACTTACCGGAATCCGGCCTCAGCAATCCTACCTCCGACGATCCTGCAAAGGAAAGGTACAAGATAAGCAGCGCTCTCAAACGCTCGCAGCCGCGCCACCTTGCCTTACCCATCCGTGGCCTCGCCGAACTCCACCGCGGCCACGACGCCGGCAGCATCTCGGCACCTGAAAGACAGAAACAGACAGTCATTAGAGGTGCCCGCTCTAAAGCGGCCACATTTCTTCCACTTACGTACGTGCCTCATCACGCGTGACAGCGGCTGTGTCGCCGGCAGCATCTCGGCCTCTGTAAGCAGAAAAAGACAATCATTCGAAGTAAGCAGTCGCTTTTCTTTCACTTACCTTCCTCCACAGCGGCCACGATGCCAGCTACATCCCAGCACCTGCATAAGAGGAATACATGGTGAGCACTAACTAAGCACGGAGAACAAATTCTCACCAAGAGACTTACCTGCTTTAGGTTTCTGGGCCCCGGCTTCTGTGGAGAAAAGACACTCATACTTACGGCTACCGCAGGAGAGACAAAAGGACACAGTGTCCGCAACTATTTCCATCCAGTGACGTAACCGGATTCTACGCACCCCTGCACCTGAAGCAGGATGGAGAGCTCATCTTTACAATACCTCTGGTGAGAGCTCGCAGAAACCAAGTTGGGGGTCAAGAAGAGTGAGAAACAGGAGATTGGTGGGAACACATATCCACCCCAGCTGGTAATCAATCCCTTTTCTTCAACCTGCAGAAAACGTACTCTACAAGCCAGGCAATCCAAATTCGGAGGCCCCGTCCAGAGCATCTTCCGGGCCCTGCGCCTCACGATAGAAGGAACGGTAGCAGTCCAGTTCGGGTCAGCGTCTCTGTGGGAATCAGGTGAGCATTACATCAGGTCTATTGCAGGGAATACTTGTGACCCTTGAATCTGGGCCAGCCCTTGGTCAATGTAGGGCAGAGGCCATCGGGAAGTATGGACCCGTTTGTTGAGCTCCCTAAGGTCGGCGCAGAGTCTCCACTGGCCGTTTGGCTTCAATATTCCCAGCACCGGATTATTGAAGGTGCTGTGTACTGGACGGATTATTCCCCGGGACTCAAGGTTCTTTATTATTTCAGTAAGGGACTCCATGGATGCGAGAGGCAAACGATATTGCTTCACAAACACTGGAGTCATTCCAGGGTCCGTGGTAATTGTTGTGGTGTGGATGTTGGTGCGACCACAGTCATACGAGTCTACCGCAAAGAGATCTTGAAAATCCAAGAAAACTTGTTTCAACTTTTGCTTCTGTTCCAGAGTCACACAGGCATCAGCTAGGTTGACTCTCTCTTCCACCATCTGCCTGAAGCCTGGAAAGACTTCTGGTTTTGCTATCTCAGAGGCCTCCTCCAGCTGGGTTGAGAAGTCCCTGGTCAGAGTGCTGATTTGGACTGGAGGCTTCAGGTGGGAAAGGCAGCCCTCATGGACCTGGAAAATCACCTCATCCCTCCTGAAGTCACAAGTCACATCTTCCTTACCATAAGGTCAAGAAGTGTACACCAGGAAAGTCCCCCCATGCCGGGTGAAAATCCTGTCTGGTGTTGTATTGTCCTCACTGTCACTGTCAAAACAGTCCTTGGGGATTGGTCCTAACAGTTCATTTCCTAAATCAGTGGAGAAATGTCGGTCATCAACCGCCATTCCAATGATGGTGCCTGCGGCTAGAGTAATACTCTGTAAATCGCTGTTATCCACCTCTATTGGAATGGTGTCATGTTCTATGTTGACTAATGGTGTTGGGTTTACCCCTAACCCTTGTTGTTGGAGAGAAGCATTTAGATGAATATAAGCATCAGGGTTTTTCAATTTTTGTCCTCTTTTAACTTTCACTTCCAGGGAGAATTGTCGGGTCCTTTCTGGGATGGTGACTTCCTCTTTCATCTGAATTTCAACTGCATAAGGTAGCAATTGAGCTGACCTAAATGCTTTTTCTGGATCATCAAAGCCCATGGGATTATCCGCTAATCGGGACCAAGCTTTGAAGTTTATTAGGTCCAAACTAATGGCAAAGCGATTGAGAATGTCACTGCCTAAGTAAAAGGCGGCAGTGACGTCTCACACGACCCAACAATTATGGACTATGCTCTCGTTGCCGATGGAGATTTTGAGAATACACCTGCTTGGCAGGAGATGTTTGGAATTAGGTGCTTCCAGGTCCATTTCCCATTTGTCTATCAGTTTGAATGTGGGAATGGCTGGATCTTGTGGGAGTTGGCGGAACATGGCTTCGCTGATGAAGCTCTTACCGTTGTTCACAGTCCTTCCCATCATTTAACTGAACAGGGATGAACAACGGCTCTCCAATTTGCTGAATATCAGCCAGGCTCTGAGCTGATTTCACATCTTTCTGGACTATAGGAGTGGGAGTTTCTGATTGTGGATTAGTAAAGAATTTCAGGGTGTTTCCTTCCAGTGTGGAATACCAGCTTAAACTGGAAGGAAGGTTGATTTTCAGAAATAGAGAGGACCCCCCATCACCAGTCTGTTGTCCTACTGCTATTACTGTCACGTCTGGAATTTGGTTGTTCTGGAAGTGAAATTCTACTTGGTCAGATTTTTGTTCAACCATGTGGCAGGTGCCATTTAAACTAACATGGTTGACACTCTGTTTTAATTTTATTGGCCGGCTAGTCTGGGTCCAGAGGACCTTGTTTACGCAATCTATTAGGGGTGACAACCTTCTCAGGAGGTAATTCCCTAGTAAACAAGGGGTGCCCTCTGGAGTCACTACTATGACCGGGTGTTTCACCTTGTGTCGCCCAATTTTGATGTCCAAATCTGCAGTCCCCTTGACAGGAATTTCCTTCCCGTCAAAGTTCTGCAGTTGTCCAGGAAGAGAGGTGAGAGGAATACGGTAATTCTCCCCCCTTCCTGCATTTAGTTCCTCAAAGGCCCTTTTGGACAGAAGGGTAGCTTGGGATCCAGTGTCCACCAGTGCCAAAATTGTACCCTGCCCCTGTACTTGTACCGGGGCATAGTATCTTCCCTCCTTCTCCTCAAGGGGGCACAGATAATGCACATTTTTGGACAACTGGTGGGCATTGCTAGCGAAGAGATTTGGGCAGAATTCTGTGGAGAGCCTTGGGAATCTGAAAGAAAAAGTTGGCAACTGGAGATCAGAACCGGTTCCCCTGGTTCCGGTTCTGGGCCGCACCCCCCTTTTTGGAGGCAGTCACCAGGATGGGTTTGAACCAGGGGATTTTGGCATTGTCGGTTCTGGGATGAGATGATGGGCGGCGGTAGCTCAGTCTCCACATCTCCCCAGTCTGAATTGGCATCCCTTGGGACCCATTTTTCCTTGGGAGGAGTTCCCCCATCTCTGAAGGAGAAGATCCTTTTCCCAGGATCTTCTGAGGATCCCTCTCCCTCAAATTGGAAGACCTGTACCTCCTCCACAAAGTGGGTCTGTTTGGGTCCTTTGTTTCTCCTACCCCCCCTCTGCTCCTTGGGAGGCAGACTTTCAGGGGCAGGAGATTGTGTTTCCGGTTCCTGGTTTTCCAGGGGCTGTTTACAAGTTGGGAAGGAAGCTTCCTCCAAGGCTTTACACCCCCCTTCCCCTTGTGCCTCCTCCCTGGGAACCGGTGGGTTATCGGGGTGCTGCCCCCGTCATTGTTCTGGAGCACCAGGTCCAGAGTTTGGGGCATTCTGCAGTGGCATGCTCATCTGAGCGTTCTGTTGAGCCCTCAGTATGTGACCCAGATCCCGTGCCATATTTTGGACCTGGCGCTCAAGTTGTGAAACCCGCTCAGGCTGATACGGGGCTCTATTTTCTCCCCTGGGCTGATCCCGGGAAGGGTAGCTATCCCTTCTCTGGTAGTACCCCTGGTTGGGAAGATTTTGGTACCCCTCCACCCTTGGCCTCCCCTCTCTCGGATTAGGTTGTCTGCTCTTAGGGAATTGGGGAAAGAAGGATGGATGATTTTGGGGCTGGAAATTGGGTGGATACCTGGGGAAAAAGTTCTGCCCAGGATTTGGTGAATTTCTGCCCTCCTGGGGGAAGTTAGGAGGGAAGTTCCCCAGGTCAGGTGCTTGGCTGGATCCCCCCCTTGGGCTGGAGGAGTCCACACATAACCCAGGATTGGTCGGTTTCCCTTGTAGCGGGGACTTACATAGTCAGGGGAGCGGGGGACTCCATTTGTGGGACTACTTCCTCGACTCCCTGTCTGTGACTGGCCCAAGGGCCTTCTGGGCTGCAAATTATTTGGTGTAGGCAGGTTTTTAGGCCCCCCCATCTCCAAATCTAAAACGGGGACAACCTTTACCTCTGCCACCTTGGCAGCAGCAGGGGTGCTGTTGGTTTTGGGGTTTTTCGGCGCATTATTTTTATTTTCGATGGGCTTCTGCACCTCATAGATCCGGGTAGCCTGTTCAGTGACCCAGTCTAAAGATCTTTTCTCATGAAAATCTCTCACGAGCTGGGTCATTATGTATTTGGGTAAGGCATGGAAAAACGTATTGATAAATTCTCTGCTATCCGTGCGCACCCTTCTGGTGGTCTGCGCAAAAGCACGCTTTAAATCTTGCACAAACTCTTGTGGGGCCTGATCCTCCCCACATTGCAAATTGTAGGCTGCCTTGCGAGCCTCTTGAGGATTTCTGTGCACAGAAAAATGTTTCAAGATGGCCGCCCTGTATGTGGACCACCTTGAATGGTTTTGATCCTCCAGCCCTGCAAAGAAACTGGAGTATTCTGGTGAGAAGGTCCATTTGACGTACTGGATGCAGCTACTGCTGTCCTTCAAATGGAAAGTCTCCATCCTTTGCTCATAGAGCTCCAAGTGTTCCCAAACAGAATACTTGGCGTTCTTTTGATAAGGCGTGATGACACTCCTTATTGCCTTTATTTGTTTCAATGGGTCCTTAAGCAAGGCCCTTTTTGCCTTATTGGCCTTTTTGGTTCAGGTCACCCTGGTCCATTCATCCTCTGACTCAGAAGCACTGCTCCCAGAGGTGTCCGTCTGATCTTCCAGGTTTTCCCGGATTCTGGGAGCCTTGGAATGGCTGGCAGAATGTGGGGACCTGGTCTCCTGTGTCCTGCAATGCTCAGAGGAGTCTTCAGACCCTTCCTTGCTGCCAGGATTTGATGGGTACCCCTCCACTGACCTAACTGGGCAGAGGTTTTCAGGATGCCCTTAATGGGCCTACTCTTCTGGGGTTCCCCACTAAATTGCACTGTGCTTGGGTGCCCATACCCGGATGCCCGCCCATCCATTCCTGGGAGGTACTGGCCTATGAGCCCCATACTTCTAGCTGGATAGTAATCTGCCATCCCCGTGGCCCTGGGCTCATGTGCGCAAGGGGACATGGGGGTGGCAGAGTCCAGGGACTGGGAGAGATGAAGGCCTCTGGTACTAGGGCTCCTGAGGTTATGCTCAGGAGTTTCTCTTTCCCAGCGAACCTCATCTCTATCCGCCCCTGCTTCCTGTTGCAATGCAAGAGCCTGCACTTTCAGTTCCTCAGTTAAGGCCTTACTAGACTCTATTAGTCTCTCCTGCATGGCTACCTGTTGCTGGAGCCTATCATTGTGCTGACAGAGAGCCTCATCTTCTCTCTGTGCCTCCTGATTGGTCCTGGAGTACTGGGCCAGTCTCTGCTGCAGGAGGGTTACCTCCTCAGTCCCATCCCTACTGGCCTGCTCCTTTCTTGCCAGAGCCTCCTCCACCCTCCTGGTGTGATGCTTTTTTTGGAGGTCACCCAGCCCCTGGAGGGCCAAGTGAATTTCTTCAATTTTTCTTTTTAAATGGCAGACTTCCTGGCCTAAGGTATCCCTTTCCTGACCAAGAGCCTGCATTTGTGACGCCAGGTCGTCCCTCTGCCTTTGAAAGGCACCAGCTTTCTGGCATTCTTCATCAAACTCTGCCTGGGTATCCAGGTCTTTCAAAATCAATGTATTGCTTTCCTCTTTCTCTCTGTCTAGTTGGATTTGCAGGGTGGCTACTTGCTCTGTGCATGCCCTGTTGAAATTGATCTGTTGCTCCAGCTTTTTCTGGCTCTGCAGTAAGGAGTCCAAACTGTCTTGGTGCTCCTTCTGCAAAGCCAGAATTCTGGTATCCTGGTCTGTCTTTTCCTGTCGCAGTATATCCATGTCCTCTTTTATTTTAATGATATACTGCCTACTATCGTTTTCTGACTCCTGGCTCCTCTGCAGCCTCTGCTCAGAAGAGACCAGGTCAGATTGGGCCTTTTCTAACGCCATCTGTTGCCTACTTGCCAGATCTATATAGATACAAATATGCCGCTATCCTAACCATCTTGTCGTGTTCATCTTAAGCTTTAGGGGCCATATATAATTCACTCAGGGCCACATGTAATGGACCCTGATCTCTCCATATATCTGACCCTGTTTCAGTGACCTGTTGCGCGATTGCCTGCAACCAGACTGTTTGGTCCTGATGAGTCCACTCACCTCTCACAAATAGCTTATGTAAGAAGTGCTCTCTGGCTATTTTCATATCTACCAAGGTCGTCATTCTGGAATTTGAGTTCCTTCCTGACTTACAGAAGTTTGTATTTTATTTTGCAAAACAGACCGTTTCCTTAGAGCGTTCCTTTGAGGGATGCTTTCACAGTGTAAAACAGCGTGGTGATCTAACCGGATATGTGTATCTGGTCAGTTGGCACACTGTATTAATCTGCACAAGTGCTAAACCTAACCCAGAATATCCCGGCTCCGAGCCCCCACTTCTGTAAGCGATATTCAATCAACACTACAGCCAAGTCAATGCCTAGTCAGGGATGCTGAGGAAAACCCTTATTGATGTATTTTTATGTCCAGTTCAGTACTCTGGATGACAACCCTTGTATAACACCCCCCTCTTAGAATCCCCCTGACCCCACTGAGCCAAGAAGTAGGTTTGTTTTGCAAATTAAAAGGTTTATTTGAAAATTTAAACAATATATATATATATCACACTTCTATAAATAAATTAATACCTGATAGTACACTTAAACATATGATGTTGATCAACAATGGGTAATCTGGCACTAGCACACTTCTTTACAATCAATGAGGAGTTAGTATAGGATGGATAAAGTAGCAAAAATACTTTTATGGTTTCAAGGGAAAAGCAATGAGGAATAAAATGCAGTACAGAAATACTTGATATGATTTTAGCAAAAGATAAGATAATCACTTTTTCTCTGGCAATTCACCCCCTCCCCTATGCAATGTAAGAAATGGAAGGAGATGGAAAGAGGAGCACACAGTTCTCAGGAATGCAATCAAATACAATACGAAATTCAGTTCCCCCCAGCAAGCTTAGAGGAAACAGGTAGGCGTTTGAAACACAGGGCCAAAATGCTTTTTAAATGTGATGGCAATGGACGGGAAAATGTGCCAACTGATTTTAATTCCCTCTAGAGATTCAGGGTGAGTGGGAGATGCGTGTTCAGGCTCACTTTAGCAATGCTCTATGAGTTATTACCAAGTTGCAAACGGATTTTAATAAAAGAAAGAATGGAGCTGCTATTTTGACAAGTGGAGAAATTGAGACAAAATCGCAAATCGCGGTAAATATCGTGAGTGCGTAAATCGTGATTGCGGAAAAAGTATAAGTAGTCGGTTCTAGGTTCGTTGGAAAGCCTAGAATTACAGCTTTAAGATGAAAGTTAAACCACGTTCCTAGCCCAAACGGTTCCAGAGATACGGACGATTTAATAAAGGTAGATTTTCGGATTTAAAGTAAAACTCAAAATGACAGGTGACAGCTTGCAGCTGCAGAATTGACAGGTGACAGTTGTGCAGCTTTAAAAATGACAGATGACACGATTTCTAGGAGGCTGTTCTACTTAGGTTAAAATAGTTTGGATTATATTATTTTAACTAAGAGATTGGTTCTGCACAGTTCTGCTAGGTACTCACAATATAAATTTGAACTAGGCCTCGTCACGGTCTGGTCAGGTTGGACGGGACTTCCGGCGGGTGGTTCTGAAGTCCCGGCTATCTGGGTCAGCTCTGCTCTCTGGGTCTGTCAAGCACCGGATCTGCTCACAGCGGTCTGGTTTGTGGTTCTCTCGGGTTCCGGATACAGCACTGCTTTCTGGATACTGCTACAGGTTCTTGCAAAAATTCTTGGCAAAAATTCAAACAGCTTGCCCGGCTGTTGAATAGTTTGGTTGGTTTTGAGGCCTGCTGAAGAGGATTCAGCTGATGGATTCAGGCCTCTCTGCTACAAATTCTGGAGTTAATTTCTGCTACAGGTTCTGGAGATTGATGGATTTGAAGTCTGGATCTCTGGATGTGAAGTCGTCGGTCAGCATGCTCCGCAGCAAATGGAATTGAATGTCTCTACCTGTCCCAGTAGTCTCTTTTTATGTGTTTTGAAAATGGGTGTGTGCCTGGGCCTAGCTAAGCCTGCCCCTCTCTCTCTACTTGTCATTGGCCCAATTCTCCCCTCTCCCATGATTGGGGGAAGGAAATGGATTGTCATCATGATGAGGTCTGTTTATGGGTCAGAGGATCCTCCCCTGGTCAATTTGCACACAAATCTATTTCTGACCCAAACACATATCTATCCATGTACCATTCCTCTAATACCATAGGTCCAGTTAACATATTCTCTGTAGCACCAAACCATCCGATCCCTGTCTTTGTACGTTGCCGTGTCCACTGACAGAATTCTCCCCTTTTCATCCAGACAATGACCTCTAAACCTTTCCAGACCCTACACAAATGTGCACCTGGGAGATGGGTTTCAGATGACAAAGTGTCAGACCTCCAACATGCAGACACTTGGAGTAAGACCCCACTTTCCGCTAGCAACCCCCCAGAATACACCACAGGGTCCCAACACCTCTCAAAACGTGCACAGAAAAATCACAAGAACAATGACATTACCTATACAATTCCGACAAGTCCGTACCATGAATCATCGATCTTTTTTTAAATTATGCCCTGGTCAAAAAGGGGTGTGGCTTCCCACATTACAGGGTGGAATAACTGGTTTATCCACTTCCCCCAAGCTCAGCTGCTAGCAGAGGCACTGCCCCTCCCAGTTCTCCCAAGAGGAAGCCACTTTACGGCCCCCCCAATATAACATTTGCCTGAGTCCAGGACAAGGCTTTGTTCAACCTCCGGCAGTCTGCAGGTCCCCTCCCTTAATTCAATCAGGGAGGTGTGATCTCCTTTTGGCGGCGAAGCGGGAGGCAGCCAGGCCAGGGAATGCAGTTTGATCAAGTTTCAACTCCTGCCGGGGGTAGTTGTCAGGCAGAATTCAGCTAAATGTCACTTTAGTTCCCAGTTTAAATCAAAACTTACAATTTTTACAAATACATTTAATAATTACTTCCTTCAAGTCATTTCAGAATATAGTTCTACATTGTGTCCACCTCTTAGCAAGTCTTTCCTTGGCCTGGTTTTGGTTCCTCTGTTCAGTTTTACACAAAAGTCTGGTGGTTTTAAAACGCCGGCTTTCTGATAGTGGTGAGTACCGGTATTGCAACCATTTTTGGGATTAAGAAAATGAATTCCCCACAGTTCTGGGTTGCTTTTGGCAATCAGCATTGCCATTCCCAATGGTTTCAGGCTACTGTGTGTGTAGCCCAATGGTGGTTTTAGGCGGTCCCCTCCTGTGCTCACAACATAGGCAAAAATGGGTGGCAGCCTATTCTTCATGTTTTCCCTGTGTACTCTCTAGGGAGTTCTGGCCATCATGATTTTTTCCATGCCAGTACTGCACAGTTTTAGGGTAGGGCCTGGATGCATGGGTAAAAACATCCCACATAAATAATATAAGGGGATTGGTTGGGTGGTTGCAGGGGGTTTTGGATTGGTTGGGGTGTTACGGGGGAAGTTTCCCCCCCGCATATATGTCCTAATTGACCTTCTAAATTAGGTCAATTCTCCCGAAGTCAATTCTCCCGAGGACAATTCTCCCGAGGTCAATTGTGAAAAGGCCAATTAGTATACAACCTGCACATAGGCAACCAGAAGCTCATGGTCTATACGAATGCTTTCATATGATGTAACCCTATCCTCTATGTCTTAACACTCACCCTATGTCTTTATGCAATCTACCACATATCCTGCTTGATGTAACCCATTGCAAAGAATATAACCTGCAACCTGCAAAAAAAAAAAAATGTCATTTGATGGAAAACATAATGTAATATGCAATGACTGAAAATTAAGATAATATGGAACCACTGCAACCACCACTCTTATGTAACTAGCGCCTAGATGCCTCCAGGCTTGGTGCGCTTAACAAATGCCAAAATAAATAAATAAATACACAGGATGACACAACCAGTCATATCTTGGTAGTGCATGACTATAATGACCTTACCTGAGTACTGTATCACTGTATCATTGCAATATACGGCAACTGATATCAAAGCACAGATATTACGGCAGAATCTGGCAAATGGTTTGTGTACCAGGCAATTGATGCCAATATTGTGTATGGAAAAAGCTTTGAGTATGTAGTGGCAATTCCTAACAACACTCGAAAAAGTCTTTACTATAAAAAATTGACATCCATTGTCTCTGCCAATGTCAGTCCTTAACAGGGATGATGATTATTGGAATGGGAAAAAGGGGGGCTTTTAATTCTCTGTCGCGTTCCCTGTTTCTTGAAGACATAAAGTTCATGGATCACAAACGGGAAGCGTCCCCCAGAATAAAGCATCGTTTTGCAGTGTTCCTTGATTGCCAGGTGCGCAGCTGCGGAGTGACACAGAACACCATACAATGTCTGCAACCCGTCAATTATCCTTATTGAGCATTTGTCACAAAGAAGGTGTTTTTAGCTCAGAACAGTCAGGCGCAAGTGGCCTTCTGATGCACGCTTCAATGTAGAAGGCTTGAGAAGACACCTTCACTGCTGTTCTACAGAGAACTTGTGCCCAGAAGGTCTCCTCTCCAGAACATCCGGTGCAACCCTTAATCCTGGTGAAAACACACACTCCACAACACCTCTGTGAAGAGATCGCAAAGGGTACGATGCAATCTGTCACATCTCTATTCCAAAATACATCCAATACAAAGTCAACTGCATTGCTAAGGTTCGCGTGTGATCCAAAATATCGCAAAGCACAAATAATGAACTCTACTTCAAGGAACCCTGTTTTGTATTGTATTCTGCCTCTAGTTATTAGTTGCCACAGCAACCAGTTAATTATGTGTTTATTTTCTTGGCGTCTATTAACAAATATGTTCAATAAACACGCACAACAAAAACAACGTATGATATAACATCGGTAACCTGTGGCCCTCGCGCACCATAATGACACCAGGTCTTCAGGAAAAGCACTTTCCATGCCAATACGCGCTCTTTGGATTTACTGCATCGCGATGCTTTTGGTCTGGATATCTTGAGCATGTGGAGTGGATTTAACTATTGATGACCGGACATGCGCAGAATAAAGATCTAAAGGACAAACGAGAAATGCAAAAAACATCGAAAACAAATAAAAACGCGAATAAACTGCCCGCCCTACAGCAGATTTCTAAACATCTCCTGCTCGTGTGTCTGATTGTGAGTTAGCCCACTTCCAGGGGAGAACCCTCTCAATCCCCTTTCACACAATGCACTCATGCATTTGTGTTAACACCTGCAATCTATTGTCTTTCTTAGGGTGGTGGGGGGGGGGGGGGGTTGCTGCCTTTGAAGGAGCCGCTTGGGTTCCGCTCGCTGGACCTGGGGTGTCAGACTTCTAGAGAGGGCGGATCGGTGCAGCATGTGCCAGACCACTGTCATAGGTATGTGCAATGCTGAGAGTGTGCATGACACTGGCGGGGGAGACCACAGTGCACAGGTCATGATGTGTAAAGTACAGATGTTTTTGATGCTCATGTTTGTCTTTTTAATCATTGTGTTGCAATCTTATGCCAGGCAATTTGCAAGACAGATCAGTAACGCAAAAGTAGCTGTCAAAAAACCCCAGGATGCAAACAAAAGAAGAGCTTGAACTAGTTGACCAAGATCATCCAACAAGGAAACAACTACCCCATGAGTGTAATACGTAAGTGATGGCGTCCTTTTTTTTGCAAAATGGATGCCATGCATGTAACGTTTATGAAAACGTCCATTACCGAAAGCTGGCCAGGGTGGAAAAAGGAGGAGGGATCAGGTAGGGCGGCCAATGGCTTTGCAAGTTGAAGGGGGCAGGGCGGAGAAAGTGGAGGTGGTCTGGCGGTGTGTCCCCTGCAAAATGGACGATGGCCGCTGCGGTGAAGGGGAAGGGGTGTTGGGCGGTCAGGGTGAGGACTGGTGTTCCAGGGTACCCCCCTCGATAGGGAGGCGGGGTTAGTGGAGGTTGGTGGGCCAACGGATTGCAGCAGATAACAAATATATAGTATAAAGGGCAATGGGAGTTTGCACATTCAACTGTAACAGATATCTTCACAGTCATCAACGTAAAAACAACTAACCAATAATTTGACGCTCATCAGCAAACATTCACAAATATTATGGACCCAGTTCCACAAACCTTTACCCCAACTTTCAAGATGGCTTAGAGGTAGGTCACTCACGAATTCTTCTTGAACAGAGGTGAGCATCTCGCTTCACTTCTGAAACAATCAAGGCTCATCTCCATCCCATTCGATGGATTTGCCTTTCCACTGAGCATTGCCTTCATGCCCCTAGATGAGTAAAGGGTGCCTACTTGGCTGGGAAGGGATCCCATGTCTTGCGTGCTGGCCTCGGCCTGCGTGAGTGGGACGGGGAATGGATGCATACCCTTTCCCTTTACATTTTCCTAAGACTTCTCATGTGTGGATTGTGCTCGGATCCTTAGGGCGCCTATGCTCAAACCGCTTATCTTGTGTCCAGCTAGCTTAATCGAAGAGCGAGCTCACACAGTGCGCCACCACGTCAAGATGATTGGGTAGGCAAAGTGCTCGAAGATCCCACGCGCTGCCGACACTGGCGGCTGGACTGGAGTCACTGTTCAATGGGGGGGTTGCTGCCTTTGGAGGAGCACACATGTGTTCCACTCGCCACCCCTGAGGGTGGATAGTGCTGCTAGAAGGGTAGTGCAGGGCAGTGCAGCATGTGCCCGAGTGTGTCGTAGCTATGCGCAATGCTGAGCGATT
Organism: Ambystoma mexicanum; assembly: GCF_040938575.1. Lineage (NCBI taxonomy): Eukaryota > Metazoa > Chordata > Amphibia > Caudata > Ambystomatidae > Ambystoma > Ambystoma mexicanum. The sequence continues at coordinate 1,105,351,003 of NC_090927.1, forward strand.
GAAAGAGATGGGTGCGGTGGACACATTGTACATGGGATGATGTGTGTAGCCCAGAGGGTTCATGGTGGTGGCCGAATGCTTGCAGTCCAGAGCGGTACTGATGGCAGCACCAGTTGCAAGGCCAGACGATGGGGTCCCCTAACCACATTGCCTTACACAGACGTTCAGAAATCAAGTGCTCCCGTTCAAAAGAGACAGAAAAAACACGAACTGACCCTCCGGGCAGCCTCCCCTTTCCTTAGGATACAGTGATGGGCCGCCTATCTATGATGGTGGATAGAAAACAGGCGGGGTAAAGACAAAGGCAAGGGAGGAGGACAAACATCTGTCTGTCATAATTTCAATATGTGCACATTTTATGGTTTTATATGTGTATACCTTTGTGTGAAATCTCACGACTCAAAGAAACACACAACACCATCCTAACAATAATCCCACTCAAACTCTAAAAGTGGGAAACCCACTCAGAGGCATTTCATCTATATTGTGCCTCATTTTTAGTTCCCCTGAGGGTATCTCAACCCTATCTTTAAAAAAAACACAACAACGACCCTTCATATACTGAGAGGGATCTATTAGGTAAGGGTATCACTTTAATTTTAAATTTCCCTCAAGGGTTCCCTGTCCATAGTTTGTGTGAATAATATTTAGAGCATAGGGCAGTTCCCAGTAGCTCAAGGCTGGCCCCTCTTTTGTAATAAGGCCACAAGATGGCCTGAAGGAGGTGTTAAGAGCTGATCCAACGCTTTGTGTGGATTTGGGCACTGCCGGTCAGCTCTGTGAGTCCTGACATTGCAATTGAAGGGCGCATGCTGGTGCTGTTGCATAATGAACCATTTTGATTTTGCCTCGGGGAAGGGTGTGTGTCCTGGGCCCACATGTTTCACAAGACTATTGTGTGTGTGTGTTTGTGTGTGTGTTTGTGCGTGTGTGTGTGTGCGCACGCGGGCACGCGCGCATTACAGCATTTGTGTGAGATGGCAGACCTTATATGCCATTACACCTTTTTCTTTCACCTCTGCTTGGTTGCAATGCTTTCATTTGAGAAGGACGGTGGGGAACTCAGGGAGTCCTGCTGATTAGGCCTTTTGTCCGGCAGGGATACGCTGGCAGAAATTCCTTCTCTTGGCTTTCCTTTCTGGAATAGAGAATGAGCGTGATTGTCCTATTGCCAGATGTGGGTTGCCCAGTGATGGTAGGGGGAGTCGCATCGCATTTCCTGACTGAGTCCATTGCCTCCTGAGTAGAGTATTTGGTGGGATGTTTGGCCGTGTTCCTTACACCTATGGATTTATGGATTGGTCGCTGTGGAGGGTGATTGGGTGGTGTTATGTGTGGGGCACTTTGCTTGTTTCCTGGGGGTGGGGGATGACAGGGTTGCATTGCTTATGGTTGAGGGGTGCTCGATTGTGCAGGATGGGGATGGGTGGACAGTGGTGTGTGGGGAGCAGGAGCTGAGGATTTAATTAGGTTTTGGAAGTTCTGAAGGTGGTGCATCCTCGTGGTTGCTGGGGGAGCATGGAGCAAGTCATTTTTAGACAGGGAGTAGCAGCTTTGATGTCCCGACTACAAGGGTGGCCAGGGACTTTGAGTGTGCTTCATGATGGTTTTGTGGGGGTGGATAGGGGAAGCTGTGCAAAGTGCTGCGGGTATGCCGGGAAGGAGAAAATGGTGGACATTCACCAGATTACTTTTTGGGCTGGTCAGGCTGATAGTAAGTTCTCTGTGGCAACCATCAGCTAGTGGGTCAACCAGACAAATTCTTCAGCATATAGCCCCCCCTGCTCTCATGTGACTGTAAACCCACAGGGGTGATCCACCAGAGGAATAACAGCTTCTCGTGGCTTTTAAGGGTATCTGTTTTATAGACATTTTCAAGGCTGCTCCTTGGGACGGTACAGTTACATTCTTGACTTCTGTGTCTGACCAATAGTCCTGCTGCTTTTATGTTTATGTTTAATGATTTGTACCGCGCTCCATGTACCCGAAGGCTTAAGGTCGCAAAACGTAGAACAAGAACAAGACAAACATCACATAGAGGAAGGGGAGTCAGAGGCCATGCTGCAGGGTAATAGGCTTTAGTACGACTAGCAGAATAGAAGAGTCTTCAGTTTCCTCTTGAACATGTCTGTAGACTGCAGGGTTCTGATAACAGGGGGGGGGGCAGGACATTCCATGCTAATGGATCTGATATATTAAACGCTCCATTTTGATGTGTCAGTCCTTTCAGCTCATCACTATTATTCAGGTCTTATTAAATCAATGGCTTTTCATGGTCACCTTTGGTGTTAGCCCCAGCTTGGTATATCATCGTTTAGTGCAGACTGGCACTCACTACGAAGAAGGATGTTGGGATAATGCCCAGATTGGGACCAGTAATCTTCATTACATTTTGTCCTACTCGTCCTTATCCCAGTCCTGCTTCCCAACCATCGCACGTATAAAATGTGGGCCCGGTTACCTATGTGGAACATACAGGTGGGTAAGAGGGGGTGCCCATGGTTCATTAGATGGAGGACCGGGGGCTTTTTGTTTTAGTGAGTAGACACCTTGTTGCCTACCTGGGAGATGGGGTCAGCTCATTACGTGAGGACTGGGAGGAAGAGTAGGGCTAGGTGCAAGAAAGATCACTGGTAAGTTATTCAGGCATTCCGGTGAGACCGCCATACTGTGCGTAGTGGGGGGAGGTGTCCATCTTCTTGGGTGTGCGTCTCTGTGACTTTGTGGAATTCATGCACTACTGATTCCCTCTTCCACCACAACCCATCTGTGGACCCAGGGAAGACATTACGCCATGATCCTTCAGCACTGAGCAACACTGTCCAATGGCTTGACTTATTAATGGCTATGCCAACACGTTCTGTAAATGAGACAATCACAGATGCTAGACATTGCATTCATGAGCAGAATCGTTTGTGGACCTTCATTATAGAGCCTGTATCGGTGGTGCCGATGTAGCACAAAAGAGATAGACTTGCACTTTGCTGTTGCAGAGCCTCATGTCCCTTTGAAACAATTGCACTTACAAGAGACAGCAAATGCAGAGGCAACGTTAGCTCTCATTGTCGGCTCATCAACCTATGCAATTGCTTGGCTATAGGCTGTACCAAGTGGTAGAGCGTTCGGAGCAAGCTCAGATTCCCCAACCGCCTCTATTTTTAGTTTTGGCGATGTGGCAAAACATTAATATTTCAAAAGAGAGCCACATGGGACTCAGAAGCATGATATATGATTGCCATTGTAACTGTGAATGCTCAGTCATGAATTGCTGGATCACAAAAAGTTATTTTCTGTCGTACTCCGCTGTTTTATTGAATGAGTGGGAGTGTTCCATTGAAATAGCCAATGAGGAGCCAGGGTGGAAGCACATGCTTTTGTGGTGTGCTAGCAGTGTACTGATCCTTCTCAGCACTAGGCTCTTTAAGACAGGCGTGCCTTTGTTGTCTTGCGTGGTGTTCTCCAGGGAGCAGCATTGGGTGCTAAGTGTGAGGAGGCAATGGGATTGGGTCTGGTTCCTGCATTTTGGCTTTGTTGACCATTTTGTGCTCCAATTCCCCCCCCCCCCTACCCTCCTGCTTCTCTCAGTGGCTGGGCTATACGTGGGCGGTGTGCTAAGCTGCTTCCCAAACAAGATTTTGGAGTCTGGAGTGTTGGGGTGTGGTCAGTAGGGTGCCCACCGATTTGTTTTTACTATGAACAACTGTAATTTAGGGCATTTATCTGTTGCATGTGTACATTTCATTAACAGACCCTATTTGTCTGTAATTTCAGTGAGGGGGCATTTACACAGACAACTGGGATCTCATTGGGCTGCAGCAAAGGAAAGCCCACCCTATCATGCCCCCAGACAGTTTTGCCTATATACCATTGGTGAACGCATTACTGCTGGCCAATTAGCAGCCACTTTGCCTGCTTTCGCCTGCCCGCTAAGTGATGAAAATGGTACAGCGCTCAATGTGAAGGCTCTCCTCACATCATAGATTAAGATTCTACAGTCAGGTATGGGAACTATTGGTGAGCCGCCGGAATGGCACTGCCTGAGGCTAGCAAACATGTAGTAATGTGTTTCTGCAGTGTTGTGTCTCTGTGTGACTAATTGGAGCCTGCCCTGATGGAGTATGAGGATGAGTAGGGGCAAAAATGCCTAATCATCCCTCACACTTCTACAAACCAAGAGCCAACGCAATCATAAAGGTAAAACAAGCACTATTAAGACATGTACCTCCTTGGCTTTTTGTGGTAACATGTGCCGAGGAAAGGCTTTGCTCTTAAGAGGGGTGCAAATGTGAAACAGTAGCCACCCAAACAGCAAAGTATAACAGTCCAAAATAAAGGTAATGTCCAGTCAAGGTTCTATCAAAATAAATATATTTAATGAAACACGCCAAATAACTAAATAGAAAAACACTACACAAAACCCAACCCTGGGGAAAGAGCAGAGCATTAGCAAAGATAGCACAGTGTAGAATTCTTGGTAATAAATCAGGGGTGTAAGGTAAGTGACATCCACAATGTTCTTAAAAGGATATGTTTCTTGGATGAATAAAGGTGCAATGTGACTTAACCAGTCTCAAGGATCAGATGGACCATGGAGGGCAGTTATTGGTTGACAGTACATCATTTTTGGCCTCGAATACCGCTTTGAGCCGTAATGTGAGCAGATCAAGCAAAATGGATTGTGTGGGCTCAAGCAGCAAGCGTGCGTCCAGTAGGTTCAAATGCGGTAGCTCTGTGTGGCTTGAAGACGGCTTTTGGCGATGCAGGTCGGGCGTTCACCAGGATCTCTTTGAGGTTGGCCCAAGTCGAGTCGGTTTTAACCACAGGGAAGGGTCGATAAGTGATGCTTAGTGGCCAATCCCTGTTCTTGAAAGAAGTGGACTTTGCTCGTCTGATATCACACCCAAAGTTCCTTGCCATAGAGGAAGTGGAGGCGACAGGGAGGAGCGAGTGGGGCAGAGAGAAACAAAATGGCGGGAGTCTTCTTCCTTGGTACAGAGCTCTCCTGAGCACACTAACCCCACCTCCTCCCTTTCTCACTAGGATCAAAGGCCTTTAGAAATGTAGCACCCTGGTGTAAGGCTACTCCCTTTGTGTGAGTGTGCTCCTTTGATTCATGGGCCCAGGGCAGGTGCCTGGTTGGCGGCTGTCTTTAGCAGAGTGCATTACCTACCCTCATGAAGAGATCAAATAAGAGCCATGGCCATTTAGGTTCATGTCCTGTCATGTGGCAGATTCAGCCTGTCTGGCCGGAATACATATTTCCTTACACAACAGAGCTGACTCACAGGAGCTGACACATGTGTGATATAAAAGTGGATGTGGCTGCCATGATCTTAAGTGGTGCCATGCACCATGCCTAAACTCAGGCATAGCTTTATTTTAGAGTTTATCCTGCCACCATCATGGGCTATTTATGATCATCATAGTTTTGGTACAGGGGGGGCATATCTTAAATGCACCCACTGAGCAGCAGAGGCATGGCTGTACCTGCAGCTGTCAAATGGGCACCTGTGACCTCTGAGCCTGCTCTGTGCCACTGTTGCAGCAGGACACAGATACACAATGCTTTTGGCATGGAGTTTAACAAAGGGGAATTTGATCAGCAGATTACCCTTTCAGGGATGGAATTCCACGCATCATTTTATTAAATTAATACAAATGTAAAAATAACCCAGGGCGTTTACACCCTTGCCAAAGGGCAATCCGTCACACTCTAAGCCGCGCAAGGCTCGTCGGAGCAGCCAAACCCAGAATCTGAAAGCACCGTGCATTTTGATAGCTCTCACATTCTCCTGGTCACGAGAATGTGAACTAGCAAAATGTGCAGTGCTTGTCGATCTTACTTAAAGGGTCGGCTGTAACCCCCTTTTGTGCTCTAGAAACAGGTATCTTCTCATTGGCCATCAAACGCCGTGGAGCCTCATAGATCATCCAAAATGGAAGCTCTAGTACCATAGTTTTGTACAAAATGTTCTGAATGTTTTGATGATGAGATCTGCAAAAGGGCCCTTCCTATTCTGAAAGCACCACTTAGCTGCACGCATGTATGTCTTCTTCGAGTGCAAAATATATCACATAAGGTTTTTTTTCTCTCGAGAGGGTCACATTTCCCTCACAAGTCACATCCTATCTGAAACTTGCCTTTGGCAAAACATGAAAAAAACAACAAGCTTTCCATTCCGCACATTTCTGTTTCTTGCGAGTGTTTAAGTCTTGACATTGCATTTCCAAACCCAGCAGACCATTATTTTAGCCTTTTGATAAATGTTATTCTCAAGAAGGAGGGACACGATTCCACAAAGGCACTCTTTTTGCTTAACCTGTTTACATATTTGTGCCACTACTATATTATGACTTGTGTACTCCTCAAGAAGTCATCCTTATAAAGCACAGCATTTTTGAAAGGCAAACGGGGAGAGCAGGGGAAGGAGGAGAGGGCAAGCAAATCATTAAGAGTTTCCTGAGCTATGGAGCAACAGGTTGCTGGCCTGGAGACTGCAGAGCGTGATTTCCCTGGCGCTGGTCCTGTGCAGATTCTCAGGGCACAGATCAAGCGCTGTGTTCAGCAGCACTCAGTGTTCCCTACAGCGTTTTGGGGAAAGATACTAAAGTCCGGACGGGAGCGTTGCACGATGGGCTAAGTTTCAGTGGGATTTCTTATGAGGACAGCACTGTGTTGTCAGGGGACCTACATCTCGCCGATCTCAATCTGATTTTTTACAACATATTCCATTGGAAAGGTGCAGGACCATTAACACCATACACAGTTCTCTTAAGAAATCACATTGTGATCAAAGCTGCAACAAAGGGAAACGGCAGATTTACCGCCACGTGCACAGCCCAGAGTCCGCTATTTTATTTTCAATTTGATTCATTTCAAATTGTACAAACAAAACTGAATAGCATTTCCTTTTCTGTTTTAATGATCTTTTCTGTACACTTCTCCTGCTTGCGCTTTCATTCCTTCCCCCTTGCCCTGTCATTCCTTCCCCCTTGCCCTTCCATTCCTGCTCCCCCTTGCCTTGTCATTTCTGCTCTATCTTGTTTTGTCATTCTATCCCTCTTGTAGTCTTAGTTCCCCCCTTGCGCTGTCACCCCCCCTTTCTGCTGAAATCCCTACCTCCTAATGTTGTACAATGCTTCTGTGTACTATTGCCGGCCTTCCTTTCATCTATTGTATTTTTTTATTTTTCGTAAAGCTACCGTGTATTCTTTATTCCTCCCCCCACAGTGCTTCCCTCGCTCCCAGTGCAGACTTTCATTCCCTCCCATGCTGTCATTTCTTGCTCCCTGTGCTGCCATTTCGTATTCCTTTCCTCCATGCTAAATGTAAAATGCAATAAACAACTACAAACAACAACACTATTGGCTTTGCCAATGCTTGTTTTTCTCTGCCCTAGGAACTGAAAAAAAGGAAAACGTACCATTCCGCAACTGCCTTCTTCTTCTCCCTCAGGCTCCGCCAGTCCTTCTTCCAGGGGCTGAGCCCGGTCCAGGAGCAAATAGGAAGAAGGAAGACCCAGGTGGAGAGATACCTTTTGCATGGCTTTTGTGCCCCAGTGTAGCTGGTGTACCCCACGACTGCTAATGGTGATGAACACCTGTCTGTTGGGCTGCACCCCCAAGCTACACTCCTGCATCTAAACAGGTCTTCTGGGCTCCAGCCTGTTACTGGCTAGTAAACCCCTGCCTGCTGGGCTTTGCCTGACCTAAATATGTTTCTCTAGGCGACCAATGAGCTGTTGATTTGTAAACCGTCGAAAATGTATAGTACCACCATGATGTTAAAGCAACAGATGCCTTTCACAGAATATATATATTTAAAAAGTAAGGGTTCAGCTGAAGCATTTCAACTGGTTAAGAAAACAAAGTTGAGGGCAGGTCAGTTCGGTACAGTAAATAAATTAATAGTACACAACAACTGCCTTTGCTTTCATGACACTTTCATTAGTAGGTAAATAGATCATGATGAGTAAAATTAAAAATCATATTAGTTGCAGCATTGCTCATACATTTGTGAAAGTGTATTGCGTCCGGGACGTTGATTTAGGACTTCGAGGTGGTGTTGCGTAAAACGATTCATCCACAATTGACTTGTTTGCCAAATGAAGGGGCGACCTGATGTCCTCTGCTTTAGATTCTGAAATTTAAAAGGAACATTTTCATTATTTAAATTTTTAACATTTCACTGTACATTTGTTTCCCCTAATATCCCCTCCTAACGCCAAAATACCTTTCTTTGTCACTGCTGGATTTGTGTTACAGCCTTATTCCTTACTATTTTCTGATCTGCGAGGGACATTGTGAGCTTAAATACCAATATGAACTTCCCACTGACACTAAGGGCCTGATTCATGGAATTCAAAGTAATTTTGTACTGCAAAAATGACTATGCGCTGACTTTGCCCGGACTTTGCACAGTAACAATACACTTTGCACAGTTCAATGAATCAGGGTTTGTGTCGGCAGTGCAAAGTCACTTTTCAGCAGTGCAAATTCACTTTGAACCAGGCAAATATTCCATGAATCAGGCCGATGCGCAGCTGAGACCCTTTATATAGCCTCTTTCTCATTTGATAGATGAGTGTTTTCCTCCTAATTCTACTGTGTTCTTCCACATACAGGGCTCCTCTGGTTTACTGTCATGCAGGAACACTGCATACTGTGCCGACCCTCACACAGGACAATCATGAAGAGTCCGCTGGCAGTGGAACGGTCATAAATGTGCAGTGTGTTAAAATAAACATGTGTGAGTCACATTGAGTCAAGAGTGCCAGGAGTGCGGTGGAGTAATTGTGAGAGGTAGCAGCCTGGGAAGGCCAACAAGACTGCCATTGTTTCTCAACGCTGTGTGGACGTGCCAGTGATTGCACACAGCTGGATGAAGATGGGGATTCCCTGCACTCATGCAGGGACGTGTGGAAAGGCTCCCTACTGTGCGCTCAACTCTGAGGATCCCTGAGGAGACTTCCGATCCTCATTCATGAGGTCCAGATCCCTAGGGAGAATTCCCTGTGAACTGCAGCTCTGTGAATGTGAAACTGACTCGACTATTCCCTGGGAATTCTCCCCAGTGTGGGAAATGAGAATGTTGATCTTGCCAATTGACATTTCAAGCAACACATTGCTACCACAGGAAGCAGTGTCTTGAAGACCATCCTCCGTGTCAATGAGGAAAATCTGCATTTTATGGCAAGGCCAGACAGACCCTCTGAGGAGGCATTTTAGAAAGCATACCACGTTTTTAGTCCAGTGGGTACCGAACATGGACATGTTCAACATTTCGTGAGGCTTTACAAACTCCAGGGCAATGTCGGATATTAACAGTTTTTGGCTAATAGCTGATGTCACATATTCTGTGATATCACAACTATTAAGACACAACAGAGGAAGGATTTGGAGTGACGGTAAGAAACTGTTGGCCAGTATTTCTACTTGAAATGAGAAAACATGCCCCTTTTATGGTAAACTGGACTGGATCCTGGGACGACCATGAACTATTTAAACCAGGACATAGACCAAAGCATTGTTAACTTGGCCAATTTATCTTTCAATAATACATTGTTTCTTATGACCACTCCAGAAATATTGCCAGTTGTTACTGATCTGTATTGGTTGCAATGCTTCCTCCAAGATGTTATTATCCACCGCTGCTGGTGGAGCAGGGTTTATCTGCTAAATAAAATAAACACACACATTTTAGGGTAGCCAGATTTTGTGATTCATAAGCAATGACAATTTAGCAAGGTCAAACAGGAGACACAGAAAAGGGACAGCAAAGATTTGTGTTTTAATTCCAGCTACATTTGGTTTATTCTAAAATTCTTATACTTCCATTTTCTTTCGTGTGATAAAATTCATTCTAGACACATTGCTGTACTTAGAGAACTCCGGGTTTTCTTTCTCCGGCCCTAGGGTAAAATTAAAGTTTCTTGGTCTTCATGGGTTCATTTTCTTTCTTAGCTCTTTCCTTTTTTAGGCAGAGACATCACGTCTCAACGCCATGGTGCCTGCACACTTCATCTGTCTTTTTTGCCGGTACGACGTCCTTTCATCGCAGGATGTTTGTTCGTGGGGTTTTTTACCTTGATTTTTTCTTCGAAAAACCCATCTAATTTTTTAGGGGGGTTAGTAAATTATATATATGGGGTGTGGGTGTTTGGGAATAAGTACAAATTTAAGAAAACTGGGTGGTTGCGGGGGAACCCCCCAAAAATAATGTAAAAAAATTGCAATGTGATTTTTCATGAACAAAATCGCGGTAAAAAATCCTGCGAAAAAACATCCCACGATGAAATGACATGGAACCCTTCTTGCCATGGTCCACTTGAATCCATATAGCATTTTGAAAATCAGCGATCGGGTGTCAGTAAATATTGTGTTCAGTCTTGAGCTCACGCTAATTATCCCAAATTAGAAGCTCTCTAAATTTGAGGTGCTACCTGGTGCATTGTGATGAGTGCGATCAAAGCAGTGCAATGCTTTTCAAGAGGAGGGGAGCAAATAATTCAAACAACCTTCTACTTGAAACACAATCATACGTTAAAAGTGGTCTTTATGTCTTGCCAGCAGAAACTGCCCGCTACCATAGCCCCCACCTCTCCATTAGCCCCCCTGGGTGCCAGCTTGGGGGGAGGGGGTGGTAGCCTTTCCAGGGCTACCCCGAGTTGGGGTGATGGGTGAAGGGTCCTTTTGAAATTAAATGCACTCGCGGGAGCGGGCACATTTAACAACAATAAGGTGCTGGCACCCTATTGAGATAATTACCTCCCTGTTCCGGCGAGGGAGTGGGGGGATGGGGAGAAAATCATCTTAATAGGATGCCGCAGCACCCTATTGTTCTAAAATGTGCCTGCTCCTGCGACCGCATTTCATTTCAAAAGGACGCCTTCTCCCACCACCGAAAAGAAACATTCGGCGTCTCTGCCCCGACCCCCAATTGACCTGGGGTGCGGCAGTGGGAATGGGGGGATTAGGGGGCACCAAATTGTTATTTTTCCACCCGGGGTGAAGCCGTCACTAAGGCCGGCACTGGCTACCAGCATAAAGTTGAGCCGACCGCTCTCCCTGCACTTGTATTGCAAATGCAGTCAACACCCAGCTGACGACAGATATCACCCGTCAAGTGGCTAAAATCATCCATGAATGACCAAGAGTTAAGTCACGGAAGACAACTATCATACTGTAGCTTACATTGCTTACAACACTAACATAGAAAATACTATTTTGCAGTGATTGAACTGGTTTAGTTTAGTTTTGTTTATTATTTGTATAGCGCCGTCTGGCCCTGGGGCATCCAGGCGCTTGGCATAGTTACAGCGTAGCCAATATATTACAATCATGGTCAGTAGGTAAACCATATAGGTAGTCTAGACATTATAAAACAGTTACAGGTAATGTACATAATATGACATAATTTACAAGAATTGAGATTGTACAGGTTGTACAGGCAGTAAGTACATTTGTGAAGTAATAATTGGAGTTTTAGGCTTCTTTGGCCAGTAGCCAAGTTTTGGCACTGTGTCTGAATCTGTGAAAGGATCGTTCGGATCTAAGATCGACTGGTAGTGAGTTCCAGAGTTTAGCGGCAAGCACAGGGAAGCTTGAACCTCCTGCTTTTTGGAGTTTGAATCTGGGGATATTTATGCAATGTGTTTGGGCTAATCTAGTTGGGCGAGATGGGGTGTGGTGTGTGAAGTTGTCTGAGAGGTATGTAGGTGCTTGGTTGGATAAACATTTGTGAGTGAGAGAGAGTGTTTTGTATTCGATTCTCTGAGGTATGGATAGCCATTGACAGGATCGTCTGGCGTCAGAGATGTGTTCGTGTTTGGGTATGTTCAAAGCTGCTCTTAGTGCGTTATTTTGGATTACTTGCAGCTTGTTGATATTCTTTTGGCTGGTACCCAGGTAGAGAGCATTGTAATAGTCGACTCTGGAGTGAACTAGAGCTCTGGCTAAGGTGATGCAGTTGGAGGACGAGAAGTAAGGTCTGCTGGCATTGATGAGCTTACACGTGTAAGCGGTGGCGGATGAGATGGCGTTGATTTGTCTTGTCAGTGTAAGGGAGGAGTCAAGGTAAATCCCAAGAGTTTTGACGCTGTTGGAGACGGAAATGTTGCTGCCATCAATAGTGAATGTCTGGTAAAGTTTGTCGAGTTTTTCGAGTCTAGATTGGGAGCCTAGGAGAAGAAGCTCTGTCTTGTCGTCATTGAGGCAGAGGCTGTGCTTGGCCATCCATTCTTGGATAATGGAATACATGTTTTTGAGTACTGTGTAGACGGTGGAATAGTCGCCTGTTAGTGGGATGAGTATTTGAGTGTCATCTGCGTAGTTTATGTAGATGACACCCAAATGGTCCAGTATGTCGAAGAGGGGTTTTGTAAACACATTGTATAGTGTGGGGGAAACGCAGGAGCCCTGAGGGACACTGCATGTGACAGGGGGTGGTTTGGCAGAGGCTATGGGAGCAAAAAAAAACCCTCATGGATCTGTTGTTCAGGAAGGACTGAATCCAGGCATTAGCCTTGTCAGAGAATTTGGCTGCTGAGGTTAGATGTTTGCAGAGGATGTAATGATTAACCAAGTCAAAGGCGGCCGACAAGTCGAGGAGGAGAAGAAGGGCTTTTTTTCCGTTGTCTTTGATGTTGTCCATTTGTGTCTTGAGGTCTATCAAGGCTGTCTCGATGTCATGTTTGGGGCGGAAGTCTGATTGTCTTGGTCCTAGTAAGTTATTTTTCGCAAGGTGGTTCTGAATCTGCAGGTATGTAGCTCTGTCAAGGATTTTTAGGAGGAAGGGCACAGTCGTAATAGGTCTGTAATTCGTGGGGACACTAGGGTCTAGGGGGGGATCTTGAGTAGGGGTAAAACCCAGGAATCCTTTAGGTTGTTAGGTACTATGCTGGATGTGAAAGATGAGTTTATGAGGGATGTGATGAAAGGAGCAAGATGTTTGGCCGCGTCATTGATGACTGGCACCGGGCAGATGTCACATTGGCATTTGGAGGGTTTCAGAGAGTTAATTATGTCTTCAACCTCTTTGGTAGTGATGGTGGAGAATTAGAATAGGTTGTTGTCATCCATTTGTGAGGTGTGGGTTGGGATAGGATTGTCTTTGAAGGTGAGTCTTTCTTTCTTTGACTCAATTTTGGCTTGTAACATAGCAATTTTGCCAAGGAGTGCTTCTTGTATGTTGGTACACCAAGAGATGTCTTTGGTACATGTGTCTGGGATGGGGGACGGGGACTCGAAGTCTCTCAGGATATTGAAGAGCTCTTTGGTGTTGGATTTGGCGTTGCAGATTCTTTCATTGTACATGTTTTTTTTGTTTGGATGATTGGATGATTGCTGACTTGTAGGTATTGGAGGCTAGTGTGTAGGATGTTTTATTGTTAGCAGAGGGAGACTGTTTCCACGCTAATCCAGCTTGTCTTTTGTTTTTGCAGAGAGTTTTTAGTTCAGGAGTGAACCAGGAGTTGAGATGCGTGCGTGGTTTGGCCTTCCGTAGTTTGAGTGGTGCTACAGTATTTATGGCCTTGAGAATGGTTGTGTTATAGAGGTCTACTAATTCAGTGGGGCTGGTAATGGTGGGTGAGAAGTCGATGATAGGTTGGAGTAGAGGGAGGAGTTTCTCAACTGTGATATTTTTGATATTTCTTGTGAGTGTAGGTGGAGCGTTGGGAAGGGGAGCAGGTGTTTGAATGTATCGATGGTGAAAGTGATGAGGTGGTGGTCAGTCCAGGTGCATGGTGTGTTGGAGAGGATGGTGTTATTGCAGTTGAGGTCAGCTATCCAGTCGAGGATGCAGCTTTTGTTATGTGTGGGTTGAAAGATGTGGTGGGTGAGTCCTAATTCTGAGATAGTGTTAGCGATGGTGCTTGCTTTGTCATCTTTCTCGTCATTGAGCCAGAGGTTGAAGTCACCTAGAATAAGTAATTGTGAATTGGGCTTGGTGTGTTAGAGAGCAGGAGAGCTATATCGTCGTTGAATGAGGATATGGGGCCTGGCGGTCTATAGATAAGATGGGTGGTGATTGTGCTTGTGTTGGTTGTGGATAGTTTGATGGTAAGTAATTCCGCAGATGGGAGTGATTGGTTTTGTCTGTGTCTTATGTTGAGGGAGCTTCTTGCAATAATGGCTACACCGCCACCTTTGGCTGTTTGTCTGTCTGCGCGGTAGATGGTGTAGTCATTAGGTATGGCTAGCGCTAGGGCAGGGCCTGATGCTGCGTGGAGCCAGGTCTCGGTAATAGCTATGAAGTCTAGATCATTGAGGGAGATGATGTCGGCTATGTCTAAGGCATGGGCGACTAAAGATCTAGCGTTGATGAGTGCTCCTTTGATTGTTTCGGTGGTAGTTTGGCGTGGATTTCTGTTGAGTGTGCGGGGGGAGGAGGCATTGGAGCGGGAAGTGAGCTGGCCGGGAGATATTTTTGTGTGTGTGAGGTGAGTGGCTGGTTTGGGTTTAGTTTTACTTTTCTTGGGCCTGTGTTAGGAGGAGTTGAAATGGTGTGTCCTAGATCTGAGGCGGTCGAGTCTTGTTGTGCCTATGCTGGGGTGGGAATTATTGATAGTGTAGTTCTTTGGGGTAGGAATGCAAGGGATAGTGGCCCGCAAAGCTTTTTGGATACTGTAGGTGTCTGCTGTGGGGTGAGACTCTGTGAAGGCAGGTTGGAAAGGGTTTATATTGGGTAGGAATGGGGTGGGACAAGGGATGGGATGGTGTCTTGGGCATGCTGGTCTACTAAGACCATTGGGGTGGGAGAGGAAGTGCAGCCCTGTGCATGGTAGGTCGAGAGATACCAGGCAGAAGGGAAACATGATGATAATGGTCCAGGTTAGCATAACTGTTGTTGGAGTGGCCTAGAGAGACTTGAGAGCTAGGTTCTAGAGACCAATATTCTGAACAAGGGCCTCATTACGACCCTGGCGGAAGACCATGGTGCTGTTAGCACCATGGTCCATGCCGGTAAATTACCGACTCCGCCATGGAGAAAGGGGGAATTACCACCCCATTACAAGGTTGGCGGGCGGTAATTCCCCCTTCCTCCATGGCCCTTCCCCATTCCCATTTTTGCCTCATAGGGCTCAATGGGAATGGGGAAGGTGCTAAGTACGGTGCCGCAAATTGCGGCACCGTACTTATCACCAAGGTCCCTTTGCGGGTCCCTACTTTAACGGCTGGAAAAACCAGCCGTTAAGGTCGGGTCCCACAAAGGGACCTCGTAATTAGGCGCTAATAGGTTAACAGTGCCGCAGCCTTTTACGGCGCCGTTAACCCATTAGTGCCTGGGTCGTAATGAGGCCCCAAGTCTGTAGTTGGAATAAGCAGAAGGGTTCAGTGAAGGGCGGTTAGGCAGCTCAGAATTTTCAAGAGCGTTTTGCCAGGACGCAAACAGGTTATGGTAAGGCTGGCGGGTGGCAGTGCTGTGATTGATAGGGCGCCTGATCCTTTGGAGGCACAGTGTCAAAATGGTAATGCAAAATCAGGCATAAGGCAACAAACAGTGTCAGGGTACTAGATGCAAGATCAGGCGCAGTGGCCAATTGCAGGGTTAAAATGCTAATGCAAAATCAGGCATAAGGCAACAAAATAGTGTCAGGGTACTAGATGCAGGATGAGGTACAATGGCAATCACGGTACAGGACAAAGATGCTAATGCAAAATCAGGCTTAGAGCTACAGTGGGCAGCAGAACAGCAAATAGGCACAATGCTCTAGAAGTGGTGTAAGACTAAATTGCACATTGGATGGGTATCAGAAAGGCAAAGAATACATAGAGACCAAGTGTGTCAAGAGTCTGAGTGAAACAACAAATGGAGATAGGGATACAGCCATGCACAGCAACCTAGTGCAGCCTGCATCAGGGCTCAATGCGACATGAGTCTGGCTGCAGTCGGCGCTGAAGAGCAGTGCTGCACAATGGCCACGTGTTGAGATATGCACAAAAAGCATTTAACGGGTAACTCAGTCGGGCACTAGAACCTACTGGTGTTGTAAGTAAGTTTAAACATTGTGTGTCAATGACAAAGTACGCAGAATCAAGTATGGCTTTGGCTAAGAATACAAGTTACAACCGTGCCCTATATGCGGGTGGCGTATTGAGTGTAGCATGACATTTAGTTCTGATTATACAGAGTAAGCACAGTAATAGTAGTGTTGTAATTGCAACTGTAGTTATGGTAACTCCATTATAACAGCTCGCATTACAGCGCGTTACAGACTTATCGAGGTCAGAGCGCACAGACAACAGAAGGTTCCAAGAGGACAGGGGACAGTAATGCGTGAGAGTTTTAGTGGCAGAGTGGGATGGTACGAGCACTGTAGGCAGTTCTGGAAGACGTGGCGGTCGCAGAAAATAACTGGTTAAAGCAAGGTAAGTAATGAGCGGCAGGGCCGGGCGTTGTATCTGAATTTCAGACTGTTCCTTATGTTAAAGCTAGTTCAAGCGGGTGGTGTGACAGTGAAGTATATGGGAATCCGATCCGCAGTAGACTTTCGTTTCTGCGAGGCTGTGGGTCATAACTATGAGGGGTTTGGGGGAGTCGAGCTACAAAAGGCAGCAAGAGTTAGTGGTAACTAGTAGATGTCGCGGATCATATAGAGAGCCGCAGTGAGATTAGAGTGGAATTACCTTAGAGCGGAGTCGGCGCTGATTTGGTCATTATTAAGTTATTTTCAACAGCAGCGCCTTTACAGTCATCAAATAATCAATTTTACTTGAAATCAGTGCTAATAATCATTGCAGCATTGTTACATTAAAACCTGGCCTAGCAGGAGCTCATTGTTACATATGCTAGAAGTAGAAACCACTGTTCTTTGGGCTGCTCCCTTAACAGGCAAGAGATGCAACCTCTGGTCCACCAGAACTTCTGCCACAATGCATGCCTGAGCATGTATGAACCCACCTTTTGGCACCATTGTGCACAGGAACTCGTTGGGGGGAGCAGAGCTTGGAATATACTATGGGGGAGGGGTAGAGAATAGAGTCGGCACACGCTTTTGGATGTTCTCTGCCTCCAGACAAGTAATTTTAACATACTTTCTACTTGGGATCCAAGTGGAAGCGCAAAGTGGTGTTAATGGCGTACCAGCAGAACCGCAGTCAGTTAATTTTGCTGCTCGACCGCAACCATGAGATGTAAATTAAGGCAACACTAGGACAAAACAATCTTATATCACCCTCCTGTGAATATGAAAAGGAGAGATGGAATTTTAAGTAAAACCATAGCTAAAAGATTGCCAAAAGCTCCATGAGGTTTCACATTTTTTAGCCGATTGGATAGTTGCAGAAAATATAATGACCATTGGTTGTCTAGGGGGATAGATCTGGGACAGGGTGGAAGACTGAAACCTCGTGCTCTGGCCAGGTCCTCTGGGAGACTGTCACGCCCCCATCCACATCCACAAGCCCTCCTGTTGCACCTCGTAATTCCATCAATATACGGCAGAGACATAGAGCACAACAAGTCTCCACACGCACCATTACACATCCTCACCTTCAGGTTTACCGACAAGGGGCTGGCCGAACTCAGCGGCGCTGGTTTATGCCTCGCTCTCCATTCCTGCATTGGCGGTTGCCGTGGAGACGCGCCACGGGCATTCCGCGTCTCCGCTGCCGGCGCTTGGACGTTCTTCCTCCACGCGTCCAATCGCGTGTGCGCCAATCACATGTGTGAGCCACGTGATCACTGGAGCGAGCGTTTAAAAGCGACGCGCGAACTCCCATCCGCGCTTCACAGCTGATCTTGGTTGGACTACGGATGCTGCTTTCCTTGATCTTGGATTTTGCCCTCGGATTCCGACCCGCTTCCCCTTTTTGTACCTCGCTTGGACCTGCTTCTTTCTGGCTTTGACCTCGGCTACTCCTACGGACTGCTTCTTGGATTTCCCTTGTTTGATACCTTGTCTTGAACCGCTCCCCCTGGACACGACCTTGGCTTTTCTCCTGGACTGCAATTGGATTACCCTTTGGTTTGAACTCTGCTCTCTGGATCACGTGCCATATTGTTTGGCTCACAGTACCAGGTTCCGTATCAGGTGGTGATTCCATCCTTCAAGTGCATTGCCAGGCTGCTACCTTGTCGTCAACCCTGCCGGCCCCTCAGACAAACACCCTACATCAACATTCCAAACAACCACTCAGGGTAAGCTCCCTTGTAGATAAACATTTAGGATTGTGCACAGGGTGTATTTGTTATCTAACCCGCGTGTTTGCCTTACAGTGGTCGGGGGAACACCTTCCGGCATTCCTGGTTCCGGCTGACGACATTCACCACCTGTGGCCTCAAGGGCTGCTTGAGCAGTATATTGATTGTTTGCTCGAGTGGAACTTGGGGACAGAGGTATCATCGCCTATATGACCATCAAGTCTTGACAGACTGTGAAGCCCTTCTGGTCGTTCAGGCGATGGAACCCGCTGCCGGGGATCCCGTGGCCGCTCTAATGCAAGAGGTTGCATCTCTTAGAACGGAAGTGGCGTCTGCCACAACCGCGATTCATTATCGATTAGACAGCATCCAGAGCAACCGCAACCCTTTACCACCAGATGCCGAATTTGGGGATCCGGCATCACCAACCCCGGGCCCCTCTGCACCCCTCACGCCACCTGCTCCCGTGGTATTGCCCACTCAGTTTCCTTTGGCATCCCCTGAGAAGTTCTAGGGGGACCCCAGAAAATACCGTACCTTTATCAATCAGTGTAAGCTTCATTTCCTTTGTCGGCCCTTAGTCTTTCATGATTCCACCACAAAGGCCGCTTTTCTGCTTTCCCATCTGTCCGGGATTGCCGCTACTTGGGCTAATCCTTTCCTTGAAAACGATCACCCAGCCCTTTATGATTTCGACCTCCTGGTGAGTGAGTTGGCCAAAATATTCGACACCAGCTATAAAGCCCTGTCCCGGGACCTGGAGTTACTAGAGCTATCCCAAGGCAGACAACCCTTGATAGAATACATCACACACTTCAATCAGTTGTCAGCTGAAACCTCATGGCCAGAAAACAAGAAAGCTGTGGTGTTCTACAAAGGTTTATGTAACGCTATGAAGGACGCCCTTTCTGTTGTTCCTTCCCTTCCTGACACCTATTCTGATCTGGTAGACCTAGCCCTACAGGTGGATGCTCGGAAGTCTGAACGCCGGATGGAGTCAGGCCTTTCTGTAAAACCCTTGCCCTCTTCCCCAGATGGTGCTGGTGAACCCATGCAAATAGGAGGTCTACGAAGCCCTATTACCCAAACCGAAAGAGAGCGTCGGAGAACCGACAATGCATGCTTCTATTGTGGCCTCAGTGGACATTTTGTCAAGGAGTGCCCTCGACGTCCGAAGAACAAGGCTTCGGGTTTTCAGAAAGCTCTCCCTTGAGTGCGGGGGACAAAGCGAGCTCAGTTTATAACCCCGGGGTTCCTTCATTCGGTCCAGTAAGGCCAGTAGTTGTTCAAGCGGTTCTTCAACCGGCCAGGGAGTGTTCACATGAAGTTCACATCGTCATTGATTCAGGAGCTACCGGTTGCTTCATCGACATATCATTGGCCAAGTCACTGAACCTTCCACTGGTAACCAAGATACATCCCGAACCAGTCCAGACAGTGGACGGGTCCTCCCTCGTATCCGGTCCGATCAAGCAACAGACCGCCCAAATGGACGTGACCATCCAGGGCAACCATAAGGAACAACTGTCCTTTGATCTGATATCAACACCACAGTTCGGGATAATCTTGGGTCTTCCCTGGTTGAAAAAGCATAACCCTCTCATCGATTGGGGCACTGGTCAGGTCTCATTTGAATCTGAGGTATGCCAGCATTTTTGCCTACTGGAAGACGATGTCCTCATCAGTCCCGGAAGGGCACTCGGGGGGCTACGCATAGTGGGTGAGAGTCCTCCTGAAGGGGCACACCCAGTGGGAGCCACTGTCTCAGGAGTACCCCCGGAATACCGCGATTTCCATTCGGTTTTTGACAAAGCCTCTGCCGAAGTGCTACCACCCCACAGACCGTATGATTGTCCCATTGATCTGATCGATGGGGCAACGCTTCCCAAGGGGCGCATATATTCGCTATCACCATCAGAAGAAATGGCCCTGAAGGAATACATATGTCATGCCCTTCAATTAGGTCACATCAGGCCTTCTTCTTCCCCTGTGGCTAGTCCCATTTTCTTTGTTCCGAAGAAGGAGGGTGACCTCCGTCCATGTGTAGATTACAGACGCCTGAATGCGGTCACCATAAAAAACCGCTACCCTCTCCCACTCATATCGACCTTGCTAGACAAGCTGACCAATGCTTCTGTATATACCAAGTTGTATCTCCGGGGAGCATACAATCTGGTCCGTATGCGCTCTGGTGACGAGTGGAAAACGGCCTTCTGCTCCCGTTAGGGGTTGTATGAGTATATGCTGATGCCTTTTGGCCTTTGCAATGCCCCCCCCACTTTCCAACGGTTCGTAAACGACATATTCAGTGATATTCTGGATATATATGTCGTAGTATATCTAGATGACATACTAGTCTTTTCCCAAACTATGGTCGAGCATGTCCTTCATGTTAGGGAAGTACTCACACGACTCAAAAAACATTCCTTATATGCCAAACCCGAGAAATGCCTATTTCACACAGCCGAAGTCGAATTCCTGGGTTTTCATATCTCCCCTGGGGGGCTGACTATGAACCAGTCCAAGGTCCAAGCCATCATAGATTGGCCGATCCCTGTCACTGTGAAACAACTGCAATCTTTCTTGGGGTTCGCTAACTTTTATCGGAGATTCATCGCAAATTTCTCTTCCATTGTGGCACCCCTAACCGCATTGACCAGTCCCGCGGTGTTGTTTGACTGGACCGCTACACACCAAGTAGCCTTTGATACCCTCAAAGCCTCGTTCACCACAGCTCCTGTCTTGCAACACCCGGACCCAGAACTCCCGTATATCGTGGAAGCAGATGCCTCGTCATTCGCTTTGGGGGCCATCCTGTCCCAACCATGTCCCTCCACCGGAGCCCTACACCCGGTGGCCTACCATTCCAGGAAATTCACACCGACCGAGACACACTATACGGTCACCGAAAAAGAGCTCCTAGCAATCAGGGATGCGTTTCTGGTCTGGAGACATCATCTCCTGGGGGCAAAGTACCAGACCATAGTCTACACTGACCACAAAAACCTACAGGACCTAGCGTCATTGAAGTGTGTCAACAGTAGACAGGTTCGTTGGCATCTCTTCTTTTCTGCCTATGATTTACTTGTCAAGCATAGACCTGGGGCGATCCATGGAAAAGCTGACGCCTTGTCTCGTTCACCAGGGGGGGTACCCCTTCCCTCGTATCCCGAAATGCTTCTAGGCGAAGGCCATGTAGTTTGTGCTTGCACTCCACCCCCACCTATGTTGACTGCTATTCGACAATGGGTTGCACAACATCCCCAAATACTAGCTGACTGGGATCCTGACATACAAGACGGCTTGCCTTTTGTTCAAGGGAAATTATTCCTACCCACCAATGATACACGTAACCAGGCTTTGGAGTGGTCCCATAATGCTCTCATCAATGGTCACCCAGGTCAACGGCGAACCCTGGAATTACTGAAACGCTGGTGCTGGTGGCCATCGATGCGACGAGATGTGGAGACTTATGTCAACACCTGCTCTATATGCGCACAGTGCAAAACACAGAGAGGCCGTCCATTGGGATTACTACAGCCCTTGCCCATACCCCCAAAACCTTGGCATACGGTGTCCATGGATTTGATAACAGAATTACCACGTATTCGGGGTTATGACACGGTTTGGGTAGTAGTGGACTCATACACCAAAATGGCCCGCTTTGTACCGTGTAAAGGCATCCCCACCGCTCCTTTCTTGGCCCGAATGTTCTTCAGGTCTGTTTTCTGTCTGTTCGGTCTACCATGTGTCATTGTGTCAGACCGTGGAACACAGTTCACGTCACGTTTCTGGGTGGCCCTGACCAAACTACTGGGTATTGACGCACGCTTCTCGTCGGCCTACCATCCCGAAAGCGATGGCCAGACCGAAAGAGTAAATCAGGCCTTGGAACAGTACCTACGTTGTTTAGCCTTACAATTCCAATACACCTGGCTTGATTCACTATATTACGCAGAATTTGCCTACAACAACACCATGCATTCATCCACTGGGTTCTCCCCTTTCTACTCACTCTACGGCCAGCATCCACGTACTCTCCCTTTTTCTGATTCCGACTTTGCCAATACCCCCGCACTACGGACCAGGACTCCTGCGGAAAATGACTGTGCCCGGGATCTCGCATCCATACAGGCCCAAACCCTTGTACATCTCCGGGAAGCACAGGAGTCGATGCGGACAGCCGCTAACAAAAGGAGAAAGGAGGCCCCTTCATACTCACCGGGCGATCGGGTGTGGTTGTCTACGCGTCACCTGCGCATACCGGGTTCACGTAAACTACTACCCCGTTTCGTCGGCCCATATAGGGTCTCCAAGGTCCTAAACCCGGTAGCTTACCGACTTGCTGTCCCCGCTTCGTGGAGACTGCACCCTGTTTTTCACACGTCCCTTCTCAAACCCTTCCTCGATGCCACTCACATGACGCCCACTCCTGGCCCTGTTCCACTGGCCTCCCAGGAGGATTATGAAGTTAGCGCTATTTTGGGGTCCCGGATTGTTAGAGGGCAGTTGCAGTACCTGGTAGACTGGTTGGGCTATGGTCCTGAGGAACGGTCCTAGGTCCCGTCTCCTGACGTCCATGCTCCGTTGTTGGTGGCTCGGTTCCACAGGGAGTACCCTTCAAGCCCACGAGGTCGTGGGCCTTTGAGGGGGGCTCTGTCACGCCCACATCCACATCCACAGGCCCTCCTGTTGCACCTCGTAATTCCCTCAATATACGGCAGAGACATAGAGCACAACAAGTCTCCACACGCACCATTACACATCCTCACCTTCAGGTTTACCGACAAGGGGCTGGCCGAACTCAGCGGCGCTGGTTTATGCCTCGCTCTCCATTCCTGCATTGGCGGTTGCCGTGGAGACGCGCCACGGGCATTCCGCGTCTCCTCAGCCGGCGCTTGGACGTTCTTCCTCCACGCGTCCAATCGCGTGTGCGCCAATCACGTGTGTGAGCCACGTGATCACTGGAGCGAGCGTTCAAAAGCGACGCGCGAACTCCCATCCGCGCTTCACAGCTGATCTTGGTTGGACTACGGACGCTGCTTTCCTTGATCTTGGATTTTGCCCTCGGATTCCGACCTGCTTCCCCTTTTTGTACCTCGCTTGGACCTGCTTCTTTCTGGCTTTGACCTCAGCTACTCCTACGGACTGCTTCTTGGATTTCCCTTGTTTGATACCTTGTCTTGAACCGCTCCCCCTGGACACGACCTTGGCTTTTCTCCTGGACTGCAATTGGATTACCCTTTGGTTTGAACTCTGCTCTCTGGATCACGTGCCATATTGTTTGGCTCACAGTACCAGGTTCCGTATCAGGTGGTGATTCCATCCTTCAAGTGCATTGCCAGGCTGCTACCTTGTCGTCAACCCTGCCGGCCCCTCAGACAAACACTCTACATCAACATTCCAAACAACCACTCAGGGTAAGCTCCCTTGTAGATAAACATTTAGGATTGTGCACAGGGTGTATTTGTTATCTAACCCGCGTGTTTGCCTTACAGTGGTCGGGGGAACACCTTCCGGCATTCCTGGTTCCGGCTGACGACATTCACCACCTGTGGCCTCAAGGGCTGCTTGAGCAGTATATTGATTGTTTGCTCGAGTGGAACTTGGGGACAGAGGTATCATCACCTACACGACCATCAAGTCTTGACAGAGACCATGGGTGAATCTACACTTTAGCTTTTAAATCCCTACTGTACATGAACCTCTTTATTCAGAAGAGGAGGGGATCAGGAGTTATCTGACTGAGATTGCTCTTGTATTGTAGGTCACAGCACAACACATAAAGTACTCTCCTGGAACACCTGTTCCAGTTCTGGCTTTGCTTTCACTTAATCCCAAAATATTCACTTAAAGCAATCCAAACTTCGCAACTCCCAGAAGGAAATTGAAAGGGAACTTAAAGCCAGGTAGGGACAACTTTCTTGCTAGCCAGAAGAAGAGCAAGGGGAGCAATGGCTCCTATGCACCTTGCTTACACATGTTCATAGTATACCTCCTTTGCCTTATGTAGCAATGAGTGAGGGCAAACTCTACAGAGAGGTGGGCCGCCAGAGCAAGAATCCAAAGTAGCCATGATTTAGGACTTCTCCAATCTCTAATGCCCAAGATAAGGCTTGACGGACAGAGTAACTAACACATGTGCCTGGGACTAGTTTAAAGTCCATGCCGTAGTCACTAGTGCTTGGATAGTGTCAAGCTGATCTTTCCAACTCTTTCACAGATTCCAGCTGTTTTAAATTACTTGGTCACAATGGCAGTGTCTTTGAGATGGGCCAATATTTAGTATTAATGGCTTTCTGACAAATGAGTAGTGTCTTTGAAACACATTGCTCAACTAGTTGGATGTAAGGGTTGATGATGCAAACTGGTATTTGACCACATTGTCTTGAGGTCCTCAACTGATGCTGCTCTATAACGTAGGTTGCTCCTTGAGTTGGCTGGATTCGCTGGCTCAATTGTGGGTTTGAGTTGGCACTGTAGGGCTGGTATTCAGTTTCATGGAATGCCATGGTTTGTCTGGTGCCTGGATGCTGGTTTGATGGCTCACTGCTGGCTTGAATGTTCTTTAGGGTCTCCTGGGCAAGAGAAGCAACCAAAAGTGGCACTTCCATGCAGTTGAGTGCTGGGGTGTCTTCTCTCAAGTACCCAAACTAATTGGAGTACTCTTTTGCTCTTTCCCTCAGGGGGAAGTCAGTGATCCACATCTGGGCACATCCTCTACCGCTGGCTATCTGGTTACTTTGACTGTCTGACCCTCAGCTGCAGGCAAATACCTTGGATTTTCTAGAAGCTATCCCTTCTGTTTCTCATGGGCATTTCAGGAAATAGTCCCTATTATGCATGTCCTTGTCTTGTCTTCTCAAACGGGGATCTAAGTCTTTAGATCTCCAACAAGTTAACCAACAGAGAAGGCTTATCGCACACTATTATTTCACACATGCTAGTAGAGGATATGTGGGTTCAACCCACCACCTGGGGACCAATGGGGACATCTCCCTTTTGAGATTTCCTCCTTAATTTGCAGACCCAGATGCAAAGAACACTGGGGGATTCAAAATGGCAGAAGTGACTTTCACTTCGCCTGAGTTCCCAGTATTTCTGAGTTCTACCTATATTCTGCATCCAACAGAAACAGAACAAAGGAGCCTGGCTTTTTTTTTCGAATCCTCCTTCCTAATCACCCCATGCTGCACTGGCTTCAGGAGTCTGTTGTGGTCTCAGCTTAACCTTTTTACCCCCTTTCTCCCCCAGATACCTGTATCACGTGTGAATGTGTCACTTGAGTCACCAAAGGGCTTTCCTGAGTTTGGTCCAAGCCAGCTGGTTTCAATTTATGAAGAGAGGACTGTTTTCTCTCTGTACCTTTATTTTGTCCTTGCACTAGTCAGAGAATGTCAAACTAAGCACAATTATTAAAGGTTTTTGACTGACATATTGATGCTTTATTTTTTTTATTGTGCTTTGATGTATTTATTCAACCCTTTCGCATAGAAAAAGACGTACTTGTGAATGAATACAATGAGGAGATGAAATAAATCCAAAAAGAAAAAAGAATAAAGAGAAAAAGAAGAAAATGAAAAGAAAGAAAATGAAAAAAAGATATAATGATGCCCTACATTTATGAGCAGCAACCATCGAATTTGTAAGTTGATAGGGCAAAGCCACCTTGTGTGCAAGAACATTGAACATACTAAAGGAGTGTTAAATGAAGCGTCATTATTTGCAAATAAACCCCGCCGATGACAGGTACAATTTTGGGCCTGGCAGCCTTTCTGATTGATATCATATCTTCTCTGACCAGTATTGCATTGCACCGATAAGGGCAAGGGTGTCAACAGACATCTGCCTAATATTAAACATTGTACTGCACTTAAAGGATGATATCAGAAGCTGCTATTCAGTTTCTCATGTGCATCTTCCAGGCTGCATGCAGCTGTGTTTCTGGAAAGAGACCAGTTGGGCCTTACATATATTCACTGTATGGATGCCAGTGATCTAGTTGCCCAATCGCATAGACCAGAAGTGAGCCCAGGTCTACCACTGACACCACTGCTTAACTGCAAAGCATATGTGGTAAATGTCACTTTAAGCCTGCTGTGGCAGTGACAAGCACATCCTTGAGCACATGCCTTTCTCATCAAGTGACACTTTTTCCAGATGTCTGACCTGCCATGTTTCATTTGCGAAGACAGGCTGACATATGATTATATGGATGGGTTATGCTTCATTCAAAGCCTTCCATTGATCACCTATGGGATTTTGTTTGTCTCCCAGTTGCACGAGGACATAACCAAAGGTGGATCCCTTTCACTCCATGCCTGGACAATCAAGCTGTATCTTACTTACATGGCACAACAAGGCTGACTCATGATGTGGGTTGCTTGAGTACCTGTCTACAGAGGACATTGGCCTAGCAGTTCAGGTGAACCACACCCATTGATGACAGGACTGAAACTGATTTGTATATCTCTGGTTCCCTTCTGAAAAGCAGCAATAGGCTAATGAACAATAGTATGGAAGGCTTCCCAAGTAAATGTCAGCAGTTGTAATCCAATCAAAGTCTTTGTGACGAATCCTTAGATGTAGTCACTTCTCCCCAAGGAGGAACCCCTTTTAATGAGGCCAGGAAGGTGAGGCCGCTATCCGATAATCCCCCTGGGAGTAGTACTCAACGGGAAGGTCTCATGGATCTCACGGGGAGAGACTCCGCCTTTAGGAACAAGGACGAACATCTCGGGAGAACGCGGTATGACATCCCTCACACACCACCCTACACACCTCCATATCTCCTATATCCTAAACCTTTTACCAATAATCTCATATCCCTTTGTAAATCTGTGAGTCTAAGAGATACTGAGAGGTGGAATTTTAGTGATGACCAAAAGGGAACATATCAGATAAGTACTGGGATGAGAGGATGCGCCGAGCCATAGAAAAGGCACCATGTAACTTGACTGAGCATTCTAGTTACCCTCCGCAGGATCACATAAGATACAACTGAGGACTTAAAATGTTGCTCGGCCATCCCAGGGGGAACCGAGGAGGACTAGGAAGCTGCTTGGTACGGGAAGTTCAAGTGGCTGCAGTCTGGTACGCAGAAGAGGAGCAGACAGCATCCTCATCGGGTCTCACGCTGAAGGACCTTTAGTGAAGCAGTAACTTGACCTGGTGTCCGGTCAAAGGTTTGAATCCAAAAGGATCGAATGCCATAGGGTTGAGTCAATAGGACCTAAAACAAAAGCATTGAATTTCTTTTTTTAAATATATTTTTTATTTTGGGTTTCTGTATAGGAAAAAAAAGTGTTTTTTACCAGAAAAAAGGGGGTTTGGTGGGGGACCCCCAAAAAAAAAAGAATTGACCCTTTTATTTTCGATCCTGTTGATTCGACCCTATTGTATGTCGATCCTTTTGATTCGAACCTTTGACCTATAAACACTTGACCTCACAGGGGAGGTGGACCAAGCGGCCTGTAACGGGTACGCGTACTGCAGAAGGACAGAAGTTGCAGAGCCACTGCAGTGCCAGAGAAGCTCACTGCAGGCCGCAGCCCACGAGAGAAGTCGCGGGAGGTGCAGGAGTGAACGGGTTGGCCGGTGAGGATTCCAGAGGGTGTGGGTTACTGCGCAACCATATAGAAAGGAGACATCTAGAACTCAGGGGCTGGGATACAAACCCTGAGCTAGAGAGAAGTGGGGGGGGGGGGCATAAGATGAATTTGTTCCCCAACAGGGGCATAGATCAGGCCCCCAACCTTAAAGGCCTACATCAAGAAGCGAACATGAGTCATCTTTCTTATGGCAGTGCTTGGCAGGAGAGTAAAACAAGTCTGCAGAAGCAAAAAAGCTTAGAAGTCCAGGTCTGGGACCCGCACCCACAACTGAAGGAAACTACAAGCCATCTTCCTCATGGCAGTACTTGGCAGAATAGTGCACCAAGTGAGCCGCAGGGGAGAAACCTGTGTCGAGGACCCTATCAACATATGAAATCTATTGTTGAACTGTGTTAACAAAGTGAGAGAGAAGCCAGGAGAAGGGAGTCATTCCCCCTAGTTTTGTTGAAAAAGGAGTCATTCCCCCTGGTGTTTTTGAACTGCGTTACCAAAGTGAGAGAAAAGCCAAGGGAAGGGAGTCAGTCCCCCTGGTGTTGATGAACTGTGTTATCCAAATGAGAGAGAAGCCAGGTTAAGGGAATCCTTCCCCCTGGTGTTTCTGAACTGTGCTACCAAAGTGAGAGAAAACCCAGGTGAAGGGAGTCACTCTCCCTGGTGTTGTTGACCTGTGTTATAAAAGTAAAAGAAGGCCCAGGGGAAGGAGGTCATTGCCCCCAGTGTTTTTGAACTGTGCAACCAAGAGAAAAGAGGCCAGGGGAAGGGAGTCATTCCCACTGTTGTATTGAACTGTGAAGCACAGATACCAGAAAAAAGGAGTCATTCTGCTGGTAACCAGGACCATGGGGAGGGAGTCATTACCCCTGGCTGTGTTGAACTGCTAAATTAAGATAACAGGAAGAGGGAGTAATTCGCCTTGTAGCCAAAATTATAAAGACTTGCTGAGGCAGGGTGCAAAGACATAGGCACCTTTTTAGTGCTGTAGAACAGTTTTGAACTGGGGAAGGGAGCCATTGCCATAAGAAAAAACAAATCTGAAAGTGAACCTTTATTGCCAGTGCAGAAGAAGGGAGGCATTCCTCTGGACCACAAACATTTACCTTATCTGTAGTTTAATCTCAAGTGAAAGGGGGAGAAGTAGGGTTTTGACACAGGATGGTGGACTATTGATTTCAACGGACATTCTGACCAAACCCATAGTATTTTAGTTGAAGCAGGGCAGTGGTGGCCACTATCATAGGGCGGTAGGGCGCCACCCCCCCCTCCACTTAGGCCCCCCACCAGGTGTGAGTAAGAAATTCAGAATAAGTTCAAAAGCTCTTCTTCTGAATTTCTTTGTATTTTCCACCTCGTGTGGGGGCGCTGTGGCGAGACACTGGCGACAATTAGTATTGTTGCAGCCGGCCCATAAATAGGATTCCTTTTCATGGGCTGGCTGCAACAGCGGGGCGCGTCCCGTTTTGCTTTTCTTTTGCTTATAGTAAAGTGTGTGGAGCTTGTAGCTCCACGCACTTTACGTAACCCTTTCAAGTAGGATACTGGCGGGGCGCTTGAGGGGTGGCCCCGCCAGTATCACTATGTGCGCAAACAGCGCAGCGAAGATCTGTAATCTGCAGGGAGGGAGTCTCTTTCCCTCCCTGCATAGATACAGTAATCTCATTGGCTGTTTGCCAATGGCTGGCGAACAGCCAATGAGATTACTGTATCTGAAGGAGGTAGCCAATGACTTGAGTGTGGGGGTGGGGTGATGGCCCACTGGCATCCACCCACACTCCTCTGTCTTCCATCGTCCAGTTCCTCGTGATTTGAACGTGTTGTTCGTGTTGAGCTGCCCTGTCCTGCTGCTGCCCACCAGAGAGAAAACAAAGTCCGCACTGCAGGCCAAAGAAATTTGCCCTCTCTGCCATTCACCGCTGAGTAAGTACAACTCTTTCGTGGCCACAGCAACTTTTACTTGTCACTAGGCCCATGACCATCACTGCGTCTGTTTGCATGGACAGACGCCCTCTCCCTGGTCTCAGTACCTTTCTTGCTTTTTCCTGATGAAATGAAAGGCGGCAACAGAAACAATTTGTGCAACCTCAGCCCCGGGGTGACAGATTCTGCTTCACCAAGGGTGCGGGGGTGCCCGCAGTGTACTCCTCTGCGTAGAGCCAGAGGGGCAAACTAACACTATACCCAGGCAGGGCCCAACAAGTAAGCAGTAGCCACTGCACATTAACAATTGTCCCCCACGGCCCCAGTCAGTGAAGCCATTTCCGCAATGGGGGTCCAGTCCACCTCTTTGGTTTATTGCATGCCAACGTATTCACGGCCTAGTCTTTGTGCGCTTATGATTATGATTATCCCCCACAGCAGGCCATATTCTTGGATCGGAGCAAGAGCCGCTCTGGTGGCGTTCTCTTGAAACATAATCCTGGCTTTGGACGCCCAGTTACTTGCAACAGGCTCATGTTCTGGAGAACCTTAGACACAACCGGCCAGTCCATTCCTTCTCCAATTTACATCAATATCCGTTCCTATCACTAGTGATTGCATCAGGAACAAAAAGATGTGTTTTGATATTTGTATGAAAAAAAGCAGCCGCTGTCACGGTTTGGGCAAAGATACCACTCTGGGGTGCAGTGCACAATTGCATCGTGCAAACATGTATTGAAATAATACAGATTAGCACTAGCGCAACATGTTCTGTAATACACGGGAGGACTGCAGACACCTTGCCACGTTTTATGTTGAACTACATCTAAAAGCAAATGTACCACTTAAACATTATCATAATAGATTAAAAGCAGGCCTGGCCTCGTTCCTGGACTGCCCTGTGGAGAAAAGCAGTGTACTGCCCAATTCAGGGCACCAGACCTCTTGGTTGAGTGATGAGATGGAATGGCTGGGTAGCCACCAAGCTGGCGAGAATTTTAGACTTTAGTAGTAACTAGATCGTTGCTTTTCATGGAGGAAGAAGTTCATTCTCTGACAATGTGGGGAAACTGATGGGGCTGGAGTCACTACTGAAATATGACGCTTGCCTATGCCTTTACTCCACGTCCACGGTATATAATATATATCCCGAGAGAGTGGGGGGTTCAGGGGACCCCTGAAATAAGTTGTGCAGGTTTCATGCAGGTTTAGAGAGAGTCTCTGCAGAACACTTATGGTGTGGACCAAGTAGCAGAGATGTGCCCCTGCGCTGCACCTAGCGTTTCAGCCCCCCACCCAGACCTCACTGCTTGCAGGCCGCCTGGGGTGTGCAGCGCTGCAACTAGCGTTTCAGCCCCCCACCCAGACCTCACTGCTTGCAGGCCGCCTGGGGTGTGCAGCGCTGCAACTAGTGTTTCAGCCCCCCACCCAGACCTCACTGCTTGCAGGCCGCCTGGGGTGTGCAGCGCTGCAACTAGTGGTTCAGCCCCCCACCCAGACCTCACTGCTTGCAGGCCGCCTGGGATGTGCAGTGCTGCACCTAGTGTTTAAGCCCCCCACCCAGACCTCACTGCTTGCAGGCCACCTGTGGTGCGCTGCGCCGCACCTAGCGGTTCAGCCCCCAACCCAGACCTCACTGCTTGCAGGCCGGCTGGGGTGTGCAGCACTGCACCTAGCGTTTCAGCCCCTCACCCAGACCTCACTGCTTGCAGTCCACATGGGGTGTGCAGCGCTACACCTAGTGTTTCAGCCCCCCACCCAGACCTCGCTGCTTGCAGGCCGCCTGTGGTACACTGCGTCGCACCTAGCGGTTCATCCCCAACCGACTGGGGTGTGCTGCACCTAGCAGTTCAGCCCCCCACCCAGACCTCGCTGCTTGCAGGCCGGCTGGGGTGCACTGCACCCAGCGGTTCAGCCCACCCCCTAAGTTACTACCATAACACCCACGACTCGCAGCTCTTTCCAGCAAGAAGGGAAATGTTCTCAGAAAGGGAAGCTAAGACCAGTCTATGATTGGCTAAGCAAAAATAATGAAGGAAAGCAGCCATGGTGTGGGGCCAAATGGACCCTAGAAAGTGTAAGAGGATTCAATTCAACACTACAGTCAATGCCTAGTCTGGGATACTGAATGGAAACACTTATTGATATATCTTTATGTCCAGTTCATGAGTTCTGGATGACTACCCCTATATAACACCCCTCTCTTGGAATCCCCCTGACCCCACTGAGCCAAGAAGTAGTTCTGTTTTGCAAGTTAAAAGGTTTATTTGAAAATTTAAACAATATATATATATATCACACTTTATAATAAATTAATAATTGAATATCACACTTAATCTGAGCAGTAATCAATAATGGATAGTCTGGCACTAGCACACTTCTTTATAATCAATGATGAGTGGTTATAGGATGGATAAGATAGCAACAATACTTTTATGGTTTCAAATGGATGCAAGGTGGAATGAAAAGGCAGTACAGAAAATAACTTGATAGGATTTCAGCAAAAGACAATGTAATCACTTTCTTGGACAATTCACCCCCCCTTTTATGCAATGCAAGGAGATGAAGATGAAGATGACACAGTTCTTAGGAATGCAATCAAATAGAATTCAGTTCAATTCCCCCCCCAGCAGTTTATACAACAGATAGGAGTTTTGAAACACAGGCAAAATGCTTTGAATATGGTGACAATGCAGTGAGAAATATGCTGAAAATGCTTTTAATTCCCTTCAGGAGGATCAGGGTGAGTGGTATCTAGTTAATATGAGTTCAGGCTCACTCTAGCAATGATTCAGGGATGGTTCTTAAGAGGCAAACGAAATTTAGCAGTTCAGGCAAAAGCAGCTATCTTTTTACAAGTAATGTATAAGGAAGTCGGTTCTAGGCTTTTTGGAAAGGTAAGATTCTAAGCTTTCAGAGGAAAGTTAAACCAAGTTCCTAGCCCAAACGGTTACGGAGTTATGAACGATTTTGTGAAGGTTGTTTTTTTGGACTTGAAATTTTAAAAGTTCAAAGCGACAGGTTACAGCTTGCAGCTAGAAAATGACAGGTGACAGCTTTGCAAATGACAGGTGACAGTTAGGAGGCAGTTCTGGTTAGATTAAAATAGATTGAATTATATTATTTTAACTAAGAGATTGGTTCTGCACAGTTCTGCTAGGTACTCACAATATATTTTGAAATAGGCCTCCCCACAGATCTGGTCAGGTTTTGGACTGGGACTGGACTCCGGTTCTGGTCTCGGCACTTCACAGTGATCTGGGTCAGCTCTCTGGTTCTGCTAACAGCGGTCTGGGTCACTCTGGATCTCTGGCCTCTGGTTCTGGATACTGCTCTTCTTTCTCTGGGTACAGCACTGCTTCTGGATCTTTCTGCACAGCTTTCTCTGGACCCAGCGCTGATCTGCACGGCTCCTGGATGCTGCTACCGCTGTTAGGTTTGCTGGATGCTGAGGCCTACTGAGAAGAGTTCTCAGTTTGTGGGTTTAGGCCCTTGCTTTGAGTTCTGAATCAAGTTTGTTGGAGTTTTAAAGTCTAAGTGTTGAATCTGGTATCTTCTGGATGTTGTATGGTCCGGCAGAGCGTGTTGCAGCAACTGGATTTGAATGTCCTCTCTAGCTTCCAGTGGCTCTTTTTATGTCTTTTGAAAGTGGGTGTGTGTGCAGCATCACTAGCCAGCCCCTCTTTCAACTGCCCATTGGTCAAGCTTTCCGCACTGCTTTGATTGGGGGAAGGAAATGTGTGTCATGGTGATGCTGTAGGTTTTATGGGTCAGAGGATCCTCCCCTGGTCAGTTTGCCCACAAATCTATATTTGACCTAAAGACATATTTCGTAGATACACAGTGGTTTGAAATTACATGCACCCATCACGTATCACATGAGGTATACTCTGTTCAAACTCTGATGTTTCTAAGAGCTTGCATTCAGAAACGGCAACATTTTGCGTTTTTTAACTGGTTTTGCAATATTGGTTTTTCATTAAAAATTATACACATATACACGGCCTGTCCATACAAACACAGAGTCTGTAGTATCCATAAATAGCGGGGTTTTGCCCCAGAACATCACACAAATTCCCAACGGGTCTTAAAACGTGCACCGAAAAATCACAAGAATTATGGTATCATTTAAATAATTTTGACAAGTCCGCACTCTGAGTTATACATCTTTCTTAGAATCATATTCTGGCCAACAGGGGTGTGTCTTTTCAGGTCACATGGTATAGAAACCAGTTCATCCAGTTTCTGCCAAGCTCAGAGACCCTGCCCCTCCCAGCTTCTGCCAAGAGGAAGCTGTTTTACGGTCCCCCCAATAAACCATCTGCCTGAGTCCTGGAATGCCAATTTTTCTAGAGGCAGCCATTTATTACCTCCCCCCAATAAATCCTCTGCCTCGGTCCTTTGTTTAGTCTCTAGCAGTCCCTTGGTAATTCAATCAGAGAGGGGTAACCTCCCCTCAGAATGCAGCCAGGCCTGAGAACTGCTGTGGATCCAGTTTCACTCCAATTGGGGGGAAGTTGTCAGGCAGAATCCAGTTCCTTAAGCCAGGCCCCAGCTAATGTCACTTTTAGTTACCCAGTTTTCTGCATTCAAATAAAACTAACAATTTTTACACATGCAGCTAGAATGCTGATTCTAAGTTCAATACTATGACATTTTAACAGTGACAAACTATGTGGCAGTCACAAGTCTGTCCCTCAGTTTATTTACACATTTCGATTTTTGGGAATTTTAAATCCAGTTTCAGTTTAAGCCGCTGCAGACCTGCAGAGCTCAGCCAGTCTTGTTATAAACCTTCAAGTCACTTCAGAATATAACTTTACATTGTATCCACCTCTCAGTAAGTCTTTCTTTGGCCTGCTTTGGGTTCATTTATTCAGTTTTACACAAATGTCTGGTGTTGTTTTAAAACGCCGGCTTTCTGATAGTGGTGAGTACTGGTAATGCAACCATTTTTGGGATTTAAGTAAATGAATTCCCCACAGTTCTAGGTTGCTTTTGGCAATCAGCATTGCCATTCCCAATGGTTTCAGGCTACTGTGTGGGTAGTCCAATGGTGGTTTTAGGCAGTGCCCTTCTGTGCCCATAACATCGGCAAAAATGGGTGGCAGCCTATTTTTCATGCATTTCCCTGGGCATTTTCTGGGAAGCTCTGGCCATCATGATGTTTTCAATGCCAGTAATGCACAAGTTTTTTTTTTTTTTTGGTAGGGCTCGGATGCATGGGTAAAAACATCCCACAAGCTCCCCTCTTGCGATGGCTATTCTGTTTCACTGATGGAACTCGCAAGATCTGGGATGTTCTCCTCATCTTCTTCCAATAGATGGCACAGTTCACCATCTTTTTCTCCATCCGGTCGGATCGATCGGTTCTCCTCGCCGGTCCTGATGGGAGGGTTGGGCGGTACCCCGGGCCCCTTGTGTCTCTGCTCCCGGTCTCCGGATCGTCCTCCCTGGCCAGTCTCAAGGTTTTCTTTCTCCTAGGATGAAAAAGGAAGAGCGGCAATACCTATTCATAGACATTTTTCCCCCACCATTGATACAGTGGGGTGGTATATAAATTTATAGTCAAAACATATGCACATGCACATTTCTTTTTGCATTCAAAAACCAAAACACCCACATTGAGAAACACAGAATTTGGTAGGCGATATGTAGGATATTTTAAGTTAGAACTGAATTAATCTGAGACAGTACCCTCTAGGATTCCAGAGGATTCCTCCAGTTGTTGCAGAGTGTGCCTGGGATGGCAACACTTTAGCTGATTTATATGTACCCTCTTGTCTTCCCCCTCTGCCAAACCGCCTTTGGGGATGCGGATCTTGTAGGCCACAGAGGAGATCTTGTCTATAATCTCAAAGGGTCCCTTCCATGTAGGAAAAAATGTTCGCTGTTTGGCCTGGTTCCTTTGGAAATTGTATAGATAGACCCGGTCCCCCACCTGATATTCCTTCCTGGAAGTTTTCAGGTCATAGTGGGTCTTCATACTCTCGGCTGATCTTTCTAGATTCCGCTGAGCATAGGCAAAAGCATGTTGAAGGTGTTTCCTTAAATTCTCCACATACTCATGAGTTGTGGAGGCATTTATCAACGTTTGCTCTTGGGTTCTGTAGAGCAAATACTGGGGAAGCACCATCTTGCGTCCAGTCATCAACCCAAATGGTGACATTTTGGTTGCAGATGAAGGGGTAGATCTGATGGCCATTAGGACCAGAGGTAATCGGTTATCCCAACTTGGCCCAGAATATGCCACAAACTTCTTTAATATGCTCACAATGGTTCGGTTATATCTCTCTACTGCCCCAGAAGAAGCTGGCCGGTAAGCAATATGTAACTTTCTCTTGACCCCCAGTATCTCCCACATCTTTGTCATCACTTCACTGGTGAAGTGGCTACCTCTGTCTGACTCAATCCTTTGAGGTAGACCAAAACGGGAAAAGATGTGGTTAATCATCAAGGCAGCTGCCGTTTCTGCCTTGCAGTTTGGGGCTGGGAGACATTCCACCCACTTGGTAAACAAGCATGTCACAGTCAACATGTACTTATTCCCCCTAGCGGAGCGAATCACGGGGCCTACAAAGTCGATTTGTAAATCTGACCATGGGAGTGTCATTCCCCTCTTTTGGAGAGGCGCCTGGTGTGTGAGGGATGTTGGCTGAAATTGTGCACACACAAGACAACCCTTCAAATATTGGTTGAGGTCCTGGCCCATGTGTGGCCAGTAGGCAACCTCTCTTAAGATCTCAAGTGTTGTATGAAACCCCCTATGACCGGCGGTAGCCGCATCATGAGTGTGACTTAACATCAGGCTTCAGAAGGAGGTAGGAACCACCCACTGATCATGGCCAGCTTTGGATTTCCTTACCAACAAACCGTCTTGGATCCGGAACATTTTTGGATATTTCATCAACACTCTTAGGTCCTCTTTCCCAATGTACTCGGTATCCGTCAGGGGAAAGTTCTCAGGGTCCTCAAGGTGTTGGTAAAACTTACCAATAATTGGATCCCCCTTCTGAGCTGTAATCAAATCAGCATCAGGGGTCTCCTTGCTCCATTGGGCAGTTGAAAGATCATTGTTAGCATTTGTCTGGGACCTAGTGATAGCAGTGACCTGGATTTCCCCCAACAGGGACTCTATTTCTATTAGATCGCGTTGGATGGCCCCGGTTTTGGCCAGCTGATCAGCTAAGTCATTTCCAGTTTTGTCTGGTCCCTCTACTTTGGAATGACCCTTGATCTTTTTCCAGTAGATGGTCATCCCATTCGCTGTGACCAGATCATCAATGTTTTGGATTAACTTCCCATGTTTCAGGGGTTTGTTATTAGCACATAACATGCCTCTGGTTTTCCAATTAACCAGGTGCTCCACGAACCCGTTCCGGACATAATCCGAATCGGTGATTATGACCAGTTCGTGGAGTTGATGTTGGACAGCAGTGAGGATGGCCTGATGCACAGCCATCAATTCTGCCACCTGACTACTTCGGGGACCAATTTTGTATCCGGCGGAGGGTTCTGGGAACTCCTTCACCCATGCATTCCCTACGCCAGCCACCAGATCTTTCTCGTTGTCAACATGGTAAGAGCATCCATCCACATAGACAGTGGGCATTCCCTCACACTTGTCCTCTTCAAAGACTTTGTGTGGGGAATTAAGGTATGCCTCCGTGTTGTCCTTGATTTTTAGACTTTCGTCCTCGAGACAGTTTTCCCTGGCACAATCATGTCAGTCAGCCAGACCTTGCGCGAGGGGACTCTTCTTGGTTTGGCCATATCTGACCTCCACAGGAAAGCCTTGCATTGACAGAATCCAGGAAGTAATTCGGGAATTACTCACATTTCCGGCCCGGATTCTATCACTTTGGAGATATTGCAGAGGCTGGTGTGGAGTCTCCACTATGATGTGTTCCCCCTGGATAAACGGGCGGTAATTCTTCAATGCCCACACCGTTGCCAGGAGTGCCTTCTCACAATCGTTGAATTTTTCCTCCACAGAGGATAAAGTTTTGCTCGCATAGGAGATTACTTTATTGACCTTGTCATGCTTTTGGTATAATACTGCCGTCAAGCACGTATTAGAGAACCCCGTCTCCAGGAAGAACTCCTTGTTTCTGACAGGGTAAGCTAGGCAGGATGCTTGTGAGAGGCTTCTTTTGAGTTCTCTTACTGCCTCGGCTTGTTCTGGACCCCATTCCCACTTGACCCCCCCCCCCTTCAGGAGATGAATCAGGGGTCTGGTGATCTCTGCGTAGCCCTCAATGAACTTTCTGCTGTAATTAGTCAGTCCAAGGAGGCTCCTTAGTTCCCGCAGAGTTGTGGGGTCTTTCAGTTTCTGAAGTGCTTCCACTTTCTTTTCCTGGGGACAGAGACCCTGAGGAGTAATCTCATGCCCCAAGAAATTAACACGGGTTCTACACCACTGTGCTTTCTGAAAGGAAAGTTTTGCTCCGGCGGCCCTCAACTGGCTCAGAACATAACGGATCTCCGCTATGTGTTCCTCCACAGATGAACTTTTGATGAGGACATCATCTACATAAGCCAGGTTACCCCTTGCACCCAGGTCGGGCATGGCCTTGTGTAGGAAAATGTTGAATTCATTGCCGGAGTTGAGGTACCCGAAGGGAGTCCGGGTCCATGTGTACTGCTGGCCCCCAAAGGTAAAAGTCAGCTTGTATTGGTCCTCCCTACTGACAGGCACAGTCCAGTATCCATTGGTCAGGTCTATTGCAGTGAATACCTGTGACCCCTGGATCTGGGCCAGCCCTTGGTCAATGTAGGGCAGAGGCCATCGGGAAGTATGGACCCGTT
Organism: Ambystoma mexicanum; assembly: GCF_040938575.1. Lineage (NCBI taxonomy): Eukaryota > Metazoa > Chordata > Amphibia > Caudata > Ambystomatidae > Ambystoma > Ambystoma mexicanum. The sequence continues at coordinate 1,105,389,484 of NC_090927.1, forward strand.
TGTTGAGCTCCCTGAGGTCGGCGCAGAGTCTCCACTGGCCGTTTGGCTTCAGTATTCCCAGCACCGGATTATTGAAGGTGCTGTGTATTGGACGAATTATTCCCCGGGACTCAAGGTTCTTAATTATTTCAGTAAGGGACTCCATGGATGCGAGAGGCAAACGATATTGCTTCACAAACACTGGAGTCATGCCAGGGTCCGTGGGGATTGTTGTTGTGTGGATGTCGGTGCCACCACAGTCATATGAGTCTACCGCAAAGAGATCTTGGAAATCCAAGAAAACTTGTTTCAACTTTTGCTTTTGTTCCAGAGTCACACAGGCATCAGCTAGGTTGACTCTCTCTTCCACCATCTGCCTGAAGCCTGGAAAGACTTCTGGTTTGGCTATTTCAGCGGCCTCCTCCAGCTGGGTGGAGAAGTCCCTGGTCAGAGTGCTGATTTGGACTGGAGGCTTCAGGTGGGAAAGGCAGCCCTCATGGACCTGGAAAATCACCTCATCCCTCCTGATGTCACAAGTCACATCTTCCTTACCATAAGGGCAAGAAGTGTACACCAGGAAGTTCCCCCCATGCCGGGTAAAAATCCGGTCTGGTGTTGTATTGTCATCACTGTCACTGTCAAAGCAGTCCTTGGGGATTGGTCCTAACAGTTCATTTCCTAAATCAATGGAAAAATGTCGGTCATCAACCGCCATTCCAATAATGGTGCCTGCGGCTAGAGTAATACTCTTTAAGTCGCTGTTATCCACCTCTATTGGAATAGTGTCATGTTCTATGTTGATTAATGGTGTTGGGTTTACCCCCAACCCTTGCTGTTGGAGAAAAGCATTTAGATGTATATAAGCATCAGGGGTTTGCAATTTTTGTCCTCTTTTAACTTTGACTTCCAGGGAGAATTGTCGGGTCCTTTCTGGGATGGTGACTTCCTCTTTAATCTGAATTTCAACTGCATAAGGTAGCAATTGAGCTGACCTAAGTGCTTTTTCTGGATCATCAAAGCCCATGGGATTATCCGCTAATCGGGACCAAGCTTTGAAGTTTATTAGGTCCAAACTAATGGCAAAGCGATTGAGAATGTCACTGCCTAAGTAAAAAGCGGCAGTGACGTCTTGCACGACCCAACAATTGTGGACTATGCTCTTGTTGCCAATGGAGATTTTGAGCATACACTTGCTTGGTAGGAGATGTTTGGAATTGGGTGCTTCCAAGTCCATTTCCCATTTGTCTATCAGTTTGAATGTGGGAATGGCTGGATCTTTTGGGAGTTGGCGGAACATGGCTTCGCTGATGAAGCTCTTACCATTGTTCACGCAAACTCGAGCGAGAACAGAGTCCTTCCCATCATTTAACTGAACAGGGATGAACAACTGCTCTCCAACTTGCTGAATATCAGCCAGGCTCTGAGCTGCCTTCACATCTTTCTGGACTATAGGAGTGAGAGTTTCTGATTGTGGATTAGTAAAGAATTTCAGGGTGTTTCCTTCCAGTGTGGAATACCACCTTAAACTGGAAGGAAGGTTGATTTTCAGAAATAGAGAGGACCCCCCATCACCAGTCTGTTGTCCTACTGCTATTACTGTCACGTCGGGAGTTTGGTTGTTCCGGAAGTGAAATTCTACTTGGTCAGATTTTTGTTCAACCATGTGGCAGGTGCCGTTTAAATTAACATGGTTGACACTCTGTTTTAATTTTATTGGTCGGCTAGTCTGGGTCCAGAGGACCTTGTTTACACAATCTATTAGGGGTGACAACCTTCTCAGGAGGTCATTCCCTAGTAAACAAGGGGTGCCCTCGGGAGTCACTACTATGACCGGGTGTTTTACCTTGTGTCGCCCAATTTTAATGTCCAAGTCTGCAGTCCCCTCAACGGGAATTTCCTTCCTGTCAAAGTTCTGCAGTTGTCCGGGAAGAGAGGTAAGAGGAATTCGGTAATTCTCCCCCCTTCCTGCATTTAGTTCCTCAAAGGCCCTTTTGGACAGAAGGGTAGCCTGGGATCCAGTGTCCACCAGTGCCAAACTTGTACCCTGCCCCTGTACTTGTACCGGGGCATAGTATCTTCCCTCCTTCTCCTCAAGGGGGCACAGATAATGCACATTTTTGGACAACTGGTGGGCTAACTTTCTGGTTTTGGACATTGCTAGAGAAGAGATTTGGGCAGAAGTCTGTGGAGAGTCTTGGGAATCTGAAAGAAAAAGTTGGCAACTGGAGATCAGAGCCATTGTGGGTTCCCCTGGTTCCGGTTCTGGGCCGTCCCCCCCTTTTTGGAGGCAGTCACCAAGATGGGTTTGAACCAGGGGATTTTGGTATTGTGGGTTCTGGGATGAGATGATGGGCGGCGGTAGCTCAGTCTCCATATCTCCCCAGTCTGGATTGGAATCCCTTGGGACCCATTTTTCTTTGGGAGGAGTTCCCCCATCTCTGAAGGAGAAGGTCCTTTCCCCAGGATCCTCTGAGGATCCCTCTCCCTCAAATTGGAAGATCTGTACCTCCTCCACAAAGTGGGTCTGTTTGGGTCCTTTGTTTCTCCTACCCCCCCTCTGCTCCTTGGGAGGCAGGCTTTCAGGGGTAGGAGATTTTGTTTCCGGTTCCTGGTTTTCCAGGGGCTGTTTACAAGTTGGGAAGGAAGCTTCCTCCAAGGCTTTACACCCCCCTTCCCCTTGTGCCTCCTCCCTGGGAACCGGTGTGTTATCGGGGTGCTGCCCCGTCATTGTTCTGGAGCACCAGGTCCAGAGTTTGGGGCATTCTGCGGTGGCACGCTCATCTGAGGGTTCTGTTGAGCCCTCAGTATGTGACCCAGATCCCGTGCCATATTTTGGACCTGGCGCTCTAACTGGGAAACCCGCTCAGGCTGATACGGGGCTCTATTTTCTCCCCTGGGCTGATCCCGGGAAGGGTAGCTATCCCTTCTCTGGTAGTACCCCTGGTTGGCAAGATTTTGGTACCCCTCCACCCTTGGCCTCCCCTCTCCCGGATTAGGTTGTCTGAGCTCAGGGAATTGGGGAAATAAGGATGGATGATTTTGGGGCTGGAAATTGGGTGGATACCTGGGGAAAAAGTTCTGCCCAGGATTTGGAGAATTTCTGCCCTCCTGGGGGAAGTTAGGAGGGAAGTTCCCCGGGTCAGGTGCTTGGCTGGATCCCCCCCTTGGGCTGGAGGAGTCCACACATAACCCAGGATTGGTCGGTTTCCCTTGTAGCGGGGACTTACATAGTGAGGGGAGCGGGGGACCCCATTTGTGGGACTACCTCCTCGACTCCCTGTCTGTGACTGGCCCGAGGGATTTCTGGGCTTAGGATTATTAGGTGCAGGCAGGTTTTTAGGCCCCCCCATCTCCAAATCTAAAACGGGGGCAACCTTTACCTCTGCCACCTTGGCAGCAGCAGGGGTGCTGTTGGTTTTGGGGTTTTGGGTGCATTATTTTTATTTTCTATGGGCTTCTGCACCTCATAGATCCGGGTAGCCTGTTCAATGACCCAGTCTAAAGATCTTTTCTCGTGAAAATCTCTCACAAGCTGGGTCATGATGTATTTGGGCAAGGCATGGAAAAATGTATTGACAAATTCTCTGCTGTCTGTGCGCACCCTTCTGGTGGTCTGCGCAAAGGCACGTTTCAGTTCTTGCACGAATTCTTGTGGGGCCTGATCCTCCCCACATTGCAAATTGTAGGCTGCCTTGCAAGCCTCTTGGGGATTTCTGTGAACAGAAAAATCTTTTAATATGGCCGCCCTATAGGTGGACCACCTTGAATGATTTTGGTCCTCCAGCCCCGCAAAGAAACTGGAGTACTCTGGGGAGAATGTCCACTTTACATATTGGATACAGCTTTGGCTGTCCTTCAAATGAAAAGTCTCCATCATTTGCTCATAGAGCTCCAAGTGTTCCCAAACAGAGTACTTGGCGTTCTTATGATAAGGCGTGATGACACTCCTGATTGCCTTAATCTGTTTCAATGGGTCCTTAAGCAAGGCCCTTTTTGCCTTATTGGTCTTTTTGGTTCGGGTAACCCTGGTCCATTCATCCTCTGACTCAGAGGCACTGCTCCCAGAGGTTCCTGTCTGATCTTCCAGGTTTTCCCGGATTCTGCAAGCCTGGGAATGGCTGGCAGAATGTGGGGACCTGGTCTCCTGTGTCCTGCGCCGTTCAGAGGAGTCTTCAGAGTCCTCCTTGCTGCCAGGATTTGATGGGTACCCACCCCCCACTGACCTAACTGGGCAGAAGTTTTCAGGATGCCCTTAATGGGCCTATTCTTCTGGGGTTCCCCACTAAATTGCACTATGCTTGGGTGCCCATACCCGGATGCCCGCCCATCCATTCCTGGGAGGTACTGGCCTATGAGCCCCATGCTTCTGGCTGGATAGTAATCTGCCATCCCCGTGGTCCGGTGCTCATGTGCGCCATGGGACATGGGGGTGGCAGAGTCCAGGGACTGAGAGAGATAAAGGCCTCTGGTACTAGGGCTCCTGAGGTTATGCTCAGGAGTTTCCCTTTCCCAGCGACCTGGTCTCTATCTGCCCCTGCTCCCTGTTGCAATGCAAGAGTCTGCGCTTTCAGTTCCTCAGTTAAGGCCTTACTAGACTCTATCAGTCGCTCCTGCATCGCTACCTGTTGTTGGAGCCTATCATTGTGCTGACAGAGAGCCTCATTTTCTCTCTGTGCCTCCTGATTGGTCCTGGAGTACTGGGCCAGTCTCTGCTGCAGGAGGGCTACCTCCTGAGCTGTGTCCCTATTGGCCTGCTCCTTTCTTGCCAGAGCATCCTCCACCCTCCTGGTGTGCTCTAACAAGTTCTGGTGTTCTTTTTGGAGGTCACCCAGTCCCTGGAGGGCCAGGTGATTTTCTTCCATTTTCCTTTTTAAGTTGCAGACTTCCTGGCCTAAGGTATCCCTTTCCTGACTACGAGCCTGCATCTGTGCCGCCAGGTCGTCTCTTTGCCTTTGGAAGGCACCAGCTTTCTGGCGCTCCTGGTCAAACTCTGCCTGGGTATCCAGGTCTTTCAAAATCAGTTTATTGCTCTCTGCCTTCTCCCTATCTAGGTGGCTTTGCAGGGTGACTACCTGCTCAGCACATGCCCTATTGAAGTCTAACTGTTGCTCCAGCTTTTTCTGGCTCTGCAGTAGGGAGTCCAAACCTTCTTGGTACTCCTTCTGCAAGGCCAGAAATCTGATATCCTGGTCCGCCTTTTCCTGTTGCAGCACATCCATATCCTCCTTTATTTTAGTGATGTACCGTCTGCTGTCATTTTCTGACTCCTGGCTCCTGAGCAGCCTCTGCTCAGAAGAGTCCAGATCAGATTGGGCCTTCTGTAATGCCAGCAGTTGCCTACTCGCCAGATCTTGGCCTTCAGCACATTTGTCCTGCATGGCTCCCATATGTAAATATAAATATGTTGCTACCCTGGCAATCTTGTTGTGCTCATCCTTGGCCTTAGGGGCCATGTATAGTTCACTCAGGGCCACATGTAGGGGACCCTGATCTCCCCATATATCTGACCCTGTTTCCGTGACCTGTTGCGCGATTGCCTGCAACCAGACCTTTTGGTCCTGATGAGTCCACTCACCTCTCACAAATAGCTTATGTAAGAAGTGCTCTCTGGCTATTTTGATGTCTACCAGTGTCGTCATTCTGGAATTTGAGTTCCTTCCTGACTTACAGAAGTTTGTATTTTATTTTTGCAAAACAGACCGTTTCCTTAGAGCTTTCCTTTGAGGAGTGCTTTACAGCGTAACACAGCGTGGTGATCCGACCGGATGTATGTCTCCTGTCAGTTAGCACACTGTATTAATCTGCACAAGTGATAAATCTAACCCAGACGTCCCGGACGAGCCCCCACTTTGTAAGAGGATTCAATTCAACACTACAGCTAAATCAATGCCTAGTCTGGGATACTGAATGGAAACCCTTATTGATATATCTTTATGTCCAGTTCATGACTACCCCTATATACCACCCCTCTGTCGGAATCCCCCTGACCCTACTGAGCCAAGAAGTAGTTCTGTTTTGCAAGTTAAAAGGTGTTTTGAGAATTTAAACAATATATATATATATATATATATATATATATCACACTTCATAATAAATTAATAATTGAATATCACACTTAATCTGAGCAGTAATCAATAATGGATAGTCTGGCACTAGCACACTTCTTTATAATCAATGATGAGTGGTTATAGGATGGATAAGATAGCAACAATACTTTTATGGTTTCAAATGGATGCAAGGTGGAATGAAAAGGCAGTACAGAAAATAACTTGATAGGATTTCAGCAAAAGACAATGTAATCACTTTCTTGGACAATTCACCCCCCCCTTTTATGCAATGCAAGGAGATGAAGATGAAGATGACACAGTTCTTAGGAATGCAATCAAATAGAATTCAGTTCAATTCCCCCCCAGCAGCTTATACAACAGATAGGAGTTTTGAAACACAGGCAAAATGTTTTTAATATGGTGACAATGCAGTGAGAAATATGCTGAAAATGCTTTTAATTCCCTTCAGGAGGTTCAGGGTGAGTGGTATCTAGTTAATATGAGTTCAGGCTCACTCTAGCAATTATTCAGGGATGGTTTTTAAGAGGCAAACGAAATTTAGCAGTTCAGGCAAAAGCAGCTATCTTTTTACAAGTAAAGAAATCGGGCCAAATCGCAAATCGCTGCAAAATTCGCGAATGCATGAATCGTGATTGTGGAGAAAGTATAAGGAGTAGGAAGTCGGTTCTAGGCTTGTTGGAAAGGTAAGACTCTAAGCTTTCAGAGGAAAGTTAAACCAAGTTCCTAGCCCAAACGGTTACGGCGTTATGAACGATTTTGTGAAGGTTGTTTTTTGGACTTGAAATTTTAAAAGTTCAAAGCGACAGTTTACAGCTTGCAGCTAGAAAATGACAGGTGACAGCTTTGCAAATGACAGGTGACAGTTAGGAGGCAGTTCTGGTTAGATTAAAATAGATTGAATTATATTATTTTAACTAAGAGATTGGTTCTGCACAGTTCTGCTAGGTACTCACAATATATTTTGAAATAGGCCTCCCCACGGATCTGGTCAGGTTTTGGACTGGACTCCGGTTCTGGTCTCGGCACTTCACAGTGATCTGGGTCAGCTCTCTGGTTCTACTAACAGCGGTCTGGGTCACTCTGGATCTCTGGCCTCTGGTTCTGGATACTGCTCTGCTTTCTCTGGGTACAGCACTGCTTCTGGATCTTTCTGCACAGCTTTCTCTGGACCCAGCGCTGATCTGCACGGCTCCTGGATGCTGCTACCGCTGTTAGGTTTGCTGGATGCTGAGGCCTACTGAGAAGAGTTCTCAGTTTGTGGGTTTAGGCCCTTGCTTTGAGTTCTGAATCAAGTTCTTTGGAGTTTTAAAGTCTAAGTGTTGAATCTGGTATCTTCTGGATGTTGTATGGTCCGGCAGAGCGTGTTGCAGCAACTGGATTTGAATGTCCTCTCTAGCTTCCAGTGGCTCTTTTTATGTCTTTTGAAAGTGGGTGTGTGTGCAGCATCACTAGCCAGCCCCTCTTTTAACTGCTCATTGGTCAAGCTTTCCGCACTGCTTTGATTGGGGGAAGGAAATGTGTGTCATGGTGATGCTGTAGGTTTTATGGGTCAGAGGATCCTCCCCTGGTCAGTTTGCCCACAAATCTATATTTGACCTAAAGACATATTTCGTAGATACACAGTGGTTTGAAATTCCATGCACCCATCACGTATCACATGAGGTATACTCTGTTCAAACTCTGATGTTTCTAAGAGCTTGCATTCAGAAACGGCAACATTTTGCATTTTTTAACTGGTTTTGCAATATTGGTTTTTCATTAAAAATTATACACATATACACGGCCTGTCCATACATACTCCAGTAAATTCCCATGTCTCTAGCTTAAACACAGAGTCTGTAGTATCCATAAATAGCGGGGTTTTGCCCCAGAACATCACACAAATTCCCAACGCATCTTAAAACGTGCACCGAAAAATCACAAGAATTATGCTATCATTTAAATAATTTTGACAAGTCTGCACCGTGAGTTATACATCTTTCTTAGAATCATATTCTGGCCAACAGGGGTGTGTCTTTTCAGGTCACATGGTATAGAAACCGGTTTATCCAGTTTCTGCCAAGCTCAGAGACCCTGCCCCTCCCAGCTTCTGCCAAGAGGAAGCTGTTTTACGGTCCCCCCAATAAACCATCTGCCTGAGTCCTGGAAGGCCCATTGTTCAATAGGAAGCCATTTATTACCTCCCCCCAATAAACCCTCTGCCTGGGTCCTTTGTTTAGTCTCTAGCAGTCCCTTGGTAATTCAATCAGAGAGGGGTAACCTGCCCTCAGAATGCAGCCAGGCCTGAGAACTGCTGTGGATCCAGTTTCACTCCAATTGGGGGGAAGTTGTCAGGCAGAATCCTGTTCCTTAAGCCAGGCCCCAGCTAATGTCACTTTTAGTTACCCAGTTTTCTGCATTCAAATAAAACTAACAATTTTTACACATGCAGCTAGAATGCTGATTCTAAGTTCAAAACTATGACATTTTAACAGGGACAAACTATGTGGCAGTCACAAGTCTGTCCCTCAGTTTATTTACACATTTCGATTTTTGGTAATTTTAAATCCAGTTTCAGTTTAAGCCGCTGCAGACCTGCAGAGCTCAGCTAGTCTTGTTATAAACCTTCTAGTCACTTCAGAATATAACTTTACATTGTATCCACCTCTCAGTAAGTCTTTCTTTGGCCTGCTTTGGGTTCATTTATTCAGTTTTACACACATGTCTGGTGTTGTTTTAAAACGCCGGCTTTCTGATAGTGGTGAGTACTGGTAATGCAACCATTTTTGGGATTTAAGAAAATGAATTCCCCACAGTTCTAGGTTGCTTTTGGCAATCAGCATTGCCATTCCCAATGGTTTCAGGGTACTGTGTGGGTAGTCCAATGGTGGTTTTAGGCAGTGCCCTTCTGTGCCCATAACATCGGCAAAAATGGGTGGCAGCCTATTCTTCATGCATTTCCATGGGCATTTTCTGGGCAGCTCTGGCCATTATGATGTTTTCAATGCCAGTAATGCACAAGTTTTTTTTTTTTTTTTGGTAGGGCTCGGATGCATGGGTAAAAACATCCCACAAAAGTATGTGCAAAATGGGCATAATGGCACAGACCAGCTGCCCATGCCGAAGAACTACTTGAGTAGTGTATACACCAAGCATAATAGAAATGTATGTGGACGCACTGTGATCACATTTTTATTTTTTGGGCTGAGGTAGAGCCACGTGGACAGACGAAGACAAAAGGGGGTGAGAGGCTGGGATCCCTTGTAGGATGGGGCGCGTCAGGCTGGGTGTGCGACTATGAAGGAGAATGCGTGGGAGTGTGGCGCTGTGTAGGCAGTAGGTGAACAATGTTGGGCCAGCTGACGGAGGATTAAAGTGTGGCCAAAACTATGGCAAGGCTGGATATTCGGGCAGTGTTCTGTTTTCCAGTGTATTGGCTTCAATGGAAGACTGGTTACACAGTAGGTTCACGCCCAAGGCCTCCAGGAGGAAGGGGAAATCCTCCACACACTGCAATGTCCCCCTGCTGGCCCCCACCCCAAGAATGCAGCGAGGAAGGAAGCAGCTTTTTCCTGCACTAAAAGGGTCAGAAATCCCTTCCTGGCTCTCGCGCAGAATTCAGGTGGCGGGGAGTGAGGGCGTGTGGGGGGGAGGGCAGAAACCTAATGGCAAATGACTGCAGGGGTGTTCATCTTCTGTGACCAGTCTATTCTTGAAGTCCTATAAACTTTCCTTGTAAGTGCTAATGTCCACTGGGTGACATGGCGGGCCTCCTGCATATACAATTCCTACAACAGCCTTTAATCTTCCATTTTGCCAACGAAAAGTCAACTCAATTGCAAAACTTTACTAAGTTGTCTGCTTGTCCAATTGTATTCACATAAGGCTTAGGGGCTGCATGGCTGTTTCAATGATAAAGGCAGGTGACTTTTCTTGATAATGCAACCAAGAGCAGACTTTGCATACTTCTCCTCAAGTAGCCCCTTGGTCAGGTGTGAATGACACATCCGGCACTGCCTCCACTGTTTGTATTCTCTAACCTGCAGAATCACATATGTTATTGAACAGCAAAACAACAAGTACCAGAAAAGCAGTATACCAGTCTGCAACCTGCAGTGTGCCAGATGGTTTGGACTACAACACCCATGATCCCTCACAATTGACTTTGCTGGCTGCAAAATGAACATATAGAATTTCAGGGCACTGACTGCTGGGTGAATCATCTTTCCTGCAGCCATAGACACTGCCCAATGTCTGCTAGGATTCTTGGCTCGTTCCATCAGCAGCAGTGGTGCAACTAGACACACATTTCATAGGGGGTGGGAGGGCTCCTTGGGAGAGGGGGTAACTTTGCAGACTGTGGGGGATGGTGCAAGCTTACTTGTGTGGTGGAATATAACTTTTTAACACGTTCTAAAGAGAGTCTTCTTTTGGTAAAGCTTCAATGTTAAAAGCAGTTACCTCTCTATATAATGTCTGAAATCACACACTCCAGGACTGCTGTAAGAATGAGCTGTCATTTGTCCCCTCCTTTCCAATCACTCCCCTAACATGCAAGTTCTAACCCCATCATCATTTTAGTTGCCTAAAAATGTGAAAATGTGTGCATATGAATGCAGTTGCAAACAATGAAATGCTTTACATTTGTAATTGCTGGGCCTTTGTTAATAGTGCAGAGCAGACCAAAGTACTGTGTATCCCCTGCGTCCTGACCTGCATGCCAATGGCCCTGTACCTGAGCCAGGTCAAGTCAACACAGCCCAGAATTTCACAGGGTCTAAAGCCCTGTTTTCCCAGAGATCCACATATAGACTGCAGTGAGTGAGTAACTATAATAAAATTGTGCATGAGGGCAA